>NC_084570.2:7165000-7905000 GCF_033978685.3 Nerophis lumbriciformis | reverse complement strand
AAAAGTGTGAGTACCCCTTCCTTAAATAGTCTGTGTTGACTGATACTTTTGAACAAAGAGGTTCCCAAGAAGCGATCTACGGACCGCAGCTTGCACTGTAGGAAGTGATTACAAAATAACAAAACAAAAAAGCAAAGAAACACATACTAAAACAGCTTAACTGTATTTGGGGTTAATAAGGCACTTTAAATTGTGGCAGGTGTACACTCACCAAGTTTAAATAAGGTTGTTCCGTTTTTAACAACCACATTATCTCAGTTGTTTACAACTTACCTCCCCTACAAGAATAAAAACAAATAATTAAATAGGTTAGAGGTCACATTTAGTCCTGCGCTGATAACAAATTCTGCTGGGGGATTTATTGTCCGACAAATTATAAACACTATCATTGCCAACAAATTAGACACTAAGTAGGACTGTGACAATTAATTGATTAATTTGATTAGAAAAGAAGTGAGAATGTGAGAATGCCAACAGCGGAGAGTTTTTTTTTTTTTGTTGTTTATTTGATTTTTTTTATTAATGCAGACACGATAAAATTGTAATTTCAATAATGACTTTGTGGATTCATCAGAAATAAGTATTTGTTTTACTATAAAGTTTGTTTTATCTGATTAGTCAAACAAACTAAACTTAACTACTAAAATAATCGATAACTGCAGCCATAGCACTGTTGTAATAATATATAATTAATAATGAAAGTACACACAAAAAAATGTTGGGTTAAAAAATAACCCAACTTTCAATTCACGTTCATCCAAAATGCAAAAATGCGTGTTTATCTGTGTGATGACAAATTGAACCGGAAGCAGTATTTTAGGGTCCGTGTAAATGACAAATGATAAATGGGTTGTATTTGTATAGCGCTTTTCTACCTTCAAGGTACTCAAAGCGCTTTGACACTACTTCCACATTTACCCATTCACACACACATTCACACACTGATGGAGGGAGCTGCCATGCAAGGCGCAAACCAGCACCCATCAGGAGCAAGGGTGAAGTGTCTTGCTCAGGACACAACGGACATGACGAGGTTGGTACTAGGTGGGGATTGAACCAGGGACCCTCGGGTCGCGCACGGCCACTCTTCCACTGCGCCACGCCGTTCAGTCTATTTCAAATTCTTAAATGCAAATCAAAAAACTAATTTAATGAGACTTTTTTTTTAAACGACAATAGGACTCCTGCTGAACAAAGATGTTAGCGTTATGCTAAAAACATGCTAAACGCGAAAGAAAAAGCTAAAATACTGCTTCCGGTTAATTTTGTCATCACACAGATAAACACGCATTTTTGCATTTTGGATGAACGTGTATTCCATTTTTGTGTTTGTCTGGAAATATAAAAATCCATAAAAGGAAAACAGCACAAAATCCAATTTTATGGCAATATTTCAATGAAAATTAACCCTTTTTTGGTTACTTTAAAATCTGCCATATATAATAAAAAACGAAAAACGGCCCTACTTTAGTTTTTTGAGTTGCGTTTCAGAATTGGAAATAGAATGAACGGAAGGTACACCGACCCAATAGGTACCTACTCAGTGGCCTAGTGGTTGGAGTGTCCGCCCTGAGATCGGTAGGTTGTGAGTTCAAACCCCGGCCGAGCCATACCAAAGAATATAAAAATGGGACCCATTACCTCCCTGCTTGGCACTCAGCATCAAGGGTTGGAATTGGGGGTTAAATCACCAAAAATGATTCCCGGGCGCGGCACCGCTGCTGCCCACTGCTCCCCTCACCTCCCAGGGGGTGAACAAGGGGATGGGTCAAATGCAGAGGACACATTTCACCACAGCTCGTGTGTGTGTGACAATCATTGGTACTTTAACTTTACTTAAAAGTTGGATTTGCATGATCGGACCCCTTTAAGATTATATCAATAATACGCTTAAACTGGAACATGCATATGGTTCCTTGTTGAAACAAAGAGTTAAATGTACAGTATTTTGCTGCGGAAAGCCGAGTGCAATACGTTATGCACACTTAATTGTACCAAATGTATCCGAGAGGACGTTGACAAGCACAGATACCTTTCATCTCTCATATAAACAAACCCAGCAAGAGAAATTGAGACAGGTAGAAACCAAACTGCTGCGAGACGCGCTGAATATTTCATCATGTTTTCACTGGGTCGACGGAAGGAACGCGCCTATGTACATATGAAATGTACGCATAATGACGACTCCTGTATGGGTATGGCTCGCGTTCACCGGGCCGTGACAGCAGGCAGGTCACATGACAGGTTTGGCAAGCTACAGAGAAATATGTATACTGTAAATATATGTATATATGCATTGAAAATAAGTTTATGGTGGAAAGCGAGTATACCTCGGGAGTTTGTGTTTTGACACAAAGGAGCTATGACAGTTGCTGCACATGAACACAAGACAGGCAAAGAGTATCAGACACTTCCTTCTCTGCACACTTCATCTCGTAGGAACACAAGTTTGAAATGGAGGAAGGAAGCTCACAGAACTCGTGTTTTTCTTTTCCCCCTTTTTATTTCATGCAGGGCAAGCTGATGTTGTCAGAGGACTGAGCAGAGAGGTTTCAAGGTCGGCTTCCTTCGCCATCTTACCGTCACTCCTCATTCTCTGTGCTGCATATCTACACCAGTCTGGTGTGCCGTGGGAGATTATGTAATTCCACCTAATTGGGTTAAAAATATTTTTTTTGCAAACCAGTAATTATAATCCGCCGTTGTGGAGTGTCTGTGCTGTCTAGAGCTCGGCAGAGTAACCGTGTAATACTCTTCCATATCAGTAGGTGGCAGCAGATAGCTAATTGCTTTGTAGATGTCGGGAACATGGTTTGTCGTGATCACAACATGCGGTAGGCAGTGTGCAGATAAAAAGGTATCCAACGCTTAAACCAAAAATAAACAAAAGGCAAGTGCCGCTAAAAAAAGGCACTGAAGCGTAGCGATGGCTATGCAAAACGAAACTAAAACAGAATGCTGGACGACAGCAAAGACTTACGGCGCGTGGAGCAGACGGCGTCCACAAAGTACATCCGCACATGACACGACGATCAACAATGTCCCCCACAAAGAAGGATAGCGTCCGCGCAACTGAAATAGCCTTGATTGCCAAAACAAAGCCATGTGCGGGGAATAGCGTTCAAGGAAGACATGAAACTGCAACAGGAAAATACCAACAAAACAGGAAAAGCCACCGACATAGGAGCGCAAGACAAGAACTAAAACACGACACACGGGGGGAAAAAAACTCAAAATAAGTCACAACGTAATGTGACAGGTCGTGACAGCACACCTACTTTGAGAAGTGAAGTGAATGATATTTATATATCAATCAATCAATCAATGTTTATTTATATAGCCCTAAATCACAAGTGTCTCAAAGGGCTGCACAAGCCACAACGACATCCTCGGTATAGCCCACATAAGGGCAAGGAAAAACTCACCCCAGTGGGACGTCGATGTGAATGACTATGAGAAACCTTGGAGAGGACCGCATATGTGGGTAACCCCCCCCCCCCCTCTAGGGAGACCGAATGCAATGGATGTCGAGTGGGTCTAACATAATATTGTGAGAGTCCAGTCCATAGTGGATCCAGCATAACAGTAAGAGTCCAGTGCACAGTGGGGTCAGCAGGAAACCATCCCGAGCGGAGACGGGTCAGCAGCGCAGAGATGTTCCCAACCAATATACAGGCGAGCGGTCCACCCCGGGTCCCGACCCCGGACAGCCAGCACCCCATCCATGGCCACCGGATCTGTGTGTCTTCCCCTCCACAAGGGATAGGGGGGAGCAGAGGAGAAAAGAAAAGAAACGGCAGATCAACTGGTCTAATAAAAAGGGGGGCTATTCAAAGGCTAGAGTATACAAATGAGTTTTGAGATGGGACTTAAATGTTTCTACTGAGGTAGCATCTCTAATTGTTACCGGGAGGGCATTCCATAGTACTGGAGCCCGAATAGAAAACGCTCTACAGCCCGCAGACTTTTTTTGGGCTCTGGGAATCACTAATAAGCCGGAGTTCTTTGAACGCAGATTTCTTGCCGGGACATATGGTACAATACAATCGGTAAGATAGGCTGGAGCTAGACCGTGTAGTATTTTATACGTAAGTAGTAAAACCTTAAAGTCGCATCTTAAGTGCACAGGAAGCCAGTGCAGGTGAGCCAGTATAGGCATAATATGATCAAACTTTCTTGTAGCGCTTTTCTCTAGTGCAGGGGTCGGCAACCCGCGGCTCCGGAGCTCTTTGATCACTCTGATGCGGCTCAGCTGCATACTTGCAAACCCCGCCCCCACCCCAACCCTGCTCCCTCACACATCAACCCCCCCGCCCCCCTCTGTGCGTCGGTTGAGGTGGGCGGGGTTTGGTAGCGGGGGTGTATAATGTAGCCCGGACGAGTTAGGGCTGCATGGGATTCTGGGTATTTGTTTTGTTGTGTTTATGATGTGTTACGGTGCAGATGTTCTCCCGAAATGTGTTTGTCATTCTTGTTTGGTGTGGGTTCACAGTGTGGCGCATTATTAGTAAGAGTGTTAAAGTTTTTTATACCGCCACCGTCAGTGTAACTTGTGTGGTTGTTGACCAAGTATGCCTTGCTGTCACTTACGTGAGCAAGCAACAGCCCTATACAACGTGTGGCTGGGCCGGCACGCTGGTTGTAGTGGGCGCTAAATGCTGTACCATTCGAGAAAACAGTTGCCCTGAAATTCGTAGTCTACCGGAAAAATCGGGAGGGTTGTATGACGCTGTCAAGCGCCACTCATGTAAAACCCGCGGGCTGCACTAACATTCAATTTTCATATTAAGGTGTGGGCTGCGTGTCTGAGACCCTAGGTTTATACATAGCACAAAGCAAAAAAATTTTAAATTTCAAAAGATTTTTGTGGCTCCCATTGTTTTCTTTAATTTGTGAAACTGGTCAAAATGGCTCTTTGACTGGTAAAGGTTGCCGACCCCTGCTCTAGTGGCTCAAAGCGCTTTACATAGTGAAACCCAATATCTAAGTTACATTTAAACCAGTGTGGGTGGCACTGGGAGCATGTGGGTAAAGTTAAAGTACCAATGATTGTCACACACACACTAGGTGTGGCAAAATTATTCTCTGCATTTGACCCGTCACCCTTGGTCACCCCCTGGGAGGTGAGGGGAGCAGTGAGCAGCAGCGGTGGCTGCACCCAGGAATCATTTTTGGCGATTTAACCCCCAATTCCAACCCTTGATGCTGAGTGCCAAGCAGGGAGTTAATGGGTCCCATTTTTAGAGAGTTTGGTATGACTCGGCCGGGGTTTGAACTCACAACCCACCGATCTCAGGGCGGACACTCTAACCACTAGGCCACCGAGTAGGTAAAGTGTCTTGCCCAAGGACACAACGGCAGTGACTAGGATGGCAGAAGCTGGGATCGAACTGGGAACCTTTCAAGTTGCTGGCACGGCCACTCTACCAACCGAGCTATACCACCGAGACAAGAGTTATAGTGATGCATGGTTGGTTATGATTTGAATTCATATCCAACAATTGCAAAAACGACTTTATATTGTCAATAAAGTTTCATTTTTCAATGATTTCTGCTGGCGGTGTGCCTCTGGATTTTTTCAATGAATAAAATGTGCCTTGGCTCAGAAAAGGTTGAAAAACACAGATCTACACAGTCCAGCAGATCCCAGCACACTCGGCAACAGGTGAGTTCCAAGGACTAATTGGAGAAGGGTTTTTTTTGTTTTGTTTCCCAGGCTGCAACGGGGGTGGCTAATTTGCAGGCCGAGGGAGCGCAAGCCGGTAGTTTAATAACAATCTCCACAGCCTGATTTTATAAACAGATCATAAATCAATGATCACGTGGACTCACGTTCTCAAACCGTGCCCTCAGCCTAGAGAAAGTCAAACACAATTACAATTAAAGCTGCAAGCAGCGTTGTTCGGGCCCGCGTATTTGGCAGGTGCTAGTCCTAAGTGTCCCAATACTTGTGTCAAGTTTTAGTCCCAAGTGTCCCAAGACTTTTGTCTAGTGTACCTACCTTGTCTGCATTGTGTGGGCACGTTGGTGCTTCCTGCTTTTGAGCAGCCATCTTAAAAAAACAGCACCGCAGGAGCATCAGTGCAGCGGGTCTTTGAAGGGTCATAAAATCAAAACCGGAGCAGGTATTAAAAATCCCATCTATACTTTTAAGCACAAGGGTTTTATCTCTCACCTGTGTTAGTTTGAAGGCGAAACGACAAACGCTCTCAGAGGAGATAGATTTTGAAGAAAGGTGACGGGTTTTTACAAAAATTTTGTTTTGAAGGGGGAATAGCAAAGTTCCTGTTGATTTTTGCTGGGGGTTGTCAATTTATGAAATGTAGGTCTAAGTAAGACCTACATAGAGGTTTTTGTTTCATGTCTCTCCGACCTTCCCAGTGGGAGTTACAGGCAGTTTTGTAATTTTTTTCTTCCGAGGAGCAGTTTTTTCTCCGTTTTATTCAAAAATTGCTGTAGAGCGCAATTTTTAAATTTGGGGTTAGGTTTCTTTATTAGATCGCAATTTTTGCCAGTCCTGATGTGTGCGTTCAGTTCGGTGAGTTTTGAAGCATGTTAAGGGGGTCAAAATACAGCTCAAAGAGGCAAAAGTGACTTTTTTTAGTACTTTTTTGTCTTGAAGGGGGAATTGCCAACTTCCTGTTGATTTTTGTCCGAGGATATACAATTATGAAAAGTAGGTAAGTCAAACCTACATACAGGTTTTTGTTTCATGTTTCTCCGATCTTCCTAGTGGGAGATATAGGCAGTCTAGTTTTTTTTTTTCCTAGGGGGCGCTAGAGCGCAATTTTGAGTTTTGGGGTTCGTTTTTTTTAAAAAAAGGTAATTTTCGCAGGTCCTGATGTGTGGGTCAAATATGGTGAGTTTTGAAGCATGTTAAGTGGGTCAAATTAGTGCTCAAAGAGGCGGCGGAAGAATAAAGAAAGAATAAAGAATAATTAAAGCTGCAAGCAGCATTGGTCGGGCCCGCGTATTTGGCAGGTGCTAGTCCTAAGTGTCCCAATACTTTTGTCTACTTGTAGTCTGAAGTGTCCCAAGACTTTTGTCTAGTGTACCTACCTTGTCTGCATTGTGTGGGCACGTTGGTGCTTGCTGCTTTTAAGCAGCCATATTAAAAAAACATCAGTGCAGCAGCATCAGCGCAGCGGGTCTTTGAAGGGTCATAAAATCAAAACCGGAGCAGGTATTAAAAATCCCATCTATACTTTTAATCACAAGGGTTTTATCTCTCACCTGTGTTAGTTTGAAGGCGAAACGACAAACGCTGTCAGAGGAGATAGATTTTGAAGAAAGGTGACCGCTTTTTACCAAAAAGTTGTGTTGAAGGGGGAATAGCAAACTTCCTGTTGATTTTTGCTGGGGGTTGTCAATTTATGAAATGTAGGTCTAAGTGAGACCTACATAGAGGTTTTTGTTTCATGTCTCTCCGACCTTCCCAGTGGGAGTTACAGGCAGTTTTGTAATCTTTTTCTTCCGAGGAGCAGTTTTTTCTCCGATTTAATCAAAAATTGCTGTAGAGCGCAATTTTTGAATTTGGGGTTAGGTTTTTTTATTAGATCACAGTTTTTGCCAGTCCTAATGTGTGTGTTCAGTTCGGTGAGTTTTGAAGCATGTTAAGGGGGTCAAATTACAGCTCAAAGAGGCAAAAGTGACTGTTTTTAGTACTTTTCTGTCTTGAAGGGGGAATTGCCAACTTCCTGTTGATTTTAGCCCGAAGACATACAATTATGAGAACTAGGTCTAAGTCAGACCTACATAGAGGTTTTTGTTTCATGTCTCTCCGACCTTCCTAGTGGGAGTTACAGGCAGTCTGTTTTTTTATTTTCCTAGGGGGCGCTAGAGCGCAATTTTGATTTTTGAGGTTTGGTTTTTTTTAAAAAAGGTAATTTTCGCAGGTCCTGATGTGTGGGTCAAATATGGTGAGTTTTGAAGCATGTTAAGTGGGTCAAATTACAGTTTGTTGTGGCGGCGGAAGAATAAAGAATAATAATAAAACGGACGAATAACAATAGGTCCTTATGTCCCATTGCATAAGGACTCCCTGTGGGAGTCCTTTTGCAATGGGCCATGGCGGGCCCTAATAATAAAACCTTAGAAATTCAATAGGTCCTTATGTCCCATTGCATAAGGACTCCCTGTGGGAGTCCTTTTGCAATGGGCCGTGCGGGCCCTAAATAGACGGAGTCGATATTGAAAGGGTAAAGGAAAACACAATTTTGGGTGTAATCATAGATGATAAAATGAATTGGAAATCTCATGCAAAAAATATACAACATAAAGTAGCAAGAAACACGTCAATAATTGAATAAAGCAAAACACGGTCTAGACCATGGGTGTCAAACTCTGGCCCGAGGGCCAAATTTGGCCCGCCGTGGCATTTCGCCCGTGAGGCGATATCAAATTAACACTAGAGATGGCCCGCCGATACACCGCTAATTCTAATACTTGCCAAACCTCCCGGGAGACTCCCAAATGTCAGTGCCCCTCCCAAGAATTGTAATGTCCCCTTTTCGTCCAGTCCAACGAGTGCTGGCTCAGTTATATAATATGTGTGGCTGTGGTACGCACACTGAAGTGAATGCAACGCATACTTGATCTTCAGCGATACAGGTTACACTGAGGGTGCCAGTATAAAAAAACGTTATCATTGTTAGAAATATACGCCACACTGTGAATCCACACCAAACAAGAATGACAAACACATTTTGGGAGAACATCGGCACAGTAACACAACATAAACACAACAGAACAAATACCCAGAACCCTTTTCAGCACTAACTCTTCCGGGACGCTACAAAGTGTGTGTGTGTGTGTGGGGGGGGGGGTTGGGGGGGGTGGGTTTGGAGGTAGCGGGGGTGTATATTGTAGCGTCCCGGAAGAGTTAGTGCTGCATAGAGTTCCGGATATTTGTTCTTAGTAGAAGCATTTAAGTCCCATCTTAAAACTCATTTGTATACTCTAGCCTTTAAATAGCCCCCCTGTTAGACCAGTTGATCTGCCGTTTCTTTTCTTTTCTCCTCTGCTCCCCTTTTCCTTGAGGGGCGGGGGTGCACAGGTCCGGTGGCCATGGATGAAGTGCTGGCTGTCCAGAGTCGGGACCCGGGGTGGACCGCTCGCCTGTGCATCGGCAGGGAACATCTCTGCGCTGCTGACCCGTCTCCGCTCGGGATGGTGTCCTGCTGGCCACACTATGGACTGGACTCTTACTATTATGTTGGATCCACTATGGACTGGACTCTCACAATATTATGTCAGACCCACTCGACATCCATTGCTTTCGGTCTCCCCTAGAGGGGGGGGGTTACCCACATATGCGGTCCTCTCCAAGGTTTCTCATAGTCATTCACATCGACGTCCCACTGGGGTGAGTTTTTCCTTGCCCGTATGTGGGCTTTGTACCGAGGATGTCGTTGTGGCTTGTGCAGCCCTTTGAGACACTTGTGATTTAGGGCTATATAAATAAAGATTGATTGATTGATCGATTGATTCTTGATAATAAATACAGCCGTGGTCAAAAGTTGACATACACTTGTAAAGAACATAATGTCATGGCTGTCTTGAGTTTCCAATAATTTCTACAACTCTTATTTTTTTGTGATAGAGTAATTGGAGCACATACTCGTTGGTCACAAAAAACATTCATGAGGTTTGGTTAATTTAAGAATTTATTATGGGTCTACTGAAAATGTGACCAAATCTGTTGGGTCAAAAGTATACATACAGCAATGTTAATATTTGGTTACATGTCCCTTGGCAAGTTTCACTGCGATAAGGCGCTTTTGGTAGCCATCCACAAGCTTCTGGCTGAATTTTTGACCACTCCTCTTGACAAAATTGGTGCAGTTCGGCTAAATTTGTTGGACTTGTTTCTTCAGCATTGTCCACACGTTTAATGTTAAAACATTAATTTTAGCCTGATTTAGCCATTCCATTTTAGGATATCCTGAAAAATTTGGAGGTAATCCTCCTTTTTCATTGTCCGATTTACTCTCTGTAAAGCACCAGTTCCATTGGCAGCAAAACAGGCTCAAAGCATAATACTACCACCAACATGCTTGACGGTAGGTGTGGTGTTCCTGGGATTAAAGGCCTCACCTTTTCTCCTCCAAACATGTTGCTGGGTATTGTGGCCAAACAGCTAAATTGTTGTTTCATCTGACATCACATGGACAAAGATAAGACCTTCTGGAGGAAACA
Source organism: Nerophis lumbriciformis (assembly GCF_033978685.3). Lineage (NCBI taxonomy): Eukaryota > Metazoa > Chordata > Actinopteri > Syngnathiformes > Syngnathidae > Nerophis > Nerophis lumbriciformis. The sequence goes on along the minus strand of NC_084570.2, from coordinate 7,894,803 downwards.
GGACAACCTAAAATCATCAGCCCGGAGGTTGGGTCTTGGGCACAGTTGGGTGTTCCAACAGGACAATGACCCCAAACACACATCACAAGTGGTAAAGGAATGGCTAAATCAGACTAAATTTAAGGTTTTAGAATGGCCTTCCCAAAGTCCTGACTTAAACGTGTGGGCAATGCTGAAGAAACAAGTCCATGTCAGAAAACCAACAAATTCTGCACCAATTTTGTCAAGAGGAGTGGTCAAAAATTCAAGCAGAAGCTTGTGGATGGCTACCAAAAGCGCCTTATTGCAGTGAAACTTGCCAAAGGACATGTAACATTGCAGTATGTATACTTTTGACCCAGCAGATTTGGTCACATTTTCAGTAAACCCATAATAAAATTCATAAAAGAACCAAACTTCAGGAATGTTTTTTGTGACCAACAAGTATGTGCTCTAATCACTAAAAATACGAGTTGTAGAAATGATTGGAAACTCAAGACAGCCATGATATTATGTTCTTTACAAGTGTACGTCAAGATTTTGACCACGACTGTATGTGTGGTTTTAGTGAGAAGGATATTTTTTCATTTCCTTTGACCTCCCTTGTCTGAGTTTAAAATACTCTTAAAATCAGGAATCAATCAATCAATCAATCTTTATTTATATAGCCCTAAATCACAAGTGTCTCAAAGGGCTGCCTGCACAAGCCACAACGACATCCTCGGTACAAAGCCCACATACGGGCAAGGAAAAACTCACCCCAGTGGGACGTCGATGTGAATGACTATGAGAAACCTTGGAGAGGACCGCATATGTGGGTAACCCCCCCCCTCTAGGGGAGACCGAAAGCAATGGATGTCGAGTGGGTCTGACATAATATTGTGAGAGTCCAGTCCATAGTGGATCCAACATAATAGTAAGAGTCCAGTCCATAGTGGGGCCAGCAGGACACCATCCCGAGCGGAGACGGGTCAGCAGCGTAGAGATGTTCCCAGCCGATGCACAGGCGAGCGGTCCACCCCGGGTCCCGACTCTGGACAGCCAGCACTTCATCCATGGCCACCGGACCTGTGCCCCCCCCCCCCCCCCCCCCCCCCCCCTCAAGGAAAAGGGGAGCAGAGGAGAAAAGAAAAGAAACGGCAGATCAACTGGTCTAACAGGGGGGCTATTTAAAGGCTAGAGTATACAAATGAGTTTTAAGATGGGACTTAAATGCTTGTGGAATGGCTCCACAAAGAAGAAGACTGACTTTATTAGTCTCCTATGCTCACATGATCACTTACGTAAGAATCCCACTGAGAGTGTATGAATAGACTATAATTGCCGGCTTACTGGGAGGTCCTGATTTTGAATCAGCTCTCAAACTTTCTCATTTTCTCAACATTTTGGAAGAACGAGACTCTGGCATTCCGAGGAATGTTATATAGCGTACGTCTGACTGCTCTCCGGTTGTACAGCATCATTTTGCTGATGCAAGCAACTCCATCTTCTCTCATCACACAGCCTTTCAGCAAGAAGGGAGCACAAACCATCCTAAAGAAAGACTCAGAGGGTATAAGGAAAAGTCCTGAAATAAATGTTCACAAACAACCCCTTAATTTACCTTTCGCTTCATCTGCCCGTTTCATTTGCACGTTCACTTCCCATCACGCCGCTCTCTCCCACTGTCACAAACACGCAACCCGTGGATGCTGAAGCCCCACACTTGCACCCCACAAATCTATAAACGGATGGAGCAGCCGCCAAGGTCTGGGTCATGCGTCACGCCGAGCTTTATCGCGGCAAAACGCTTTTAGCCTCTCGCACACCCGCAGCGGAGTCCCCTCTGCGCACAAAAAAATTGTGGAAAAGTACTGTCAAAATTTGGAGCGCCGCAGGAGACAATAGATGAGCCCGCAGTGCCGCTTCCTTGGCAACAAGCAGCCGAACAGAAAGAAGGCATTTGTTTTTTGTTTTTTTTTGGTGGTTTTTCATCAGCCAACAACAAACTTTCTACAAGTGTGCTTAGTTAAACAGGAACCTTTGTCACTAAATGAACGACTTAGAAAACATGGTTGGGAATTTCACCAATTGCTTTTGATCATGTTGACCTATTGGCAATTTCCTCAAAAATTGCAGCAAACCAGGCAGCTAATATATTGCACTATTTAAAGGCCTACTGAAACCCACTACTACCAACCACGCATTCTGATAGTTTATATATCAATGATGAAATCTTAACATTTAGCTTACTAAAGTGCAATTTTAAATTTCGCGCGAAAAATCCTGCTGAAAACGTCTCGGTATGATGACGCCGGCACGTGACGTCACGGATTGTAGAGGACATTTTGGGACAGCATGGTGGCCAGCTATTAAGTCGTCTGTTTTCATCGCAAAATTCTACAGTATTCTGGATATCTGTGTTGGTGAATCTTTTGCAATTTGTTCAATGAACAATGGAGACAGCAAAGAAGAAAGCTGTAGGTGGGAAGCGGTGTATTGAGGGCGGCTGCAGCAACACAAACACAGCCGGTGTTTCATTGTTTACATTCCCGAAAGATGACAGTCTAGATTTACCATTGACCTGTGGAGAACTGGGACAACAGAGACTCTTACCAGGAGGATTTTGAGTTGGATGCGCAGACGCGGTACCGTGTGTACGCATGCAGCTGCGGCTTCCAAACGTTTGATCGCTTGCCCGTACGTGCGTGCCGCTATGTGCATGTCACGTACGTAACTTTGGGGACTTTGGGGAAATATATGTGCTGTATGAACTTTGGGGAGATGAACGGTACTTTGGGCTGTGGGATTGAGTGTGTTGTGCAGGTGTTTGATTTGTATTGGCGGGTTATATGGACGGGAGGGGGGAGGTGTTTGTTATGCGGGATTAATTTGTGGCATATTAAACATAAGCCTGGTTGTGTTGTGGCTAATAGAGTATATATATGTCTTGTGTTTATTTACTGTTTTAGTCATTCCCAGCTGAATATCAGGTCTCACCCGCCTCTCACAGCATCTTCCCTATCTGAATCTCTCCCACTGCCCTCTAGTCCTTCACTCTCACTTTCCTCATCCACAAATCTTTCATCCTCGCTCAAATGAATGGGGAAATCGTCGCTTTCTCGGTCCCAATCGCTCTCGCTGCTGGTGGCCATGATTGTAAACAATGTGCAGATGTGAGGAGCTCCACAACCTGTGACGTCACGCTACTCGTCTGCTACTTCCGGTACAGGCAAGGCTTTTTTATCAGCGACCAAAAGTTGCGAACTTTATCGTCGATGTTCTCTACTAAATCATTTCAGCAAAAATATGGCAATATCGCGAAATGATCAAGTATGACACATAGAGTGGACCTGCTATCCCCCTTTAAATAAGAAAATCACATTTCAGTAGGCCTTGAACCCTATATGAATTTTGCCTCTACTATTTAGAAAATGTTTTTAATTTATTTATCTTATTTTATTAATTACTTTTAAAAAGTACCTTATCTTCACCATACCTGGTTGTCCAAATTAGGCAAAATAATGTGTTAATTCCACGACTGCATATATCGGTTGATCAAATCAAATCAAATCGGTATCGGTTGGTATTGGTATTGGTAATTAAAGAGTTGGACAATATCGGAATATCGGCATAAAAGCCATTATCGGACATCCCTAGTTCCAATGTATCAATAAAAACAAAACTCATTGAATTCTTCCCAAAAACAGCATTGTGTGTAGCATTTAAGCGAGACAAAAAGACAATGAGGTTATTATCTGTAAATATGTTTGCGCTCTTGGCATTGCCACGGGCAAATATGGCTGCCAGGTTTTTATTAAGTCTACTTTGTGGCACAACATGAATCGCATGCATGTTTTGTGTCCAGCGCGTTGAGTGTTTAGTCATCATAGTAATCCTGGCTCTGAGGCATGCAGTCATGACGGCGCTGGTTGCCATGTCTAATCTAGGCCTTTGCAAATACAATGATAAGAGTGAAGCGGTCCTTCGGGAGGGACCGGCCCGCGCTCTGCATTTGTCACTTGGAATGTCACGGTGCTGTCAGCGGGGAATACATAAAAAAATAATGCGGCAAATAAAGTCACTTGTCGTTGACATGCGTTTTAATTTCACGGATCGAGAAAAAAAGATTTCACCCGGCCGTCCCTCTTAATTCTAATTCATCTCTCAAATGGCGGAGACAATGAGTCGTCAAGGTTGAATGGAGATGAGTTTGACATGGGAGGGATGGATACACAGGTGTGGGCGCAGCATGTCACACAGGTTATTCTTGGACTCCTGTGGGAGTGTGTGTGTGTGTGTGTGTGTGTGTGTGTGTGTATTGGGGGTGGGGCTCAGTGAACTCCTCATTTCTGTGGCGCTTTATGTAGCGTGACGGTTCCAAATGAAACTCCCCGATCGTGTGGGAGTGCTCTATTAATTTGGGGCTCGGGCCGCGTCCGTAGGGAGGGAGCTGCGCCGTCCACTGCAGCATCGCCTCCCGTAGCTTATTGACGGAGGTTGAAGCTCGCCAATGATTCTCCACATCTGCAGCTTTCAGTGTCTGCATCGGGCAGGATGGACGACAATCCATGGTATCTTCCGCATAGTGCAGCGAAGGCATGTGACTGTTACTGGTATTATTGATGAAAAATGTAATTAATTTCAATCAAAGTCAATCAATCAAAGTGTATTCATATAACCCTTAATCACAAGTGTCTCAAAGGGCTGCACACATATACAGTCATGGTCAAAAGTTGTACTTTTGTACACTTGTAAAGAACATCATGTCATGGCTGTCTTGAGTTTCCAATAATTTCAACAACTCTTATTTTTTTGTGATAGAGTGATTGGAGCACATACTTGTTGGTCACAAAAAACATTCATGAAGTTTGGTTCTTTTATGAATTTATTATGGGTCTACTGAAAATGTGACCAAATCTGCTGGGTCAAAAGTATACATACAGCAATGTTAATATTTGGTTGGCAAGTTTCACTGCAATAAGGCACTTTTGGTAGCCATCCACAAGCTTCTGGTTGAGTTTTTGACCACTCCTCTTGACAAAATTGGTGCAGTTAAGCTAAAAGTGTTGGTTTTCTGACATGGACTTGTTTCTTCAGCATTGTCCACACGTTTAAGTCAGGACTTTGGAAAGGCCATTCTAAAACCTTAATTCCAGCCTTAGTTAGCCATTCCTTTACCACTTTTGACGTGTGTTTCGCAGGCATGTGATTTGACCACGATGAAAAAGACTGAAAAAATTTCCGGGGGTCTGGTGGGGGTACAAGGGGGGCGACGCCCCCCGAAGCTCCTGGTTTTTCACCAATTTAACATGCTAAAATTAACAAAGACAGCACCATTTGAAGAAAATGTTTTAGTGTTTAAAGACATGAAAACATCATTAAAAAGAACATACCTTGCTTCAATCAATCAATCAATCAATCAATCTTTATTTATATAGCCCTAAATCACAAGTGTCTCAAAGGGCTGCACAAGCCACAACGACATCCTCGGTACAAAGCCCACATACGGGCAAGGAAAAACTCACCCCAGTGGGACGTCGATGTGAATGACTATGAGAAACCAGGTCAAGTTGTTTCATATGTTTTTGGCGTTTCGCATGTACTTCCAATGCCTTGAAACCTTGTGATCCATAGTCAAAATTATCATGACACCACGTGCACAAAACCTTTCCGGGACGATCGATTTTCCGAATAAAATCACCGAACAAAGTTGTAACTTCCTTCTTCCCAACAGTATCAGTGATTTCCCTTTCCATCCAGTCCCATCGAAACTTATTTTTGACACGCCGGATTGTAGTCAGCTGGAGGCGTGTCTTAATGAAATTAAACAATGGATGTCCGCTATCTTCTTGCAACTCAATGCCAAGAAAACGGAAATGCTGATTATCGGTCCTGCTAAACACCGACATTTATTTAATAATACCACCTCAACATTTGACAACCAAACAATTACACAAGGCGACTCGGTAAAGAATCTGGGTATTATCTTCCACCCAACTCTCTCATTTGAATCACACATTAAGAGTGTTACTAAAACGGCCTTCTTTCATCTCCGTAATATCGCAAAAATTCGTTCTATTTTATCCACTAGCGACGCTGAGATCATTATTCATGCGTTCGTTACGTCTCGTCTCGACTACTGTAACGTATTATTTTTGGGTCTCCCTATGTCGAGCATTAAAAGATTATAATTGGTACAAAATGCGGCTGCTAGACTTTTGACAAGAACAAGAAAGTTTGATCATATTACGCCTATACTGGCTCACCTGCACTGGCTTCCTGTGCACTTAAGATGTGACTTTAAGGTTTTACTACTTACGTATAAAATACTACACGGTCTAGCTCCAGCCTATCTTGCCGATTGTATTGTACCATATGTCCAGGCAAGAAATCTGCGTTCAAAGAACTCCGGCTTATTAGTGATTCCCAGAGCCCAAAAAAAGTCTGCGGGCTATAGAGCGTTTTCTATTCGGGCTCCAGTACTATGGAATGCCCTCCCGGTAACAATTAGAGATGCTACCTCAGAAGAAGCATTTAAGTCCCATCTTAAAACTCATTTGTATACTCTAGCCTTTAAATAGACCCCCTTTTTAGACCAGTTGATCTGCCGTTTCTTTTCTTTTCTCCTCTGCTCCCCTCTTCCTTGTGGAGGGGGCGGGGGCATGGATGAAGTGCTGGCGGTCCAGAGTCGGGACCCGAGGTGGACCGCTCGCCTGTGCATCGGCTGGGAACATCTCTGCGCTGCTGACCCGTCTCCGCTCGGGATGGTGTCCTGCTGGCCCCACTATGGACTGGACTCTTACTATTATGTTGGATCAACTATGGACTGGACTCTCACAATATTATGTCAGACCCACTCGACATCCATTGCATTCGGTCTCCCCTAGACGGAGGGGGGATTAACCACATATGCGGTCCTCTCCAAGGTTTCTCATAGTCATTCACATCGACGTCCCACTGGGGTGAGTTTTTCCTTGCCCTTATGTGGGCTTTCTACCGAGGATGTCATTGTGGCTTGTGCAGCCCTTTGAGACACTTGTGATTTAGGGCTATATAAATAAACATTGATTGATTGATTGATTGACATGTTTATCAATTTCTTTTACTCGTAAAGCGTCCTTTCTCTCGAGAACCGGCATCGTTTACATATGGAAAATGGCGGTAATAACCATTATGAATGATGACGTTATTAACGTCATCATTCATAACAGATGTCCTGATTGGTCACAAGGAACATATCGACCAATCAACTACGGCGTAATATAAACTACGTCTCGAATCTTGATTTAGGGTCGGAAAAAAAAACGGAAAAACGGGAGATATTTTTTATTTTTTTCCCAAGATTAAAAAAGACGGAATTCCGACTTTAGACGGAAAAATCACATGCCTGGTTTGGGGGTCATTGTCCTGCTGGAACACCCAACTGCGCCCAACACCCAACCTCCGGGCTGATGATTTTAGGTTGTCCTGAAGAATTTGGAGGTACCGTATTTTTCTAACTATAAGTCGACGTTTTTTTCATAGTTTGGCCGTGGGTGCGACGTATACTCCGGAGCGACTTATGTGTGAAATTATCAACACATGATTGTAAAATATCAAATAATATTATTTATCTCATTCGTGTGAGCGACGAAGAAAATGTCCGCAATCGTCACACACACGTCACCAATCGTCACTCACACGCCAACCAATAAAGAATTCGGCGGGGGCGGGTCATGGCAGAAGTGCATTGTGGGCCATGATATGATAACTGCTATATGCTATACGCTACTGCCAGAGCTATAAAAATGGATCACATCAACAATCGCGGTAACTTATAAAAACTGAGAAGGACTGAACTAAAATGACACCAAAAATGGAAATCATATACTGCAGATTACAAGCTGGGCGTAGTGAAATATGCAGCAGAGAACAGCAATCGAGCAGCAGAAAGAAAGGACGCTAGCGGGGCGCATATCAGAGGCGACACCGAGGAAAAAGATTTCATGGGATTTAGCGATCGGGAGTGACAGATTGTTTGGTAAACGTATAGCATGTTCTATATGTTGTAATTATTTGAATGACTCTTACCATAATATGTTACATTAACATACCAGGCACGTTCTCAGTTGGTTATTTATGCCTCATATAACGTACACTTATTCAGCCTGTTGTTCACTATTCTTTATTTATTTTAAATTCCCTTTAAATGTCTATTCTTGGTGTTGGGTTTTATCAAATACATTTCCCCCATATATGCGACATATATATGTTTTGTTCCTTCTTTACTGTGCATTTTCGTCCGGTGCGACGTATACTCCGGAGCGACTTATAGTCCGAAAAATACGGTTATCCTCCTTTTTCATTGTCCCATTTACTCTCTGTAAAGCACCAGTTCCATTGGCAGCAAAACAGGCCCAGAGCATAATACTACTACCATCATGCTTGACAGTAGGTATGGTGTTCCTGGGATTGAAGGCCTCACCTTTTCTCCTCCAAACATATTGCCAGAGGTGGGACCAAGTCATTGTTTTGCAAGTCACAAGTAAGTCTCAAGTCTTTGCCCTCAAGTCCGAGTCAAGTCCCGAGTCAAGACAGGCAAGCCCCGAGTCAAGTCCAAAGTCAAGACTGGAAAGTCTCAAGTCAAGTCCTAAGTCCTGCATTTTGAGTTTCGAGTCCTTTCAAGTCCTTTTAACCACAGACTAATATATTAACACAGATTGTGTATGCTTTTCAAACGCTGTATTTATTTATTAAAACAAGTGCATTTTAAATTGCAGGAAAGAAAATTGTGCTGACATTGCACTTTATAATAGCACAATTAACCAGTCATTTTAAACATTAACTCATTCCTTTACAGAACAAACACATTGAAAAATAAAGTGCAAATGTACTTATTTGTACAAAAGTGTTAACATTGAAAAAACATGACATATACGTGAACATAACAAAAAAGTTGTACTTTTTATATGTCAGGGCCCTATGCTGCATTGCATTTGCAAAAGACCAAATTAGCCAAGAGTCTGTCAGTCATTTGTGCACGATGGGGGCGTAGTATGATGCCACCATGGCTGAAAACTCGCTCCACTGGAGCACTGGAGGCAGGCACTGCCAAGACTCTCATGGCCACTCGTAACAGTGAAGGAAGAGTCTTCATGTTCAATGCCCAGAACAAAAGGGGGAGAGAGTTTTTTTGGGTTGGTGCACTACTTGTAAGTGTATCTTGTGTTTTTTATGTTGATTTAATTAAAAAAAATAAAAAATAAAAAAATTATTGTGCGGCCCGATACCAATCGATCCACGGACCAGTACCGGGCTGCGGCCCGGTGGTTGGGGACCACTGAGGTAAACAACCAACAGTATGTCAGAAAGCTAGCTAAAACGGTACACATATTCATAATATAGTATACATTTTAACTGACCTTTATTTTACTATTTTTGTCTTTTTTTAGGTGGCTAAAATACGCGGTGCTGCTGACCGCCGTCTAACGTTACGTGTGATATATTGACTAACGTAACCCTGCTTAAAAAAAATCACTGAACAAAAAGTATGAATAAGATTCCCGTGTTTGCAATAACGTTATAACGTTAGCAGTGAGTTTACAGCCTCACTGATTTAACTACACAGCAAATAAAAGTCACGTTACTTAGCCAATAAACGTTATCTTTCATTCAAAACTTACCGTTCTTTGTGCAACTTCAAATTTCGGACGAAGTTGGAAGTTGTTGCCTCTCCATCAGTAATTTTCGAACCGCATGTGTTGCATACTGCAAACCGTTTTGTGTTGACCACCTCGTAATTGTTATACCCAAACAAAATTATTTTAGGTATCATTTTTTGTTCACTGGCGTGTGGTTTGGACATGTCTTCTTCCTTGGTTGTCCTGCAATTTGATTGGATGAATGCTGTGTGATGAAAACAAAGTAGATCTAATTTGATTGGCTGTTGTACTGAGAGCACACCAGCTGACACACGCAACGCTGATAGACAAGTACACAATGAAAAATACGGGGCGCTCCCGAATAACTTTTTCATCTTTGGGTTTTGGGGAAAGTAGCAAGTCATGTCAAGTCATGTCAATTCAAAAGGCTCAAGTCCAAGTGAAGTCACAAGTCATTGATGTTAAAGTCTAAGTCGAGTTGCAAGTCTTTTTACATTTTGTCAAGTCGAGTCTAAAGTCATCAAATTCATGACTCGAGTCTGACTCGAGTCCAAGTCATGTGACTCGAGTCCACACCTCTGCATATTGCTGGGTATTGTGGCCAAACAGCTACATTTTTGTTGAGCATGGACCTAGATCATACCTTCTGGGGGAAAGTTCTGTGGTCAGAAGAAATAAAAATTGAGCTGTTTGCCCAGCAATATGTTTGGAGGAGAAAACATGAGGTCTTTAATCCCAGGAACACCAATTCCTACCGTCAAGCATGATGGTGGTAGTATTATGCTCTGGGCCTGTTTTGCTGCCAATGAAACTGGTGCTTTACAGAGAGTGAATGGGACAATGAAAAAGGAGGATTACCTCCAAATTCTTCAGGACAACCTAAAATCATCAGCCCGGAGGTTGGGTCTTGGGCACAGTTAAGTGTTCCAACAGGACAATGACCCCAAACACACGTCAAAAGTGGTAAAGGAATGGACAAATCAGGCTAGAATTAAGGTTTTAGAATGGCCTTACCAAAGTCCTGACTTAAACGTGTGGACAATGCCGAAGAAACAAGTCCATATCAGAAAACCAACACATTTAGCTGAACTGCACCAATTGTGTCAAGAGGAGTGGTCAAAAATTCAACCAGAAGCTTGTGCCAAGGGACATTTAACCAAATATTAACATTTTCAATAGACCCATAATAAATTCATAAGAGGACCAAACTTCTTGAATGTTTTTTGTGACAAACTAGTATGTGCTCCACTCACTCTATCACAAAAAAATAAGAGTTGTAGAAATTATTGGAAACTCAAGAGCCATGACATTATGTTCTTTACAAGTGTATGTAAACTTTTGACCACGACTGTATTTGCCGCAATGGAGGTGATTGATATTATTTGCATAGGGGAGCTGTTTCAAGCTGCTTGTCAGCAAGGGGATCCCAAAAAAATATTGACATTCAGAAGAGGTCGAGGTTAGTAGCATTAGAAAGCATTAAATGGCAATGGCGATCACATATTTTTTCACAATATTATTTAGAGCAAATGTTCATATCGTTACAGAATATCCCTATAGCGCATTCAGTAGAGAAGAAGAAGACCATATCAGGTCAACCATTGTCTTTACTGTCGTACCGATCAACACAAGCCAGCCTTATAAAAAAAGATCCATGTGACACCACAAGGCCGTCTTATGATTAAAACGAGGCACCAAAACTAGAACTACTGCTCATGCACATAGTCTCAACTTTCTTCTCGAACAAGATTCCTGGCACGGTTTCAAGACCGCATGATTATTTTAAAAGTCGGTGCAGCTTTGATGTTCTCAGTTTGTGATGTTAATCATGCAGGTAATAGAACCACAGATCACTACTGGTTACCGGAATGAAGATAACCATATATGAGCTGCTGCATTTGTTAATTTTTAAGTGCAGAGCTGGACGTCAGTAAGTTCATCATCTAAAACTGCATGGTTGAAATACTGAGCCCTGCGTCTTCATTAATCAATTATTCAACGGTCTGAGTGTCCATCCATCCATCCATCTTCTTCCGCTTATCCGGGTCGGGTCGCGGGGGCAGCAGCCTGAGCAGTGAAGCCCAGACTTTTCTCTCTCCAGCCACTTCGTCCAGCTCCGAGGCGTTCCCAGGCCAGCCGGGAGACATAGTCTTCCCAACGTGCCGTGGGTCTTCCCCGTGGCCTCTTACCGGTTGGACGTGCCCTAAACACCTCCCGAGGGAGGCGTTCGGGTCGCATCCTGACCAGATGCCCGAATCACCTCATCTGGCTCATCTTGATGTAGAGGAGCAGAGGCTTTACTTTGAGCTCTCCCGGGATGGCAGAGCTTCTCACCCTATCTCTAAGGGAGAGCCCCGCCACCCGGCGGAGGAAACTCATTTCGACCGCCTGTGCCCGTGATCTTGTCCTTTCGATCATAGCCCAAAGCTCATGACCATAGGTGAGGATGGGAACGTAGATCGATCGGTAAATTGAGAGCTTTGCCTTCCGGCTCAGCTCCTTCTTCACCGCAACGGACCGATACAGCGACCGCATTACTGAAGATGCCGCACCGATCCGCCTGTCGATCTCACGATCCGCTTTTCCCCCACTCGTGAACAAAAGTCCTATATACTTGAACTCCTCGACTTGGGGCAGGGTCTCCTCCCCAACCCGGAGATGGCACTCCACCCTTTTCCGGGCGAGAACCATGGACTCGGACTTGGAGGTGCTGATTCTCATCTCAGTCGCTTCACACTCGACTGCAAACCGATCCAGTGAGAGCTGAATATCCTGGCCAGATGAAGATATCAGGACCACATCATCTGCAAAAAGCAGAGACCTAATCCTGCAGCCACCAAACCGGATCCCCTCAACGCCTTGACTGCGCCTAGAAATTATGTCCATAAAAGTTATGAACAGAATCGGTGACAAAGGGCAGCCTTGGCGGAGTCCAACCCTCACTGGAAACGGGTCCGACTTACTGCCGGCAATTCTGAGTGTCTTCAGAAGATAATTTTACAACACAATTGCAAACACCACACCAAACGCAATTGCCACAACACAACAACGCAAGCGACGACGGGAGAGACATCGATTAAACTTTCACTTACTTTTTTCAACTTACCACCTCAGCCACTTGGTCCGTCATCAAAACCTGGTCACTTCCGTTGTGTCCGTCACTTTTGGCGTCGCTTAACTTTGGCTTTATGTTGTTGTGTTGTGGTTTTACAGGAGTTAAGGTTGTATTTTTGGCTCCCGCTTTACTTGAGTGGAGAATGCACTACAGACCTGAGAAAACCTGATATGTTCGAACGATAAAGAGATGGTACGGTATTTTCTGCTCATAAAAGCTACCTGGTGGTTGTTTGAGCACACTGCAACTTGTCCTGGATAGTCCCAGTCCTTAATGTTTCAGTCACAGGATGAAGCAAAAAAAGGGTATTCGTAGGGGTCTTTTGCAAAGGTGTTATGGCTGAAAGTTGTGTTGTGGCTTTATGTTGTTGTGTTGCGTTGTCCCATGTGTAACAGAGCTTGGAAGGTGTTACGGTTGTGTTGATCTCAACCCCCAAAAATGCAAAAAACGTCAGGCAAGTGCAGAAAAGATGCCCTTTTTATATTTGAACAAACCAGGTAATACAAGAAAAAGAGATGTGCAGCTGGGAAGTGAACAAGTGAACATGGACATGAAACGCAAAGAAAATGATCCAGCACCCGAAGAACAGGCTGGCATGATACGTATCCTAACTAGCAACCAGGGACAGGTGTGTCCTACAATAATTGCCAATCAAACCAGAGGAATGGAGGCAAACAGGAAGTGGAACGAAAAATAAAACAAGAGCCTCTAAAACAGTGTTTTTCAACCATTAGTGTGCCGTGAGATATTGTCTGGTGTGCCATGGGAAATTATGCAACTTCCCCTAATTGGTCCAAAAAATATTATTTGCAAATCAATAATTATAATCTGCAAATAACGTGCCGTTGTCTAGTGTCTGTGCCGTATAGAGCTCGGCAGGGTAACCATGTAATACTCCATATCAGTAGGTGGCAGCAGGTAGTTCATTGCTTTGAAGAAGTCGGAACGCGTCGAGGATGATTTGTCGTGATCCCGATATGCAGAGCACAGCGGGAGACAGTGTGCAGGTAAAAAGGTATGCTACGCTTAAACCAAAAATGAACAAAAGGCAAGTCCCGCTAGGAATAGGCACTGAAGCATAGGGATGGCTATGCAAAACGAAAGTAAAACTGAACTGGCTACAAAGTAAACAAAAACAGAATGCTGGACGACAGCAAAGACTTACAGTGCGTGTCCGTACATGACAATCAACAATAGGCTCCATTCACCACAAGTTCCTAACTTTTCCTCTTATCTTTCTTCCTAAGTGATTTCCTAAGAGGAGTCCATTCAAATTCATGACGTGTTCTTAAACACCCAAACTGTTCCCACCTGCTGTTCTTAAGTTGCTGAATGCCAAATGGTTAGCACCTGCGCGTCTATCATAATTTGCATATAAACACGCCCTTATTTCCCCAATATGCATATGTAAACACCCTTAACTCCGTAATTTGCATAGGTAAACGCCCTTAATTCCCCGTATAAGGGCACAATTCCGGCGGAAAAGCCGAACATCAGACACACGGAGAAAACACAAACAGATTACAGAAGAGAAATTGGTATTATCCCGCGGGGGAAATACATAATGTAAAAACGTAAGTTTAAGAAAGGGGGGAAAGCTGAGGTAGCCTGAAGCGTTCAAATAAATATTTGTCACTTCGGGCAAAACATGGTCGTGAAACATGCGCTCCCTCCTCAGGGCACGATCTACGGCAAGAGTGTGTGTGTGTGTGTGTGTGCATGCACACATTTTTTTAAGTCCCATCTCAAAACTCATTTGTATACTCTAGCCTTTGAATAGCCCCCCTTTTTTTAGACCAGTTGATCTGCCGTTTCTTTTCTTTTCTCCTCTGCTCCCCCTTATCCCTTGTGGAAGGGGAGACACACAGATCCGGTGGCCATGGATGAGGTGCTGGCTGTCCGGGGTCGGGACCCGGGGTGGACCGCTCGCCTGTATATCGGTTGGGAACATCTCTGCGCTGCTGACCCGTCTCCGCTCGGGATGGTTTCCTGCTTACCCCACTGTGGACTGGACTCTTACTGTTATGCTGGATCCACTATGGACTGGACTCTCACAATATTATGTTAGACCCACTCGACATCCATTGCATTCGGTCTCCCTAGAGGGGGGGGGGGGTTACCCACATATGCGGTCCTCTCCAAGGTTTCTCATAGTCATTCACATCGACGTCCCACTGGGGTGAGTTTTTCCTTGCCCTTATGTGGGCTATACCGAGGATGTCGTTGTGGCTTGTGCAGCCCTTTGAGACACTTGTGATTTAGGGCTGTATAAATAAACATTGATTGACATTGATTGATATATATTGCTTATTTTGCTATATGTCTGTTTGTCTTATCTATATCTATCTATCTGTGATATTAATTTAACATTAGACAATAGAAGTAAGGGAACTTGTCACACTTAAGAACAAATAGGCCACCCTAAGAGTGCTCTGGAGTACTCGTAGATTGTGTTCTTACCTACGAACAAAAAATCAAAAATCTCCTTAAAAACTTCGTAAGTGGGCCTAAGAAGAAAATGTGTTCTTAATGGGACCTATTTCCTCCGTGCTTGACACTCAGCATCAAGGGTTGGAATAGGGGGCTAAATCACCAAAAATGATTCCCGGGCGCGGCCACCGCTGCTGCTCACTGCTCCCCTCACCTCCCAGGGGGTGATCAAGGGTGATGGGTCAAATGCAGAGGATAAATATGCCACACCTAGTGTGTTTGTGACAATCATCATTGGAAATGAAATAGTCTCGTTTGCCAATACAAAGCAGGTCAGGCAATAAGCACTCAAAGGAAGGCGTGAAGATGCAACAGGAAAACACCAACAAAACAGGAAGAGCCACCAAAATAACAGCGCAAGACAGGAACTAAAGCCCTACACAGGAAAACAACAAACTCCAAAAAAAAAGGACAACCCGGTGGAAATTCATTTTTTAACGTTCCTGCTGAAAAAGGGTTGGAAAAACACTGCTCTAAAGCCACCAACGCGGAATAAGGGTGCTGTTCAAAGGGCTATCCATCTAGCATATGAGACTTCTGGCGTGGGAGGAGTGGGAGGACCACGCCGAGTGCAGAGCGAGCACATGAAACGAAGAAGGAAACCAAAAGTGGAAGTCAAATTAGAAACAAAAAGAATCTGGCCCACGTCGCATTAGGCGATTCCGTTTGAAGTTCGTCTGGCATGGAGAGGCAATCAGGAGAGTGGAGACTGTTTGGTCACAGCGAGCTTTCTCTGCTGCACTGCTACCTTCCCCTCTCATCTCGTCCACATCAACCACCACATCCCTTAAGCAAATATATTGGCGACCGGGCAAGGAAACACAGATCTCCTTTCAAGATAGCCTCTCATTTTAATTTCCGAAGAGGAGCAACACGGCAAAGAAAGCCAGCGTCTGGAAAGTGATCTTTGGTCTTGTTTACCTGAACGCTGCTGGCGTCGCAATCGTTTGCTCATCAAAAAAAGCAAGCATTTTTCAACAACTCTGTTCGTCTAAAAGTCCTGTGACGCTAGCGTGTTGTGCGGTTTTGAGGAGCTCCAGGACTAGAATGTTATGAGAGGATCTCATTGTGGGTGAAAAAGACAAAGCGTTCTATTGATTTTGAGATTCAGTGAATGGAGCCCTCACAAACTGCAGTGTTAAGGATAAAATGTTATTTCATCAATGTTCTGGTCTCAAGGCCCATTTTCACCAATTAACACAAAGAGGGAAAAAAAAGAATCTTGCTGGCTGTCAATATGAGGGGCCGTTAGGGACATTATTCAGAATTACCTCTTACATACACTACTGAAATGCGCTCACATAAACAACTGAAATGTTATTCTCTCACACACTACTGAAACACTCTTATACACACTACTGAAATGCTCTCACATAAACAACTGAAATATTTTTGTGTGTGAGAAAAAGATTTATGTTGTTTATGTGAGAGCATTTCAGTAGTGTGTGTGAGAGCATTTCAGTAGTGTGTATAAGAGTGTTTCAGTATGGTGTGTGAGAGAAAAACATTTCAGTTGTTTATGTGAGAGCATTTAAGTTGTTTATGTGAGAACATTTCAGTAGTGTGCGTAAGAGTGTTTCAGTAGTTTGTATAAGAGTGTTTCAGTAGGGTGTGTGAGAGAAAAACATTTTAGTTGTTGATGTGAGAGCATTTCAGTTGTTTATGTGAGAGCATTTCAGTCGTTTATGTGAGAGCATTTCAGTAGTGTGTATAAGAGTGTTTCAGTAGTGTGTATAAGAGTGTTTTAGTAGTGTGTGTGTGAGAAAAAGATTTCAGTTGTTTATGTGAGAGCATTTCAGTAGCGTGTATAAGAGCGTTTCAGTAGTGTGTATAAGAGTGTGTCAGTAGTGTGTATAAGAGTGTTTCAGTAGTGTGTGTGAGAGAAAAACATTTCAGTTGTTTATGTGAGAGCATTTCAGTTGTTTATGTGAGAGCATTTCAGTTGTTTATGTGAGAGCATTTCAGTAGTGTGTATAAGAGTGTTTCAGTAGTGTTTGTGAGAAAAATATTTCAGTTGTTTATGTGAGAGCATTTCAGTAGCGTGTATAAGAGCATTTCAGTAGTGTGTATAAGAGTGTGTCAGTACTGTGTATAGGAGTGTTTCAGTAGTGTGTGTGAGACAACAACATTTCAGTTGTTTATGTGAGAGCATTTCAGTTGTTTATGTGAGAGCATTTCAGTTGTTTATGTGAGAGCATTTCAGTAGTGTGTATAAGAGTGTTTCAGTAGTGTATAAGAGTGTTTCAGTAGTGTGTGTGTGAGAAAAAGATTTCAGTTGTTTATGTGAGAGTATTTCAGTAGCGTTTATAAGAGTGTTTCAGTAGTGTATATAAGAGTGTGTCAGTAGTGTGTATAAGAGTGTTCCAGTAGTGTGTGTGGGAGAAAAACATTTCAGTTCTTTATGTGAGAGCATTTCATTTGTTTATGTCAGAGCATTTCAGTTGTTTATGTGAGAGCATTTCAGTTGTGTGTACAAGAGTGTTTCAGTAGTGTGTATAAGAGTGTTTCAGTAGTGTGTGAGAGAAAAAAATTTCAGTTGTTTATGTGAGAGCAGTTCAGTTGTTTATGTGAGAACATTTCAGTTGTTTATGTGAGAGTGTTTCAGTAGTGTGTATAAGAGTGTTTCATTAGTGTGTGTGTGAGAAAAAGATTTCAGTTGTTTATGTGAGAGCATTTCAGTAGCATGTATAAGAGCATTTCAGTAGTGTGTATAAGAGTGTGTCAGTAGTATGTATAAGAGTGTTTTAGTAGTGTGTGTGAGAGAAAAACATTTCAGTTGTTTATGTGAGAGCATTTCAGTTGTTTATGTGAGAGCATTTCAGTAGTGTGTATAAGAGTGTTTCAGTAGTGTGTGTGAGAAAAAGATTTCAGTTGTTTATGTGAGAGCATTTCAGTAGCGTGTATAAGAGTGTTTCAGTAGTGTGTATAAGAGTGTGTCAGTAGTGTGTATAAGAGTGTTTCAGTAGTGTGTGTGAGAGAAAAACATTTCAGTTGTTTATGTGAGAGCATTTCAGTTGTTTTTGTGAGAGCATTTCAGTTGTTTATGTGAGCGCATTTCAGCAGTGTGTATAAGACTGTTTCAGTAGTGTGTGTGTGAGGAAAAGATTTCAGTTGTTTATGTGAGAGCATTTCAGTAGCGTGTATACGAGCGTTTCAGTAGTGTATAAGAGTGTGTCAGTAGTGTGTATAAGAGTGTTTCAGTAGGGTGTGTGAGAGAAAAACATTTCAGTTGTTTATGTGAGAGCATTTCAGTTGTTAATGTGAGAGCATTTCAGTTGTTTATGTGAGAGAATTTCAGTAGTGTGTATAAGAGTGTTTCAGTGGTGTGTATAAGAGTGTTTCAGTAGTGTGCGTGTGAGAAAAAGATTACAGTTGTTTATGTGAGAGCATTTCAGTAGCGTGTATACGAGCGTTTCAGTAGTGTGTATAAGAGTGTGTCAGTAGTGTGTATAAGAGTGTTTCAGTAGGGTGTGTGAGAGAAAAACGTTTCAGTTGTTTATGTGAGAGCATTTCAGTTGTTTATGTGAGCATTTCAGTTGTTTATGTGAGAGCATTTCAGTAGTGTGCATAAGAGTGTTTCAGTAGTGTGTATAAGAGTGTTTCAGTAGTGTGTGTGTGAGAAAAAGATTTCAGTTGTTTATGTGAGAGCATTTCAGTAGCGTTTATAAGAGTGTTTCAGTAGTGTATATAAGAGTGTGTCAGTAGTGTGTATAAGAGTGTTCCAGTAGTGTGTGTGGGAGAAAAACATTTCAGTTCTTTATGTGAGAGCATTTCATTTGTTTATGTCAGAGCATTTCAGTTGTTTATGTGAGAGCATTTCAGTTGTGTGTACAAGAGTGTTTCAGTAGTGTGTATAAGAGTGTTTCAGTAGTGTGTGTGTGAGAAAAAGATTTCATTTGTTTATGTGAGAGCATTTCAGTAGCGTGTATAAGAGTGTTTCAGTAGTGTGTATAAGAGTGTTTCAGTAGTGTGTGTGAGAGAAAAACATTTCAGTTGTTTATGTGAGAGCAGTTCAGTTGTTTATGTGAGAACATTTCAGTTGTTTATGTGAGAGTGTTTCAGTAGTGTGTATAAGAGTGTTTCAGTAGTGTGTGTGTGAGAAAAAGATTTCAGTTGTTTATGTGAGAGCATTTCAGTAGCATGTATAAGAGCATTTCAGTAGTGTGTATAAGAGTGTGTCAGTAGTTTGTATAAGAGTGTTTTAGTAGTGTGTGTGAGAGAAAAACATTTCAGTTGTTTATGTGAGAGCATTTCAGTTGTTTATGTGAGAGCATTTCAGTAGTGTGTATAAGAGTGTTTCAGTAGTGTGTGTGAGAAAAAGATTTCAGTTGTTTATGTGAGAGCATTTCAGTAGCGTGTATAAGAGTGTTTCAGTAGTGTGTATAAGAGTGTGTCAGTAGTGTGTATAAGAGTGTTTCAGTAGTGTGTGTGAGAGAAAAATATTTCAGTTGTTTATGTGAGAGCATTTCAGTTGTTTTTGTGAGAGCATTTCAGTTGTTTATGTGAGCGCATTTCAGCAGTGTGTATAAGACTGTTTCAGTAGTGTGTATAAGAGTGTTTCAGTAGTGTGTGTGTGAGGAAAAGATTTCAGTTGTTTATGTGAGAGCATTTCAGTAGCGTGTATACGAGCGTTTCAGTAGTGTATAAGAGTGTGTCAGTAGTGTGTATAAGAGTGTTTCAGTAGGGTGTGTGAGAGAAAAACATTTCAGTTGTTTATGTGAGAGCATTTCAGTTGTTAATGTGAGAGCATTTCAGTTGTTTATGTGAGAGAATTTCAGTAGTGTGTATAAGAGTGTTTCAGTGGTGTGTATAAGAGTGTTTCAGTAGTGTGCGTGTGAGAAAAAGATTTCAGTTGTTTATCGGAGAGCATTTCAGTAGCGTGTATACGAGCGTTTCAGTAGTGTGTATAAGAGTGTGTCAGTAGTGTGTATAAGAGTGTTTCAGTAGGGTGTGTGAGAGAAAAACGTTTCAGTTGTTTATGTGAGAGCATTTCAGTTGTTTATGTGAGCATTTCAGTTGTTTATGTGAGAGCATTTCAGTAGTGTGTATAAGAGTGTTTCAGTAGTGTGTATAAGAGTGTTTCAGTAGTGTGTGTGTGAGAAAAATATTTCAGTTGTTTATGTGAGAGCATTTCAGTAGTGTGTATAAGAGCGTTGCAGTAGTGTGTATAAGAGTGTTTCAGTAGTGTGTATAAGAGTGTTTCAGTAGTGTGCGTGAGAGAAAAACATTTCAGTTGTTTATGTGAGAGCATTTCAGTTGTTTATGTGAGCATTTCAGTTGTTTATGTGAGAGCATTTCAGTAGTGTGTATAAGAGTGTTTCAGTAGTGTGTATAAGAGTGTTTCAGTAGTGTGTGTGTGAGAAAAAGATTTCAGTTGTTTATGTGAGGGCATTTCAGTAGCGTGTATAAGAGTGTTTCAGTAGTGTGTATAAGAGTGTGTCAGTAGTGTGTATTTTTTTTTGTGTGCAATGTCTAGTGTTTAAATGTACGGCAGTGACAATGAATTTCCCCAAGGGGACCAATAAATCGAATCTAATCTAATAAGAGTGTTTCAGTAGTGTGTGTGAGAGAAAAACATTTCAGTTGTTTATGTGAGAGCATTTCAGTAGTGTATGTAAGAGGTAATTCTGAATGATGTCCCTAACGGCCCCTCATATCAATACAACCTCATCCTCATTACGTATGAGCACATTCATTAATCTGTCATGTGGCTAACCTTACCTGTCACCAATCTCTCACTTCATGTTCCTTATAGGGTTGTAAGTTTCTTACAAGTATCATCCCTGCAGGACAAGGAATAGCTAAACATGCTTCACTACACACCGTAGCTCACCGGCATCAAAATGTAAACAAACACCATGAGTGGATCTACACCTGACATCCACTGTAATGATACCAAGTACAGGCACGTATCTCGTCGATACTACTATGATTACGTCGATATTTTTTGGCATCACAACATCTTTCATTTAAAAAAAAAATGTATATTATGTTTATAAACTCAGGAAATATGTCCCTGGACACATGAGGACTTTGAATATGACCAATGTAAGATCCTGTAACGACTTGGTATCGGATTGATACCCAAATGTGTGGTATCATCCAAAACTAATGTAAAGTATCAAACAACAGAAGAATAAGTGATTATTACATTTTAACAGAAGTGTAGATAGAACATGTTAAAAGAGAAAGTAAGCAGATATTAACACTAAATTAACAAGTGGATTAATAATTCATTTTCTACCACTTGTCCTTAATAATGTTGACAAAATAATAGAATGATTAATGACACAATATGTTACTGCATAAATCAGCAGACTAATTAGGAGCCTTTGTTTGCTTACTTACTACTAAAAGGCAAGTTGTCAAGTATGTTCACTATTTTATTTAAGGACTTAACTGCAATAAGAAACATATGTTTAATGTACCCTAAGATTTGTTGTTAAAATAAAGCCAATAATGCAATTTTTTTGTGGTCCTCTTTATATATATATATATATATATATATATATATATATATATATATATATATATATATATATATATACCAATCTACCAATCTAAGGTAATACGCAAGGACATTAACACATCCGACACATATGTAGGATTAACCGAGGGAGAATTCAAAACCAGATGGAACAATCACAAGGCTTCTTTCAGGAACAAAAACCTGCGAAATACCACAGAACTCAGCAAACACATTTGGGACCTCAAAGACAATAATGTTGAATATTCAATAACATGGCAAATTCTTGCATCCAGCACACCTTACAATAGTGGTAATAAAAGATGCAACCTATGCTTGAAAGAGAAACTGTTTATTATTTACCGTCCAGACCTGTCATCCCTCAACAAGCGCAGCGAAATTGTAACAACATGCCGCCATAGACGGAAACACCTCCTAGGTAACACATGAGCCAATCACCACGCCCCTAGGCCAGCCTGTACCCACCCACTCTGTGCCCTATATAAACCATGGTATGTGAATGCTCCCATTAAAACCTCCTGATGATTGAGGGTACCCCCCCTCATGAAACAGGCCTGTAGAGATGAAATAGTCTTGTGATTTTTTTCCCACACATATATATATATATATATATATATATATATATATATATATATATATATATATATATATATATATATATATATATATATATTAATCTACTTGTTCATTTACTGTTAATATGTGCTTACTTTCTCTACACGTATTTTAAAATGTAATAATCACTTATGCTTCTGTTGTTTGGATGCTTTACTTTAGTTTTGGATGATACCACAAATTTGGGTGTCGATCCGATACCAAGTAAGCACAGGATCATACATTGGTCATATTCAAAGTCCTCATGTGTCCAGGGACATATTTCCTGAGTTTATAAACAAAATATAAGAAGATTTTGTGATGCTAAACAATATCGATGCAATCATAGTAGTACCGACTATACGCTCTGTAATTGGTATCATTACAGTGGATGTCAGGTGTAGATCCACCAATGGCGTTTGTTTACATTTTGACGCCGGTGAGCTACGGTGTATAGTGAAGCATGTTTAGCTATTCCTCGTCCTGCAGGGATGATACTTGTAAGAAACTTACTTTATTTGTCGCCATGGAGTGATTAAGCTAAAACACTGCCGACCGGAGATGGTCTGTAAGTACTCTGTGATTGTGCGCTGCCGAACATGCTCGTCTGCTCCTAAACCAGCAATGTCATGACGTGACGACGACGGTGGACCGGTACTTTTCAGAGCTGAATTTGATTCATTAGTATCGCGGTACTATACTAACACCGGTATATTGTACAACCCTAGTAGACACAAAGCAAAAACCAACATAACCACACATATGAGAAGATGACCAAGCAAGCAAGTACTCCCTCTGGTTCCACTCCGTGCATCCTGGTCCAGCCCATTAACATGCTCGTTACAATGATGGGACGCAAATCATTCTAATGGCACAAATGGTTTCTTACTTGGCCGGTACCGACCCGGATGTGAAATATTGGACCGGCGCATGGCGGCAGAGAGCAGCTGCCTCCTCCAATCACATCATTTCTGGCCTAATCTGATTCCATCTCGACACGATCCAATTACATTTGATTAATTTTGGCTGGGTGCGACTCCACGGCGTTCCGAGTCCATCTCTGGTAACACACTTTAACAAGATGCAATCAGATTCACTTGGAATGAAAGAATTTTGAACGCAATCTCTTGCCGCTTAATCTTCCTGTACACACCCTCGAGCCTTCCTGCACGCACTCTGCAGACCCCCTGGGGGGAACATTAGTCACTTCAATGGCAATGATGAGTCTTGTGATCCCTCTTGTGTCCAATGACTTACTACCTACCTACTCAGTGGCCTAGTGGTTAGAGTGTCCGCCCTGAGATCGGTAGGTCGTGAGTTCAAACCCCGGCCGAGTCATATCAAAGACTATAAAAATGGGACCCATTACCTCCCTGCTTGGCACTCAGACAAAATTGGGGGTTAAATCACCAAAAATTATTCCCGGGCGTGACCACCGCTGCTGCTCACTGCTCCCCTCAGCTCCCAGGGGGTGATCAAAGGTGATGGGTCAAATGCAGAGAATAATTTTGCCACATGTGGTGTGTGTGTGACAATCATTGGTACTACCTGAGTTTGTAAACTATATAATAATGTATACAGTAGATCAGGGCTGTCAAATTTAACACGTTAACAAATTAATCACAACGTTTTTTACCGCACGTTCCTTTATTTTATCCGCACCTAAAAAGGTGTACGGTCAGTGATCAGGTCAATGCGAAGAAGAGTGAGGTGACTCCCAACAGGTGTGCTCTGTGACAAATGTCACTTCACAATAAACCCTGAGGGGACTATAGAATAACATGTTTAAGTCATTTAAGTTAAAGTGCCAATGATTGTCACACACACACACTAGGTGTGGTGAAATGTGTCCTCTGCATTTGACCCATCCCCTTGTCCACCCTCTGGGAGGTAAGGGGAGCAGTGAGCAGCAGCGCTGACCGCGCCCGGGAATCATTTTGGTGATTTAACCCCCAATTCCAACCCTTGATGATGAGTGCCAAGCCGGGAGGTAATGCGTCCCATTTTTATAGTCTTTGGAATGACTCGGCCGCGGTTTGAACTCACGACCTACCGATCTCAGGGCGGACACTCTAACCATGGTCATGTTTTTGTTATTTTCTGTTAGATTTGGACTCTTTTAGTTCCTGTTTGTGACACTTCTGAGTTTGATTTGGTTGCCATGGCGGCTTATTGTTTTCACCTGCCTCTGGTGTTCGGGACGCTCACCTGTGCCTAATCAGAGGCACTATTTAAGCCTGCTTTTGCCAGTCAGTTGGCCTGGCGTCATTGCTCGTTTCAGGTCTGATTCTATAGTTATGCTAGTTATTGGTTTCATGCTACAGTTTCATGTTGTGCTATGCCATAGTTCATGTTAGTTGTTTCATGCCACAGTTTCATAGTTGTTCCATGCCATAGCTATATTAGTTTTTTGTTACTTGCTATGCTATAGTTTATGCTAGTTGTTTGCTTCACGCTATTGTCACGCAACCCTCTACGTAAGTCTTGTTTATTTCATGCCACAGTTAAGAGAGTTTTTGCCTGTTGTTTTGTAGTTAGATTAATAAATATGTTCCTACCTGCTACCCTTGTCCGGAAAAGTCAGTTTGCATCCCGGGAGAACAAACTTTGCAGCAAGCTGCGACCCCCCCACAAGGCCACTGAGCAGGTAAGTCCCATCTTAAAACTCATTTGTATACGTGAGCCTTGAAATAGACCCTCCTTTTAGACCAGTTGATCTGCCGTCTCTTTTCTTTTCTGCCCCCCTCTCCCGCGTGGAGAGGTTATTAGGTGACCACAGATGATGTTCAAAGTCGGGACCCGGGGTGGACCACTCATCTGTGCATCAGATGGGGACGTCTCTGCGCTGAAGATTATCCCTTCTGGCCCCACTATGGACTGGACTCTCACACTATTAACTAGATCCACTCCACGTCCATTGCACCGGTGGGCCAGGGTGGGGGTCCCCACATCTGGGGTCCCCTTCAAAGTTTCTCATTGTATCCCATTTACCGTATTTTTTGGACTATAAGTCGCAGTTTTTTTCATAGTTTGGCCAGGCTCCAGTCCGACTTATATATGTTTTTTTCCTTTTTTATTATGCATTTTCGGCAGGTGCGACTTATACTCCGGTGCGACTTATACTCCGAAAAATACGGTAGTTGAGTTTTTTTCTTGCCCTGATGTGGGATCTGAGCCGAGGATGTCGTTGTGGCTTGTGTAGCCCTTTGAGACACTTGCGATTCAGGTCTATATAAATTAATTTTGATTGATTGATGTTACAAAGTATATTTAGTTTAAAAAAATGGTGACATTCTGGCAATAAAATTGCATTTGTGTCAAAATATTTACAAGCAAGTGTTTTATTTTGACGAGTCGTGAATAATTAATCATAATAACAAAGTGTGATTAACTTAATTAAACATTAATCTTGTGACAGCACACATATATATAAAATATATATTTGAACAAAACATAAAAAACTAATATTTGTGAAAATAAAAATAAAAGAGTAGGATGAGACAATTTGAACTACCACCGATCAGTATCGGCCAATTTTTGTGAAAAACTATGTGATCGCCATGTTTTTTAATGTTGATCCCAAACGCTGATCCCCTCTGACTAACACTGTATATATTAGTCCCCCATAGCCCAGGGCCGATTACAAATTTGGTTGGTCCATATATTGACCTACCAATTATTGCCAATAAACGATATTATTGTCAATATTATTTAGAGACCAAATTAACTGCTGTCACATATACTGTATATACTGTAATATTGTACATGTGTTGTGTATATTGTATATTGTATATATTGTATATATGTCATAGACATAATATATCTGTATATATATTATTCTGTACACATATTATGTATATATTCGTATATATGTTAGATTTGTTATCGCTATATTAGTCTATTTATACCTGCATTGTCCTTTCCATCCTTACACTTTCCATCATTGTAACTGAGCTACTGTGTTGAACAATTACCCTTGTGGATCATTAAAGTTTGTCTAAGTCTAAGTCTAAGTCTAACCACTGATGTACTGATAATAAATAATAATAATGCGACTATACCCTTTCAAATGCATTAACTTTTTATTTCTTGTATATTTTATTATATTATAAATATATGTATATTGTATTATTATTGGAATTGTAATGTAAACTTTTGAATATCCAAGATAAATAAAAAACACATAATTAAAATAAGTATACTCTGTCTGTTAGCAATTTTTTGCAATTGACTAAAAATCACAACCAAAAGCAATACAATAGGTTCTGTCTCTGTTAAAGGGGAACATTATCAGCAGACCTATGTAAGCGTCAATATATACCTTGATGTTGCAGAAAAAAGACCATATATTTTTTTAACCGATTTCCGAACTCTAAATGGGTGAATTTTGGCGAATTAAACACCTTTCTAATATTCGCTCTCGGAGCGATGACGTCACAACGTGGCGTCACATCGGGAAGCAATCCGCCATTTTCTCAAACACCGAGTCAATACAGCTCTGTTATTTTCCGTTTTTTCGACTGTTTTCCGTACCTTGGAGACATCATGCCTCGTCGGTGTGTTGTCGGAGGGTGTAACAACATGAACAGGGACGGATTCAAGTTGCACCAGTGGTCCAAAGATGCGAAAGTGGCAAGAAATTGGACGTTTGTTCCGCACACTTTACCGACGAAAGCTATGCTACGACAGAGATGGGAAGAATGTGTGGATATCCTGCGACACTCAAAGCAGATGCATTTCCAACGATAAAGTCAAAGAAATCTGCCGCCAGACCCCCATTGAATCTGCCGGAGTGTGTGAGCAATTCAGGGACAAAGGGCCTCGGTAGCACGGCAAGCAATGGCGGCAATTTGTTCCCGCAGACGAGCGAGCTAAACCCCCTGGATGTCTTGGCTCACACCGTCCCTTATGCCACCGAAGATTATCAAGAGAAGAATATCGACTCTAGCTTCCCTGGCCTAATGACATCAACTCCAAAACTGGACGGATCAGCTTTCAGGAAAAGAGAGCGGATGAGGGTATGTCTACAGAATATATTAATTGATGAAAATTGGGCTGTCTGCACTCTCAAAGTGCATGTTGTTGCCAAATGTATTTCATATGCTGTAAACCTAGTTCATAGTTGTTAGTTTCCTTTAATGCCAAACAAACACATACCAATCGTTGGTTAGAAGGCGATCGCCGAATTCGTCCTCGCTTTCTCCCGTGTCGCTGGCTGTCGTGTCGTTTGTCGGTTTCGCTTGCATACGGTTCAAACCGATATGGCTCAATAGCTTCAGTTTCTTCTTCAATTTCATTTTCGCTACCTGCCTCCACACTACAACCATCCGTTTCAATACATTCGTAATCTGTTGAATCGCTTAAACCGCTGAAATCCGAGCTAATGTCGCTTTAGCTTGCTGTTCTTTCCGCCATGTTTGTTTGTGTTGGCTTCACTATGTGATGTCACAGGAAAATGGACGGGTGGTTAAAATCAGGCACTTTGAAGCTTTTTTTAGGGATATTGCGTGATGGGTAAAATTTTGAAAAAAACTTCGAAAAATATAATAAGCCATTGGTAACTGATTTTTAATGGTTTTAACAATTCTGAAATTGTGATAATGTTCCCCTTTAAAGAGGGGATGGAGGACCCTCAAATATAATAACAATAAAATGGCTAAACAAAGTTATTGTGACCAAAATGATCATGGTTACAATTATGATCGCAGTATTGTTGAATGTGCTCAAAAAGTAATTATATACACACACTAAAAAATTTTATAACCAAGTGCTATTGTTTTAATAACTGAAATAAATGGACACAAATTGTTCTTTCCTTACCCTTTCCATCCTTTGTAACGGAGCTACTGTGTTGAACAATTTCCCTTGTGGATCAATAAAGTTTGTCCAAGTCTAAGTATTGGTATCGGCCGATCTCACTCATGGATGATCTGAATCTGGAATATTGATTTTGTAACACTGGTATCAATCAACCACCCTTCTTATCGATAATATCATGATTTGGATCGGTCCGCCCACTTCTAATAGATGGGAGGTTGACAGAGAATGTGCCAAACTCCCATCTACATGCACAGACCCCCCCCCCCCAAAAAAAGTCGATACACATTC
The DNA here is from genome assembly GCF_033978685.3 of Nerophis lumbriciformis. Classification (NCBI taxonomy): domain Eukaryota; kingdom Metazoa; phylum Chordata; class Actinopteri; order Syngnathiformes; family Syngnathidae; genus Nerophis; species Nerophis lumbriciformis. The sequence continues at coordinate 7,866,407 of NC_084570.2, read as the reverse complement.
AAATAAGTGTAAATATATTTGCAACACGTGTCTCCTAATCCCAAATTTTTAATCCTGTTAGCCGCACAGCTTCTATGCCTTTCAAACTGCCCTTGAGCAAGGCACATCTCATTTTTTCCAAAGCGCTGCATGGCAGCTGACCTCGAAAATCCCCGTGAAGAACGCGTTTAAATCTACCGTGTGTTCTTTGAAACGTACTACTTTGGCGCGTCCCGCGGAAGTGCTGAAACAAGGCGTTTGGGCAAGTTTAAGTCACTTTTTTTGTTTAATAATTTAACATCTCCACAGCTCAGAGAAACATACGCAAGTAAAAGACCAAAAATACATTTTTGGAAGTTATTTCCCACATTTCCGCCGTGAATGCTTAGATTGGGGGAGTCAGAATGGAACCCGGGGGCCTTATATGCAGTGTGCAAAGTGAGAGGACAAAAAATGATTGCGAAAGGGAACAAAACACACACAGCATTTCAAAAATAATGTAGGATAATAAATAGCATATCCATACCAATGAGATTGCCCTTTGGACAATGCAGAGGCCTGCTGACTCCAGTCATTCTTGAAATGGATTCCTTATACATGATTTGCCTCCAGGGTGCAATTCCTCCACCGTGAACACTCTCCTCCTCCTGGACATTCACTCAAATATTACAACCCATTACCGCAGGGCTATTCAAATGGCGGCCCAGGGGCCAAATCTTTTTGGCGATATATATTACATTATATTATTAGGCATGTAAATGATAATAGAACTGAGGGCTGGGGCGGTAAAACGCCAACAATATATTTCGCGATAGCCTCGTAATCGATATCAATAAAAAATATGTTTGATGATGCGATCGATATATACCGTAAATTCCGGACTATAAGCCTCTACGTTTTTTTCCTAAGTATGGAACCCTGCGGCTTATAAAATGGTGCAGCTAATTTATGTATTTTTTTTTCCACTAACGGGTCACCCACATCTGCGGTCCTCTCCAAGGTTTCTCATAGTCATTCACATTGACATCCACTGGGTTGTGAGTTTTTCCTTGCCCTTATGTGGGATCTGAACAGAGGATGTCGTTGTGGCTTGTGCAGCCCTTTGAGACACTTGTGATTTAGGGCTATATAAATAAACATTGATCAATGATTGATTGATTGATAGTCTTTACTTTGAAGTTATCATGCCATGATTTTACCCACGTGGCAATAGATTTTCCTCCATGCGGCCCCCGAGCTAAAATGAGTTCGACACCCCTGATCTAGCTCGACCCCAAATGCAACTCAGTTGATAGAGGCTTCCAGAAAAGGACGTCTATAAATGTTTGATCCCATTTGACAGTGTGGTTTTGTTTGAGGCACGCATTGTTCTGCTCCTTTGTGCGCTTCGGCGCAAACCTGTTCATGTGAGCAAGCGGTACAAAATGTAAGCAAAGCTCAAACACATGCTTAGGCCCCGGCTCAGAGGGGGTGCAATGAGAGACACTCAGGCGCAAGGGTATAAATCTTCGAAACCCTGAGCCACTGACATTCCACCCCTCCCCCGAGACATACGGCAGAATATCTTAATTACGGCACTTAACATCACATTGCCGGGTCCCCCGCGAGCCCAAGCAAGCATGTAATTCATTGTACTGAGCATCGGTAAAACCCGAATACATCACCCTTCAAGGATGCAAAGTGCAGAGTGGTTTGTAAAACCGGCACGACAAAAGCAAATGTTTTCCTTGAGAGGCTGGAGGGGATGTGTGCTCAGTCAGCGTGGCAAGGCAGCGACAAACTCAAACTACGATTGGTATTTTGGTATCTTCAACCCAACATCAACCCTGTTTTCAGGCTAAGGAGCCTACCTCAGCTGCAATTCGTGCGGTAGGCTGTGTACACCCAACGCAGATAGACAGACAACATTCATTGTCTGCAAGCTCAATTAGAGACGCTTGCCATCATGAATATCTTCAAAAAATGGTCGGTTAAGGATGATGTAAGAGCACTGCAACAAAAGGAACAAAGAAGATACATATTCCAGCATTATGCTAGTTAGGGCAAAAGTCTGCCTTCGAAGTCTCAGGGGCATCAAACGGGACTCAACGCATCCTCCTCTACCTCGCCTCATTATCATAACATCCGTTTTTAGCAGAGTTATAAGTGAATGTCTGGAAATAAGACAATGATTTAATGTGTGAACATGATATCTATCTATACAGGACAAAATAAATGCATGTTGCAGTTCTTGCAGCGGTTTAAAAACAGTACAGTGATACCTCAACTTAAAGGCCTACTGAAACCCACTACTACCGACCACGCAGTCTGATAGTTTATAGATCAATGATGAAATCTTAACATTGCAACACATAGCTTACTAAAGTGCAATTTTAAATTTCGCGCGAAATATCCTGCTGAAAACGTCTCGGTATGATGACGCCTGCGCGTGACGTCACGGATTGTAGAGGACATTTTGGGACAGCATGGTGGCCAGCTATTAAGTCGTCTGTTTTCATCGCAAAATTCCACAGTATTCTGGACATCTGTGTTGGTGAATCTTTTGCAATTTGTTCAATGAACAATGGAGACAGCAAAGAAGAAAGCTGTAGGTGGGAAGCAGTGTATTGCGGCAGGTGTTGTGCCGGATAACGCACCCCCGCCGTAGAATGCACCCCTTGACTGTTGTGGCGGATAACACAGCCGGTGTTTCAGTGTTTACATTCCCGGAAGATGACAGTCAAGCTTTACCATTGGCATGTGGAGAACTGGGACAACAGAGACTCTTACCAGGAGGACTTTGAGTTGGATACGCAGACGCGGTACCGTGAGTACGCATGCAGCTGCGGCTTCCAAACATTTGATCGCTTGCCCGTACGTGCGTGCCGCTATGTGCATGTCACGTAGGTAACTTTGGGGACTTTGGGGAAATATATGTGCTGTATGAACTTTGGGGAGGTGAACGGTACTTTGGGCTGTGGGATTGAGTGTGTTGTGCAGGTGTTTGAGTTGCATTGGCGGGTTATATGGACGGGAGGGGGGAGGTGTTTGTTATGCGGGATTAATTTGTGGCATATTAAATATAAGCCTGGTTGTGTTGTGGCTAATAGAGTATATATATGTCTTGTGTTTATTTACTGTTTTAGTCATTCCCAGCTGAATATCAGGTCCCACCCGCCTCTCACAGCATCTTCCCTATCTGAATCGCTCCCATTGCCCTCTAGTCCTTCACTCTCACTTTCCTCATCCACAAATCTTTCATCCTCGCTCAAATTAATGGGGAAATCGTCGCTTTCTCGGTCCGAATCGCTTTCGCTGCTGGTGGCCATGATTGTAAACAATGTGCGGATGTGAGGAGCTCCACAACCTGTGACGTCACGCTACTCGTCTGCTACTTCCGGTACAGGCAAGGCTTTTTTATCAGCGGCCAAAAGTTGCGAACTTTATCGTCGATGTTCTCTACTAAATCCTTTCAGCAAAAATATGGCAATATCGCGAAATGATCAAGTATGACACATAGAATGGACCTGCTATCCCCGTTTAAATAAGAACATTTCATTTCAGTAGGCCTTTAAAACTCCATTCTTCTTTAATGTGGTCTGGCGTCATTTTGTCTATCAGACATTAGTGTGTGTTTTTGTATTAGCATACCTGATATATATATATATATATATATATATATATATATATATATATATATATATAAATTATACACAGATACACACCCGCCCCCAGACACATTAATTTCTCTCAATATAGCCCCCCAAGTCAAAACAATTGCCCACGTCTGCATTAGATGGCAGTAAAAATACATACTCAGAGGTCATTGTCAAATTACTGAACTGTTTTAATCATAGTCATAAAAATGATCATTACAGAAAGACACCACTGAGAGCTTCTTTATTTTCTGCTGTCTGCTTCGTCGTCCACAAGTTGCGGACATTCTCAGTATGTTTTACGCTGGAAAAGTGTCCATCTTAAACATTCTTTTATGTTCCAACACAGTTACCTTGTTAACATGTTAAGAGCAAACTATAGCAATATGAAGGAGAGATTATCATCACACTTAAACATGTCTTACATGTAAATGTTGCCTCTCTGCTAGGTCAGCATTGCAAAGGAAAATATGTTATTAATTGTCTTAACATGGATAAATAAAGATTAAACAAATACAAACCCCAAAACCAGTGAAGTTGGCACATTGTGTAATTCGTAAATAAAAACAGAATACAATGATTTGCAAATCCTTTTCAACTTATATTCAATTGAATAGACTGCAAAGAAAAGATATTTAATGTTTGATTTGAGAAACTTTTTTTTTTTTTTTGCAAATAATCATTAACATAGAATTTAATGGCAGCAACCAATTGCAAAAAAGTTGGCACAGGGGCATTTTTAAACGTTTGGGAACTGAGGAGACCAATTTTTTAAGCTTTTCAGGTGGAATTATTTCCCATTCTTGCTTGATGTACAGCTTAAGTTGTTCAACAGTCCGGGGGTCTCCATTGTCGTATTTTAGACTTCATAATGCACCACACATTTTCAGTGGGGGACAGGCCTGGACTACAGGCAGGCCAGTCTAGTACCCGCACTCTTTTACTATGAAGCCACGCTGTTGTAACACGTGGCTTGGCATTGTCTTGCTGAAATAAGCAGGGGCGTCCATGATGGCAACATATGTTGCTCCAAAACCTGTGTGTACCTTTCAGCATTAATTCACAGATGTGTGAGCTACCCATGCCTTGGGCACTAATACACCCCCATACCATCACAGATGCTGGCTTTTGAACTTTGCGCCTATAACAATCTGGATGGTTTTCTTCCTCTTTGTTCGGGAGGGCACGACGTCCACAGTTTCCAAAAACAATTTGAAATGTGGACTCGTCTTTCCCACTTTGCATCAGTCCATCTCAGATGAGCTCGGGCCCAGCGAAGCCGGCGGCGTTTCTGGGTGTTGTTGATAAATGGCTTTGGCTTTGCATCGTCGAGTTTTAACTTGCACTTACAGATGTAGCGACGAATTGTAGTTACTGACAGTGGTTTTCGGAAGTGTTCCTGAGCCCATGTGGTGATATCCTTTACACACTGATGTCAGTTTTTGATGCAGTACCGCCTGAAGGATTGAAGGTCACGGGCATTCAATGTTATGTGCAGTGATTTCTCCAGATTCTCTGAACCTTTTGATAATATTACAGACCTTAGATGGTGAAATCCCTAAATTCCTTGCAATAGCTCGTTGAGAAATGTCGTTCTTAAACTGTTCGACATTTGTTCACAAAGCGGAGACCCTCGACCCATCCTTGTTTGTGAATGACTGAGCATTTCATGGAAGCTGCTTTTATACCCAATCATGGCACCCACCTGTTCCCAATTAGCCTGTTCACCTGTGGGATGTTCCAAATAAGTGATGGATTTCTCAGTCTTTTTTGCCACTCGTGCCAGCTTTTTTTGAAACATGTGGCAGGCATCAAATGCCAAATGAGCTAATATTTGCAAACAATGACAAAGTTTTCCAGTTCAAATGTTAAGTATCTTGTCTTTTGCAGTCTATTCAATTGAATATAGGTTGAAACGGATTTGCAAATCATTGTATTCTGTTTTTATTTACCATTTACACAACGTGCCAACTGCACTGGTTTCGGGGTTTGTATATAAATACATGTGAACTACGAAGTGAACCTAAACAGAAACCGGTTGGAAGTTTTGAGCTCTGCGGGAGAATGACAACATGAGTTTGTATATTTACACGTTGCCGTTTCAGCTTCGTGTACACAAGAAACAAACATATTTTTGGATTAGACAATTGACGTGCACATTTGAGTGCCAGTCAGGGACGAATTTGACTGGCGAAAATGACGCTGATTGGACAAAATGTTGTGGGAAAGTTGCAGGCGTTGGACAAAGTTGCAATTGGCGAGAAATCCCTAAAGGGACTGTTGTTAATATGCGTCTCCTAACTGCGAAGGACAATAAAACAGAATGACCAGCTGCACCAGTTGTATCTAAAATAATGATAATTAAGTGTTGCCTGCCAGCGTTTAGTTGATCATTGCTGTTCCAGTGCTAGAGAGAATCCTCCTGAGGTGTCTTGCGGTGGAAACAACAAAGTCTACAGGAGGTGGTAATGGCGCCACAACATCTCACATAGCCACGCTCACACTTGAGGTCAAATAGGTGCAAGATCTATGTCCTACAGCAGGGGTGTCAAACCTATGGCCCACGGGCCAGATTAGGCCCGCGAACAGGTTTTACCCGGCCCGTGTGATGAGTTTGCCAATAGGGCTGCAACAACTAATCGATTATAAAAATATTTGGCGATTAATTTAGTAATTGATTCGTTGGATCTATGCTATGCGCATGCGTATAGGCAATTTTAATTTTAATTTTTTCAATTTATTTTTATTTATTTTTTTATTAACCTTTATTTATAAACTGCAACATGTACAAACAGCTGAGAAACAATAATCAAAATAATTATGGTGCCAGTATGCTGTTTTTTTCCCCCAATAAAATACTGGAAAGTATAGAAATGTAGTTTGTCTCTTTTATCCAATTATTAATCGATTAATCGAAGTAATAATCAACAGATTAATCGATTATCAAATTAATCGTTAGTTGCAGCCCTATTTGCCAAGTATAAAAATTAGCTGCTTTTTTTTATTTTTTAACGAAATAAAACTGCTGTTCTAAATGTGTCCACTGGATGTCACAATAGCAATTCTGTTAGGCAAGCAAACGGTTTATACCGACACAGTAAAGGGTGACTGTGGCTCCTCTTCCTCGACCCACATCAAACTTAAAACCTGTCGTTTTATGTCTTCTGCTTCAAACACATCGTCATTTGGCACCCTTACTCCCCCAAAATGTCTCTGTCAAACATGAGAAAAGTGAACTTAACATTTTTGAATAGTTTTTACCTCCGTTTCTTACGTTTTTTTGAGTTAGCACTGGATTGATACGTGGACATGACAAAGGAGGTATTTGATACCTCGAAGAGTTTACATGTTGTGTTTTTGTTCAATCCCAGAAAGACTGTGACTTAAAGTTCAATCCTGGCTTTGTAGATACACCGAGATGAAGTCTAAGCTCATTGTGTTTTTGAAGCTGCACCAATTTCCTCACAATTTTCAACAAACTCAAAGTATTTTGTCCACAGGATTATTTGGGATTCGTGCGGTTTTCAGAATGTGCTCGTTCTATTTTTGGGCCGAAGTAAAACAAAAGAAAACAACTTGGAGTTGTCTTTATTTTTAAGTTATCATGCCATGATTTTACTATTACGGCCCCACCTGGGAATAGATTTTCCTTTATGTGGCCCCTGAGCTAAAAATGAGTTTGACACTCCCGGTTTGCAAGTTGTGTTTTTTGTTCAATCCCAGAAAGACTGTGATTTAAAGTTTAATCCTGGCTTTGTAAATACACCGAGACAAAGTCAAAGCTCATTGTGTTTTTGAAGCTGCACCAATTTCCTCACAATTTTCAACAAACTCAAAGTGTTTTGTCCAGAGGATTATTTGTGATTTGTGCGGTTTTCAGAATGTGCTCGTTCTATTTTTGGTCCAAAGTAAAACAAAAGAAAACAACTTGGAGTCGTCTTTATTTTTAAGCTATCATGCCATGATTTTACCATTACGGCCCCACTGATTGTGGCGGTCCGCTCCCTGTATGATCAGTGTCAGAGCTTGGTTCGCATTGCCGGCAGTAAGTCGGACACGTTTCCGGTGAGGGTTGGACTCCGCCAAGGCTGCCCTTTGTCACCGATTCTGTTCATAACTTTTATGGACAGAATTTCTAGGCGCAGTCAAGGCGTTGAGGGGATCCGGTTTGGTGGCTGCAGGATTAGGTCTCTGCTTTTTGCAGATGATTTGGTCCTGATGGCTTCATCTGGCCAGGATCTTCAGCTCTCACTGGATCGGTTCGCAGCTGAGTGTGAAGCGACTGGGATGAGAATCAGCACCTCCAAGTCCGAGTCCATGGTTCTCGCCCGGAAAAGGGTGGAGTGCCATCTCCGGGTTGGGGAGGAGATCTTGCCCCAAGTGGAGGAGTTCAAGTTCCTCGGAGTCTTGTTCACGAGTGAGGGAAGAGTGGATCGTGAGATCGACAGGCGGATCGGTGCGGCGTCTTCAGTAATGCGGACGCTGTATCGATCCGTTGTGGTGAAGAAGGAGCCGAGCCGGAAGGCAAAGCTCTCAATTTACCGGTCGATCTACGTTCCCATCCTCACCTATGGTCATGAGCTTTGGGTTATGACCGAAAGAACAAGATCACGGGTACAAGCGGCCGAAATGAGTTTCCTCCGCCGGGTGGCGGGGCTCTCCCTTAGAGATAGGGTGAGAAGCTCTGTCATCCGGGGGGAGCTCAAAGTAAAGCCGCTGCTCCTCCACATCGAGAGGAGCCAGATGAGGTGGTTCGGGCATCTGGTCAGGATGCCACCCGAGCGCCTCCCTAAGGAGGTGTTTAGGGCATGTCCGACCGGTAGGAGGCCACGAGGAAGACCCAGGACACGTTGGGAAGACTATGTCTCCCGGCTGGCCTGGGAACGCCTCGGGATCCCCCGGGAGGAGCTGGACGAAGTGGCTGGGGAGAGGGAAGTCTGGGCTTCCCTGCTTAGTCTGCTGCCCCCGCGACCCGACCTCGGATAAGCGGAAGAAGATGGATGGATGGATGGATGGCCCCACTTGGGAATAGATTTTCCTCCATGCGGCCCCGAAACTAAAATGAGTTTGACACCCCTGTCCTACAGTTTACCACAGTGTGATCACTTCACCCACTCATGTTCTCAATAAGGGCGGCAGGAATATGAACAATAACTCCGAGCATGACGCAATGCATAACTGAGGAATGTTTTTTTTTTTCTGTTTTTGCAAAAAAAAAAAAAAAAAAAATGTGTTGGGTCTCAAGACTTTGCAGGTGTACCTAATGAATAGTTCTGATGGGGGGCCAGGAAGCAGCACTTTGCAGCCCTCTACCCCCACCTGCCGTCGTTGGCCAGCAAGCCAACTAAAAGCCAAGTTCATATTGTGACAGTTGATGAAGCACCCACGCAGATTGAGATGAGAACACATATTGCTGTATCTTTTTTTTTTTTTTTTTGGGGGTGGGGGGGCTTTCCATGCTTGGACTATCGTGATGTCAGCTGTCAAAATAAAACATACTGCAATTTGCGAACTTCCTGCACAACGTTGCAGCTGCATTGCTCGTTCACTAATTAACAGAAAGTTGCAAACCTAAAACCTCGCAACTGAACATGGGTCGACTCAAAAAAAAAAAAAAAAAAAAAAAAAAATCCCAATATAGTTATTCAGCTATTGCGCAACAATACAAATGAATGCATTAAAAAAAAAAAAAAAAAAAAAAAAAAAAAAACCTCTCCAATAATCCCCTCTCAAAGCCCAGAGGCTCCTCCAAAGACGTGAGGCAACTACAAAATAAGGTCCGGTCCAACAATCCAGACGTCTCACAACAGCTAACACAAGTTTGCACAAAGTCACGCCTGCCGTGCACACACACACACCTACACACACCTACACACACACACATGCGTCTTTTACCTTGGCTCCCGCACAGCAACATCGCCATCAGATGCAGCAGCAGCATCATGGTAGTCGGTTCAGGTCCTCCGCGGCCAGGGAGATGCAATACGAGAAAAATGCAACACACACTTGGCTCCGATCATCCGCTGCTTCGGCGCCTGTGTGCTCTTTTTGCTTCCTTCCTTTCGCTTCCTCGCTCCTTCCGATGCGCGCGCTCCCGCTGCCACGCGCGTTCACTGTGCGCGCGCGCGCGCGCGCGCTCTTCTGCGCCCTCTCTTCTGCCAGCGTCAAACTCTGGGATGGACGTTGGAGGATAGTGTTGGCCCGATACCAATACTTTGGTACCGGTAACAAAATTATTTCCATACTTTTCGGTACTTTTCTAAATAAAGGGGACCACAAAAAAGTTCATTATTGACTTTATTATTTATGATCTACTGCTAACGATGGATTCTGATGCGTCATCTATGTTGCTGCTTCTTGATCTTAGCGCTGCTTTCGATACCGTCGATCATAATATTTTATTAGAGCGTATCAAAACACGTATTGGTATGTCAGACTTAGCTTTGTCGTGGTTTAACTCTTATCTTACTGACAGGATGCAATGCGTCTCCCATAATAATGTGACCTCGGACTATGTTAAGGTAACGTGCGGAGTTCCTCAGGGTTCGGTTCTTGGCCCTGCACTCTTTAGTATTTACATGCTGCCGCTAGGCGACATCATACGCAAATACGGTGTTAGCTTTCATTGCTATGCTGATGACCCCCAACACTACATGCCCCTAAAGCTGACCAACACGCCGGATTGTAGTCAGCTGGAGGCGTGTCTTAATGAACTTAAACAATGGATGTCCGCTAACTTCTTGCAACTCAACGCCAAGAAAACGGAAATGCTGATTATCGGTCCTGCTAAACACCGACATTTATTTAATAATACCACCTTAACATTTGACAACCAAACAATTACACAAGGCGAATCAGTAAAGAATCTGGGTATTATCTTCGACCCAACTCTCTCGTTTGAATCACACATTAAGAGTGTTACTAAAACGGCCTTCTTTCATCTCCGTAATATCGCTAAAATTCGTTCTATTTTATCCACGAGCGACGCTGAGATCATTATTCATGCGTTCGTTACGTCTCGTCTCGACTACTGTAACGTATTATTTTCGGGTCTCCCTATGTCTAGCATTAAAAAATTACAGTTGGTACAAAATGCGGCTGCTAGACTTTTGACAAGAACAAGAAAGTTTGATCATATTACGCCTATACTGGCTCACCTGCACTGGCTTCCTGTGCACTTAAGAAGTGACTTTAAGGTTTTACTACTTACGTATAAAATACTACACGGTCTAGCTCCGTCCTATCTTGTCGATTGCATTGTACCATATGTCCCGGCAAGAAATCTGCGTTCAAAGAACTCCGGCTTATTAGTGATTCCCAGAGCCCAAAAAAAGTCTGCGGGCTATAGAGCGTTTTCTATTCGGGCTCCAGTACTATGGAATGCCCTCCCGGTAACAATTAGAGATGCTACCTCAGTAGAAGCATTTAAGTCCCATCTTAAAACTCATTTGTATACTCTAGCCTTTAAATAGCCCCCCTGTTAGACCAGTTGATCTGCCGTTTCTTTTCTTTTCTCCTCTGCTCCCCTTTTCCTTGAGGGGGGGGGGGCACAGGTCCGGTGGCCATGGATGAAGTGCTGGCTGTCCAGAGTCGGGACCCGGGGTGGACCGCTCGCCTGTGTATCGGCTGGGAACATCTCTACGCTGCTGACCCGTCTCCGCTCGGGATGGTGTCCTGCTGGCCCCACTATGGACTGGACTCTTACTATTATGTTGGATCCACTATGGACTGGACTCTCACAATATTATGTCAGACCCACTCGACATCCATTGCTTTCGGTCTCCCCTAGAGGGGGGGGGTTACCCACATATGCGGTCCTCTCCAAGGTTTCTCATAGTCATTCACATCGACGTCCCACTGGGGTGAGTTTTTCCTTGCCCGTATGTGGGCTTTGTACCGAGGATGTCGTTGTGGCTTGTGCAGCCCTTTGAGACACTTGTGATTTAGGGCTATATAAATAAAGATTGATTGATTGATTGATTGATTATTTTAATAAAAAAATGTTAGGGTACATTAAACATATGTTTCTTATTGCAAGTTTGTCCTTAAATAAAATTGTGAACATACAAGACAACTTGTCTTTTAGTAGTAAGTAAACAAACAAAGGCTCATAATTTAGCTGCTGACATACGCAGTAACATATTGTGTCATGTATCATTATGTTATGTTTTCAACATTATTTAGGACAAGTGGTAAAAAATGTATTATTAATCTACTTGTTCATTTACTGTTAATATCTGCTTACTTTCTCTTTTTTAACATGTTCTATCTACACTTCTGTTAAAATTAGAGATGCCGATAAATGCGTTAAAATGTAATATCGGAAATTATCGGTATCGTTTTTTTTTTATTATCGGTATCATTTTTATTTATTTTTTATTTATTTATATAAACTTACAATTAGTGCACCAACCCAACAAACCTCCCTCCCCCATTTCCACTCATTCACACTCATTCACACAAAAGGGTTGTTTCTTTCTGTTATTAATATTCTGGTTCCTACATTATATATCAATATATATCAATACAGTCTGCAAGGGATACAGTCCGTAAGCACACATGATTGTGCGTGCTGCTGGTCCACTAATAGTACTAACCTTTAACAGTTAATTTTACTCATTTTCATTAATTACTCGTTTCAATGTAACTGTTTTTATATTGTTTTACATTCTTTTTTATTAAAGAAAATGTTTTTAATTTATTTATTTTTTTATTTTTTTATTTTTTTTAAAGTACCTTATCTTCACCATACCTGGTTGTCCAAATTAGGCATAATAATGTGTTAATTCCACGACTGTATATATCGGTTGATATCGGTATCGGTAATTAAAGAGTTGGACAATATCGGAATATCGGATATCGGCAAAAAGCCATTATCGGACATCCCTAGTTAAAATGTAATAATCACTTATTCTTCTGTTGTTTGATACTTTACATTAGTACAAATTTGGGTATCAATCCGATACCAAGTAGTTACAGGATCATACATTGGTCATATTCAAAGTCCTCATGTGTCCAGGGACATATTTCCTGAGTTTATAAACATAATATACATTTTTTTTAAAACAAAGAAGATGTTGTGATGCCAAAAAATATTTGCATAAACATATGGGGGACCGGTACTTTTCAGAAGCGGAATAGTTTCGAATATGATTCATTAGTATTGCGGTACTATACTAATACCGGTATACTTAATTAATATCTGCTTACTTTGTCTTTTAACATGTTCTATCTACACTTCTGTTAAAATGTAATAATCACTTATTCTTCTGTTTTATTGGATGCTTTACATCATTTTTGGATGACACCACACATTTGGGTATCAATCTGATACCAAGTAGTTACAGGATCATACATTGGTCATATTCAAAGTCCTCATGTGTCCAGGGACATACTTACTGAGTTTATAAACATAACATACATTTTAAAAAAACGAAAGAAGATGTTGTGATGCCAAAAAATATTGACATAATCATAGGCCAGTCTGTGGAACGCTCTCCCTGACCACCTGAGAGCACCACAGACTGTGGATGCTTTTAAAAAAAAGGCTTAAAAGCCCTTCTTTTTTAAAAAAAGCTTTTTTTTTCAGATATGTCCATACTAGCTATAGCTGTTTGGCTGTTCTAGTTTTTCTTTTTTATTTATTGCTTTATCTTTTTATTTTTTATTTTTTTATTTTAATACATCGTAGCACTTTGAGATTGTTTACTCAATATAAAGTGCTTTTTACAAATAAAATCTATTATTATTATTATTATTATTTTGTCTTTTAACGTGTTCTATCTACACTTATGTTAAAATGTAATAATCACTTATTCTTCTGTTGTTTGGATGCCTTACATTAGTTTTGGATGATACCACAAATTTGGGTATCAATCCGATACCAAGTAGTTACAGGATCATACATTGGTCATATTCAAAGTCCTCATGTGTCCAGGGACATACCGGTACTTACTGAGTTTATAAACATAACATACATTTTAAAAAAACGAAAGAAGATGTTGTGATGCCAAAAAATATTGATATAATCATAGGCCAGTCTGTGGAACGCTCTCCCTGACCACCTGAGAGCACCACAGACTGTGAATGTTTTTTTAAAAAAGGCTTAAAAGCCCTTCTTTTTTAAAAAAAGCTTTTTTTTTTAGATATGTCCATACTAGCTATAGCTGTTTGGCTGTTCTAGTTTTTCTTTTTTATTTATTGCTTTATCTTTTTATTTTTTTTATTTTATTTTAATACATCGTAGCACTTTGAGATTGTTTACTCGATATAAAGTGCTTTTTACAAATAAAATCTATTATTATTATTATTATTACTTTGTCTTTTAACATGTTCTATCTACACTTCTGTTAGAATGTAATAATCACTTATTCTTCTGTTGTTTGGATGCGTTACATTAGTTTTGGATGATACCACAAATTTGGGTATCAATCCGATACAAAGTAGTTACAGGATCATACATTGGTCATATTCAAAGTCCTCATGTGTCCAGGGACATATTTCCTGAGTTTATAAACATAACATACATTTAAAAAAAACAAAAGAAGATGTTGTGATGCCAAAAAATATTGACATAATCATAGGCCAGTCTGTGGAACACTCTCCCTGACCACCTGAGGGCCCCACAGACTGTGGATGCTTTTAAAAAAGGCTTAAAAGCCCTTCTTTTAAAAAAACACTTTTTTTAGATATGTGCATACTAGCTATAGCTGTTTGGCTGTTCTAGTTTTTATTTTTATTTTATTTCTTTATCTTTTTAATTATTATTTTTTTTTTTTATACACTGTAGCACTTTGAGATTGTTTACTCAATATAAAGTGCTTTTTACAAATAAAATCTATTATTATTATTATTATTATTATTATTATTACTTTGTCTTTTAACATGTTCTATCTACACTTCTGTTAAAATGCTAAAATGGGTGGGGGGGTACTTTTCAGAGGCGGTATAGTACCGAATATGATTCATTAGTATCTTGGCACTATACTAATACCGGTATACTTATTAATTCCTACAAACCATTGTTCTCTGTTTGAGTAATATCACTTGATCAATACTTTTCTAACACATATGATTGTGCTGATATCACATCAGATCTAAATCAATATCGGCCAATATTCAATTGATATCACATCGGAAGTGAAAAAGGTGAAAACGTTGGATCGGGACACCCATATTAGTTTATTTCTTTAAACACAAAGTTTTGTTAAATTACTTACTATCAACATGCATATTCAAAGTCCTCATGTGTCCAGGGACATATTTCCTGAGTTAATAAATGTAATATTCATTTTAAAAAAACGAAAGAAGATGTTGTGATGCCAAAAAATATTGACCTAATCATAGGGGGGGGGGGACGGGGGGGGGACCAGTACTTTTCAGATGCGGTATTGTACCGAATATGATTCATTAGTATCCCGGTACTATACTAATACCGGTATACTTAATTAATATCTGCTTACTTTCTCTTTTAACATGTTCTATCTACACTTCTGTTCTTCTGTTGTTTGATACTTTACATGACTTTTGGATGATACCACAAATTTGGGTATCAATCCGATACCAAGTAGTTACAGGATCATACATTGGTCATATTCAAAGTCCTCATGTGTCCAGGGACATATTTACTGAGTTTATAAACATAATATACATTTATTTTAAATGAAAGAAGATGTTGGGATGCCAAAAAATATTGACATGGGGCGGTATAGCTCGGTTGGTAGAGTGGCCGTGCCAGCAACTTGAGGGTTCCAGGTTCGATTCCCGCTTCCGCCATCCTAGTCACTGCCGTGGTGTCCTTGGGCAAGACACTTTACCCACCTGCTCCAAGTACCACCCACACTGCTTTAAATGTAACTTAGATATTGGGTTTCACTATGTAAAAGCGCTTTGAGTCACTAGAGAAAAGTGCTATATAAATATAATTCACACTTCACTTCACTTCACATAATCATAGGGGGGGACCGGTACTTTTCAGAGGCTGTATAGTACCCAAGCATTTAAGTCCCATCTTAAAACTCATTTGTATACTCTAGCCTTTAAATAGACCCCCTTTTTAGACCAGTTGATCTGCCGTTTCTTTTCTTTTCTGCCCCCCTCTCCCTTGTGGAACGGGGGGGCACAGGTCCGGTGGCCATGGATGAAGTGCTGGCTGTCCAGAGTCGGGACCCGGGGTTGAATATGACCAATGTACGATATCGGATTGATACCCACATTAGTGGCACCATCCAAAACTAATGTAAAATATCTAACAACAGAAGAATAAGTGATTATTACATTTTAAAGGAAGTGTAGATAGAAGTAAGCAGATATTAATTACAGTAAGTATGCCGGTTTTAGTATAGTACCGCGATACTAATGAATCATATTCAATGTCAATCAATCAATATTCATTTATATAGCCCTAAATCACAAGTGTCTCAAAGGACTGCACAAGCCACAACGACATCCTCGGTTCAGAGCCCACATAAGGGCAAGGAAAAACTCACAACCCAGTGGGATGTCGATGTGAATGACTATGAGAAACCTTGGAGAGGACCGCAGATGTGGAACCCCCCCCCCGCCCCTCTAGGAGTGACCGGATGCAATGGATGTCGAGTGGGTCTAGCATAATATTGTGAAAGTCCAGTCCATAGTGGATCTAACATAATGGTGAGATTCCAGTCCCTAATGGGGCCAGCAGGAGACCATCCCGAGCGGAGACGGGTCAGCAGCGCAGAGATGTCCCCAACCGATGCACAGGCGAGCGGTCCACCCCTGGTCCCGACTCTAGACAGCCAGCACTTCACCCACGGCCACCGGACCTGTGCCCCCCCCCCCCTTCCACAAGGGAGAGGGGGGCAGAAAATAAATTTTTAATCAAACTAAATTTTAATTTGATGCCTGTTTTGTACTACAACAAATTCATGGGGATAACATGTTCAATAATTTACTATATTTAGCGCAAAATAATAATCTTAAAGCGGCCCCGTCATGCAAAACCAACTTCTCTTACCTATTGGTACCTGCTTATCTGTATATACGAGTCCTTGTACGAGTCAGCCAGTTGGGAGAGTGGCCGTGCCAGCAACCTGAGGGTTCCTGGTTCAATCCCCACCTTCTACCAACCTTGTCACGTCCGTTGTGTCCTTGAGCAAGACACGTCAGCGGATTGTCCATACATGGTGGACATTTACCCCAAAACCCTTGTACGAGTCAGGCATTTTTAGTTTCTGTAAGACCAGCAAATGATCCAAAATGCTTTCGTTGGTTTGCTTTGACTGGCACATGTCACTACACAAACTTTCAGCCTCATCTGAAGTAAAAAGTGCCTTACTTTTAACTTTTGTTAAAAGTGCCTTCAACTGTGAAGATGTCGCTTCGAGGATGTGCCAAGAAGAGTTCTGCTTCACCCACAATGGTTTGCAAAATGATGGATTTACCGGAAAACTACTTTTAATTGCAGAGTTGGTGACTACTATATTTATGGCAAAGAAGGAGACAATGAAACGGTAAGTGATCTAATCATATGTGAGCAATGTCATCTTGAGTTGTTGTACAGCTATTTTAGCCTTCTAAAACAATAGCATTACCGTCCTCTGGCGAAATAAAGAATGATTTAAAAAAAAAAACTTTTAATTGCGCAGTTGGCGACTACTATTTATGGCAATGGAGGAGACAATGAAACTGTAAGTAATAATATGTTAGACATGTGTGAATGATATGTTAGCTCGAGTTGTTTTGTAGCTAGCTTAGCCTTCTAGTGGAAGACAACAGCATCAGCCTTCTCTGGCAAAATAAGGTATGATTTTCCAAAGAAATACTTTTGATTGGATCAGTGTCTACTGTGTTTGGCAATGGACCAGATAGTATTATAATCCAATATTACATTTGGGGTGTAGTTTTTTGTATAGCCGGCTCGAGTCAATATCGTTTAAGTGTTCAAAGCGGCAGCAGTAAAGGTATTAAAATGACATAGAATAGAAAAGCATTTTATTGTCAATATACACATACTTCCAGGATTTTGCATTTGCAGCCGAGCTTTCTTTCTGTCTGTTCTCCGTGTGGTTTCCTCCTTGAGCCGACACCAGACCACGGTGAGCCGCTGGTCTCACTATACCAGGGGTCGGCAACCCGCGGCTCTGGAGCCGCATGCGGCTCTTTGATCACTCTGATGCGGCTCAGCAACATACTTGCCGACCCCCCGATTTTCCCGGGAGACTTCCGGATTTCAGTGCCTCTCTCCGATTTTCACCCTTCCAATAATAATAAGGGCGTGCCATGATGGTACAGCATTTAGTGCCTTCTACAATCTATATTAGTAACGTGCCAGCCCAGCCTCTTGTTATATGCATCTTCTACTTGCACACATGAGTGACAGCAAGGCATACTTGCTCAACAGCCACACAGGTTACACTGACGGTGGCCATATAAAACAACTTTAACACTCTTACTAATAATGCGCCACACTTTGAACCAAAACCAAACAAGAATGACAAACACCTTTCGGGAGAACATCTGCACCTTAACACAACATAATCACAACAGAACAAATACCCAGAATCCCATGCAGCTCTGACTCTTCCGGGCTACATTATACACCTCTGCTACCACCAAACCCCGCCCCCACCCCAACCCTGCTCCCTCACACATCAACCTCCCCCCGCCCCCTCTGTGGGTCGGTTGAGGTGGGCGGGGTTTGGTAGCGGGGGTGTATAATGTAGCTCGGAAGAGTTAGGGCTGCATGGGATTCTGGGTATTTGTTCTGTTGTGTTTATGTTGTGTTATGGTGCAGATGTTCTCCCGAAATGTGTAGGTCATTCTTGATTGGTGTGGGTTCACAGTGTGGCGCATTATTAGTAAGAGTGTTAAAGTCTTTTATACCGCCACCGTCAGTGTAACCTGTGTGGTTGTTGACCAAGTATGCCTTGCCGTCACTTACGTAAGCAAGCAGAAGCCCCATACAACGTGTAATTGGGCCGACACGCTGGTTGTAGTGGGCACTAAATGCTGCACCTTCACGGCACGTTCGAGAGAATGGTTGCCTTGAAATTCGTAGCCTGCCAGAAAAATTGGGAGGGTTGACAAGTATGACGCTGTCAAGCGCCATTCATATAAAACCCACGGGCCGCACTAACATTCAATTTACATATTAAAGTGTGGGCTGCGTGTCTGAGACCCTTGGTTTATACATAGCACAAAGCAAAAAAAACAACTTTGTATGCAGTGTTATTTCATTTTAAATTTCAAAAGATTTTTGTGTCTCCCATTGTTTTCTTTAATTTGTGAAACTGGTCAAAATGGCTCTTTGACTGGTAAAGGTTGCCGACCCCTGCACTATACCATTTGGGATTTTGTACTGTGTTGAAAGTCAATTAAAAATTAGATGGCTGGTGGCGATCATCGGTGTCCATAATACATACGGTCTTAGCAAAACAAAACAAATTAAAACAAAGCAGGCAGGGCGGGGACGTGGAGGAGGAGGCGTGTTAAGGGGGGCTCCATTGAGACCCAGTGCCTCTGGCTTACAAAACATGGACTAATGTTGTGGGCTACACCAGCCTAAACACGTGTATGGGGTCAGTGATGGAGCAGAAAGAATATGTTTGCAGTAAAATTTCATATGAAGTGCCCTGTCAATCATTAATTGATATTTTATATGTACATCTTCACGCAAAACGGGGGGCCCCACAAATTGCCGGGGCCTATGCACATCGTGTATTCTGCCTAAACGGAAGGGTGGCCCTGCCTATGATGATTCTAATCTACAGTTACACACTTCCTTGTGGTCTACATTAGAGATGTCCGATAATAGCTTTGTTGCCGATATTCGATATTCCGATATTGTCCAACTCTTAATTACCGATTCCGATATCAACCGATACCAATATATACAGTCGTGGAATTAACACATTATTATGCCCAATTTTGTTGTGATGCCCCGCTGGATGCATTAAACAATGTAACTTTACCATGAATTGATTACGTGGACCCCGACTTAAACAAGTTGAAAAACTTATTCGGGTGTTACCATTTAGTGGTCAATTGTACGGAATATGTACTGTACTGTGCAATCTACTAATACAAGTTTCAATCAATCAATCAAAAACAAGGTTTTCCAAAATAAGAGAACAACTTCAACTCCAGTTATGGAAAAAAGTGCCAACATGGGACTGCCATATTTATTATTGAAGTCACAAAGTGCATTATTTTTTTTAACATGCCTCAAAACAGCAGCTTGGAATTTGGGACATGCTCTCCCTGAGATAATCATAATACCCACTACAACTATGGGAAATACTATACTTTGACTTTCACAAAGTGCATCATTTTTTATTTTTTTTAAACATATCTCAAAACATGTTTTTATGTTGTGTTACGGTGCGGATGTTCTCCTGAAATGTGTTTGTCATTCTTGTTTGGCGTGAGTTCACGGTGTGGCGCATATTTGTAACAGTGTTTAAGTTGTTTATATGGCCACCCTCAGTGTGACCTGTATGGCTGTTGATCAAGTGTGCGTTGCATTCACTTACGTGTGTGTAAAAGCCGCATATATTATGTGTCTGGGCCGGCAAGCTGTTTGTATGGAGGAAATGCGGAAGTCACGACAGGTTGTAGAGGAAAGTTAAAGGCAGTGCCTTTAAGGCACTCCCCCAATAATGTTGTCCGGGTGGAAATCGGGAGAATGGTTGCCCTGGGAGATTTTCGGGAGGGGCACTGAAATTCGTGAGTCTTTGGGAATATCGGGAGGTTGAAAATTTCCGATATTACATTCTAGTCTACATCATATGGATTGGATATGTTTTGGTGTAGATTGTGCGTGAATTCACATTCATAGCCCACCTTTTGAATGTATTTGCAGACGGTTCGTTTTTGGGGGCGTCCTTTTAACGAGCAAATTAAACCCTTCCTTCCAAAAAACATCAAAATGTATTTTTTTAAAATGTACACCGCTAAATATATATCTTGAAGACAAGCATAACCCCTATTTTTCTCAGACACCTTCAAAAGTAAACTTCATAGAATAGAATGCCTTTTATTGTCACGATACACAAGTACAAACACCGTTTCCATATGAGTTGGGAAACGGTGTTAGATGTAAATATAAACGGAATACAATGATTTGCAAATCATTTTCAACCCATATTCAGTTGAATATGCTACAAAGACAACATATTTGATGTTCAAACGGATAAACATTTTTTTTCTTGCAAATAATCATTGACTTTAGAATTTGATGCCAGCAACACGTGACAAAGAAGTTGGGAAAGGTGGCAATAAATACTGATAAAGTTGAGGAATGCTCATCAA
The DNA here is from genome assembly GCF_033978685.3 of Nerophis lumbriciformis. NCBI lineage: Eukaryota > Metazoa > Chordata > Actinopteri > Syngnathiformes > Syngnathidae > Nerophis > Nerophis lumbriciformis. The sequence goes on along the minus strand of NC_084570.2, from coordinate 7,845,504 downwards.
ACACTTATTTGGAACATCCCACAGGTGAACAGGCTAATTGGGAACAGGTGGGTGCCATGATTGGGTATAAAAGTAGATTCCATGAAATGCTCAGTCATTCACAAACAAGGATGGGGTGAGGGTAACCACTTTGTCAACAAATGCGTGAGCAAATTGTTGAACAGTTTAAGAAAAACCTTTCTGCAAGGAATTTAGGGATTTCACCATCTACGGTCCGTAATATCATCAAAGGGTTCAGGGAATCTGGAGAAATCACTGCACGTAAGCAGCTAAGCCCGTGACCTTCGATCCCTCAGGCTGTACTGCATCAACAAGCGACATCAGTGTGTAAAGGATATCACCACATGGGCTCAAGAACACTTCAGAAACCCACTGTCAGTAACTACAGTTGGTCGCTACAGATGTAAGTGCAAGTTAAAACTCTCCTATGCAAGGCGAAAACCGTTTATCAACAGCACTCAGAAACGCCGTCGGCTTCGCCGGGCCTGAGCTCATCTAAGATGGACTGATGCAAAGTGGAAAAGTGTTCTGTGGTCTGACGAGTCCACACTTTAAATTGTTTTTGGAAACTGTGGACGTTGTGTCCTCCAGACCAAAGAGAAAAAGAACCATCCGGAGTTATAGGCGCAAAGTTAAAAAAGCCAGCATCTGTGATGGTATGGGGGTGTATTAGTGCCCAAGACATGGGTAACTTACACATCTATGAAGGCGCCATTAATGCTGAAAGGTACATACAGGTTTTGGAGCAAAATGTGTTGCCATCCAAGCAACGTTACCATGGACGCCCCTGCTTATTTCAGCAAGACAATGCCAAGCCACGTGTTACAAATCAACGTGGCTTCATAGTAAAAGAGTACGGGTACTAGACTGGCCTGCCTGTAGTCCAGACATGTCTCCCATTGAAAATGTGTGGCGCATTATGAAGCCTAAAATACCACAACGGAGACCCCCGGACTGTTGAACAACTTAAGCTGTACATCAAGCAAGAATGGGAAAGAATTCCACCTGAGAAGCTTAAAAAATGCGTCTCCTCAATTCCCAAACGTTTACTGAGTGTTGTTAAAAGGAAAGGCCATGTAACACAGTGGTGAACATGCCCTTTCCCAACTACTTTGGCACGTGTTGCAGCCATGAAATTCTAAGTTAATTATTGTTTGAAAAAAAAAAAATCTTGTCTTTGTAGTGCATTCAATTGAATATGAGTTGAAAAGGATTTGCAAATCATTGTATTCCGTTTATATTTACATCTAACACGATTTCCCAACTGATATGGAAACGGGGTTTGTACAATAATATTAAAAGCAACTTCAGTATCAGTGCGACAGTCTACAATTATGCAAAACATAGGAAGGAAGGAAAAGAAAAATAGTGCAAAAGGAGGTAAGGTGCACAGTCCAGTCCTGAGAACTAATGTTCTGAATGTGTTGTTTAAATATTATACTATATACATATATGCAGAAGCATTCAGACTGTGGGTGGAAAGTAAAACATGCACACAGAGAGGTGCTAAACTATAAAATCAGTGCCTATGAGAGTTCACTGTGGTTATGGCTTAAGGGAAAAAAACTGTTCTTGAGTCTGTTTTTTTTTAGACCTGATGACCCTGTAACGCCTTTCTGAGCGCATCAGGTCAAACAGGTCAAAGCCAGGATGGGAGCTGTCCTTGGTAATGTTGGTACCTCTGCTGAGGCAGTGTGAGGTGTAAGTGTCTGTCAGGGAGGGGAGAGGGCAGCCGATGATCCGCTGTGCTCTGATCCACTCTCTGGAGCCCCTGTCTGTCTGCAACGGTGCAGCTGCCGTACCATGCTGTGATGCAGTATGTCAGCAGGCTCTCAATGGATGAGCGGTAGAAGGTCAGCAGCAGGTTGGAGTCCAGGTCGTACTTCTTGAGGACTCTCAGGAAGCGCAGCCGCTGCTGAGCCTTCTTAGCGATGGCAGTAGTGTTATCTGACCAGGAGATGCTGTCAGAGATAAGGACGCCAAGAGACCGGAAGGTGTGGACCCTCTCCACACACTCACCCTTGATTTAGAGGCGGGCTAGGTCAGTGCTGTGTTTTCCAGATCTCCTTGGTTTTCTTGGTGTTCAGAGCAAGGTTGTTCTCTGAGCACTAGTCTGCACACTTCCGGACCTTCTCTCTGTAGGTTGCCTCGTCCCCCTTTGAGATGAGTCCGACCACTGTAGTGTCGTCCGCAAAATTCACTATGAGGTTGTGTCAGGTTCAAACACTGATGACATCTATTAAACTGACAGGAAGCAAGGAATCATGCAGAGACAGAGTTCAATTTGGCTCGAATGAGGAGAGACGTTTTTTAGGCTGTACTCTATAGTTACAGATCCAAACTACGCTCTAAAGTCCAGCCCACGTGCTTCCTCTATTTATTTGGGAGGTCCCTGGTTACATCATCATCATCAGCCGTTGTCAGTCCACTGCTGGACGAAAGCCTCAGCATGTTTCTGCCATAGTGAACGATCTCTAGCTGCTCTCTGCCACTGCACTGTTCCCTCTGGAACTGCTGGGGACTGGGGGCCGTCTTCTTGGCGTACTTTTCATGCTGGTTATTAGCCTACACCTTCCACGCTGGCTTGGAGCGGGTTGGAAGGGGTATTTTATATCAGAGATCCTTCTCCTAGACTAATTGCCTTGCTGGGCTGTTGAACTTAGTCTGTCGTGTTGGTTGTCCGCGCCCCAATTACCCAGGGACCCGCTCAGCTTTATGGCGCTGACCGCCCGCCAGTCACAAGAGAAGGTGCAAACGGTTCTTTGTGTGCATTTTATAGACGTTAGTTGGGACTCACTAACCCCACACAAAACCTTTCATCTCATGCCTGGATGTAGTTTAACGTCATACCCAGGACCACTGGTTACATCACTCCATTTTAAAATGATCTTACTCGTTTTTAAATCCTTACGTGGTCTTGCCTCACCGTACCTCTCTGAGCTGCTCCACCTCTATGCCCCCACCCGGTCCTTCAGGTCAGCTGATCAGCTGATCCTGGAGGTACCCAAAATAAAACGCAAGCTCAGAGGGGACAGAGCCTTCTCTGTTGCGGGTCCCAAACTCTGGAACGATCTCCCTCTCCATGTGGTACAGGCTATTTTTAAGACCCTTATTAAAACCCATTTTTATTCACTGGCTTTTAACCCAGCAGGAGACTTGAAACTGTTTTTAGCTTTTAACTTTTTTAACTGTTTTTAACTTTTAAACTGTTTTTTACCTAACAAATTGCTCTTAGGGTAATTTATACTTGCTTTTTCAATATGTATTTTTATTTCTGTTTTAAATGTTATTTTTTAGTCTGTCCTTTGCTTCTATTTCTTTGTGGTGTACAGCCCTTTGTTTTTCAACTGTGCTTGTTTTTAAAGGGCTTTATAAATAAAGTTGGTATGGTATGGTATGGTATCACTGAAGCTGTCGCTGAGGGAAGGGGGTAATCTCGACAGCCCCAGTTAGACACACTATATGACTATCAAAGGGGAACATTATCACAATTTCAGAATGGTTAAAACCATTAAAAATCAGTTCCCAGTGGCTTATTATATTTTTCGAAGTTTTTTTTCAAAATTTTACCCATCACGCAATATCCCTAATAAAAGCTTCAAAGTGCCTGATTTTAACCATCGTTATATACACCCGTCCATTTTCCTGTGATGTCACATGGTGAAGCTAACACAAACAAACATGGTGGAAAGAACAGCAAGCTATAGCGACATTAGCTCGGATTCAGACTCGGATTTCAGCGGCTTAGGCGATTCAACAGAATACGCATGTATTGAAACGGATGGTTGTAGTGTGGAGGCAGGTAGCGAAAACGAAATTGAAGAAGAAACTGACGCTATTGAGCCATATCGGTTTGAACCGTATGCAAGCGAAACCGATGAAAACGACACGACAGCCAGCGACACGGGAGAAAGCGAGGACGAATTCGGCGATCGCCTTCTAACCAACGATTGGTATGTGTTTGTTTGGCATTAAAGGAAACTAACAACTATGAACTAGGTTTACAGCATATGAAATACATTTGGCAACAACATGCACTTTGAGAGTGCAGACAGCCCAATTTTCATCAATTAATATATTCTGTAGACATACCTTCATCCGCACTATTTTCCTGAAAGCTGATCTGTCCAGTTTTGGAGTTGATGTCAGCAGGCCAGGGAAGCTAGGGTCGATAGGGGGTTTAGCTCGCTCGTCTGCGGGAACAAACTGCCGCCATTGCTTGCCGTGCTTGCGAGGACCTTTGTCCCTGAATTGCTCACACACTCCGGCAGATTCAATGGGGGTCTGGCGGCAGATTTCTTTGACTTTATCGTTGGAAATGCATCTGCTTTGAGTGTCGCAGGATATCCACACATTCTTGCCATCTCTGTCGTAGCATAGCTTTCGTCGGTAAAGTGTGCGGAACAAACGTCCAATTTCTTGCCACTTTTGCATCTTTGGGCCACTGGTGCAACTTGAATCCGTCCCTGTTCGTGTTGTTACGCCCTCCGACAACACACCGACAAGCCATGATGTCTCCAAGGTACGGAAAACAGTCGAAAAAACGGAAAATAACAGAGCTGATTTGACTCGGTGTTTGAGAAAATGGCGGATTGCTTACCGATGTGACGCCACGTTGATGTCATCGCTCTGAGAGCGAATATTAGAAAGGCGTTTAATTCGCCAAAATTCACCCATTTAGAGTTCGGAAATCGGTTAAAAAAATATATGGTCTTTTTTCTTCAACATCAAGGTATATATTGACGCTTACATAGGTCTGGTGATAATGTTCCCCTTTAATGAAATGCAAATGTGTTGATACTCGTGATATCGCCCTGTCTCTGCTCTGTCTGCGTCACGGCACTCGATGTTCCCTTGGCAGTCGATTCAGGGTCTGAAAACACTGATAGGAGACGACTTGCTTTGCACAGAGAGAAAAAGTACAACTTCAGCACCATTGATAATAACTATAGCAACGGCCCTTAAGCATAGGAGATGTGTGATAATATATACATAATTATTCTAACAGGTTGTTGTTGTGTTCATAGACAGGATAAAGATTCACCAGTCACAACATTGGATACACCTGCCCATTCTCCAATCAATACTGAGCTGCATTACTTTTACCAGCATTTATGTCACTTAATGTTACACGTCGATGTTACTGTGCACATGCCAGGAATAGATGAAAATGATAAACTTGCATTTGTGTCCAAAAATTGGGGTATTTCATTTACCGTATTTTTCGGAGTATAAGTCGCACCGGAGTATAAGTCGCACCTGCCGAAAATGCATTATAAAGAAGGAAAAAATCATATATAAGCATACTTGCCAACCTTGAGACCTCCGATTTCGGGAGGTAGGGGGAGGGGGTGGGCGTGGTCGGGGTGGGACGGGGGCGTGGTTGGGACGTGGCTAAAAGGGGAGGAGTATATTTACAGCTAGAATTCACCAAGTCAAGTATTTCATATATATATATATATATATATATATATATATATATATATATATATATATATATATATATATATATATACATACATATAATGTATTTTATTATATATATATATATATATATATATATATATATATATATATAAATATATATATACATATATATATATATATATAATAATAAATACTTGAATATCAGTGTTCATTTATTTACACATATACACACACATAACACTCATCTACTCATTGTTGAGTTAAGGGTTGAATTGTCCATCCTTGTTTTATTCTCTGTCACTATTTTTCGAACCATGCTGAACACCCTCTCTGATGATGCATTGATGTGTGGCACGCACAAAAGTGCTTTCATCAAATGCACTAGATGGCAGTATTGTCCTGTTTAAGAGTGTCACAACATTGCTGTTTACGGCAGACGAACTGCTTTACGGTATACAAAAAAGTGACTGCTGTTGTTGTGTGTTGTTGCCACGCTGGGAGGACGTTAATGAAACTGCCTAACAATAAACCCACATAAGAAATCAAGAACTCGCCCTCCATCATTCTATAGTTATAACGTGATTGGGCAGGTACGCTTTTTTATATTGTGGAGGACCTGAGTCCGCCTGAATTTCGGGATATTTTCGGGAGAAAATTTGTCCCGGGAGGTTTTCGGGAGAGGCGCTGAATTTCGGGAGTCTCCCGGAAAATCCGTGAGGGTTGGCAAGTATGTATATAAGTCAAACTATGGAAAAAACTGCGACTTATAGTCCGAAAAATACGGTATGCACAATTTAAATCACATCTAACATAATTTCCCAACTCATATGGAAACGGGGTTTGTACATCACTTTTACGGCAATTGGATATTCTAAATTCAGTGAATTGTCACAGGTGTAAATGTGGGTGTGAATGTTTCTGTGCCCTATGAGTGACTGGCGGCCAGTTCAGGGTGTACCCCGCTTGTCACCCAATGTCAACTGGAGTAGGCTCCAGCCCACCCGTGACCCTTATTGAGGACAAGCCGTACAGACAATGAATGGATGCGGTGTCAAGCAAAATTTCAGCCTGTCCCTGACATGCACAAGGGATAAGACCAAGGCCCTTTCCCTGAACATTGTCCCAAAAGTGCATGATGACTCTTTTGTATGATTGTCTTGGCGAAGGATTGCATCAGGCCATTTCTTCAAAGAGGACTTGTTTGAGGTGAATGATAACCGCTGTCAGGGTCGTCCAGACAGTGTCTAAAATGCAGCACAGTCCCTTTACTTGCAATCTATGACATAATGTAGCTCCCTTTTCAACGGCTCTAACAAAACTGGATGGCTTGTCTGGGAGTTGAAGTGACGGCAATCGACCCGTCATTGTGATGTCACCGGAACGAGCCGGTTGCCTTTGTAAGTGGCCGCACTTCAAAGAAGGCTTTACACGGTGCAGTGTTTTTGGCTGACTCAAAATTGCTCATAGGTGTGAATGTGAGTGTGAATGCTTGTTTTTTATGTGCCCCCGTGATTGACTGGCGCCCAGTCCGTGACCCTGAGAAGGAAAAGCAGTAAAAAAAAAAAAAAAAAAAATGAATGAAAGAACAATGAAAGGTCTTCTCACCCTTAACTTTTATGGCGTGCGATGAACGCGGTGCACAAACGTGAACGTTTCACTTTACAGTGTACATTCCGCTTTTATTCTTTCATCATATAGCGTATATTGTCCGTTTATGTGGGAATTTGTGACTTATAGCCACATTGTGGTGGGCAGCCTGGAAGCATTAAGTTCCCATTCATCACATTTTTACCCTTTGCCGTCACAGACAAAAACAAAACAAAAAATTGAGTGAACAAAACACACATTTGTAGCTCAGTGGTTCTCAACTGGTTTAGCTACGGGACCCCACCATCTAAGGATGGGTACCATATCCATCAATCAATCAATCAATCATTTATTTATACAGCCCTAAATCACAAGTGTCTCAAAGGGCTGCACAAGCCACAACGACATCATCGGTGCAGAGCCCACATAAGGGCAAGGAAAAACTCACCTCGGTGGGACGTCGATGTGAATGACTATGAGAAACCTTGGAGAGGACCGCAAATGTGGGTAACCCTCCCCCTCTAGGGGAAACCGAATGCAATGGATGTCGAGTGGGTCTGACATAATATTGTGAGAGTCCAGTCCATAGTGGATCCAACATAATAGTAAGAGTCCAGTTCATAGTGAGGCCAGCAGGACACCATCCCGAGCAGTGCAGAGATGTTCCCAACCGATGCACAGGTGAGCGGTCCAACCTGGGTCCCGACTCTGGACAGCCAGCACTTCATCCATGGCCACTGGACCTGTGGCCCCCCCTCCACAAGGGAGAGGGGAGCAGAGGAGAAAAGAAAAGAAACGGCAGATCAACTGGTCTAAAAAGGGGGTCTATTTAAAGAGTATACAAATGAGTTTTAAGATGGGACTTAAATGCTTCTACTGAGGTAGCATCTCTAATTGTTACCGGGAGGGCATTCCATAGTATTGGAGCCCGAATAGAAAACGCTCTATAGCCCGCAGACTTTTTTTGGGCTTTGGGAATCACTAATAAGCCGGAGTTCTTTGAAAATTGGTACCATAGATATGGTACCGGTTTTCAATACCTGGGAATCGATGCCATGTACTTCACAGTACCAATTTTTGGTACATTTGTGTGTGTTCAAATGTGTTAATACTTGTTAATTGTTTAAAAAATCAACAACAACCATTTATTTAAAATGTAACTGGGCTGTCTTATCTTACATCATCGTCGACTTCAGGAGGAGCAGCACCGACCCTGCCCCCCTCTACATCAACGGCGAGCGTGTAGAGAGGGTCCACACCTTCAGGTACCTTGGAGTCCACATCTCTAATGACTTCTCCTGGACAGTCAACACCACATCAATCATCAAGAAGGCTCAGCAGCGGCTACACTTCCTTAGAGTCCTCGGGAAGTACAACCTGAAGCCTGACCTGCTGCTGACCTTCTACCGCTCGTCCATCGAGAGCCTGCTGACCTACTGTATTACGGTATGGTACGGCAGCTGCACTGCAGCAGACAGGGAGAGGCTGCAAAGAGTGGTCAAGACGGCTCAGAAGATCATCGGCCGCCCTCTCCCCTCTCTGACGGACATCTACACCTCCCGCTGCCTCAACAGAGCCAGTGCCATCATCAAGGACAGCACCCACCCTGGCTCTGACCTGTTCCACCTGCTGCCCTCTGGGAAGCGCTACAGGTGCATTAAAACCAAAACAAACAGGCTAAAGAACAGCTTCTTCCCCAGGGCCATAACCATCCTGAACGGACTGCCCCATTGTCCCTCACAACTGCCTTCTCTTCGGTGCAATAACCCATTCCACCAACCACCCTGTTTTTGTTTTTGTTTTTTTCATGTATATATTCATTTCACACCATATTCATTGCACTTCTACATTTTTTATATTTTTATATATTTGCACATTGTTTTTCTAGCATGCACACATCGCACTGTATGGAATGGCCTCAATCTCGTTACCTTGCGTAATGACAATAAAGCTGATTCTGATTCTGATTCTGATTCTGATTCTCATTTGCAAGTACTGTACTGTATTATACATTAAATTGTGTATGCAGTTCCAATGCAGAGATGTTAGATGGCAGCAGTGTATAGATCACATGTGTCAAAGTCAAGGTCCAGGGGCCAGATATGGCCCGCCACATCATGGAAAATGATGACCTGGAAAAGGTGAAGGGTGAAGGGTGGAGTGGGGAGGAGATTTTGCCCCAAGTGGAGGAGTTCAAGTACCTAGGAGTCTTGTTCACGACTGAGGGAAGATTGGATCGTGAGATCGACAGGCGGATCAGTGCGGCGTCTTCAGTAATGCGAACGCTGTATCGATCCGTTGTGGTGAAGAAGGAGCTGGGCCGGAAGGCAAAGCTCTCAATTTACCGGTCGATCTACGTTCCCATCCTCACCTATGGTCATGAGCTTTGGGTTATGACCGAAAGGATAAGATCACAGGTACAAGCGGCCGAAATGAGTTTCCTCCGCCGGGTGCCGGGGCTCTCCCTTAGAGATAGGGTGAGAAGCTCTGTCATCCGGGGGGAGCTCAAAGTAAAGCCGCTGCTCCTCCACATCGAGAGGAGCCAGATGCGGTGGTTCGGGCATCTGGTGCTAGGGTGTTGTTTAGGGCACGTCCAACCGGTAGGAGGCCACGGGGAAGACCCAGGACACGTTGGGAAGACTATGTCTCCCGGCTGGCCTGGGAACGCCCCCTGAAGGAGCTGGATGAAGTGGCTTGGGTGAGGAAAGTCTGGGCTTCCCTGCTTAGGCTGCTGCCCCTGCGACCTGACCTCGGATAAGCGGAAGAAGACGGATGGATGGATGGATGGATGGTATTCTTTCTATTTTTACAGAAAAAAATATCTATTCTGCCTAAAGTTGCATATCTCTTAAACTTTATCCAATATTGCAATAAATACTATATCATCATACTAAATACCCATTCAGGGTAGCACGGTGTCAGAGGGGTTAGTGCATCTGCCTCACAATACGAAGGTCCTGGGTTTTGGGTTCAATCCCGGGCTCGGGATCTTTCTGTGTGGAGTTTGCATGTCCTCCCCGTAACTGCGTGGGTTCCCTCCGGGTACTCCGGCTTCCTCCCACCTCCAAAGACATGCACCTGGGGATAGGTTGATTGGCAGCACTAAATTGGCTCTAGTGTGTGAATGTGAGTGTGAATGTTGTCTGTCTATCTGTGTTGGCCCCGGGATGAGGTGGCGACTTGTCCAGGGTGTACCCCGCCTTCCGCCCGATTGTAGCTGAGATAGGCTTCAGCGCCCCCCCGCGACCCCAAAGGGAATAAGCGGTAGAAAAATGGATGGATGGATGCATAAATACCCATTCATCTGCTTGACTTACGATTTTAAAGCAAGTTACCCATGAGACTCGACACTGTAATAATGACAATAGATTTTACAGTAAAATCTATGGTGTTTTTTTTTACAACAAATCACAGTAAATTGAACACTTTTTTACCAAAGGTAAAATTCTGTCAACAGAGTTGATTTGGGGTTTTTTTTACCACAAAATCTACGGTTGTTGTTTTTATGGTGTGTTACTGTAAATGGAAAAACAGTATCACCATTTTTTAGGTACTGTTTTTCTATTAACAGCAATATGTAAATAAAAATACAATAAAAGTACACTAGTGTTTACAGTAAAATTCTGGTGACTTGATTTTACGTTAAAATCTACAGATTTTTTAAAAAGTTTTTATAGGTAAATAATATATATATATAATAATCAAAATCATAGGCAAATGGAAATATTTTTCGCTGTTACAAATGGCCCTCCTAGGGTAGCCAGACCTGCGATGTGGCCCTCAATAAAAACGAGTTTGACACCTCTGGTATAGACTGTGGTGTGTTGCTGTGGTCAAGAAGTAGTCTTTGCCATTACGCTGAATGTGCCGGTGTTTATGTTGTTGAGCCCTACAGAGTGTTTAAACTGTAAGTAGTGTACTTGTTACTCACCAGCTGTTTGATTGTGACGTGCATCTTAGTTCAATCAATCAATCAATCAATGTTTATTTATATAGCCCTAAATCACAAGTGTCTCAAAGGGCTGCACAAGCCACAACGACATCCTCGGTACAGAGCCCACATAAGGGCAAGGAAAAACTCACCCCAGTGGGACGTCGATGTGAATGACTATGAGAAACCTTGGAGAGGACCGCATATGTCGGTAACCCCCCCTCTAGGGGAGACCGAATGCAATGGATGTCGAGTGGGTCTGACATAATATTGTGAGAGTAGAGTCCATAGTGGATCCAACATAATAGTAAGAGTCCAGTCCATAGTGGGGTCAGCAGGAAGTTGTAGTGTTGATTACCAAATATGGAGGTGTTGAAATGTCAAATGCAATGTAAATTAGCATCGAGCAAGTGCATTTTGAAAAGAGCAGCTCTACTTCATGTTTTGGCATGGACAATTGTAACATTACCTAGAGGCAGTTCAACTGAGTCGGCTGCAAGGCTTGACTGCTTGTTTCCCAGCCAAGTGCTTTAGCAAACGGACATGATGTCAAATGCAACAAAGGTATCAAAATCTGATACCGCTTGATTGTGAATCAAAACACGGTTGTACAGACGAACTTTGGTCAGTACCTATACAAGCACCGAATTCGGTACCCATCCCGACCCCTTAAAGCAGTGGTTCTTAACCTTGTTGGAGGTACCGAACCCTACCAATTTCATATGCACATTCACCCAACCCTTCTTTCGTGAAAAATAAAAAAAAATGTTTTTTTTTTAATTCAAGAAAAAGTTATATGTTTTTTTACTGGTGCACAAAATGAACATCACCTTGTTCAAAGAACAAAACCAACACAGTGCATGAACTCACAACAAATTACACACCTTACACACATTATCATGAATTGATTAACGTGGACCCCGACTTAAACAAGTTGAAAAACTTATTCGGGTGTTACCATTTGGTGGTCAATTGTAGGGAATAGGTACTGTACTGTGTAAAGTGTACTGTGTACGCTCTTCCTTTGCAATCTGCTAGTAAAAGTTTCAATCGATCAATCAAACAACCTGCAAATCAGATGGAAAATTAGAAGGAACATTGTTAGGGAGTATCCATAATACGCTGATAGGGAGAAGTTTTTATTTACATGATAAGTCGGATGTGTCTTTACCTCCGTGGCGGAGGCTCCGCCGAACCACTGAGGCCAACTCACCGAACCCCTAGGGTTCGATCGAACCCAGGTAAAGAACCACTGCCTTAAAGACAAGTGGCCACCCACATTGTGGTAATGAAAATGAAATCACCCAAATATCTTGTAAGTGATGAAACCAGTTGTAATTCGAGGTAGTTTAAAATGCCAACAGAGGTACAATCATTTTAACAAAAACACGTCCGTATATGTTTTTATATTCTGTCCGCTAACGTCAGACAGATAACAGCTTCAGACTGCAGTTGAGTTCCATTTCAGTGCCTTGACTTTGAAGCGCTGTAAACTGAGCATACGGAAATAAAGCATGTCAATTATAAGATACTGAATCATTTCTTTCTGACATTCAACTTAACCAAATCGAATTTCCATAAATTGGCTAGTGTGATGCTAAGGGTAAAAGATATTTATTGTGTCCAGACTATCATTTTTTGAGTAAGAGATAGTCCCCTCTCACGGCGTGTATAGCTTTTCTGCAGGAGCTGGTGCGTGAGTTGCATTTATCTTCCAAGACACTAAGGGGCAGCAACTCCTGAGACTTCTTGAGAGATAGAGCTTCCTGTGTGTAGTAGTAGTAAAGAATGGCATCTGAAGTCACACCTACTTTAGAGTTGGAGCTGTGCACCCCTTGAACAAGTCGAGGCAGCGGACGGGCGAATGCTTAAAGTGCATCCGGCAGTAGAGGCTCCTCTATGGGGTCTTGGGGCACTAGGAGGTTAACCCCTTTACTACTGTTACCCCAGGTGATCCTTAGCAAAGGCCTAGTACCTGACTGCCCCCGAGCCAGGGATACGGTGAAGACCTCAACGGCGGAGCAGGCGGAAGACGGTAGATTTAAGTACTACCACAACAGCTGCATTGGCGGAAGAAGGCTGCAGCAGAAAAGGGTCCCCAGTCGTCTTGGACTCCATGCCACTGGACCCTGACCCGATTCTGTCAAGGATTGTGTGGTGGCTGTCTGTGCACCAGTTTCCCCACGTAAAACAAAGTCACGCACAGGCATCCTCCATAAAGGGATACACCCCTACCAGGAGGATCGTCATACTCGTTCGAGTGACCGATCATAGTAAACAAGTTGACGAATCACATCTCTAGGATTTTGGGGAGGTGCACGCCAGGGTCTGCGGGAGGGTACGCATCGGTTGGAGCAAGTGACGTGACGCGAGAGGTTATCCCAGGCTTAAGGCTGGTATACAAACACAGCTGCCATTGACTAGATATGTACCTTATTGTGAAGAGTGATGGCAACTACAACATTCACATCTTTATTGGCACTGGAACTAATCATTCAGATTGATCAGTTTACTTTAATGGAGGTTTTACTCATGAACTAGAAGAAAATATGTTCGTGAAGGTGGACTGAGCAACCCCTAAACAAACTGTGGCAGAGGACTAGCAAATTTGTTACGCTATTTGGCCGTTTGGGACATGGGACGAGATAGAGCTCAATCAATCAGTCAATCAAAGTTTATTTATATAGCCCTTAAAGGGGAACATTATCACAATTTCAGAATGGTTAAAACCATTAAAAATCAGTTCCCAGTGGCTTATTATATTTTTCAAAGTTTTTTTTCAAAGTTTTACCCATCACGCAATATCCCTAAAAAAAGCTTCAAAGTGCCTGATTTTAACCATCGTTATAAACACCCGTCCATTTTCCTGTGACGTCACATAGTGAAGCCAACACAAACAAACATGGCGGAAAGAAAAGCAAGCTATAGCGACATTAGCTCGGATTCAGACTCGGATTTCAACGGCTTAAGTGATTCAACAGATTACGAATGTATTGAAACGGATGGTTGTAGTGTGGAGGCAGGTAGCGAAAACGAAATTGAAGAAGAAACTGAAGCTATTGAGCCATATCGGCGAAAACGACACGACAGCCAGCGACACGGGAGAAAGCGATGACGAATTCGGCGATCGCCTTCTAACCAACGATTGGTATGTGTTTGTTTGGCATTAAAGGAAACTAACAACTATGAACTAGGTTTACAGCATATGAAATACATTTGGCAACAACATGCACTTTGAGAGTGCAGACAGCCCAATTTTCATCAATTAACATATTCTGTAGACATACCCTCATCCGCGCTCTTTTCCTGAAAGCCGATCCGTCCAGTTTTGGAGTTGATGTCAGCAGGCCAGGGAAGCTAGGGTCGATATTCTTCTCTTGATAATCTTGGGACGGTGTGAGCCAAGACATCCAGGGTGTTTAGCTCGCTCGTCTGCGGGAACAATCTGCTGCCATTGCTTGCCGTGCTACCGAGGTCCTTTGTCCCTGAATTGTTCACACACTCCAGCAGATTCAATGGGGGTCTGGCGGCAGATTTCTTTTACTTTATCGTTGGAAATGCATCTGCTTTGAGTGTCGCAGGATATCCACACATTCTTGCCATCTCTGTCGTAGCATAGCTTTCGTCGGTAAAGTGTGCGGAACAAATGTCCAATTTCTTGCCAATTTCGCATCTTTGGGCCACTGGTGCAACTTGAATCCGTCCCTGTTCGTGTTGTTACACCCTCCGACAACACACCAACGAGGCATGATGTCTCCAAGGTACGGAAAACAGTCGAAAAAACGGAAAATAACAGAGCTGATTTGACTCGGTGTTTGAGAAAATGGCGGATTGCTTCCCGATGTGACGTCATCGCTCCGAGAGCGAATATTAGAAAGGCATTTAATTCGCCAAAATTCACCCATTTAGAGTTTGGAAATCGGTTAAAAAAATATATGGTCTTTTTTCTGCAACATCAAGGTATATATTGACGCTTACATAGGTCTGGTGATAATGTTCCCCTTTAATCACAAGTGTCTCAAAGGGCTGCACAAGCCACAACGACATCCTCGGCTCAGATTCCACATCAGGGCAAGACAAAACCCAATGAGAAACCTTGGAGGGGACCGCAGATGTGGGAACCCCCACCCTGGGTGACCGGTGCAATGGACGTGGAGTGGGTCTAGTTAATAGTGTGAGAGTCCAGACCATAGTGGGGCCAGCAGGGGATCATTTTGAGTGGAGACAAGTCAGCTTCGCAGAGTCGTCCCCAACTGATGCACAGATGAGTGGTCCACCCCGGGTCCCGACTTTAAACAGCTAGAACTTCATCTGTGTGTGAGGGGGGAAGAGCAGACAAGAGACGGCAGATCGACTGGTCTGAAAGGGGGGTCTATTTAAAGGCTAGCGTATTCAAATGAGTTTTAAGATGGGACTTAAATGCTTCTACTGAGGTAGCATCTCTACCTGTTACCGGGAGGGCATTCCAGAGTACTGGAGCCTGAATAGAAAACACTCTATAGCCCGCAGACTTTTTTTGGGCTCTGGGAAGCCGGAGTTCTTTGAACGCAGATATCTTGCCAGGACATATGGTACAATACAATCAGCACTCAAAATGTTGATTAACTATTGTGGTGACCCGTGACGTGTGTGCATGAGAAATATGTGACGGAATTGAACCTGTTGTTAGCAAAAGATTGGCAATAAAAGTTAAAAAGAGCATTGTACTTTGTGACTTGTTCTGGACGCAACAACTACATAAAATGAAAAACAATGCGTCAAGTATTTATGTTTAGAGTGCACTGAGGTATTAAGTACACATTATCCGTTTGCAAGCAAATGTTGAATCCCTGTTGCTTTATCTCATACAACAATGTGTGCATTTCAAGCACAACGTCAGCTCTCCTGTGCTCAGGGACCCTCCTCGGCAAAAGATGTCTGCGTAGCTGCTGATGCAAAGCTAGTATTATTGGAAGGGGCACGTCAGGGTCTGCGGGAGGGTACGCAGGGGGAGGGGCAAGACGGCGTTGTTTACGCAAGTTATGTGACGTGAGAGTACACAAGTATATACCAGTCTTGAGGCTGCTATACGGTCCCGTAGCTTGCGTCCCATCTGACAGCGTATTTATTCGTTTATAGCTCTTCCGTGTGGGCTGGCTGGCACGTGACTTGTAATTTTCCTCCAAAACACCATGGGGCAGTGTTTCCTGAAGGAGTAACCACAGCTGTCGTTGACTAGATATTTAGAGGTTACGCGACGTGAGAGTATATACCAGGCTTCACCTCATGCTGTCACTTTAGCCTTCGTCAGAACTGTCTTTGCTTTATGGTTTGAAGTGTTTCAAAACAGCCGGCCAGGACGGGAAACTTTCAAAATAAAGTTCCCCGGCCAGCCCATATCTTAGCTTGGTGCTAATTTACATTGAAAATCACCGATATGCGCTTGCATTTAGCATTAGCAATTTTACATGGCAATTTGAATCCCCTCGATCTGTGACAAATAGACTTCTAAAATGTACATTCCATGTAAACAGCCAGTATAAAATAATTAAGGCTGTGTTCGACCATTAATTTTTATAGTCAAATCTGATTTGTTAGATTTTGCCCACTGTAGTGTTGTCCCGATACTAATATTTTGTTACCGCTCCAAAATTATTTCGATACTTTTCGGTACTTTTCTAAACAAAGGGGACCACAACAAATTACATTATTGGCTTTATTTTAACAAAAAAAACTTACGGTACATTAAACATATGTTTCATATTGCAAGTTTGTCCTTAAATAAAATAGTGAAGATACTAGACAACTTGTCTTTTATTAGTAAGTAAGCAAACAAAGGCTCCTAATCAGTCTGCTGACATACGCAGTAACATATTGTGTCATTTATCATTCTATTATTTTGTCAAAATTATTACGGGCAAGTGGTGGAAAATGAATTTTTAATCTACTTGTTCATTTACTGTTAATATCTGCTTGCTTTATCTTTTAACATGTTCTATCTACACTTCTGTTAAATCGTAATAATCACGTATTATTCTGTTGTTTGGATGCTTTACATTAGTTTTGGATGATACCACAAAAGTGGGTATCAATCCGATACCAAGTAGTTACAGGATCATACATTGGTCATATTCAAAGTCCTCATGTGTCCAGGGACATATTTCCTGAGTTTATAAACATAATATACAAAAACAAAAAAAACAAAATAAGATGTTAAAAAATATCGACGTTATCATAGTAGTATCGACTAGATACACTACTGTACTTGGTATCATTACAGTGGATGTTTGGTGTATATCCACCAATGGCGTTTGTTTACATTTTGAGCTACGGTGTGTAGTGAAGCATGTTTAGCTATTCCTCGTCCTGCAGGGATGATACTTGTAAGAAACATACTTTATTTGTCGCCATGGAGACCAGGATTGGTGATTTCGAAGTAGCTAAAACACTACTTTAGCCGCTAGATAGCTAGTCATGTCTTAAAGCACCTCTTCCGGTGGGCGTTTCAGTGTTATAACTTCACGTTTATTGTTAGTTTTTAAGCTAAAATGCGTCCGTTCTCCCTTTTCTGTCTACACACTGTGTCTGCTTGTAAGTACTCTGTTATTTTGCGCTGCCGAACATGCTCGTAAAACCAGCAATAAGGACAACGAGGGTTGTCGGGGGGGTGGCGGACCGGTACTTGTCAGAGGCGGTGTAGTACCTAATATGATTCATTAGTATCGCGGTACTATACTAATACCGGTATACCGTACAACCCGAGCCCACTGTCTGCAATCAGTTGACTATCTTTTACAAAATGATGATGCATATTAATGCGAGCTATGCAGAAAACATAGTTGCAAATGTCAGCCAGTCGGAGCAAGTCGCTGCATTGTAAATCTGCATTATCTATACTGAAACAGGCTATTATCTCTGCTGACATTTCTCTACCTGTAATTGGGGATTTATCACAAAATAAAATGATTAATAGTCCCCTGAGAAAAAAACAACAAAGACAAATAACTAAAGACTAAAGAAGGCACATATCTTGCTGTTTCCTTCCTCTGATCTCCCTGGTGAGATCGCTTCCATCTTAAGGGAGATCATTTTTACTCCTCCTAATGTGGCGGTGGAAGCACGCGGCTGCGAATGAGTGTCAAAACAAATGCTCCCTCTGCATTATACTACGCTCCATCGTCATACATTCAGGGGAAAGAGGCTGCACTGTCTAGGTTATAAATTCAATAACGCACATATACCATTTCTGCTGTTGGTGCCTTTTTAAATGGGATGACCATTGGAAAGGTAGATCAATTAGGTGGTTAAAAAACATTGTCTTGTTGGATCACAAATGTGTCAAACAAAATACATTGGTGGTGTACTTTAATACTTACCTGCTTCTTTCCCCCAGGGTTGTATGACAATGAAAAGACTGATAGCTTTCATATGTGTGTGTGAAGTACTGAGCTGTAGCCAGGAGGAGGACTGCTCAGATGAGAATAAGGACAGCAAGAAAGGGAAAAACGGCAAACATGTCTTCGGGTGAAATGAGGGATAAAAAAAGATACACATGTCTGATGAGGGGTACGACACATAAAAACAATCAATCTATTTTTGTCCCAATTTCCCCCTTTTGAAACAAAAGGCAGCAAATGCCCGATTATCTTATATCAGGGTTTTCCCCTTAATGTATGTGATTGTGGTGGTGCACCACGGCAAAATATTAGCCGCCACACCTTAAAAATTATGTTTTGTTATGTAAAACCATATTAAAGTAATGCATTGTAACGTCCAGAATGGGGGTCAGCAACTCGCGGCTCTCGAGATGCATGCGGCTCTTTAGTGCCGCCCTAGTGGCACCCTGGAGCATTTTTAAAAAAGGATTGAAAATGGAAAAAGAAGGGAGAAAAATGTGGTTTTTTTGGGTAACACTTTACATATTCACCATATGTTCCCCATATTAGTTGCTTATTAAACATGCACATTAGTAACATATTGCCTCTTTCTTAGTCATTATTAAGTACTTATTAATGCCTTATTCTGCATGGCCTTATTATACAGCCAGAACATATTTTCACCATTACTAACCCTAACCCTAACCCTCTAACCAGAGGTGAGTAGAGTAGCGAGAAATTGTACTCAAGTCAGAGTACTGTTACTTTACAGATGTATTACTCAAGTAAAAGTAAGGAGTAGTCACTGTCGGAGGCAGATATTTACATATATCCGAATTTAAGTGTTACTTCTTTTATTTCATAATCATATTACAAAACAGCTAGTGTTTTTCTTCCAATTGTGGTCTTTTGGTTGTCTGCAAAAACTGTGTGCTTAACCTTGAATGAAGAATGTAAGAAAGAGAGATACTCCTTTCTCTTATCTAGCATTCTTCCCAGGTGCGGAGGACAATGAGCATGTGTTTTGGCTGGAGGGACATGACTGCGATAGTGGGAGGAAGAGAGACTTAAGAGGGGAGAGGGTTTTTCAAGGGGGAGCAGACCATCTTGGCGGCGCGATTGAATGTTCTATGCTGGACTGGTCTCAATGTATATGCAAAGCTTTGCAAATATATTACAAAATACCTATTTTGTCTCTGGTGGTTTTTCTACTCAGCTTTAAGTGTCGTAAAGAGCTTGGGAGCGACTTGTGACTTGAATTCCCTGGGAGGAACAACTGGTCCAAAACGCAACAATTTGGGGGCTTCGTCCGGTGCGACACGCTGAGAATTGGACACCTCTTGCACTCTTCTGGACAGACTCACTAGTGGCCAAACATAAAACAAGGTAAGCAGAGCCTTTTTCTAAAATCTGCTTTAGGAGTCTGTCTTGAAGTATGTAAGTCAAACACTGTTTGTACCCCAGACACAGAGTGGACATTTTGATGGATTGATTGCATTTTTGCCTTGTCCGCCATTACATAAAAAGTTGTAAATAAGTGGTCAACTCGTGTCATTGTGTCTCGACTACCGTGACGGGCAGTTTCATTGACGAATAAACTAATAGTTGGGTGTAACTCACCCTGTGTCATTGGTCGTCGCCTAAATGAGTAACGGGTTTGAGGCCCTAAAGAAGGCTTACAGAACTTATGTGCTCGAGAATTTAAGAGTTTGACAGAAGAGAAAAGAAAGTTAGAGAAGAATAAGATAAAATGGACGGGCTGTTCTTTAGCATGTCGCGCATGCATGAGACTATTCAAACGACCCGCCCAGACTTTGACTAAGCCAACGCCCCCTACTCCAGTTACAAGCGAGGGAGGTACTCACACGCCCTCTCTAAGATTGTACCTACCTCCAAAACTTAAAATGTCTCCATCGGCTCAAATTCTTAACCCCTTCCTTTGCACGTCTGACCATTTTCCTCCGGCAGATGGCAACCTCGCGCGTGCATACCAGACATTGTTGACACATAAAGCTGCTATTAGGGGCCAATTTCAATATAAGCATTTTGCCGTCACAGACATGCAAGCCATTGTTGTCCTTGCTTTCCCACCTGTACCTCAGGGAGGGAACCTTTGGCTAAACACTTTGGACAAAGCTAACCCTGATATACACGGTGCCAAAAGCAACACATGGCAGGGACATCTTATTCATCACATGCAAAATTGGACAGAACAGGATGAAAACAACAAGGCTGGTGGTAGAGTAACAAGGAAACAACTACTTAAATTACAGATCGCTGAAGATGAAAAGTTAAAAGAACCAAAAGGTCAAAGATCAGCTAGGGTATATTCAGCAGTGGGTGACCTTGCTTTTGAGTCCCAGCAGGTGGAGGAAAGAATCCTCAACAGACGTGCGACCAGACGGTTGGACTCGGTTGGTGGACACGGTGCTTTAAGGCCAAGACAGGGTGAAAACTGTTTCATCTGTGACCAGCCGGGTCACTGGCAACGTGAATGTCCTAACTCCTCTGCACGAGACAGGCTCCCAATTGCAGCCAAAACATCATACAGGCATGGCAAAGGACGCCCAAGGCAGAAGCCCCAGCAGGAAATACAGACAGGCCCCCTGCTGGACATAAGTGTCAACGGACAATGTTATCAGTTTGTGATTGACACTGGTGCCACCCACTCATTTCTGAATGCAGAGGTACCAAAGAAACTGTGTGCTTCCTTTGTGAAGGTCGAAAGCTTCGCTGAGGTCACAAGAATGTTACCGGTCACCAAACCTCTTCCGGACTCTCGTTGAAGCACCCCTTTGTGGTTGCCCTGCACACACCTTGCCTAATTGGTAATGACCTCCTTTACAGACTGTAACCTGACATTCAATATCGCACAGAAGGAACCTTCCTGGTGTTACCTGACGGCTCAACCACCAAGCTGCGACACCACTACCAAAGCTCCTCCATGAGCTCATACCACAGCCCGAAACACCAGAAATGGCTGACATCTCCAACTGCTCTATCAATGAAAACCCTGGCTGACTGAGATGCTTCCGTGTGTACCGCCACCCGACTCGCCTCATGTTATGATCACCAGATAGACACTCATGCCAGGAGGCCTTTGACTCCTTTATATTTATATATGTTGGAACTCAAGGTGTGGCTGCTCATGTTGACATATCTTTGCTACAACTAGCATAGTATAAGATGGACACAATTGCTGTACCACATTGTTCCCTTGCTAATTTGCCCCGCCTACAAAACCAAAGACTTAGGTCCAATGATAAAACACGGCGTAGCTGCCAGTCATTGCACCGACACCCCAAAACCACATTTTCTATTGTTTAAGTTCTGTTAAACACATAGCTATGGGCTGCACTTTAGACACCCTGGCTGTAGGCTACGAGGAGCGAGCAGCTACACAACAGCTGAGCTAAAAAAGCACATTACATTTAAGCATATCAAACAATTATAGTTGCTTATTACATACACATAGTCGCCATGACAGAAGTCTAATAGCAAGTATTCAGTAACAAACGTGTCCGCATCATTCGACTTTCTACAACATGAGCTTGACTTAATTTGTTATTGTGGCCACCAGGTGTGGTAAAATTTCAAATTACTACTGCGAAGGCATACGCCATAAGGTTAGTATTTTTCTAGTATTTGTGTCGATATAAATATAGTCATATTTTGAAGCTTTCACCATATTGAATAAGTTACATAAAATATAGGGTTTAGTTGAGTTTGAGTTATTTCTGATTTCGCTAAGGGGTCCCCTACCCTAATACCACCCTCCAGTGGTCCACAGAGAATAAAATGACTTTCATTGACCTCAAACAGGACCTGTCCTCCGCCCCTGCTCTTGCTGTACTTGACTATTAGCTGACCTTTTTCTTAGATGTTTCTGAAAGTGATAGTATTACTGACACAGTCCCTTCTTCAGAAACAGAAGGGGGAGGAGGTGAGGGTGGATTCAGACTCTTGGATTCAGACTCCTTACAACAAAATCGACAATCATCCGACTCTGACACATTCCATAGTTTTAACAATATTCCTGTGGGTAAGAAGTTATAACTAAATTTAACTTGAAAATAGCCATTTTGCACATCGATAGTAGTTTAGTAGATCAATTTGGAATATGGAGGAGGTGAGGGTGAACCGTGTATAGTTTTTGACTTCATTGATATGATCAATCCGGTGAAAGGGAAAAGATACTTGCTGACTTGTGTTGACAATTACAGAGGTTGGCCGGAAGCAACCCCAACCTCAAAAGAGGATGCAAAATCAGTAATTAAATGGCTTGTGAATGACCTAATTCCCCAACATGTTTTCCCCAAAAAGATTAGGTCAGACAAAAGCACCCATTTTAAAAATACTCACTTAACCTTGGTCGAAGATGCTCTTGGACTAGAACACAGGTTCGGTTCGGGGTACCATCTTCAGTCCCAAGGTACGGTTGAAAGGATGAACCAGAACATCGAAAACGAATTGGCTAAAATCTGTGCACAGACCAAATTGAATTGGACTGACATGTTGCAATTAGCGTTAATGATCATTCGAATGTCTGTGAATAAAACTGTTTTACCGCCCTTTGAGTTTTTCACCCTATAAACTGCATACAGGTCAGCCCTTCCCAGGATCAACACCCCCCTGAAAGAAGGAATCAGCGTAAAACCAAAATGGTATTTTACACAAAATGCAGAATTTGTGTGCCAGTTCTTCTGTACAGATTCGAGGATGACAGCCCGCCACTCCAGATTCCCTTCCGTCCACTGAGTGGGTCAAGCTAAAGGTCATCAAACGTAAGTGGACGGAGCCCAGGTGGACCTGTCCCTTCAAGGTCGTGGAACGGACGTCCCACGCCCTTCGACTGGCTGGTAAAGGGGACACCTGGTACCACCTCTCACTCTGCACTCCTGCTGAAGACCCTGACAAATCTCCAGCGGATGTCATTGCCGACATCGCCACATCATCTGCTCCCCCTTCCCCCCTTCATCATCTGCCCCACTCGACCCCATAGCAGCGCCTTTTGAGCCTGAGGCATCTGAAGAAGAACGGGAGCAGACCGACAATTAATTTTTGGTATGTGTGTTACCGGAGTACCACACTGAAAGGGGTGATCGTGCTAGAAACCTCTCCCCCAGGTCATAGAAGAGTGAGGCTTTAATTACACACATAGTCCTACAGCCCAGAAGAAGACGCTGAGAGAGAGAGACCATCGTGTAAATCTTCCAGATTTTATACCTATAGTACTCTGATCAACTTTTATATTGTATATCATTGCTTGAGACCAGTCCATATGCTAAATGTTTCTTAGTTTTTCTTGCTTGTTTTCAGCATAACTATTTGTGTCGTTACAGTAAGTGAAAAGTTTGATGTTTATCCCCGTTTAGATACCTGAATTACTCTGATTTTGATTTCTGAAAGGCAGGATGTTATACCCAGTAGGATTCCCTGACAAACTGGTGTTTGGGCTTGCTCTACTGACCTTGTGTCTCAGTTCTTCCTTCCCGACGACAGTGACTGACATGAGTCTTAGAACGTACGGTGGACTTGAAATAGACTGGGTCAAGGGGGACAGCAAGACTTACTTTTTTGACCTATGCAGTGTGATTAAGTGCGAGGGAAAAAAATAGTTCTTA
Source organism: Nerophis lumbriciformis (assembly GCF_033978685.3). Classification (NCBI taxonomy): domain Eukaryota; kingdom Metazoa; phylum Chordata; class Actinopteri; order Syngnathiformes; family Syngnathidae; genus Nerophis; species Nerophis lumbriciformis. The sequence continues at coordinate 7,821,580 of NC_084570.2, read as the reverse complement.
CCGTGCTAATAACCTCTATCTTTGTTACGACTCAAACCTGAACTATTGGTGTCGGATGCGGACAACATACTCTGGTAAGTGGTGCCCCTCGTGGAAGCAAGTAACCCACTACACAGGGCCCTTAGATTACCATGACCCTTTATATGCCAGCATACTTCCAGAATTCAAAGTTATTCTGAGAGGGATGACCTTTCAGAGGAACTTTGATCGGTCCCAGAACCCCCTTTCCCTTACAATTGCCAGAGCAGGTGTTATGCCTAGTCCCTTTTATGTTGTTTTGGGGGTTGACCAGACAGGTACAGACCCTAAAGGAATTATTAAAATTAATGTCCTTGAGAGGGCGTTATTTACCTCTGCCCCCTCTGTAGCACCTAAAGTGACACTCCACCTCGGTGACGTTACAAAGGCTCTCACATCTGTGTATACTAATGACATCACCACCGAAGACCTGGTAGCTTTGACCTTAGGAGCAGGTGCAGGCAACCTGTGGCTTAGGTGGATGACTAGCATGGCTAGGAGCCAAAACCTGGGTGACTGTGTTGCTTGTTCCGCGGGACGTCCCTTTCCCCACACTTACCCCGCCCCTTTTAAGTTGACTGACACAAATGGCTCAAACTGTCTTATCTCCTTGTTTTCTGAACCCACACCGTCAGGTTGTGATTTGTTGGCTAGTGTGTACCCTCCTGTTGACAATTTCACCCGACTTCTTCCCTTTGTGGCCCAAAAGCTGAAGTACACGTGCTTTCAATTTACAGGACCCTCTTCATCCCCCTACAAATTGGGTGACATTAACCCCTCCTGGTGCACCACCCTGATAGATGGCTCAAGGATAGGCCCTTGGGCTCGAGCTGACTTATTCTGGTATTGTGGGAAGCACAGATTGTACATTAGAATCCCGACGTCAGCCGTTGGACTTTGTGCTATGGTTAGACTGGTGACCCCAGTGGGTACCAAATTAACACCCCTTGGAACTCCTGTTTCAGCGGCCTCTCTAACTTCCCGCAGAAGACGCCATGTTTTATCTCGGAGGTGTATAACGGGCTCCTTTGATTTGATGAGAAACCCTGATGGTGTTTACTTTGATGCAATTGGACAACCAAGGGGGGTCCCACCACAACATAAATTGTGGTGTGAATCCTGTGCAGGTTTCGAGAACCTTCCTATAATTGGTGCAATTTTCCCTGTGACTGCTACTAAAAATGTAGAACGCATTAACTATGGTTTTTTATAATCTGTTGAGACTAACCAACCTGACTCGTGATGCTGTTGAGGGGCCTGCTGAACAACTTGCCCCAACTTCCCTCATGGCCGTCCAGAACCGCATAGCCCTTGACCGTATCCTAGCCAAGGAAGAAGGTGTGTCTGCAATGTTTGGTGTCCAATGCTGTACCTTCATTCCTAACAACACCGCCCCCGATGGCTCGGTCCAGTGGGCCCTGGAGGGCCTCCATGCCCTATATAAGGAACTTACTGAAGTTTCCGGTGTCTCTGACCCCTTCAAAGATTGGCTCCAAAGTACCTTTGGAAGGTGGTCTGACCTAATTAAGTCAGCCCTGATCTCCGTTGGAGTTTTCTTGGCCATCATAGCCTCATGCGGTTGCTTTATCGCCCCTTGTGCTAGGTCTTTATGCACCCGCATCATTGTTAGAGCTGTAGAAGGTCAACCCCACCCTATTTCTGGGTTTGCTATGTCACTGAAGGGGGTCAAGCAAAGTGGTGACTTTCGAGAAATGCTAGTTTCCTTCCCTGACAGTGACGACATTGACATAGATTCCATCCGTTTATCTCCCATGTAACTATGCTTTTAATTTTTTACTAGCTTGCTCAAAGAGGGGCGTATTTTAGAAGTGTTGTACTAGTGATAAAGATCTTTTTAGAAGATCTGAAGGGGGGAATTGTCGGAGGCAGATATTTACATATATCCGAATTTAAGTGTTACTTCCTTTATTTCATAATCATATTACAAAACAGCTAGTGTTTTTCTTCCAATTGTGGTCTTTTGGTTGTCTGCAAAAACTGTGTGCTTAACCTTGAATGAAGAATGTAAGAAAGAGAGATACTCCTTTCTCTTATCTAGCATTCTTCCCAGGTGCGGAGGACAATGGGCATGTGTTTTGGCTGGAAGGACATGACTGCGAGGGTGGGAGGAAGAGAGACTTAAGAGGGGAGAGGGTTTTTCAAGGGGGAGCAGACCATCTTGGCGGCGCGATTGAATGTTCTATGCTGGACTGGTCTCAATGTATATGCAAAGCTTTGCAAATATATTACAAAATACCTATTCTGTCTCTGGTGGTTTTTCTACTCAGCTTTAAGTGTTGTAAAGAGCTTGGGAGCGACTTGTGACTTGAATTTCGTGGGAGGAACAACTGGTCCAAAACGCAAATATTGACTTGTGTAAAAGTAAAAAGTATGTTGTGAAAAAACTACTCAAGTACTGAGTAACTGATGAGTGACCTGTTCGTTTAATGATGACGGCAACAAATAATGCACAAAAACATAAACATAGCAATGAGCAAATTCAGAGCCAGGAATATCTCTTAAGCAACTAAAACAATAATATATATTAAATAATAATACATTAATATAAAAAAAAATAAGGCAAATTGAGCTACAATAACTTAACAGCTGGATCGGTTCGCAGCCGAGTGTGAAGCGACTGGGATGGGAATCAGCACCTCCAAGTCCGAGTCCATGGTTCTCTCCCGGAAAAGGGTGGAGTGCCATCTCCAGGTTGGGGAGGAGATCTTGCCCCAAGTGGAGGAGTTCAAGTACCTCGGAGTCATGTTCACGAGTGGGGGAAGAGTGGATGGTGAGATCGACAGGCGGATCGGTGCGGCGTCTTCAGTAATGCGGACGCTGTATCGATCCGTTGTGGTGAAGAAGGAGCTGAGCCGGAAGGCAAAGCTCTCGATTTACCGGTCGATCTACGTTCCCATCCTCACCTATGGTCATGAGCTTTGGGTCATGACCGAAAGGACAAGATCACGGGTACGAGCGGCCGAAATGAGTTTCCTCCGCCGAGTGGCGGGGCTCTCCTTTAGAGATAGGGTGAGAAGCTCTGTCATTCGGGGGGAGCTCAAAGTAAAGCCGCTGCTCCTCCACATCGAGAGGAGCCAGATGAGGTGGTTCGGGCATCTGGTCAGGATGCCACCCGAACGCCTCCCTAGGAAGGTGTTTCGGGCACGTCCGATCGTCAGGAGGCCACGGGGAAGACCCAGGACACGCTGGGAAGACTATCTCTCCCGGCTGGCCTGGGAACGCCTCGGGATCCCCCGGGAGGAGCTGGACGAAGTGGCTGGGGAGAGGGAAGTCTGGGCTTCCCTGCTTAAGCTGTTGCCCCCGCGACCCGACCTCGGATAAGCGGAAGAAGATGGATGGATGGATGGATGGATGGATGGATAACTTAACAGCACCATAGGCTCAGTAGGCAGAGATTACAAAGGAAAATAACAAGTTAGCCTTTACGGAAACCATAAACTGATAGGTGTGGGCTGCACCTGGGAACAAACTGTGCACTTCTGATTGGTGTTTGTATGCATGCGTGTGTGTTGGTGCGACTGTGCGTGTGTGTGTGTGTGTGTGTGTGTGTGTGTGTGTGTGTGTGTGTGTGTGTGTGTGTGTGTGTGTGTGTGTGTGTGTGTGTCTCTGTCTGTCTATGAGGCTGCAGTGCGTTAATAAATGTCCCCATACGATGTACATTTGACAGTAATTCATAGCAGGGAAGCTAACATCAGCCTACGGTGACAGCCAAAATATCTACTAACGTTTTTTACCGCGATGTGCTTCCTCAAATTTGACGTTGAGTTCATGTAAGCTTAAGCTTGTTGTTGTTTGCCGCTGAAACTGTATGTGCAGTTAATCATGTGACACATTTCAACATTTCTGTCAACGAAGATTTGCTGCAGCCTGTGACACATAGTCATTTTGATAGTAGGCTAATATATAGACACTTGCGTCATGTGTTGCCTTCATTACAACACTTATATACGGCCGAAGTCACGTTGTCACATTGCTGGTTTACGAGCAGACGAGCATGTTCGTCACAGACACAGTGTGTAGACAGAAAAGGGAGAAAACGCTGCCAGTAAGCGAGGAATTTTCTGAAGTTTTTCTTCGGAGAGTGCACAATCAACAAAGTTGAAAGGAAACCTTCCATATACTTTTTGACCATGAAAAGGGAAAATTATGAAAATCAACCGATCTAACAAAGGTCTTAACTCATTCTATTTCTATGCCAGATCAATATGGAATGCACTCCCAACAGGTGTAAAAAAAAGGCATCTCTATCCTCCTTCAAAATCGCACTAAAAGAACACCTCCAGGCAACTTCAACCCTAAACTAACACCCTCCCTTCCACATCCCACCTCCCCGGATTGTAAATAATCAAATGTAGATACTTATTCTTATGCTTACTGATCTCTCTCTCTATGATAAATGATAAATGATAAATGGGTTGTACTTGTATAGCGCTTTTCTACCTTCAAGGTACTCAAAGCACTTTGACACTACTTCCACATTTACCCATTCACACACACATTCACACACTGATGGAGGGAGCTGCCATGCAAGGCGCTAACCAGCACCCATCAGGAGCAAGGGTGAAGTGTCTTGCTCAGGACACAACGGACATGACGAGGTTGGTACTAGGTGGGGATTGAACCAGGGACCCTCGGGTCGCGCACGGCCACTCTTCCACTGCGCCACGCCGTCCCTATGTCCACTACTTGCTGTACATATCCCACCAAGTCAGTCCTACACTGTTCCAATGTCCATTTCTCTGATGATGCAATTGTTGATGACTAAAGTGTTGATATCAACCAAACCTAACCCCTACCCCCCACCCCCTCTCCACATCCCACACCCCGGATTGTAAATAATTTAAATAATTCAATGTATATACTCTGATGATTAACTTAACTTGTGTGATGACTGTATTATGATGATAGTATATATCTGTATCATGGACCCCGACTTACACAAGTTGAAAAACTTATTCGGGTGTTACCATTTAGTGGTCAATTGTACGGAATCTGTACTTTACTGTGCAATCTACTAATAAAAGTTCCAATCAATCAATCAATCAAGCAAGCAAATAGGACAATAATCCCATCTGTAGCGATTGTTGTTTATTGGGAGCTGGCAATAAATGTTTTGTATTCAAACATTTATTTGAATACACGTCACCCAAACGGGAACACTTCATGCTTCTTCTGTCAAGCGATTACTCCACAACAGTGCAGCATGTTTAAAAGACTGCCGGGACACGGCCTGTGCGTCTTTATTTATGTAGACCAGCGTGCGGCATCACACCCATAAGTAACTTTTACTGTCTGTCAGTTGCCTGAGCCACACCAGAGCCGTAAAAATCATTTATGCGCAGTTAACAGTCTAATTTTGTCATTAATTTTACACCACAATTAGGACTTAAAGCCTGTCTGTATATCCTCTAAGTAATTATGCAGCAATTTTACACAGGATAACACTTTGAAATGACGCAATGAAGCATTTCCTAGCTTTCTCGCTATTACCTGCTTGTGATCACAGTGTTTTTTGTAACCTGAGCCAGTGAGGTGTGTTGTTTTTGTAGTTTTATGGTGAAGTTCTTGTCAGTACGAGAATGTTTGTTTGTGGGAAAACAACCTTTAAATAAATCAACCAGGATTAAACATGATGAGTAGGTCTTATACCAAGGTTGTTCCCACTGGTAGTCATAACTATAACAAGAATTGCAGTTTTTAATGACTGGATATATATATATATATATATATATATATATATATATATATATATATATATATATATATATATATATATATATATATACACATTTTGGATTTGATGTAGAAGGGAAGACTTTTCCTCTTTTGTGGCCTTTTCTTCTCCTGAAGACTTTTACTCTCAGTACTCAAGTCTGAAATCTACTTGGACTTCCTCAATCGAACTTTCTACTAAAACCAAGGAAATGTTACTTATATATATATATATATATATATATATATATATATATATATATATATATATATATATATATATATATATATATATATATATATATATATATATATATATACATTTTGGATTTGATGTAGAAGGGAAGGGAAGACTTTTCCTCTCAATACTCAAGTCTGAAATTTACTTGGACTTCCTCAATCGGACTTTCTACTAAAACCAAAGAAATGTTAATTTTTATATATATATATATATATATATATATATATATATATATATATATATATATATATATATATATATATATATATATATATATATACAGTCGTGGTCAAAAGTTTACATCCACTTGTAAACCTACTTGCCAACCTTGAGTCCTCCAAATCCGGGAGATTTGGGGGGGCGGGGTCGGGGTCGGGGTGGGTGGGGCCAGGGTTAAGGGGGAGGAGTATATCAGTATATCAGAAACAGAAACAGAAACAGAATCAGAATAGTTTTATTGCCATTGTTTGAGAACGGGTTCACAAACTAGGAATTTTTCTTGGTGCAATCGTGCAACATAAAACACATAGCGTACGTGACGACAGGCTGTCCTCACTCAGGTTCGCACGGACCTGGAGGGGGCGTGCCTTAAGTCCGACTGGAAATCGGGAGAAATTCGGGAGAATGATTGTCCCGGGAGATTTTCGGGAGAGCCACTGAAATTTGGGAGTCTCCCGGAAAATTTGCGAGGGTTGGCAAGTATGCTTGTAAAGAACATAATGTCATGGCTGTCTTGAGTTTCCAATCATTTCTACAACTCTTATTTTTTTGTGATAGAGTGATTGGAGCATATCCATGAATTTTGGTTCTTTTATGAATTTATTATGGGTCTACTGAAAATGTGACCAAATCTGCTGGGTCAAAAGTATACATACAGCAATGTTAATATTTGGTTACATGTCCCTTGGCAAGTGTAGAAGCAGTTCCACTGATATACACGTCACCACAGACAGGCGTGCAAAGTTGACAAAGTTTTAATGTTTTTGACAAGATCATTCAAAAATGTTTTTCAGCAGGTCGTGACTTTGCAGTCCTTCCTCTCCTACTGTTCCCGGCCACTACTGTTAAAGACAATGGGTGATTAGATAACACGTACCACCTGGGAGATCCAATCACCTGTTCAGCTGTGTCTCGCCGTCAGCACTGCCACGCCCCCGTCTGATGGTGCTCTGTCCTCAGCACCATGGACAGAGGTGGTGACCTCCGCTCTTGCAGGCAGCGCTGTCCACACCTCCCTCCACAGCAAGTTTCACTGCAATAAGGCGCTTTTGATAGCCATCCACAAGCTTCTGGTTGAATCTTTGACCACTCCTCTTGACAAAATTGGTGCAGTTCAGCTACATTTGTTGGTTTTCTGACATGGACTTGTTTCTTCAGCATTGTCCACACGTTTAAATCAGGACTTTGGGAAGGCCATTGTAAAACCTTAATTCTTGCCTGATTTAGCCATTCCTTTACCACTTTTGACGTGTGTTTGGGGTCATTGTCCTGTTGGAACACCCAACTGTGCCCAAGACCCAACATCCGGGCTGATGATTTCAGGTTGTCCTGAAAAATTTGGAGATAATCCTCCCTTTTCATTGTCCCATATCTGCTCTGTAAAGCACCAGTTCCATTGGCAGCAAAACAGGCCCAGAGCATAATACTACCACCACCATGCTTGACGGTAAGGGTGGTGTTCCTGGGATTACAGGCCTCACCTTTTCTCCTCCAAACATATGCTGAGTATTGTGGCCAAAAAGCTACATTTGTGTGTCATCTGACAAAGATAAGACCTTCTGGAGGAAAGTTCTGTGGTCAGATGAAACAAAAATTGAGCTGTTTGGCCACAATACCCAGCAATATGTTTGGTGCGTGTGTATGCAAGGCAATCAAACATGGATAATCCCAATTAGCGTTATGTAGTGGTACAGCACATGCTTCTCAGGGCCGCCCCTGGCAAGAATCGGTCCTGAAGCAGAATTTTATTTTGACGCCCAACCCCATTCAAATTTATTTCTAACATTTTTTTATTCATGTGAAAAGATTTATATTCGCGGTGGGAATGGTTGGCACTTTATTTTTCAATTTGATTCTGAATAATGTGCTTTTAATGATGTAATGTCCGATGTGTCCAACCTGTCATGTGGTGTGGCCTGGGGTTCTGTTCTGGGGCCTGTTTTATTTTTGTTGTATCTGATGCCGCTTGGGAGGTTGATCAGTAGTTTTAAAAATGTTTCTTATCATTTCTATGCAGATTAAATTCAACTGTTATGCTCCTTCAATGATTCAGAGTTTCACTTTTTATCTGAGTTCTTGGAGTGCGTATTCTTTATTAAAAAATGGTTGTCCTCAAATTTCCTCCAGATAAATTCTAACAAGACGGAAACTCTGATAAGTGCTCTCGATAAAAAGATCTCCCTGATCAGGAACTCCCTTGGTGCTCTGGGTGCATCTGTTAAAAGCAGCCTCAGAAACCTTGGACTTGTGTTCAAACAGTCAATGTCTTGGAGGGTCACTGTCGTCAACTGACCAAAAACTGTTTTTATCATCTCAGATATATTTCTAAAGTGAGAAATGTGTTGTCAAAATTGGATCTCAAAATGATCATTCACGCGTTCAATTCGTCTCGCATTGACTATTGCAATTCTCTTTTCACTCTCTTCAACAAGTCAACGCTAAAGAGACTTAAGACTGTACAAAAACCGGCTGCCAGACTTTTGACCGGTGCACAGCCCATATCACCCCCGTTCTATCCAGTCTTCATTGGCTTCCAGTTAAATTCCGCATTGAGTTTAAGATTTTAGTCCTGACATTCCGTGCGTTGCATTGTGGGGCCCCTCAGTACATCACTGACGTGCTATGCCCCTATTCCTTAGGGCGCAGCCTCCGGTCTTCAGGCCGAGGTCTTCTAAAGATCCCAAAAACTCGTTTTAAAACCCGTGGAGACCTGGCATTCCAGGCTATAGCTCCCAGACTCTGGAACAATTTGCACCAGTCCCTCCGTGATCTTGACTGTGTTGAAACTTTTAAGATACATTTAAAAAGCTTTTAGTTAATGCACCTTTTAACTATAATTTTTAATCCACTTTGTACCCTTTTTATGATATTGCCCTTGTTGTTTTAAAGGGGAACATAATCACAATTTCAGAATTGTTAAAACCATTAAAAATCAGTTCCCAGTGGCTTATTATATTTTTCGAAGTTTTTTTCAAAATTTTACCCATCACGCAATATCCCTAAAAAAAGCTTCAAAGTGCCTGATTTTAACCACCCGTCCATTTTCCTGTGACGTCACATAGTGAAGCCAACACAAACAAACATGGCGGAAAGAACAGCAAGCTATAGCGACATTAGCTCGGATTCAGACTCGGATTTCAGCGGCTTAAGCAATTCAACAGATTACGAATGTATTGAAACGGAAGGTTGTAGTGTGGAGGCAGGTAGCGAAAACAAAATTGAAGAAGAAACTGAAGCTATTGAGCCATATCGGTTTGAACCGTATGCAAGCGAAACCGACAAAAACGACACGACAGCCAGCAACACGGCAGAAAGCGAGGACGAATTCGGCGATCGCCTTCTAACCAACGATTGGTATGTGTTTGTTTGGCATTAAAGGAAACAAACAACTATGAACTAGGTTTACAGCATATGAAATACATTTGGCAACAACATGCACTTTGAGAGTGCAGACAGCCCAATTTTCATCAATTAATATATTCTGTAGACATACCCTCATGTCCGCAGGCCAGGGAAGCTAGGGTCGATATTTTTCTCTTGATCATCTTCGGGACGGTGTGAGCCAAGACATCTTCTGCGGGAACAAACTGCCGCCATTGCTTGCCGTGCTACCGAGGCCCTTTGTCCCTGAATTGCTCACACACTCCGGCAGATTCAATGGGGGTCTGCCGGCAGATTTCTTTGACTTTATCGTTGGAAATGCATCTGCTTTGAGTGTCGCAGGATATCCACACATTCTTGCCATCTCTGTCGTAGCATAGCTTTCGTCGGTAAAGTGTGCGGAACAAACGTCCAATTTCTTGCCACTTTCGCATCTTTGGGCCACTGGTGCAACTTGAATCCGTCCCTGTTCGTGTTGTTACACCCTCCGACAACACACCGACGAGGCATGATGTCTCCAAGGTACGGAAAACAGTCGAAAAAACGGAAAATAACAGAGCTGATTTGACTCGGTGTTTGAGAAAATGACCGATTGCTTCCTGATGTGACGTCACGTTGTGACATCATCGCTCCGAGAGCGAATATTAGAAACGCGTTTAATTCGCCAAAATTCACCCATTTAGAGTTCGGAAATCGGTTAAAAAAATATATGGTCTTTTTTCTGCAACATCAAGGTATATATTGACGCTTACATAGGTCTGGTGATATTGTTCCCCTTTAATTGAATTGTTTTACTTCACCTGTTTTGTACAGCGCTTTGTGATTTTATCTGTGAAAAGCGCTTTATAAATACAATGTACTTACTTATTTACTTACTTACTGGCCCACTACAAGGTCCGAACCTTGCCATGGTCTACCAAAACATTTAGTGCGCATGCTCAGCATCATATTTGGAAGTTGTGTATTTAAAATAGACGTATTACTGACGATGGTGCAGAGGTGGAAGGGGTTTGGGGCCAGCCTGTCAGCGCTCATATCGTACGCCACACACTGCATCTAATTGGTCTGCATGGCTGTCGCCCAAGAAAGAAGCCGCTTCTAAAGATGATGCACGATAAAGCCATCGGTTTGGTGAAGACAGGCAGACATAAAGACATGGATTACTGGGATCATGTCTTGTGGTCCGATGAGACCAAGATAAACTTACAGTAAGGATTGGGTTGCAACTCCTTGAAAAAAACAACAAGAGACACCTTGCAGGGCCGGTCGACCTAATTTATTTATTTTTTTATTTGTGTGAAAGGAGTTTCAAAGACATGCACCTGGGTGCAATTTAGTGTTGATTGGCAACACTAAATTGGCCCTAATGTGTGAATGTGAGTATGAATGTTGTCTGTCTATCTGTCTTGGCCCTGTGATGAGGTGGCGACTTGTCCAGGGTGTACCCCGCCTACCGTCCGAATGCAGCTGAGATAGGCTCCAGCGGCCCCCCGGGACCCCAAAAGGGACAAGTGGTAGAAAATGGATGGATGGATGGAGTTTTATACTAGTCAATCAATCAATCAATCAATGTTTATTTATATAGCCCTAAATCACAAGTGTCTCAAAGGGCTGCACAAGCCACAACGACATCCTCGGTACAAAGCCCACATAAGAGCAAGGAAAAACTCACCCCAGTGGGACGTCGATGTGAATGACTATGAGAAACCTTGGAGAGGACCGCATATGTGGGTAACCCCCCCTCCCTCTAGGGGAGACCGAATGCAATGAATGTCGAGTGGGTCTGACATTCAGTGTTCACAAAGGTTGAATGGAGGCAACTCGACTCTTCTTGTTTGTTGAAGATGTTTCAGAATTGCTTCTGTTCATCATGTGTTAGTAATTGCTATGAATTGGAAAACGGGTAGGATTAAATAAGATTCGTTTCTTCCCAGTCCTTTTCGGACATGAAAATATGTAAAATATGTGATGAATCATCTTGAAACTGTTTACATGTTTGAAATAAACTTCAACGAACCAACCAACATTTATAGACCTGAAGACAGACAATCTACACACAAATATTTTATATAATATTTGAATGCAGGCAAAATTTGTAATACATGAGAAACAAATTTGTCAATACATTTTTTTTTGCAAAATAACTACATTATCAATATATATATATATATATATATATATATATATATATATATATATATATATATGTATACATAGTCAAGGTTTTTGGGGTCTATCCATTACACAGTGCTCAATACCGGGATAGAGCGGAATATACGTTAGGTCAGGAAAAAACACAGAGGCTATTTCATCCCTACAAGCCTGTTTCACAGGTTTCTCTGCTCTTCAGGGGATTTCAATCCCCTGAAAAGCAGAGAAACCTGATTTAAATCCCCTGAAGAGTAGAGAAACCTTGTAGGGATGAAATAGCCTCTGTGTTTTTTCCTGACCTAACGTATATATATATATATATATATATATATATATATATATATATATATATATATATATATATATATATATATATATATATATATATATATATATATATATTTTCTGCTTAATGTAACTTTGGAAGAATAACTTGCAATAACATCAATATTACACCAGTGTTGTCCCAATACCAATATTTTTTGTACCGGTACCAAAATGTATTTTGATACTTTTCAAAATAAAGGGAACCACAAAAAAAATAATTATTGGCTTTATTTTAACATACAATCTTATGATACATTTTATTGCGATCAAAGAACAATTTTGGCATTAAATAAAATAGTGAACAAGCAAGTAAGCCAACGTGCCAAAAGCCAAAGTAAGCCAAAGGCTTCTAATTTGGGTGCGGAAGTATGCGGTAACATATTGTCTTATTTTGTCAAAATTATGTTAATATCTACTTACTATGTTCTGTCTACACTTCTGTTAATATGTAATAATCATATACTTTTCTGTTGTTTGATACGTTTTGGGTGATACAACACATTCAATCAATCAAGCAGTTACAGGGTCATATTGGTCATAATTAAAGTTATCCTGTGTCCAGGGACTTATTTTCTGAGTTTATAAACAATAAAAAATGACAAAAGATTTTGTGATGATAAAAAGTATCGATGTAATCATTGTAGTATTGACTATATACGGGTCTTATACTTGGTATCCACCGATGGCATTTCTTTACATTCAGGAGTGCTAGTTTGCTGTTAGCGGTTAACTATTGTATCCTCCCACTGTGTGTATGTCATGATCAGTGGCCCGGATCATGTTTTTGTTATATTCTGTTAGTTTTGGACTCCCTTAGTTCCTTTTTTTGTGCACCATTGTTTGTTTTTAGTTACCATGGGTGCTGATTGTTTCCACCTGTCTCTGACTGGTGCTCGGGACGCTCACCTGTTTTCCGAGCACTAATCAGAGAGACTGTTTAAGCCTGCCTTTGCCGGTCAGTCGGCATGGCTTCATTGTTTGCTTCATGCAACAAGTTACGTGAGTATTCTTTGTCTTTTGCCTATGCTAAGTGGTAGCCTTAGCTTCGAGTGCGATCGGCATGTTGTTCCGTCGGCTTGTTTTCTGTTTTGGAGTTTTTGAGAATAAATCATGTTCCTACCAGCACGTTCTGTCACATGCGAGGGGTCGCAGCGTTCCCCCGGGATGCAAACGGACCACTCTGGACAGGATGTGCAGGTAGGAACATGATTTATTCTCAAAAACTCGAACTAGTGCCAAAACAGAAAACAAGCCGACGGAACAACTTGCCGATCACACTTGAAGCTAAGGCTACCACTTATCATAGGCAAAAGACAAGGAATAATCACATAACTTATTGCATGAAGCAAGCAATGAAGCCAGGCAGACTGACCGGCAAAGGCAGGCTTAAATAGTCCCTCTGATTAGTGCTCGGAAAACAGGTGAGCGTCCCGAGCACCAGTCAGAGACAGGTGGAAAAAATAAGCACCCATGGTAACTAAAAACAAACAAGGGTGCACAAAAACAGGAACTAAGGGAGTCCAAAACTAACAGAATATAACAAAAACATGATCCAGACCACGGATCATGACAGTGTAGTGAAGCATGTTTGGCTACTCCTCATCCTGCAGAAATGATACTTGTAAAATAGGTTGTTTATATGTCGCTATGGAGGCGAGGATTAGTGATTTAGAAGTAGCTAAACTAAAACACTGCCGACTGCGGATGGACGTTCCCCGCTAGCCAGCTAGCCATGTTTTAAAGCACTGAGTGGGGCTTCAGTGTTATAGCTTCACCTTTATCGTTAGTTTTGAAGCCAAAATGCGTCCATTCACCCTTTTCTGTCTATACATCGTGGTTGCCCGACATGTGCCTCTGCTCATAAAACCAGCAATGTCCTGACTTGAGACGACGCTCTGTTGTGTTCGGAAAATAACAAAGTACTAGTATTTTTCAGAGGCAGTATAGTACCAATGCTAATTCATTAGTACGGCGGTAACTTATTAAGTACCGGTTTTCCATACAACCCTAGTACACAACCTTAGTCGTAGTTTACTTTTATAACTTGCTCGGTGTGTGTTGGCTACTGTGGCGAAACTGGAGTGTCAAACCTGGCTTTACCTTTTTGGCTTTAAGCATGGGGCGGTGGGTCTCTGATGGTAGAGCAGCCGTGCCAGGGGTCCTGGTTCGTATCCAGTTTCCGCCATCCTAGTCACGACCGTTGCGTCCTTGGGCAAGACACTTACCCACCTTGCTCCTGACGGGTTCTTGGTTAGTGCCTTGCATGGCAGCTTCCGCCATCTGTACAGATTTTACGCCAACCCGACTACAAAATATCCACGATTACAAAATAATTTACTCTGTTGGCCGCTTACACACGGTAATAAAAACACGGGACAAAGTGTGTCCTTTGTCAGCTCAATACGGAAGGCCAATTTACAACGGGATAATTCGGTTTTTCAAGGGACGGTTGGTAACCCTACTTACAGAGGAACCTTGAATTAAGAACCCCTCATCGTACAAACTGTGATTTAGATGGAATATAGATATACTTTGTTGTATTAACCTTGTTTCTGTGCACAAACGTTTTATTCATTCTTTGTGTGTTTCACATTTTGTGCGAGTTGGGCTGATCGCTCTCTGGTGCTCATTGTCAGCTCAGCAGTGCTGTCGTTAGCTCCTGTGCTCAGCGCTACTTTGTGTGCTATTTAAGTGCCTTTTTACAGCGGTTTTATAGTTTTGCCAGCTCAATATGAGTCTCAAGAAAGCAATGCACAAGCTATGTGTGGTTTTGAAAAATTCAAGAAGAGAACCGTTGTCCACAGCCGTTGTACGCCACTGCTGCCTCCTGCCATTCCACTCCCTGCAAATTCGCTAACAAGGAGAATCATTGGAGTAACTTTAAAAAAAAAATGTTAACAGGCAAATGAAGGTCAGGTGTTTCTTAACCATAAGGCCGGGGGCACATTGTAGGGCCGCGAGCACCACCTAGAGGGTCGCCAAAAAATATCTGCTTCCCAGCTGTGGTCCGTATGGGCAGCAGTGGTACTCAGTTGTGATACTCTTTTCCACCACTTGTGGCAGAAATGACAATATAAAACAAACAGAAGTCTGGGGCTAAAGACATAGAGAAGTTAAGCGCAAAAATGATGACTAAAGTGGTGAAGCTGTATTTTTATTTGCACTTTAATTTCATTGACAGTTGACATATATATATATATGTATATATATATATATATATATATATATATATATATATATATATATATATATATATATATATATATATATATATATATATATATATTTCCTAAGTGAACTGTCAGTAAAATTAAAGTGCAAATAAAAATACAGCTTCACCACTTTAGTCATATTTTTTGCGCTTAACTTCTCTATGTCTTTAGCCCCAGACTTCTGTTTGTTTTATATTGTCATTACTGCCACAAGTATATATATATATATATATATATATATATATATATATATATATATATATATATATATATATATATACTGCGATGAGGTGGAGGCTTGTCCAGGATGTACCCCGCCTTCTGCCTGAATGCAGCTGAGATAGGTTCCAGCATCCCCCGCGACCCCAAAAGGGACAAGCGGTAGAAAATGAATGGATGGATATATATATATATATATATATGTATGTGTGGGGAAAAAAATCAAAAGACTATTTCATCTCCATAGAGATGAAATAGTCTTGTGATTTTTTTCCCCACACATACATATATTGCGCTCTACTACGGTATCGAGCACTATTTTTTGGATAACCTTATTAAGACATATATATATATATATATATATATATATATATATATATATATATATATATATATATATATATATATATATATATATAAATATATATATATATATGTGGCAAAATTATTCTCTGCATTTGACCCATCACTCTTGATCACCTCCTGGGAGGTGAGGGGAGCAGTGAGCAGCAGCAGTGGCTGCGCCTGGGAATTATTTTTGGTGAGTCAACCCCCAATTCCAACCGCTGATGCTGAGTGCCAAGCACGGAGGTAATGGGTCCCATTTTTAATAGTCTTTGGTATGACTCATATATATATATATATATATATATATATATATATATATATATATATATATATATATATATATATATATATATATTTGTATATAAATATTAGGAACCCAGCAGGGCCCCATTCATAAAGGTCTTCAAAATAAGTCACACTTATTTTTTTAATCTTTTTCAACGCTTAAACTTTTAGAACAACTTCTGATCTAGCCTTCGATTTTAAGTGTTTTTGTTTGTTTTGGTTTTGGTTTGTTCGTGTGTTCCATGCCTTTTTGTCAAATAAGACTTTATACAGCAAAAACACATAATAAGCATTTTTTTTTTGCCCAAAAAATATATTTCAAAGTGGAATATTTGATGTGAAGTAATCGGAGCATGGAATACGTCAATCATTCATAATAACATTGATTTTGATTCATCATTATTTTTTGGCAATAACAGCTTTAAAGGAAAAAAATAGCTTGCATGGCAGCTTTGTGTTATTAGACTCCACATTGCAACGTTTTCTTGTTAAATTCCACCTGTTTTTGCTCTATTTCTTTTTTCTAAATTAAATATTTTGGGGGGGAAAAATCACAAAATGTACAACAAGTATCAGGATGTCATAACAACTCATGACAGGTTGGACTTTTTTGTATTGCTTGCCTGTGTTGTGTTATTTAGGTCCTGACCACAACTCTTATTTCTTTAATTCAACTTCCTGTTAGTCTGTCACTCTCAGCCACCTTACCTTTGCCTGCGTGCTGTTTCCCTCACCTGTTTCTTGATTGGCAATCAGGAGACACGCCTGTCTTCTGTTGCTAATTAGGTGGCTTCTTAAAGGGGAACTGCCCTTTTTGTGGAACTTTGCCTATCATTCACGATCATTATGTAAGACAGGCACACATATGTTTTTCGTTTTTTATGCACTCCAACTCGTAAATACATGCGATCAAAAGTCCGCTAACATGTCGAGCATTACAAAACTCATAATCCTCGCAAAGAAAAAGGAGAGTTGGAAAGAAGAGTCTTTTTGAGTCTTTTTTGTGATTTCAAGGTCTAAATTGGCTGTCCAAGTTGACCAACTTTTACGTTTGTGTCCACATAATTTTACTATCCAGGTGAGAGGCATGATTTGTAATCTAGAATAAGCTTTCACGAGTTCAGAGAAGCTCACCAACTGATGATGTCACCTCTCTCTGATCAATGCGCCGCTAAAAATAGGCCCTTAATGTAAGCGCTTATAATAACAATATTGCTAATACTTGGTTAACGTTCAGATCACAAAATATAAATTGAGTATTGCCACTTTTTGGGTGGTTATTTATTAGGTTTTATTGGCTGTCATTGGCTCCTGGGTATGCTGACTTGTATTTACTTGTATTTACCGTCTTTTTCGGACTATAAGTCACAGTTTTTTTCATAGTTTGGCCGGGGGTGCGACTTATACTCAGGAGCGACTTATGTGTGGAATTATTAACATATTACCGTAAAATATCAAATAATATTATTTAGCTCATTCACGTAAGAGACTAGACGTATAAGATTTCATGGGATTTAGCGATTAGGAGTGACGGATTGTTTGGTAAACGTATAGCATGTTTTATATGTTATAGTTATTTGAATGACTCTTACCATAATATGTTACGTTAACATACCAGGCACGTTCTCAGTTAGTTATATATGCGTCATATAACGTACACTTATTCAGCCTGTTGTTCACTATTCTTTATTTATTTTAAATTGCCTTTCAAATGTCTATTCTTGGTGTTGGGTTTTATCAAATACATTTCCCCAAAAAATGCGACTTATACTCCAGTGCGATTTATAAATATGTTTTTTTCCTTCTTTATTGTGCATTTTTGGCCGGTGCGACTTATACTCTGGAGCGACTTATACTCCAAAAAATACGGTATTTAGAATGCATTAAGAAAAAAATACACGCGTCCTTGTCGCTCATAGGGATTGTGAATTATAGTCAGAATTCCAATAAAACAGTGCAGTTCCCCTTTAAGCCAGCGTTGTTTGTCACCAATTCTGTTCATAACTTTTAAGGACAGAATTTGTAGCCCCGGTCAGGGAGTTGAGGGCATCCGGTTTGGTGGTTGCAAGATTAGGTCTCTGTTTTTTGGAGATAATGTGGTCCTGATGGCTTCATCTGGCCAGGATCTTCAGATCTCACTGGATCGGTTCGCAGCTGAGTGTGAAGCGACTGGGATGAGAATCAGCACCTCCTAGTCCGAGTCCATGGTTCTCGCCCGGGTAAAGGGTGGAGTGCCATCCCCGAGTTGGGGAAGAAATCTTGCCCCATGTGGCGGAGTTCAAGTACCTCGGTGTCTTGTTCACGACTGAGGGAAGAGTGGATCGTGAGATCGACACTGCGGCGTCTTCAGTAATGCGGACGCTGTATCGATCCGTTGTGGTGAAGAAGGAGCTGAGGCAGAAGGCAAAGCTCTCGATTTACCGGTCGATCTACGTTACCATCCTCACCTATGGTCATGAGCTTTGGGTTGTGACCCAAAGGACCAGATCACGGGTACAAGCGGCCGAAATGAGTTTCCTCCGCCGGGCGGCAGGTCTCTCCCTTAGAGATAGGATGAGAACCTCCGTCATCCGGGAGGAGCTCAAAGTAGAGCCGCCGTTCCTCGACATCGAGAGGAGCCAGATGAAGTGGTTCGGGCATCTGGTCAGAATGCCCGAGGCAGCAGCCTGAGCAGGGGAAGCCCAGACTTCCCTCTCCCCAGCCACTTCATCTAGCTCCTCCCGGGGAGTCCCGAGGCGCTCCCAGGCCAGCCGGGAGACATAGTCTCCCTAGGGAGGTGTTTCGGGCACGTCCGACCGGTAGGAGGCCACGGGAAAGACCCAGGACATGTAGGGAAGACTATGTCTCCCGGCTGGAATGGGAACGCCTAGGTAGCCCCCGGGAGGAGCTAGACCAAGTGGCTGGGGAGAGAGAAGTCTGGGCTTCCCTGCTTAGGCTGTTGCCTCGTGACCCGACCTCGGATAAGCATACTTGCCAACCCTCCCGATTTTCCCGGGAGACTCCAGAATTTCAGTGCCCCTCCCGAAAATCTCCCGGGGCAACCATTCTCCCGAATTTCTCCCGATTTTCACCCAGACAACAATATTGGGGGCATGCCTTAAAGGCACTGCCTTTAATATCCTCTCTCACCTGAAACCTTCACCCCTTACTCAGAAAATCTCCCGGGGCAACCATTCTCCTGAATTTCTCCCGATTTCCACCCAGACAACAATATTGGGGGCATGCCTTAAAGGCACTGCCTTTAACGTCCTCTCTCACCTGAAACCTTCGCCCCTTAACAGCCGCATGCTGTCCAGGCGTCCGCTTTTCCTCCATATAAACAGCGTACCGGCCCAGTCACATAATAATGGTTGGGTTTAACAAAGGTCTTTACTCGAAGATGTCAAGAAAAGCTGACACGTTGTATGATCTTTTAACTGGTTAACTGATAATGCAAGGCATACTTGCTCAACAGCCATACATGTCACACTGAGGGTGGCCGTATAAACAACTTTAACACTGTTACAAATATGCGCCACACTGTCAACCCACACCAAACAAGAATGACAAACACATTTCGGGAGAACATCCGCACCGTAACTGTCACGTGTGGGGCGCATGGTGATGCGGGGTTTTGTTCTCCCAGGAAGCAAAGGACGAATCCTGACAGGACTTACAGGTGACGACATGATTTAATAGAAAAATAACACAAAACTGGTACGAAATAGAAAACAAACCGACAGGAAGAGTTGCCGAACGCACTGGAAGCTAAGGCTAACACTTAGCACAAACTATGGAACTTAGCTGAGTCTAGGAAACAAGAACGAACTTACGTGGCAGTCGTGTGATGCAAAAACAAAGAAAGCAGAACGAGTGATGAACAAAGGTGGGCTTAAATAGCGTCTCTGATGAGAAACAGGTGCGCGTCCAAGGCAGGTGAAAATCAAGTAACCATGGTGACGAAACAAACTCACAGGTGCACAAGTAATAACAAAAGGAGTCCAAAACTAACCAAACATAACTTAACAAAACATGATCCGACCACGGTTCATGACGGTAACACAACATAAACACAACAGAACAAATACCCAGAACCCCTTGCAGCACTAACTCTTCTGGGACGCTACAATAAAATCTACGGTGTGACGACATGGTCGCATGGTGATGCGGGGTTTCGTTCTCCCAGGAATGCAGATCGGGCTTCAGACACAGCGTGCAGGTGAGAAATTATTTATTTAAGAAATAAATTATACTGGAATAAACAAAAACGTGCTCATAGCACTTAAGGCAGAAACAAAAGGAGCTAGCGTGGGAGCTAGAAGGTAAACAGAGCCTTTAGCGTGGGAGCTAGAAGGTTTAGCGCAGGAAACACAAGTCGTCAACTGTTGTATGGAAACAAACTCAGGTGTACAAAACAGGCACTCAAGGAGTCCAAAACTAACAAAAAAAACACAAGTACCTCGAAAACGTAAACAAAAATATGATCCGGGCAGCGGATCATAGCATACGGCTTTTGGAGCTCAGTGCACAACTGCACACAAAACAAGAAGGAGAAGAAGCAGAAGAACGAAGAAGAGACAATGGCGACGACGAATAAGAAGAAGAAATACGCTTGCAAGTTCCAAAATGATTGGAAAAAAGAATTGTATTTCATCCAGAAAAGCTCGAAGGGGAAGGGGTATGCTGCCTGCACCTCAAATCCGCCCCCTCCCCCCCATCTCCCAAATTCGGAGGTCTCAAGGTTGGCAAGTATGCGGATAAGCAGAAGAAAATGGATGGATGGATGAATGTTTGATCAGACAACCTTGGTTCATTGTGCTCTGTACTCGTCGTGCTGTACATAGTTTTCCTTATGTTCCTTATGTTTTGTTTGTTTTTTTGTTCATTTTTTTTTGTGACTATGCCGTGGACTTTTATTTCTTCCACCATATTTTGCATTATAAAATTATTATTTTGCCTGCACGCCGCCCCTTGTCTCTGCATCCTGGGGTCACTCCGGCAACGTCACCCCGTGACAATAAAATCAAACTAAAGTTATTCCCCTGACGTTTTTCTTGTCATACCGCAGCATCATAAAATGCGGTGAAACGTGTCAAAATGCATTTCCCTCTACAGGTGTGTAATGAGGTAACCATGAAAGTTTTCTCTAGGAATTAAAATGTCCTCCTTACTCTCTGGACTTAATTTGCTGAATGATATGGTTGATGAAGTAATAAAAAGTGTCTGGACATCAGGAGGCAGTGACCTTTACAAAGGCAGTGGAGACTGTGTGGGCAGCTGATGAGGTGAGTGCTTCTGTGAGATTGTGGAGAGGAGTCTCACAGGAAGTAATCCCCCCCAAGGCACGTCGGCCGAGCCTCTGGTTGGTCACAGACGTTCATCAGCTCGCTCATTAAAGACCCCCATTGCTCCAAACCCTCTATCGCTTCTTCTCTCTGCTTCAAATTGCCTTCCCAGCCTCATACTGCGCCGGGGCCGAAGGGTCAACAGATTATCTTCTTAATCCCGTTAATCCATCCTCACATCAGGCCGAGATGATTCTCACCATAATTGTATTCGCTTGCGCCTCAATTAGAGAGAAGCAGGGGTCTGGGGGAACGAGGTAGTTTGAGACAGACCTGCACGCACACACACCCCTAAGGTGCACTTTGTGTGCATGCCGATCCAAATTCAGGTTGTGTTGACGAGGTGAAATAATGACAGTCTGCCTTTGTCTCCCATTTGATGGTTTTTTTTTTCCAGTCGTAGGATGCTGCCACGTGTGTGTACATGGAGAGCGTAATTCTTCTATTCGCACGTGTCACAAGTCAGAGGGCAACCTCTTGGTGTCACGCTGATCCGACACAGTCGCAAAGGATGAGCAACTCTGACAGAGGTTTTAACCTTGTACATGTTTTTTTTTTTCAAACTGGACAGGGGAACCAAACCCTTCCTGGCTACGAAACCAGTGAAGTTGGCACGTTGTGTAATTCGTAAATAAAAACAGAATACAATGATTTGCAAATCCTTTTCAACTTATATTCAATTGACTAGACTGCAAAGACCCACCCATCCATCCATCCATCCATCTTCTTCCGCTTATCCGAGGTCGGGTCGCGGGGGCAGCAGCCAAAGCAGGGAAGCCCAGACTTCCCTCTCCCCAGCCACTTCGTCCAGCTCTTCCTGTGGGACCCCGTGGCGTTCCCAGGACATAGTCTTCCCAACGTGTCCTGGGTCTTCCCCGCGGCCTCCTACCGGTCGGACGTGCCCTAAACACCTCCCTAGGGAGGCGTTCGGGTGGCATCCTGACCAGATGCCCGAACCACCTCATCTGGCTCCTCTCGATGTGGAGGAGCAGCGGCTTTACTTTGAGCTCCCCCCGGATGGCAGAGCTTCTCATCCTATCTCTAAGGGAGGGCCCCGCCACCCGGCGGAGGAAACTCATTTCGGCCGCTTGTACCCGTGATCTTGTCCTTTCGGTCAAAACCCAAAGCTCATGACCATAGGTGAGGATGGGAACGTAGATCGACCAGTAAATTGAGAGCTTTGCCTTCCGGCTCATCTCCTTCTTCACCACAACGGATCGATACAGCGTCCGCATTACTGAAGACGCCGCACCGATCTGCCTGTCAATCTCACCATCCACTCTTCCCTCACTTGTGAACAAGACTCCGAGGTACTTGAACTCCTCCACTTGGGGCAAGATCTCCTCCCCAACCCGGAGATGGCACCCTTTTCCGGGCGAGAACCATGGACTCGGACTTGGAGGTGCTGATTCTCATCCCAGTCGCTTCACACTCGGCTGCGAACCGATCCAGTGAGAGCTGAAGATCCTGGCCAGATGAAGCCATCAGGACCACATCATCTGCAAAAAGCAGAGACCTAATCCTGCAGCCACCAAACCAGATCCCCTCAACGCCTTGACTGCGCCTAGAAATTCTGTCCATAAAAGTTATGAACAGACTGCAAAGACATGATAATTAATGATCGAACTGAGAAACTTTTTTTGCAAATAAACATTAACTTAGAATTTCATTGCAAAAAAGTTTGCACAGGGGCATTTTTGCCACTAGGGGACGGCGTGGCGCGGTTGGGAGAGTGGCTGTGCCAGCAACCTGAGGGTTCCTGGTTCAATCCCCACCTTTTACCATCCTAGTCACGTCCGTTTTGTCCTTGAGCAAGACACTTCACCCTTACTCCTGATGGGTCCTGGCTAGCGCCTTGCATGGCATCTCCCACCATCAGTGTGTGAATGTGTGTGTGAATCATACTTGCCAACCTCGAGACCTCCAAATTCGGGAGATGGGGGAGTGGGGAGGGGGTTGGGGTTTGGTGGTAGCGGGGGTGTATATTGTAGCCTGGAAGAGTTAGGGCTGCAAGGGATTCTGGGTATTTGTTCTGTTGTGTTGTGGTGTGGATGTTCTCCCGAAATGTGTTTGTCATTCTTGTTTGCTGTGGGTTCACAGTGTAGCGCATATTTGTAACAGTCTTAAAGTTGTTTATACGGCCACCCTCAGTGTGACCTGTATGTCTTGCAGTCACTTACTGTCTGTAGAAGCCGGATACAACATGTGACTGGTCCGGCACGCTGTTTGTATGGAGAAAAAGCGGACGCAACGACAGGTTGTAGAGGACGCTAAAGGCAGTGCCTTTAAGACACGCCCCCAATATTATTGTCTGGGTGAAAATCGGGAGAAATTCGGGAGAATAGTTGCCCCGGGAGATTTTCAGGGGGGGCACTGAAATTCAGGAGTCTCCCAGAAAAATCAGGAGGGTTGGCAGTATGTTGCCTCGAAACACGCAAATTTAACGACGTTTTACATGGCATGCTCGGAGACCGTAATGCCTTGCAACACCTTTTTGTAAACACTTGCACATAGTATATGTTTAGAGATCACACAGTTTTTGTTCATCATCCTCCACTTGTAGTTGCCCTGTGTGTGTGTTTTCTAGTGTTGGGTTTCAGCGGTATTTCTTTTATGACATGGTGAGTGAGACTGTTATGTTGAGTAATTACTTCAAGTCGTTTCCAATCGGTTTATAAGCTCATTAGAAGTTCCCTTTTGGCTACTGCTTACCCAAATAAAGAGATGCTTGCTTTAAATAAGCTGAAGTGCCTCTGACCATCTCTTGGGCAAATCAAAAGTTCCTGTGTAATAACTCTGGTTTGTGACCGCTTTTAGGGGCACGAATTAGTCACTCAGTTAAAGTGTTTTTTTTTGGAGTAAATAATAGATGCAACTCAGCATCATGCAGACTTTACTAAGTTGAGTTTGAGACCCCTGTCTTTAAGCAACATGTTGTATGAGACCTCCAGAAAGTGGAGATGCAACAAGTGTGTCAGGAACTCGCATGGCTGCAGTATTAGTGACCCCAAGATGCAGGAACCAGGAGAGTGAAGATCAGGTAAGAGAATTTTAATACACTCAAACAGAGAAGGAAGCAGTCGTGCATGTAATGTCCAAAACATGAATTAATCCTCGAGCCAGACTGTGACCTCGCGGGAACCCCTGTCGGTGACGTGCAACCGACGTTCTGGACCGCACAATTCTTGGAGTACTTGAAAGCCAGATTTGTGCGGTCCCAGCCCACAGCAGGCTCGGACCTTCTTCCTTTCGACTCGGCTGCCGGTTCTGGCTCCCCGCCCGGCTTGGCCATCATCTACTGCGCTCCCCTCAAATAGGCCGCCGGTTACGGCTCTCCGCCCGGCTCGGCCACCGCCGCCATGTTCTCCGTCTCCGGCTGTGCGACCTCCTCTACCGGCTCCACGGCAACCACAGGTTCCTATACCGCGTTGACCACCGGTTCTTGCACCGCGTCGACCACCGGTTCTTGCACGGCGTCGACCACCGGTTCCCGCACCGTGTTGACCTCTGGTCCCCGGCCCGTCTTAGCCGCCGACTCCCGCTCTTCCTGCCAGTCCAGCGAAGGCTCCATCAGAGCCCACTGCGATGTCCTTCCTGGCCCCCTGTTGGGACTCGGCGAAGGGCATGTCGTCCCTCCTCCTGGCTTCCTTCCGCCCGTCCCTGGCTTTTGCAGCAGGGGACATCGCCAACCAGGAGCTCCTTCTCCCAATGGTGGATGGCGTCTGGCAGCCGCCTCGTGAAGGGGGGGCTATTACCGGCAGCGGTGCTGGGAAGCACACGCTGCTGTCATCCCTGTCGTCGTCGTCTCCTTTCATGACGACATCATCACTCTCCTGGTTCCTGCATCTTGGGGTCACTAATACCGCAGCCATGCGAGTTCCTGACAAAGTCCTTGACATGTTTTGTCTAAAGTTGTTTCTGCCATCTAAATAAACATGACCTTGTTTATGTTTTAGAGTGGTAAATTTTCTCATCTCAAACAGTTTCTATATTCTATTGTGATTTCAATAACTATTCCAATAAGATATTTTTGGTTTTACCCTCATAAAATTTATTGTTTAAAGATTCTGCAAAATCCCAAGGATGCTTAAATTATTCAATTAAATTTCCTTTATTTAACCAGTTATAGACTCATTGAGATTAACATCTATTTTTCAAGAGCGACCTGACAAAGAGGGCGGCACAAACAAAGTTACAATAACAATTACAACAAGACAATACAAAATAATTTAAAACGATTACGTATATAATTCAAGTTAAAAGCAAGTACATTGCCCAAGATAACTGGTTTCTCGATCTTTTGAAATGGACTTAAACTCCCCCAAAGTGATCTATTCTGGTAAGCCTCACATCTTTCTGGATGTCATTCCCTGACCAGGGAGCAGCATAATTGAAGGCTTTTTGACCAAGTTCTGTGTTGGCTCTAGGAACCAACATGTGGAAGACATGCTGTGAGTGTAGGCTGTAATGACTGGAGTCTCGACACCCATAGGAACACAGATAGGCGAGGACAAGTCAAAGAAGACATTTATATATTAATATTATCCATCGAGAAAGTCTTCGGGCAGTTAAAGATGGACAGTTTGACAATTCTTGGAGGACTTGAAAGCCAGGTTTGTGCGGACCCAGTCCACAGCACGCTCGGACCTTCTTCCTTTCGACTCGGCCGCCGGTTCTGGCTCCCCGCCCGGCCCTGATACAATGTCCTAATTATTCACTGAGTGACTAATTTGTGCCCCTAAAAGCGGTCACAACTATATCGTTGGAGTATTCACTAGTTTTTAGTATTTTTTTCCTAGACTGTATTTTTTTCCATCTCATATTTTGTCAGCTCTGTTTTGCAGTGTTGCTGTGTTGACTTGGTTTCCAAGTATTCCTTGAAGAAATCGCTCATGTTAGCTGATAATGGGTCCCCCATTGCCAACCCGATCCAAAAACCTGGTTGGCCACGCATAAGAGAACAACTAATAGTCGACGCGCCACAGTGGTCAGGTGACCCTTACTGCAGACAACAGTTGAAACATCCATCCATCCATTTTCTACCGCTTGTCCCTTTTTGGAGTCGCGGGGGGTGCCGGAGCCTATCTCAGCTGCATTCGGGCGGTAGGCGGGGTACACCCTGGACAAGTCGCCACCTCATCACAGGGCCAACACAGATAGACAGACAACATTCACACTCACATCCACAAACTAGGGCCAATTTAGTGTTGCCAAAAAAAACTATCCCCAGGTGCATGTCTTTGGAGGTGGGAGGAATCCGGAGTACCCGGAGGGAACCCACACAGTCACGGGGAGAACATGCAAACTCCACACTGATAGACCACGAGCGGGGCTCTAACCCCAGGATCTTCGTATTGTGAGTCACGTGCACTAACCCCTGTTCCACCGTGCTGCATTGAAACATTGCAAGGTGAATTATTTCATACCAAAACCTTGTCTGACTAAAAGAAACTGAAAAAGTATAAACACAAGAAGACTGTTACGCACGTCGTCTTTCCAGGATGCGGCGGAACAACAGGAGGCAGGTTGTGTCATGACTTGGTCCTGGGTGTTTGCTTTTCCGGTGTCAGGACAGGGACTATGGCTTGGTGTGTTCTCCCGAGGTGCAAGTGAATTGGACTGGTCATGACGTAAAGGTAAATACATATTTAATAATAACACTCAAAGGAACAAAAGGCGCGCTCAAGGCGGATGTACAAACTTGACTAACAAAAACACAAGACTTGCACGGGGGCAAAAAACTATGAACAACAAAAAAACACTAACTGTGGCAATAATAAACAAAACTTACTTGGCATGGACATGAAGTGCGCAGAGGTGGACAGAGTGTGACATGGGTATGAATACAGTGATGTCGTCAGAAAGACAAACTGAAAAACACTGAACTTAAATACTACAGACATGATTAACGAAAACAGGTGCGTGACTCAAAACGTGAAACAGGTGCGTGACGTGACAGGTGAAAACTAATGGGTTACTATGGTGACAATCAAGAGTGCACAATGAGTCCAAACGTGGAACAGGTGAAACTAATGGGGTAATCATGGAAACAAGACAAGGGAGTGAAAAGACAGACACTAAAGAGTCCTATAACTAAAAAAAACATGACTTAAAACAAAACATGATTACACAGACATGACAGAGCCCCTCCCTTAAGGACAGATACCAGATGTCCATAAAAAAATTAACAAGAGTCATGGGAGGGCGGGAGGGGGACATGGCGGTGGGTCGCCAGACCACGTGTCCCCGTATCCACCGGGGCAGAGTAAGGTGGCGGCGGCGAGTGGAACGCCGCTGCATCAGGCGAGGCGGGCGCCCAGGGAATGGCCACATTCGTGGCCGACTGGGAGGTGGGCGCACTTGGCGTGGCGGGCGACCAGGTAGCGGCCATATCCGTGGCCGACGAGGAGGGAGGCGCGTCGTCATCGTGGCAGGCGTGGAAGCAGCAGATGATGCAGGCAGCGAAGCTCGGCGTGGCGCGTCAGGCGGCGAAGCTCGGCGTGGCGCGTCTTGGTCTTGGCATGGCGGGTCTTGGTCTTGGCGTGGCGGGTCTTGGCGTGGCGGGTCTTGGTCTTGGCGTGGCGGGTCTTGGTCTTGGCGTGGCGGGTCTTGGTCTTGGCGTGGTGGGTCTTGGTCTTGGCGTGGCGGGTCTTGGTCTTGGCGTGGCGGGTCTTGGTCTTGGCGTCGTGGAGCTGCGACTGGCGGCACTTGGCGTCGTGGAGCTGCGACTGGCGGCACTTGGCGTCGTGGAGCTGCGACTGGCGGCACTTGGCATCGTGGAGCTGCGACTGGCGGCACTTGGCGTCGTGGAGCTGCGACTGGCGGCACTTGGCTTCGTGGAGCTGCGACTGGCGGCACTTGGCGTCGTGGAGCTGCGACTGGCGGCACTTAGCGCCGTGGAGCTGCGACTGGCGGCACTTGGCGTCGCGGAGCCGGCACCGGAGCCTGGCGCGGTGGGCCTTGGTCTTGGACCCGGCGCGGAGGGTCTCGGTCTTGGCGTGGAGGGTCCTGGTCTTGGTCTTGGCGTGGAGGGTTTTGGTCTTGGATTTGGCGTGGAGGGTCTTGGTCTTGGACTTGGCGTGGAGGGTCTTGGTCTTGGACTTGGCGTGGAGGGTCTTGGTCTTGGTCTTGGCGTGGAGATGGTGCTAGCCTTGGTGTGGCGACAGGTGCTAGCCGTGGAGCTGCAACAGGTACTAGCCGTGGAGCTGCGACAGGTGCTAGCCGTGGTGCTGCGACAGGGGCTAGCCTTGGCTCTGGTGCTAGCCTTGGCGCTAGCCGTGGTGCAGCTACTGGTGCTAGCCTTGGTGCAAGTGGAGGTGGCCTAGCTGGGGGTTGCGGCTTGGCATGGTGAAAGACCGGTGGTGGTGGCCGTGCTGGAGGCTGTGGCTTGGCAGGTCGGAAGACTGGTGGTGGCGGCCGTGCTGGAGGCTGTGGCTTGGCATGGTGATGCAGAGCCACCCCACCTGAACAATTCCCAGCCCTAGCCCCCCCCTCAAGGGGCGGATACCAGACGCGCTCCCTGCAGTCTGGAACTCCCTCTAGGGATGGGCGGACGGAGGACAGGAGGGGGGCCGAAACTTCCTCTTTATTTTGGCCACAATGTTTTTCTTTATCCCCCACCTGGGGTTGTGTGGGCGGAAAAAGAAAAAAACTGTGACGAGGGCGGGACTTGAGTCTTGGGGGGTGGGGCATGAATCTTGGGGGGCGGGGCATGAAATTGGGATGGCTGTGACTGACTAGACCTGATTTCTAAAAACTTATCTTGATAAAGTTTTGTTACGGACATGGAGTCTTTGGTTGGGAGCGGTTGAAAAAAAAGAGGAAAAAAAAAATCTTGCTCTGTGATGTCATCCTCCGGTGATGGCGTGACGTCATCCTGGAGCAGCGGGGCTGGCAGCAGCCTGCTTCCGCCCGGAGGGGGAGGAGCTTGCGGGAGTGACGTGTCCTGGCTGCTCGCGGAAGTCTTCCCAAACGTCCTCCGTCTTGGGTGACGTTTCTGCGGCTGGGGCGACGTGCCAACGTCGTGGGGCCACACGGAGTTCAATGGCACCAATTCTCCATTTGGCCCCCACATCTGGTCTCTGCGCTCCACGGAGGAGTAGCGTAGCGTTTCCTCCTCCATCGTGCGCAGGAGCTCCCACCTTCCTTCGTCCAATCTTGCGGGAGAACTTTTTTGCTGACGACATCTGTCAGGACAGGGACTATGGCTTGGTTTGTTCTTCCGAGGTGCAAGTGAATTGGACTGGTCATGACGTGAAGGTAAATACATATTTAATAATAACACTCAAAGGAACAAAAGGCGCGCTCAAGGCGGATGTACAAACTTGACTAACGAAAACAAAAGACTTGCACGGGGGCAAAAAACTATGAACAACAAAAAAACACTAACTGTGGCAATAATAAACAAAACTTACTTGGCATGGACATGAAGTGCACAGAGGTGGACAGAGTGTGACATAGGTATGAATACGGGGATGTCGTCAAAAAGACAAACTGAAAAACACTAAACTTAAATACTACAGACATGATTAACGAAAACAGGTGCGTGACTCAAAACGTGAAACAGGTGCGTGACGTGACAGGTGAAAACTAATGGGTTACTATGGTGACAATCAAGAGTGCACAATGAGTCCAAATGTGGAACAGGTGAAACTAATGGGGTAATCATGGAAACAAGACAAGGGAGTGAAAAGACAGAAACTAAAGAGTCCTATAACTAAACAAAACATGACTTAAAACAAAACATGATTACACAGACATGACATCCGGAAGGCAAGGGAAAGTTGGCTCAGGCGAGACGGGAATGTGAGTACATGATTGTTTTTTACTATAAAAAAAAAATACAAACGAAAGGCGCGCACAGTGGCGGAGAAACAACTTGGCTATGAAAACAAATACTTGCACAAAGGCAGAAACTATGAACAACAAAAAACACTAACTGTGGCATTAATAAACACAAACTTACTTGGCTTGGACTAAAGTAGCAGCATGACGGATGGACATGAAAACAAGTGTCAGGAATGTACAGAGCATAAATGTGGGATGTCGCCAGAAAGACAAACTGAAAACAATGAACTTAAATACTACAGACATGATTAACGAAAACAGGTGCGTGACTCAAAACGTGAAACAGGTGCGTGACGTGACAGGTGAAAACTAATGGGTTGCTATGGTGACAAACAAGAGTGCACAATGAGTCCAAACGTGGAACAGGTGAAACTAATGGGTTACCATGAAAACAAGACAAGGGAGTGAAAAGCCAGAAACTAAAGAGTCCAATAACTAAACAAAACAAAACATGACTAAAACAAAACATGATTACACAGACATGACAGGTTGCAGGTAAGACGAATGATGTATTCTTTGTGAAACATGCAAAATACAAAAATAAACAAAACAAGCATGCCTTTAGCATGGGAAGCTAAGGGAGTAGCCAACAAGAAAAGCTTTTCTACCTTCAAGGTACTCAACTATTTCCACATTCACCCATTCACACACTGATGGCGGTAGCTGCCATCCAAGGCCCATCAGGAACAAGGGTGAAGTGTCTTGCTCAAGGTCACAATGGACGTGACGAGGTTGGTAGAAGGTGGGGATCAAACCAGTAACCCTCAGGTCCCTGGCACGGCCACTCTCCCAACCGCGCCACGCCGTCCCTAGAAGCAAACAAAAGCACCAGACTGAGTAAGGCGAAAAGGCGGGACTAAATAGCTCTCTGATTAGTACCCAGGATCAGGTGAGCGTCCCGAACACTAATCAGAGGCAGGTGACATTAATCAGCAGCCATGGAAAAACTGAGAAACACATAACAGGGGTGCTGAAACAGAACCCACAATCTAAAAAAAGTTTAAGTTTACAAACAAAGACATAGTGAATCTTTTTGATTTACACGTGTTAAAGGTATTTAACCCTTGTGTAATGTTCATATTGTTGTTACTCAGCCAGCGTTTGTGGGTCTGAAGGACCCGTTGCATTTATAACCCAGATAACAGATGTTTATTGGGATAAGGTAAACATCGGTTCAGTATTTTAACATAAAAGTGTTTGATTGTGAGGCATTAAAAGCCACAAAATGCAACGGGTCCATCAGACCCACAAACGCTGGCTGGGTAACAACAATATGAACGTTGCACGGAAAATTTCTCGGCCAGTTTCTGCATACCACAAGGGATTCTTCTTTTGTGATTCCGCACCTGCGGTTCCCACACAAGGTTGCAACATTGTTTGTCAACACTGTCTGCTCTCATTTTGTCGCACATTTGACCCTTTGATGTTCTGTATACCTATACTCTGTCCTCCTCCTGTCTAGGCCTGCTGTGTGTGTGTGTGTGTGTGTGTGTGTGTGTGTGTGTGTGTGTGTGTGTGTGTGTGTGTGTGTGTGGTACACAGAACATCAATTTCCACACTTCTATTAGCCCCGGGTCCAGTGGACCCGGACATCTTATATGTAATAGAAATGTGTATGGTGTGTGTTCACTAAATATGTATTCTGATATATGTTCTTCACAGAAAATGAGCCAAAGTCAGTGAGTCTCAGTTTGAAAAATTCATTAATTGTATCATTTTTCTTTTACTAAAAAATTAAAACGGGTCCCACAGACCCAAACACCACACAAGGGTTATTAATAAACACGTTAAGTGCATGTATTTCTTTTTTTGTTTGTTTTTGAGTTTTTTTGCCCATGCAAAACGAAACACCGTTGATGTAAATTATGTAAAAATGGATGATTTTTATTTGTGGAAAGTCAACATTAACAGCACCTGTGATTCATTTGATTACAATTGCTCGTATTTTGACAGGGCTAAGAATACAGACATCCTATCGCATTGAAAGCAGTAAAATTCCAGCATCGTTTTCTGCACATGATGCAAAAGTTAAGGTGCAGTCATTTATTATTTTTACTCTCGGTATCTAATTTTTACAAGCATATCAACTTTTATTGGACTTGGGATTGTATATTTAATATCAAAAGTCTCTGCAACATCCGTCACCTTTGACAGTTTGATTTGCCAGGACTGTTTTTTTGTTTCTTGGTTGTTTACATCCCTTTGACCGATTTGCATTCAACTGTATATTTCTCCTCGCTATCGACCGCAGTGTTTTTATTAGAGATGTAGGGTGCGGGCGCCCAGGGGGTCCCACTTATCCAGGTTGCAGCACTAGATTAATATGCTACTTGATACTCTCAAGATTCAGTGCTCAGCCTCAGGTTTTATGGCTGCCTTTCTTCGGTTCTCTCCATTGCCTTTCTTGCAGGTAATAGTTGTCATTTTGCCACTTACTGTATTGCGAGAGTGTCTCCAGTACAATGCTCAACTGTAGCTTCACAGGTAAAAAAACACAGTGTCTGTGGTTACCTTTCAAAAGTTTCGACCTTAAAAATCAGGTGACCTTTTTGATTGTATTTTTTTTTTTAACACAGGCCCGCTGACGTACAGTAACTCATATCTTTGGGGTTGATAACACCCATGCAGCATCCTCACGCTCATCTTCATGTGAAAAAGTCGTCTTTCCTCAAATCGCCAGACGCAGGCGGAAAGTATAGAAGTGCATGTGTGTCAATGACGTGAGGTTCATGCTCTAGAGCAGGCCTGGGCAATTATTTTGACTCAGGGGCCAAATTTAGAGGAACAAATGTGTCTGGGGGCCTCTATGTCTATTTTTAGGAAAACTAATACCTCGCAATAAAGTCTGATTGAATGCTAAAAACGTTATGACAGACCGCCTTAAAAACGGAATGGAATTTAAAAAATTCCTATGAACGATAAAACCCTGAATATTGACAACATGTGAACGTCACACCCCCTTTCAATCGACATATTTTACAAACCCCGTTTCCATATGAGTTGGGAAATTGTGTTGGATGTAAATATTAACGGAATACAATGATTTGCAAATCATTTTCAACCCATATTCAGTTGAATGCACTACAAAGACAAAATATTTGATGTTCAAACTCATAAACTTTATTTTTTTTTTGCAAATAATAATTAACTTAGAATTTCAGGGCTGCAACACGTGCCAAAGTAGTTGGGAAAGGGCATGTTCACCACTGTGTTACATGGCCTTTCCTTTTAACAACACTCAGTGAACGTTTGGGAACTGAGGAGACACATTTTTTAAGCTTCTCAGGTGGAATTATTTCCCATTCTTGCTTGATGTACAGCTTAAGTTGTTCAACAGTCCGGGGGTCTCCTTTGTGGTATTTTCGGCTTCATAATGCGCCACACATTTTCAACGGGAGACAGGTCTGGACTACAGGCAGGCCAGTCTAGTACCCGCACGCTTTTACTATGAAGCCACATTGATGTAACACATGGCTTGGCATTGTCTTGCTGAAATAAGCAGGGGCGTCCATGGCAAGGTTGCTTGGATGGCAACATATGTTGCTCCAAAACCTGTATGTACCTTTCAGCATTAATGGCGCTTTCACAGATGTGTAAGTTACCCATGTCTTGGGCACTAATACACCCCCATACCATCACAGATGCTGGCTTTTCAAATTTGCGCCTATAACAATCCGGACGGTTCTTTTCCTCTTTGGTCCAGAGGACACGACGTCCACAGTTTCCAAAAACAATTTGAAATGTGGACTCGTCAGACCACAGAACACTTTTCCACTTTGTATCAGTCCATCTTAGATGAGCTCAGGCCCAGCGAAGCCAACGGCGTTTCTGGGTGTTGTTGATAAACTGTTTCCGCCTTGCATAGGAGAGTTTTAACTTGCACTTACAGATGTAGCAACCAACTGTAGTTACTGACAGTGGGTTTCTGAAGTGTTCCTGAGCCCATGTGGTGATATCCTTTACACACTGATGTCGCTTGTTGATGCTGTACAGCCTGAGGGATCGGAGGTCACAGGCTTAGCTGCTTACGTGCAGTGATTTCTTTAGATTCTCTGAACTCTGATGATATTATGGACCGTAGATGGTGAAATCCCTAAATTACTTGCAATAGCTGGTTGAGAAAGGTTTTTCTTAAACTGTTCAACAATTTGCTCACGCATTTGTTGACAAAGTGGTGACCCTCGCTCCATCCTTGTTTGTGAATGACTGAGCATTTCATGGAATCTACTTTTATACCCAATCATGGCACCCACCTGTTCCCAATTTGCCTGTTCACCTGTGGGATGTTCCAAATAAGTGTTTAATGAGCATTCCTCAACTTTATCAGTAGTTATTGCCACTTCTCCCATTTTCTTTGTCACGTGTTGCTGGCATCAAATTCTAAAGTTAATGATTATTTGCAAAAAAAAAAAAAATGTTTATCAGTTTGAACATCAAATATGTTGTCTTTGTAGCATATTCAACTGAATATGGGTTACAAATTATTTGAAAATCATTGTTTTCCGTTTATATTTACATCTAACACAATTTCCCAACTCATATGGAAACGGGTTTATACAATCAAGCCAAATGCAACAAAAATGCAACAAACACAGCGAAATATGAACGCAAAGGGTAAAACATAAACCCACCTACAATCTGATATATGTGATGTATCACTAAGCTTTAGAACTTTCTTGTAAAAATCTCCTTCCGCGTCTGTCCCTGACACCCACATTTCATGCTCTGGAAACACTCTGTGGAAACGCTCCCCACCCACACTGCTTGGTGCCTCATCTGACCTGCTGTGACGTAGATTACCATAGTAACTAGTAGGGTTGTACGGTACACGGGTATTAGTATAGTACCGCCATACTAATTCAGAATCAGAATCAGAATCAGCTTTATTGTCATTACGCAAGGTAACGAGATTGAGGCCATTCCATACAGTGCGATGTGTGCATGCTAGAAAACCAATGTGCAAATATATAAAAATATAAAAAATGTAGAAGTGCAATGAATATGGTGTGAAATGAATATATACATGAAAAAAACAAAAACAAAAACAGGGTGGTTGGTGGAATGGGTTATTGCACCGCAGAGAAGGCAGTTATGAGGGACAATGGGGCAGTCCGTTCAGGATGGTTATGGCCCTGGGGAAGAAGCTGTTCTTTAGCCTGTTTGTTTTGGTTTTAATGCACCTGTAGCGCTTCCCAGAGGGCAGCAGGTGGAACAGGTCAGAGCCAGGGTGGGTGCTGTCCTTGATGATGGCACTGGCTCTGTTGAGGCAGCGGGAGGTGTAGATGTCCGTCAGAGAGGGGAGAGGGCGGCCGATGATCTTCTGAGCCGTCTTGACCACTCTTTGCAGCCTCTCCCTGTCTGCTGCAGTGCAGCTGCCGTACCATACCGTAATACAGTAGGTCAGCAGGCTCTCGATGGACGAGCGGTAGAAGGTCAGCAGCAGGTGAGGCTTCAGGTTGTACTTCCCGAGGACTCTAAGGAAGTGTAGCCGCTGCTGAGCCTTCTTGATGATTGATGTGGTGTTGACTGTCCAGGAGAAGTCATTAGAGATGTGGACTCCAAGGTACCTGAAGGTGTGGACCCTCTCTACACGCTCGCCGTTGATGTAGAGGGGGGCAGGGTCGGTGCTGCTCCTCCTGAAGTCGACGATGATCTCTCTGGTCTTGCTGGTGTTGAGAGCGAGGTTGTTCTCCGAAGACCAGGCCGTCAGCTTCAGGACCTCCTCTCTGTAGGCAGCCTCGTCACCCCTGGAGATGAGCCCAACCACTGTGGTATCGTCGGCGAACTTGACGGTAAGGTTGTCACTGTGGGCCGGACTGCAGTCATGGGTGTAAAGGCAGTAGAGGAGGGGGCTCAGCACACAGCCCTGTGGAGAGCCGATGCTCAGCGTGCGGGAGGATGAGAGGTGCGGGCCAAGTCTCACATTCTGGGGTCGGTCCGTTAGGAAGTCCCTTATCCAGGCGTTTGTGAGAGGGGGGAGGCCAAGAGTGTCCAGTTTATTGCAGAGTCTGTCCGGGATTATTGTATTGAAGGCAGAGCTATAGTCCACAGAGAGCATCCGGACGTAGCTCTGCTGCTGCTCCAATTAATCATATTCGGTACCATACCGCCTCTGAAAAGTACCGGTCCGCCACACCATAAGATTTTTTGTTAAAATAAAGCCAATAATGCAATTTTTTCTGGTCCCCTTTATTTAGAAAAGTATCGAAAATTACCGAAAAGTATCGAAATAATATTGGTATCAGGACAGCACGAGTCACTAAAATATCATACATGCATATCATACAAGCATTGAAATACGTAGTATAGTTCAAGACTTACGGTCATTAGAAAACATCACTGCACATCATAATGGCAGCTACGGTTTCCATCTAAAAGTTCGAAAAAAATTATTTGGGAATGTCCGGTGGGCCAGATTGAAAAGCCTTAATTTGCCAGGTCACTGGAGAAAAAGCGCTATATAAATATAATTCACTAATTCACATTGTTTTATGTTTGGAAGTGAAGGGGGATTATGACCCTAGGATCCTGATGAGAGTGCGGAAATATGACCATATCACACCAATCCTCAAATCCCTTCACTGGCTTCCTGTTCCACTCAGGATTGAGTACAAAGTCTCCCTACTAACCCACTAGTGCCTCCATGGAAATGCCCCCCCTTTACCTCAAAGAACTACTCACCCCCAAATCCTCCACTCGACACCTCCGCTCCGGACAGGCTGACCTCCTCCAACCTCTGAGGACAAAGCTACGAACAATGGGAGACCGGGCTTTCTGCTCCGCCGCTTCCAGTCTGTGGAACGCTCTCCCTGACCACCTGAGGTCACCACAGACTGTGGATGCTTTTAAAAAAGGCTTAAAAACCCTTCTTTTTAAAAAAAGCCTTTTTTTTTTTAGATATGTGCATACTAGTTCTAGCTATTTGGCTGTTCTAGTTTTTATTTTTTTTTATTTTTTATGGATGAAGTGCTGGCTGTCCAGAGTCGGGACCCGGGGTGGACCGCTCGCCTGTGCATCGGTTGGGGACATCTCTGCGCTGCTGACCCGTCTCCGCTCGGGATGGTCTCCTGCTGGCCCCACTATGGACTGGACTCTCACTATTATGTTAGATCCATTATGGACTGGACTTTTTCACAATATTATGTCAGACCCACTCGACATCCATTGCTTTCGGTCTCCCCTAGAGGGGGGGATTACCCACATATGCGATCCTCTCCAAGGTTTCTCATAGTCATTCACATCGCCGTCCTACTGGGGTGAGTTTTTCCTTGCCCTTATGTGGGATCTGAACTGAGGATGTCGTTGTGGCTTGTGCAGCCCTTTGAGACACTTGTGATTTAGGGCTATATAAATAAACATTGATTTATTGATTGATTGATATTATCTTTTTGTTTTCATTTATTTATTTATTTTTTATTTATTTATTTTGTTTAAGAAGAGAAGCAATTCTGGACCACCATCCGCCGCCTCAGGAAGGGGAAGCAGTGCACTATCAACACCGTGTTTGGCGAGGATGGTGTTCTGATGACCTCGACTGCGGATGTTGTGGATCGGTGGAGGGAATACTTCGAAGACCTCCTCAATCCCACCAACACGTCTTCCTATGAGGAAGCAGTGCCTGGGGAGTCTGTGATGGGCTCTCCTATTTCTGGGGCTGAGGTTACTGAGGTAGTTAAAAAGCTCCTCGGTGGCAAGGCCCCGGGGTTGGATGAGATCCGCCCGGAGTTCCTTAAGGCTCTGGATGCTGTGGGGCTGTCTTGGTTAACAAGACTCTGCAGCATCGCGTGGACATCGGGGGCGGTACCACTGGATTGGCAGACCGGGGTGGTGGTTCCTCTCTTTAAGAAGGGGAACCGGAGGGTGTGTTCTAACTATCGTGGGATCACACTCCTCAGCCTTCCCGGTAAGGTCTATTCAGGTGTACTGGAGAGGAGGCTACGCCGGATAGTCGAACCTCGGATTCAGGAGGAACAGTGTGGTTTTCGTCCTGGTCGTGGAACTGTGGACCAGCTCTATACTCTCGGCAGGGTCCTTGAGGGTGCATGGGAGTTTGCCCAACCAGTCTACATGTGTTTTGTGGACTTGGAGAAGGCATTCGACCGTGTCCCTCGGGAAGTCCTGTGGGGAGTGCTCAGGGAGTATGGGGTATCGGACTGTCTGATTGTGGCAGTCCGCTCCCTGTATGCTCAGTGCCAGAGCTTGGTCCGCATTGCCGGCAGTAAGTCGGACACGTTTCCAGTGAGGGTTGGACTCTGCCAAGGCTGCCCTTTGTCACCGATTCTGTTCATAACTTTTATGGACAGAATTTCTAGGCGCAGTCAAGGCGTTGAGGGGATCTGGTTTGGTGGCTGCAGGATTAGGTCTCTGCTTTTTGCAGATGATGTGGTCCTGATGGCTTCATCTGGCCAGGATCTTCAGCTCTCGCTGGATCGGTTCGCAGCCGAGTGTGAAGCGACTGGGAGGAGAATCAGCACCTCCAAGTCCGAGTCCATGGTTCTCGCCCAGAAAAGGGTGGAGTGCCATCTCCGGGTTGGGGAGGAGATCTTGCCCCAAGTGGAGGAGTTCAAGTACCTCGGAGTCTTGTTCACGAGTGAGGGAAGAGTGGATCGTGAGATCGACAGGCGGATCGGTGCGGCGTCTTCAGTAATGCGGACGCTGTATCGATCCGTTGTGGTGAAGAAGGAGCTGAGCCGGAAGGCAAAGCTCTCAATTTACCGGTCGATCTACGTTCCCATCCTCACCTATGGTCATGAGCTTTGGGTTATGACCGAAAGGACAAGATCACGGGTACAAGCGGCCGAAATGAGTTTCCTCCGCCGGGTGGCGGGGATCTCCCTTAGAGATAGGGTGAGAAGCTCTGCCATCCGGGAGGAGCTCAAAGTAAAGCCGCTGCTCCTCCACATCGAGAGGAGCCAGATGAGGTGGTTCGGGCATCTGGTCAGGATGCCACCCGAACGCCTCCCTAGGGAAGTGTTTAGGGCACGTCCGACCGGTAGGAGGCCGCGGGGAAGACCCAGGACACGTTGGGAAGACTATGTCTCCCGGCTGGCCTGGGAACGCCTCGGGGTCCCACAGGAAGAGCTGGACGAAGTGGCTGGGGAGAGGGAAGTCTGGGCTTCCCTGCTTAGGCTGCTGCCCCCGCGACCCGACCTCGGATAAGCGGAAGAAGATGGATGGATGGATGGATATTTTGTTTAATGCACTGTAGCACTTTGAGGTTGTTTACTCAATGTAAAGTGATTTTTACAAATAAAATCTATTATTATTATTATTATGATTTCGCCATATGTGTGTGACAATAATTGGCACTTTAACTTTTTAACTTTAAGGTGCCACCGTATACGAAGTCCATATGTCTATCCTTGTCCAGGAAAAGGCCTCCTTATTGTCTTCTCATTTTAAAAGACTCCGACCGCTTTGCCTCTGTGTAGCACGGCATTGACAAACACCTGCCAGCTCAAATGTGCCCCTCACAGTGAGCCAGGGTACTGCCCGCCTGCCACATGACATTTACTGTAACTGCAGTTTATTGTCGATTAGCAAGAATAATGATGTCACACTTTGCAATAAAGACATTACACAGGCTGAATAAAGTCATGTCGTATAATAAATGATTCTGCAAACATTATATTGGTGACATGCTGGCAAGCAAATGGACTGCACACTCGGAGGGTAGGCTCATATCAGGTTTGTGTCTAGTATTTAATCTGGAAATGTAAACAATTCAGCCATTGTACGAAAGATATTGATATGGATTGGACTCAAAGAGACAACACAGTTTAAAGGAGAAATATTCCCATTTATATACAAATATATTTATATACAAATATATATATATATATATATATATATATATATATATATATATATATATATATATATATATATATATATATATATATATATATATATATATATAAATCTTATTTTCAATTGAATAAACTCAAGATATTTAATGTTCGAACTGAGAAACTTGTTTTTTTTTTGGCAAATAATCATTTACTTAGAATTTAACGGCAGCAACACAATGCAAAAAAGTTGGCACAGGGGCATTTTTTTCCACTTTGTTACATGGCCTTTCCTTTTAACAACACTCACAAAAACGTTTGGGAACTGAGGAGACCAATTTTTGAAGCTTTTCAGGTGGAATTCTTTCCCATTCTTGTTTGATGTACAGCTAAAGTTGTTCAACAGTCTGGAGTCTCTGTTGTGGTATTTTATGCACCACACTTTTTTCAATGAGAGACAGGTCTGGACTACAGGCAGGCCAGTCTAGTGCCCGCACTCTTTTATTATAAAGCCACGTTGATGTAACACGTGGCTTGGCATTGTCTTGCTGAAATAAGCAGGGGCGTCCATGGTAACGTTGCTTGGATGGCAACATATGTTGCTCCAAAACCTGTATATACCTTTCAGCATTAATGGTGCCTTCACATATGTGTAAGTTACCCATGTCTTGGGCACTAAAACACCCCCATACCATCACAGATGCTGGCTTTTGAACTTTGTATTCATAACAATCCGGATGGTTCTTTTCCTCTTTGTTCCGGAGGACACAACGTCCACAGTTTCCAAAAACAATTTGAAATGTGGACTCGTCAGACCACTGAACACTTCTACACTTTGCATCAGTCCATCTTAGATGAGCTCGGGCCCAGCGAAGCCGGCAGCGTTTCTGGGTGTTGTTGATCAATGGCTTTTGCTTTGCATAGTAGAGTTTTAACTTGCACCTACAGATGTAGCGACAAACTGTAGTTACTGACAATGGTTTTCTAAAGTGTTCCTGAGCGTGTGATGATATCCTTTACACACTGATGTCGGTTTTTGATGCAGTACCGCCTTAGGGATCGAAGGTTCCGTAATATCATCGCTTACGGGCAGTGATTTCTCCAGATGCTCTGAACCTTTTGATGATATTGCGGACCGTACATTGTGAAATCCCTAAATTCCTTGCAATAGCTCATTGACAAATGTTGTTCTTAAACTGTTCGACAATTTGCTCACCCAATCATGGCACCCACCTGTTCCCAATTAGCCTGTTCACCCGTGGGATGTTCCAAATAAGTGTTTGATGAGCATTCCTCAACTTTCTCAGTTTTTTTTGCCACTCGTGCCAGCTTTTTTGAAACATGTTGCAGGCATCAAATTCCAAATGAGCTAATTATTGCAAAAAATTAAATATTCCAGTTCGAACGTTAAGTATTTTGTATTTGCAGGCTATTCAATTGAATATATGTTGAAAAGGATTTGCAAATCATTGTATTTTTTAATTTATTTACGATTTACACAACGTGCCAACTTCACTGGTTTTGGGGTTAATATATATGTAAATATGTATATATATATATATATATATATATATATATATATATATATATATATATATATATATATATATGTGTGTATTTTTTTTTTTTATTGGCCTCACATGCCTTCCCTGACCACACATCACAGGTGTGTGTGTGTGTGTGTGTATGTGTGT
The DNA here is from genome assembly GCF_033978685.3 of Nerophis lumbriciformis. Lineage (NCBI taxonomy): Eukaryota > Metazoa > Chordata > Actinopteri > Syngnathiformes > Syngnathidae > Nerophis > Nerophis lumbriciformis. Next base: position 7,779,793 of record NC_084570.2, on the reverse strand, counting down.
GTGTGTGTGTGTGTGTGTGTGTGTGAGAGAGAGAGCAGTAACCTATATAACCCTGAACAACATAAAACAAACACCAAATACATCAACATGGTTGAGTTTTCTCAAAGCCATTCCAATCGAGTGCAGTAATCACCCACGGCTCACTCAAGTCCATTTTGCCTTTAGCAAGACAAATACATGCAAATAGTCGATTCAATAAGCTTTCTTATTCTTGCCGTGGCATATCAATAAACCGGTGCGCCTACAGAATTGATTTTGAACACCACACAAAGGGAAGCATAATGTTTAGCATCTTCTAACATGCTACTCTACCACACTATAGGTCTGGTTTATTGAAGGTGTGTGTGTACTAAAATACACACAAACTGGACAGCACACGCAAAGCTAATCTACTAAAGCTGTGCGAAGAGGGTTGTGTATTTTAAATAAACAAACTAAGGCGCGCCATTTAGCATGTCCGTTCTTAATGTTAATGCAGAATATATGCTTATCATCAGATCGCCCATAATACGGAGAGAAGAAAATGCAAACATAATAATTTAGCACATGCAGTGTGATTAATCAAGGCTGACACTGTTCTGTGGGCACTATTTTGTGTATTTAGCATGCCTAGAAAGGACATGTAATTTGACACAGTGATAGGCTTTGAGAAAAGAGGTGATCAAGACGGACAAACAGACCATGTGTTTGAAATTAAACACATTTAGACATACTATCTATTCAGCAATATTATGTTATAGTTTTACAGCTTCGGGACGACTTAAGTTATGTGTTATTTGTGGATTTTTCTTTGCATCTCGAACAATTTTCCTGGCAGTTGTGGCTGAAATCTTTGCTGGTCTCCCTGAATCCCTCATTTTCCACTTCTTAATCAATCAATCAATCAATCAATCTTTATTTATATAGCCCTAAATCACAAGTGTCTCAAAGGGCTGCACAAGCCACAACGACATCCTCGGTACAAAGCCCACATACGGGCAAGGAAAAACTCACCCCAGTGGGACGTCGATGTGAATGACTATGAGAAACCTTGGAGAGGACCGCATATGTGGGTAACCCCCCCCCCCCTCTAGGGGAGACCGAAAGCAATGGATGTCGAGTGGGTCTGACATAATATTGTGAGAGTCCAGTCCATAGTGGATCCAACATAATAGTAAGAGTCCAGTCCATAGTGGGGCCAGCAGGACACCATCCCGAGCGGAGACGGGTCAGCAGCGTAGAGATGTTCCCAGCCGATGCACAGGCGAGCGGTCCACCCCGGGTCCCGACTCTGGACAGCCAGCACTTCATCCATGGCCACCGGACCTGTGCCCCCCCCCCTCAAGGAAAAGGGGAGCAGAGGAGAAAAGAAAAGAAACGGCAGATCAACTGGTCTAACAGGGGGGCTATTTAAAGGCTAGAGTATACAAATGAGTTTTAAGATGGGACTTAAATGCTTCTACTGAGGTAGCATCTCTAATTGTTACCGGGAGGGCATTCCATAGTACTGGAGCCCGAATAGAAAACGCTCTATAGCCCGCAGACTTTTTTTGGGCTCTGGGAATCACTAATAAGCCGGAGTTCTTTGAACGCAGATTTCTTGCCGGGACATATGGTACAATGCAATCGACAAGATAGGACGGAGCTAGACCGTGTAGTATTTTATACGTAAGTAGTAAAACCTTAAAGTCACTTCTTAAGTGCACAGGAAGCCAGTGCAGGTGAGCCAGTATAGGCGTAATATGATCAAACTTTCTTGTTCTTGTCAAAAGTCTAGCAGCCGCATTTTGTACCAACTGTAATTTTTTAATGCTAGACATAGGGAAACCCGAAAATAACACGTTACAGTAGTCGAGACGAGACGTAACGAACGCATGAATAATGATCTCAGCGTCGCTAGTGGATAAAATAGAACGAATTTTAGCGATATTACGGAGATGAAAGAAGGCCGTTTTAGTAACACTCTTAATGTGTGATTCAAATGAGAGAGTTGGGTCGAAGATAATACCCAGATTCTTTACTGATTCGCCTTGTGTAATTGTTTGGTTGTCAAATGTTAAGGTGGTATTATTAAATAAATGTCGGTGTTTAGCAGGACCGATAAACAGCATTTCCGTTTTCTTGGCGTTGAGTTGCAAGAAGTTAGCGGACATCCATTGTTTAATTTCATTAAGACACGCCTCCAGTGTTCAATCAGCGTTTGAACACTGCTGATTGGCATTCTCAATTCCTTAGATATCTTTTTGTACCCCTTTCCTGTTTTATGCAGTCCAATCACCTTTTCTCGCAGATCCTTTGACAATTATTTTGCCTTCCCCATGACTCAGAATCCAGAAACATCTGTGCAGCACTGGATGAAAGATGCAATGGTCTGTTAGAAGCCCAGAAACTCACTGACTTTTTATTCACACACATTAATTACAAACAAACATGTCACAGGTGAGGATTGGAACCTAGATTAGCCATTAAACCTGTTTGTGTCAACTTTTGTGCATGTTATCAGATCAAAGTCACTGGGGAATGTTTTCTTTCGATCAAGGTTATTTGGGTACTTTCTTTTGTTGTATCGATTTAAAAATAGTAAACACAGTAGTTTGCCAATAAATAGCTTCACACAACCATTAAGAATGAGTGGAAGAAAGGTTTTTGTGTTATTATTCATATTCTCTGAAGAATGGCCAAGAAATCATAAATTATCCCAGGGTATGTAAACTTATGTATATATATACAGTCGTGGTCAAAAGTTTACATACACTTGTAAAGAACATAATGTCATGGCTGTCTTGAGTTTCCAATAATTTCTACAACTCTTATTTTTTTTTGTGGTAGAGTGATTGGAGCACATACTTGCTGGTCACGAAAAACAAAACACACTTCAAAAGTGGTAAAGGAATGGCTAAATCAGGTTATATTAGTTTATTATTATTCTTCGGTCAATGGTCAACAAAATAAACAAACAGATGTACATTCATAGATTGAAAATGAAAATGTTGCAGACCGAAAGGGTTTAGGCTGAAGTTGAACACTTATAGCGCCTAACCCTATAAACAATGTCAAGTACAAGATGAACTTCCGAAAATTATGAAATGTCTTTTGTACAACATATTATAAATACACATTATACACAATATGAACACTGTTCAATTATATACACAGTAAAGGCATGTGAAATATCCTTATACGTGTGTTAAACCTTTGTACCAATTTATATACTATATACAAACAATTAAACTTCCATTATTATTTATATCCCACATTTAGTATTTTAATTAACATTGATCATAGTATTAACTACTGTGTTGATTCAAGAGTGATATATTTTTCCAAGACATTGGTCTTAAAGTGTTTTTTAAATGTGTGAATGGACCTGGAACATTTTAAGGGATCATCCAAGCTGTTCCACAGTTGAACCCCCCTGACAGAAACACATCTTCTTTTTAAGCTTGTTCTTATCTTAGCTTTCTGGAAGACAGCTGAACCTCTGAGGTCATAGGGATTCTCTCTGGGTTTGAACCTCTCCTGTAGACACCGAGGCAGCATGTGGTTATGAGCTTTGTACGTCACAATAGCAGTGTTGAGGTCAACAAGATGATGCAGTTTTAATGTTTTTAATTTAATAAACAGAGCATTGGTATGGTCATGATAATCTGCATAATTTACAATTCTAATCGCTTTCTTTTGAAGTAAGAATATAGAGTTGATGTTTGTTTTGTAATTGTTACCCCAGATTTCAACACAATAATTAAGATAAGGGAGTACGAAAGAATTATATAACATATTAAGAACCTTTTGATTTACAGAGTTTTTGATTTTATGTAACATAGCAATATTTTTTGCCATCTTTGTCTTAAGTATATTTATGTACAGTTTCCAAATTTTGTTGAATACACCCTTTCTATCTCAATATCATCAATTCTTATATGACACTGTATGTTATTTTTCCTATTTCCAAAATTTATATATTTTGTTTTATTTAGGTTGATTGACAGTTTATTGGCATCAAACCATTGCTTTACGTGGAGTTCGCTCTCTACAGTCTCTAAGAGTTGGCCAAGGTCTTGCCCATCATCAGCAAAGAGAATACAATTGAGTTTTTTAAAGATTTTGCAGATATCATTAATATACTAATACTACTAAATCAGGTTAGAATTAAGGTTTCAGAATGGCCTTCCCAAAGTTCTGACTTAAATGTGTGGACAATGCTGAAGAGAGCTGCAGCAATTTTGTCAAGAGAAGTGGTCAAAAATTCAACCAGAAGCTTGCCAGAAGCTTGTGGATGTCTACCAAAAGTGCATTATTGCAGTGAAACTTGCCAAGAGACATGTAACCAAATATTAACATTGCTGTATGTATACTTTTGACCCAGCAGTGTCATGATCTGTGGTCCAGATCGTGTTTTTGTTATGTTCTGTTAGTTTTGGACTCCAGTTCCTGTTTTTTGTGCATCCTTGTTTGTTTTGGTTGACATGGTTGCTTATTGTTTCCACCTGCCTCTGATTGGTGTTCGCCCGTTCACCTGCTGCCGGACCACTAATCATAGGCATTATTTAAGCCTGCCTTTGCCGGTCAGTCGGCCTGGCATCATTGTTCGTCTCATGTCTGGTTTTGAGTTCATGCTAAGTGTTTGCTTCATGTTTTGCCACTCCGTTTGCATCCCGGGAGAAAGAACCGCGCATAAAGATGCGACCCCAACGTGACAGAATGACGGCAGCCTACAGTTCTCCCGCAACGGACTCCGAAGAGGTGGACATAGGTACTTGGATGGATTTGGAGGGAATGGAGGCGGAGACTCTTCCCTATTCTTCCTTGGAGCGCCAGGGCCAGATGTGGGATCCTAACGGAAAGTTGGTCCCAATCAACTCCGTATGGCCCGAGGTCATTGCCACAGCTCCGCAGCACCGGACGCATCAGTGAAGATGGAAGCCGTCCAAAAGGGCTTCACTTCGCTGCCAGGAAGCGCCACTCCCTCAGACTCCTTCTCCGGTACACAGCACGCCACAAGCTGCCCAGTCTTCCCCTGATGTCGTCACTCCGTCCACCGATGATGACGTCATGGACCAGGATTTTTTTTTTTCTGAATTCTGTTTCTTTCTGTCAGCCGCCCCCAAAAGACGCTAGATCCATGATAAAACATTATCAGAAATGTTTTTGAAGATCAGATCAAGTCAGTCCCAGTCACCTCCTAGTTATCAAGCTCCGCCCCCCAAGACTCAAGTCCCGCCCACGTCACAGACCTTTTCTTTTTGTCCGCCCACACAACCTCAGGTGGGGGATAGAAATAGACTAGTGCAGGGGGCTGTGCTAGTGGGGTGGCTCAGCTGCGCCCAGCCTTTCAGCAACCTCCGGCCCGGCCACCACCACCAGTTCTTCGGCATGCCAAGCCGCAACTCCCAGATAAGCCACCTCCGCCAAAGTCACGGCCAGTACCGGCTCCACAACTGATTCAAGCGCCAGTTTCTGTTCCTGCTCCAAGGCTAGCAACCCTTCCTGCTCCAAGGCTAGCAACAGTTCCTGCTCCAAGGCTAGCAACCCTTCCTTCTCCAAGGCTAGCAACCCTTCCTGCTCCAACGCTAGCAACCCTTCCTGCTCCAAGGAAAGCAACCATTCCTGGTTTAAGGCTAGCGACCCTTCCTGCTCCAAGGCTAGCAACCGAACTTGCACCACAGCTAGCACCACAGATAGCACCAGTAGCTGCACCATGGCTAGCACCAGTAGCTGCACCACGGCTAGCACCAGCAGCTGCACCATGGCTAGAACCAGCTTCTGCACCACGGCTAGCACCAGCTGCTGCACCACGGCAAGCACCAGCTGCTGCTTCCACGCCTGCCTCGCCGACGCCTGCTGCTTCCACGCCTGCCTCGACAACGCCTGCTGCTTCCACGCCTGCCTCGTCGACGTCTGCTTCTTCCACGCCTGCCTCGCCGACGACGTCCCTGCCTCCTCGTCTCTGGACGGTTCATGAACGCCTTGGGCGCCAACATCAGCGACGCCCAGGACTTGGGGGCAGGACTCAAGTACTGCTGAGGTTCTGGCGTCACTACCGCCCACCTCTCCGTCGGCCACGGATGTGGCCATTCCGTGGTCGCCCACCTTGCCAGTTCCAGTGGCGTTCAACGCGTCGCCGCCACCTGACTCTCCCCCGCTGGTTGTGGGGACACTTGGTCTGGCGACCCACCGCCAAGTCCCCCCTCCGCCCTCCCATGATTCTTGATCTTGCTTAGTTTTTTTTTTGGACATCTGGAATCTGTCCTTGAGGAGGTGCTACTTTCATGATCAGCGGTCCGGATCGTGTTTTTGTTATGTTCTGTTAGTTTTGGACTCCAGTTCCTGTTTTTTGTGCACCCTTGTTTGTTTTGGTTGCCATGGTTGCTTATTGTTTTCACCTGCCTCTGATTGGTGTTTGCCCGTTCAGCTGCTGCCCGAGCACTAATCAGAGGCATTATTTAAGCCTGCCTTTGCCGGTCAGTCGGCCTGGCGTCATTGTTCGTCTCATGTCTGGTTTCAAGTTCATACTAAGTGTTTGCTTATGCCTTGCCACTCCCTTTACATTCCGGGAAAACAAACCGCGCATAAAGTTGTGACCACAACGTGACAAGCAGATTTGGTCACATTTTCAGTAGACCCGTAATAAATTCATAAAAGAACCAAACTTCATGAATGTTTTTTGTGACAAACAAGTATGTGCTTCAATCATTATCACAAAAAAACAAGAGTTGTAGAAATGATTGGAAACTCAAGACAACCATGACATTATGTTCTTTACAAGTGTATGTCAACTTTTGACCACAACTGTATATATACCTATGTAAATATTGATAAACGCATGTATTTACATGCTTAATAATGTGATCAAGTACTATGATTTTTACAGAGACTCTAGAGCAGTGGTTCTTAACCTTGTTGGAGGTACCGAACCCCACCTGTTTCATATGCGCATTCACAAACCCTTCTTTAGTGAAAAATAAAATGTTTTTTTTCAAATCCAAGACAAAGTTATATGTTTTTGGTAACACTTTAGTATGGGGAACATATTCTAAGTAACAAAGACTTAATTTAGAGTTATTTGGTTAGGGTTAGGGTTAGAGGGTCAGGGTTAGAGTGTTAGGGTTATAATAAGACCATGCCGAATAAGGCATTAATAAGTACTTATTAATGACTAGTTAAGAGCCAATATGTTACTAATTTGCATGTTAATAAGCAACTAATTAATGGTGAATATGTTCCCCATACTAAATTGTTACCATGTTTTTTTAACTGGTGCACAAAATGAACCGTGCATGAACATCACCTTGTTCAAAGAACAAAACCAACACAGTGCATAAACTCACAACAAATTACACACCTGCAAGTCAGTCTGACTTCTGCTGTTGCCATATCCGTAATACGCCGATAGGGAGAAGTTTTTATTTACACGATGAGTCGGGTGTGTCTTGACCTCCGCCGAACCCCTGAGCCCGACTCACCGAACCCCTAGGATTCGATCGAACCCAGGTTAAGAACCACTGCTCTAGAGTCCTTTCTTGTGTTTCTTTATCTCAAGATCGATTTCTCGTTTTTTTTTTTCTTCTATTTGACACGTACAGAGTGAATGTAGAAAGGGTAGGCAAAATAAGCTTTTAGCTTCAGCCTATACCTTTTTAGTAAGGAACTGTAAACCGATACTTGTATTTATTTATCTGCTATGCACTTACTGTTTAAATGAACTGATGACCAAAATAGAATAAATAAAACCATTGCAGTAAAAAGTGTTTCAGATTACAGTTTTCAAATGTATAAATCCTGATTAGTCACCGTTTTCAAATATGTCTGAAAGATGCCAATTTTTCATTATTTTTGCAATGACAGAAAGATGGACACAAGTCTATGTATTTAATATGATGTGTTTTCCGCTATGCTACGTGTGTTTTGAACCAGGTTGTCATTGCTATTGTTTTGCTCGATCCGGTTGCATCCTCGTAATTTTCTGTTTCTTTGGATGTGGTTGTGCGCATTGCTTTAACGAGTTTCCACGAAGCGCCAGCCGCGCTTCCCTGCCAGCCTTGCCTTCTTGTTTTTGTTCATACTTTCATTTTTGTGTCTTGATGTTTCCACTGCGCTTCAGTTTTGCTGCAATAAAGACTTTTTTTTTTGCAAAGACGTCATCCCATTCTGGGGCTGCACACTTGTAGAGCACACCGTGACACTCAGCATCTGCATGGTCATTTCAGCTCGGGTGAAACGGAAACGCATCCATTTTTTTGTTTGATTGTTCCATCATTGTTGTTTTTGTAATACAAATCCATTCATAGGGCTTGTCTGCTAGGCTTTTGTCGGTGTCGTAAAAAAGATGTGTGGCGTGTCTCCTGCACATATTATGTAACGTATAAGTTACTTTTTCTTATAAAAAACAATATAAACATCAATAATTGGGTCCAGAGATGTAGGACCATACTTGCCAACCCTCCCGGATTTTCCGGGAGACTCCTGAAATTCAGCGCCTCTCCCGAAAACCTCCCGGGACAAATTTTCTCCCGAAAATCTCCCAAAATTCAGGCGGACTCAGGTCCTCCACAATATAAAAAAGCGTACCTGCCCAATCACGTTATAACTATAGAATGATGGAGGGCGAGTTCTTGATTTCTTATGTGGGTTTATTGTTAGGCAGTTTCATTAACATCCTCCCAGCGTGGCAACAACACACAACAACAGCAGTCACTTTTTTGTATACCGTAAAGCAGTTCGTCTGCCGTAAACAGCAATGTTGTGACACTCTTAAACAGGACAATACTGCCATCTAGTGCATTTGATGAAAGCACTTTTGTGCGTGCCACACAGCAATGCATCATCAGAGGTGTTCAGCATGGTTCGAAAAATAGTGACAGAGAATAGAACAAGGATGGACAATTCAACCCTTAACTCAACAATGAGTAGATGAGTGTTATGTGTGTGTATATGTGTAAATAAATGAACACTGAAATTCAAGTAATTATTTTATATATATATATATATATATATATATATATAAAATACTTGATATATATATATATATATATATATATATATATATATATATATATATATATATATATATATATATATAAATATTAAATAAATGGGTTGTACTTGTATAGCGCTTTTCTACCTTCAAGGTACTCAAAGCGCTTTGACACTACTTCCACATTTACCCATTCACACACACATTCACACACTGATGGAGGGAGCTGCCATGCAAGGCGCAAACCAGCACCCATCAGGAGCAAGGGTGAAGTGTCTTGCTCAGGACACAACGGACATGACGAGGTTGGTACTAGGTGGGGATTGAACCAGGGACCCTCGGGTGGCGCACGACCATTCTTCCACTGCGCCACGCCGTCCATATATATATATATATATATATATATATATATATATATATATATATATATATATATATATATATATATATATATATATATGTATATATATATATATGAAATACTTGACTTGGTGAATTCTAGCTGTAAATATACTCCTCCCCTTTTAGCCACGCCCCAACCACGCCCAACCCCACCCCCCTCCCCCCACCTCCCGAAATTGGAGGTCTCAAGGTTGGCAAGTATGGGTAGGACCCTGGTGGACACTGGTTCTCAAACCACATATCACTTTCTTGGGATTTTATAGAGCAAATCTGAAAAAAAAAAAAAAAGCTCCATATCAGGGGTGTCAAACGTACAGACCAGGTTTTGAATTTTGTGGCTTTTAATGCCTCGCAATCAAACACTTTTATGTTAAAATACTGAACAGATGTTTACCTTATCCCAATACACATCTGTTCAGTATTTTAACATAAAAGTGTTTGATTGTGAGGCATTAAAAGCCGCAAAATGCAACGGGTCCATCAGATCCACAAACGCTGGCTGAGTAACAACAATATGAACGTTGCACGGAAAATGTCTTTGCCAGTTCCTGCATCCCACAGGGATTCTTCTTTTGTGTTTCTGCACCTGCGGTTCCCACACAAGGTTGAAACATTGTTTGTCAACACTGTCTGCTCTCATTTTCTCGCACATTTGACCCTCTGATGTTCTGTATACCTACACTCTGTCCTCCTCCTTTCTAGGCCTGCTGTGTGTGTGTGTGTGTGTGTGTGTGTGTGTGTGTGTGTGTGTGTGTGTGTGTGTGTGTGTGGTACACAGAACATAAATTTCCAAACTTCTATTAGCCCTGGGTCCAGTGGACCCGGACATCTTATATGTAATAGAATTGTGTAGGGGGGGTGTATGGTGTGTGGTCATTAAATATGTATTCTGATATATGTTCTTCACAGACAATGAGCTAAAGTCAGTGAGTCTCATTTTGAAAAATTAAAGGCCTACTGAAATGCGATTATCTTATTTAAACGGGGATAGCAGGTCCATTCTATGTGTCATACTTGATCATTTCGCGATATTGCCATATTTTTGCTGAAAGGATTTAGTAGAGAACATCGACAATAAAGTTCGCAACTTTTGGTCGCTGATAAAAAAGCCTTGCCTGTACCGGAAGTAGCAGACGAGTAGCGTGACGTCACAGGTTGTGGAGCTCCTCACATCCGCACATTGTTTACAATCATGGCCACCAGCAGCGAGAGCGATTCGGACCGAGAAAGGGACGATTTCCCCATTAATTTGAGCGAGGATGAAAGATTTGTGGATGAGGAAAGTGAGAGTGAAGGACTAGAGGGCAGTGGGAGCGATTCAGATAGGGAAGATGCTGTGAGAGGCGGGTGGGACCTGATATTCAGCTGGGAATGACTAAAACAGTAAATAAACACAAGACATATATATACTCTATTAGCCACAACACAACCAGGCTTATATGTAATATGCCGCAAATTAATCCCGCATAACAAACACCTCCCCCCTCCCGTCCATATAACCCGCCAATACAACTCAAACACCTGCACAACACACTCAATCCCACAGCCCAAAGTACCGTTCACCTCCCCAAAGTTCTTACAGCACATATATTTCCCCAAAGTCCCCAAAGTTACGTACGTGACATGCACATAGCGGCACGCACAAACGGGCAAGCGATCAAATGTTTGGAAGCCGCAGCTGCATGCGTACACACGGTACCGCGTCTGCGTATCCAACTCAAAGTCCTCCTGGTAAGAGTCTCTGTTGTCCCAGTTCTCCACAGGCCAATGGTAAAGCTTGACTGTCATCTTTCGGGAATGTAAACAATGAAACAAACTGTGTTTGTGTTGCTGCAGCCGCCCTCAATACACCGCTTCCCACCTACAGCTTTCTTCTTTGCTGTCTCCATTGTTCATTGAGCAAATTGCAAAAGATTCACCAACACAGATGTCCAGAATACTGTGGAATTTTGCGATGAAAACAGACGACCTAATAGCTGGCCACCATGCTGTCCCAAAATGTCCTCTACAATCTGTGACGTCACGCGCTGACGTCATCATACCGAGACGTTTTCAGCAGGATATTTCGCCCGAAATTTAAAATTGCACTTTAGTAAGCTAACCCGGCCGTATTGGCATGTGTTGCAATGTTAAGATTTCATCATTGATGTATAAACTATCAGACTAAGTGGTCGGTAGTAGTGGGTTTCAGTAGGCCTTTAATTAATTGTATCATGTTTCTTTTAATAAAAAATGAAAACGGGTCCCACAGACCCGAACACCACACAAGGGTTAAAGTTTAATCCTGGCTTTGTAGATACACCAAGACCAAGTCTAAGTTCATTGGGCCCCATTCAGCAACCGTTCTTAAGAAGAAATGTTGTTCTTAGGCCCACTTACGAAGTTTTTAAGGAGATTTTTGGATTCACCAATGTTTTCTTAGCTGGGATTTGTTCGTAGGCATGAACACAATCTACGAGTACTCCAGAGCACTCTTAGGGTGGCCTATTTGTTCTTAAGTGTGACAAGTTCCCTTACTTCTATTGTCTAATGTTAAATTAATATCATAGATAGATAGATATAGATAAGACAGACAGACAGACATATAGCAAAATGAGCGATAATACAGTGTGCGTGCACGCGCTCACGCATGCACACACACACACACACACACACACACACACACACACACACACACACACACACACACACACACACACACACACACACACACACTATCATCAATTACCGGGGTGTTGATTTAGTGATTGCTGACTCCTTAAAAGACTCAACTCACACAATGGCAATGCTTTTGCTGCTACTGCAAGATGCCGCAGATCGTGCCTTGGGGAGGGAGCGCATATTTCACAACCATGTTTTGCCCGAAGTGACGAATATTTATTTGAACGCTTCAGGTTACCTCAGCTGTCCCTCCTTTCTTAAACGTACGTTTTGACATTATGTATTCCCCCCGCGGGATAATACCAATTTCTCTTCTGTAATCTGTTTGTGTTTTCTCCATGTGTTTGATGTTCGGCTTTTCCGCCAGAATTGTGCCCTTATATGGGGAATTAAGGGCGTTTACCTATGCAATTTACGGAATCAAGGGTGTTTACATATGCATATTGGGGAAATAAAGCGTGTTTAAATGCAAATTATGTTAGACACGCACGTGCTAACCATTTGGCATTTAGCAACTTAAGAACAGCAGGTGGGAACAATTTGGCCGTTTAAGAACAAGTCATGAATTTAAATGGACTCCTCTTAGGAAATCACTTAGGAAAAAAGAGGAATGGGACCCATTGTGCGCATATTTCACGACCATGTTTTGCCCGAAGTGACAAATTTTTTTTTGAACGCTTCAGGCTACCTCAGCTGTCCCCCCTTTCTTAAACTTACGTTTTGACATTATGTATTCCCCCCGCGGGATAATACGAATTTCTCTTCTGTAATCTGTTTGTGTTTTCTTTGTGTGCTTGATGTTCGGCTTTTCCGCCGGAATTGTGCCCTTATATGGGGAATTAAGGGTGTTTACCTATGAAATTTACGGAATTAAGGGTGTTTACATATGCATATTTTTTAAATAAGGGCATGTTTATATGCAAATTATGATAGACACGCACGTGCTAGCCATTTGGCATTTAGCAACTTAAGAACAGTAGGTGGGAACAATTTGGCCGTTTAAGAACAAGTCATGAATTTGAATGGGCTCCTTTTAGGAAATCACTTAGGAATAAAGAGGAATGGGACCCATTGTGTATTTGAAGCTGCACCAATTTCCTCAGAATTTTCAACAAACTTGAAGTGTTTTGTCCAGAGGATTATTTGTGGTTTGTACATTTTCAGAATGCGCTCGTTCTATTTTTGGCCAAAGTAAACAACGTGGAGTTGTCTTTATTTATAAGTTATCATGCCATGATTTTACCATCATAGCCCACTTGGGAATATATTTTCCTCCATTCGGCCCCGGAGCTCAAGTGAGTTTGACACCCCAGCTCTAAATGTTACATGTATAGTTATTGTGCCCTCTGCTCACAATGGCTCTCCCCTGCTTTTCTCTCTTTTTTCTAGTTGCCATGGTTTTTAAGGGAAGGGGGCAGTGACTGAGCACACCTGATTGTAATCATTCTCCACCCTACTTAGACTGATCAGACACACCTGTAGTTGCAGGATCTTTCCCTTAGGTTCCTGTCATTATATCCACGCCAACTCTTCTCCCTGTTTCTTCTGTTCTTATCTGGTAGTATTTAGGCTTTTTGTATTTTGTTGTATTCAGCTCAGTCCTCCAAGCCTTCCCTTGAGGCCACTCTGTAATAACCTGGTCATGTTTTTGTTGTTATTTTCCTAGGTTTTGTGTTTGGGGATATTTGTAGCCTTCTTGCCATCCTTTGTTCACATCCTCGTTGCTAGGAGCGCTTGAGCTCACACATTGGTTCATCATTGTTGATGAGTGTCTCCACCTGCTGCCATCACTAATCAACCACCCGTTTTATACCCGGCTCGCCGTTCACTCAGCACAGGTTGTTTGTTTGCTTTTTGTGACCGTTACGTTCACGCTTTGCTTACTGCTTGCTGCATGCTGTGCGTGTCCAGCTTAGTTAAAGACAGTTTAAGTTCTTGATTTGCTAAACTCGTATAGCACGAGTCTCATTACAATGCGACCGTAACGTAAACACACCCATTGTTACTAATTAGTTAATTTGTACTTTACTCCTGGTTTTTCATACTATTGGCTGTCTCTCGCCAATGACATTGTTTTTTTGTTTCTTACCCCTTTTAACTACCCCTCTTAGCATAGTTAGCTCGTTTTGTGATTCTGGTATGTCCCGCCAGTATTACCATCTTTTATTATCATTCGCTTTTTGTGATATTAAATCTTGATTGTTTCTTTTTTGCTACACAACCTTTCTGATGTTTTTTTGGGATCCAACCTGAAGATGTTACGTGCAAAGGGTCGCAGCTTGCTGCAAGGGTCGTTCCCCCGGGATGCAGACGGAACACTCCGGACAGGACGTGCAGGTAGGAACATGGTTTATTTGTCGTAAGTCAAACAAGTACCAAAAACTGAAAACAAGCCAGAGGAAAAATGTGCCGATTGCACTCGAAGCTAAGGCTAACACTTAGCATAGGCAAGAAGACAAGGAATACTCGCGTAACTGTAGCAAAAGCAAAGAAAGAAGCCAGGCCGACTGACTGGCAAAGGCAGGCTTAAATAATGCCTCGGATTAGTGCTTGGGAAACAGGTGAGCGTCCCGAACACCAATCAGAGGCAGGTGAAAATAATAAGTAACTAAACAAACTCAAGGGTGAACAACAACAGGAACTATGGGAGTCCAAAACTAGCAGAAAATAGCAAAACATGATCTGGGCCACGGATCGTGACAAAAGAAGAGTGTAACAATAAAAAGGCCAAAAAAACACTTAAAAACTGTAGGTAAAGACAGCGTTGCTGAGCTAACAAGCATTGGAGAGCGATCAGCTCGCCCATAATGGCTGTGCTGCCGGGCACAAAATGGCACACAATGGAATAATAAAACAAGACAAGGCTCGTATGCCAAAGCATATTTTAATTTGGTTTGTGGTTTATTATTCAAAAGGTTCATACAAGGAGGTGTTCCTTTGCACTTTAATGATGTCAAAAACGTAACATTATTAAATAAATATATTAATTATCACTGTAGCACATGTTTGACAGCGCTGGCAAATTAAATACTTTAATAAATTACTGTTTGGACAACCTGCACTTCATTTAAATTGATATGTTGCTTGTGGCAAATAAAATAGTAAATCCCAAGTTGTGTACTGTAATAGGAATATATTGTGTTTTGCTTTCTTGATTCTAGACCTGATTGTCATGTTTTACCTCCTGCTTGATTTTGATTTTTTTCCCCCAGTTCTTTCAGACCAATACTAGCTCCACTCTTTTTTAACTCTACACTTTGGTCGAAATATTTGTTTTCCCCTTCTATTGCTCTTGTTGCCCCGTTTGTATTTGACTTTACTGTATTAAATAGGTATATTTAGGGGATGAAAAGAAGAAAAAAAGAGGGCACAAGACAGCAAAATAAATAAATGATTCCATCCATCCATCCATCTTCTTCCACTTATCCGAGGTCGGGTCGCGGGGACAGCAGCCTAAGTAAATAAGCCCAGACTTCCCTCTCCTGAGCCACTTCGTCCAGATCCTCCTGGGGGAACCTGAGGCGTTCCCAGGCCAGCAGGGAGACATAGTCTTCCCAACATGCTCTGGGTCTTCCCCGTGGCCTCCTACCGGTCGGTCGTGCCCGAAACACCTCCTTAGGGAGGCGTTCGGGTGGCATCCTGATCAGATGTGGAGGAGCAGCGACTTTACTCTGATCTTCTCCCGGATGACAGAGCTTCTCACCCTATCTCTAAGGGAGAGCCCCGCCACTCGGCAGAGGAAACTCATTTCGGCCGCTTGTACCCGTGATCTTGTCCTTTCGGTCATAACCCAAAGCTCATGACCATAGGTGAGGATGGGAACGTAGATCGACCGGTAAATTGAGAGCTTTGCCTTCCGGCTCAGCTCCTTCTTCACCACAACGGATCGATACAGCGTCCGCATTACTGAAGACGCCGCACCGATCCGCCTGTCGATTTCACGATCCACTCTTCCCTCACTGGTGAACAAGACTCAGAGGTACTTGAACTCCTCCACTTGGGGCAAGATCTCCTCCCCAACCCCGGAGATGGCACTCCACCTTTTTCCGGGCGAGAACCATGGATTCGGACTTGCTGATTCCCAACCCAGTCGCTTCACACTCGGCTGCGAACCGATCCAGTGAGAACTGAAGATCCTGGCCAGATGCAGGACCACATCATCTGCAAAAGCAGAGACCTAATCATGCAGCCACTAAACCAGATCCCCTCAACGCCTTGACTGCGCCTAGAAATTCTGTCCAAAAAAAGTTCTGAACAGAATCAGTGACAAAGGGCAGCCTTGGCGGAGTCCAACCCTCACTGGAAACGGGTACAACATCAGCAAATACGATATATTAAAATATGATACCAAAAAATTATAAAGAACACATTCGTGAAGTAGATAGTAATCGCGGCGTAATCACAATGAAAATTATTGCACTACAAATGGAACAATAAATATGCCAAAACAAATATTAGTGATAATGAATGAAAACAAATACCTCTATCAACATTACAATTGATTCAAATGCAATAAAAACTTGAAGTACAAAAGAAGGCATATAAAGGGTGGAGGAGGGTAATAGGGCCAGACTATAATACCTTTTACATTTTTGTGGTAAAAATAGGTTAAGCGTTTGCCTTGTGCCGTGTTTTGTGATGTGGGTGTGTATTTTCATGACTATAAATGTGTACACTTGTATGTAGGAATATACTATATGTTTGATGAGGTGTGATTGTAGGCATGAGTGCATATGTATTTATCAATATTTGTATGTATTATATTGCCAAAAGTATTTGGCCACCTGCCTTGACTCACATATGAACTTGAAGTGCCATCCCATTCCTAACCCATAGGGTTCAATATGATGTCGGTCCACCTTTTGCAGCTATTACAGCTTCAACTCTTCTGGGAAGGCTGTCCACAAGGTTGCGGAGTGTGTTTATAGGCATTGGTGAGGTCACACACTGATGTTGGTCGAGAAGGCCTGGCTCTCAGTCTCCGTTCTAATTCATCCCAAATGTGTTCTACCGGGTTCAGGTCAGGACTCTGTGCAAGCCAGTCAAGTTCATCCACACCAGACTCTGTCATCCATGTCCTTATGGACCTTGCTTTGTGCACTGGTGCGCAGTCATGTTGGAAGAGGAAGGGGCCCCGCTCCAAACTGTTCCCACAAGGTTGGGAGCATGGCAAATGTTTTGGTATCCTGGAGCATTCAAAGTTCCTTTCACTGGAACTAAGGGGCCAAGCTCAACCTTGAAAAACAACCCCACACCATAATTCCTCCTCCACCAAATCTAACACTCTGCACAATGCAGTCCGAAATGCACCGTTCTTCTGGCAACCTCCAGAGAACAAGTCTCCACTGCTCTAGAGTCCAGTGGCGACCACTGCATCCGACGCTTTGCATTGGACTTGGTGATGTATGCCTTAGATGCAGCTGCTTGGCCGTGAAAAACAATCCCATGAAGCTCTCTGCGTACTGTACTTGGGCTAAATGGAAGGTCACATGAAGTTTGGAGCTCTGTAGCAACTGACTGTGCAGAAAGTCGGCGACCTCTTTGCACTATGCAACTCAGCATCCGCCGACCCCTCTCTGTCAGTTTATGTGGCCTACCACTTGGTGGCTGAGTTGCTGTTGTTCCCAAACTCTTCCATTTTCTTATAATAAAGCTGACGGTTGACTTTAGAATATTTAGGAGCGAGGAAATTTCACGACTGGATTTGTTGCACAGGTGGCATCCTATGACAGTTCCACGTAGAAACAGTCTCCATACCTAAGTGCTTGATTGTATACACTTGTGGCCAGGCCAAGTGATTAGGACACCTGATTCTGATCATTTGGATGGGTGGCCAAATACTTTTTTGCAATATAGTGTACGTCTAAGTATGCATGAATATACGTCTGTGTGTACATGTGTAGTTTGTATGTATGTATATATGAGTGTATGTATGTATGTTTGTATGTACAGTATATTTCATTGCTCCTCGTAAAAGGAAGACTGTGTGTCTTTGTGTAGACCAGGGGTCACCAACGCGGTGCCCGCGGGCACCAGGTTGCCCGTAAGGACCAGATGAGTCGCCCGCTGGCCTGTTCTAAAAATAGCTCAAATAGCAGCACTTACCAGTGAGCTGCCTCTATTTTTTACATTTTATTTATTTACTAGCAAGCTGGTCTCGCTTTGCTCGACATTTTTAATTCTAAGAGAGACAAAACTCAAATAGAATTTGAAAATCCAAGAAAATATTTTAAAGACTTGGTGTTCACTTGTTTAAATAAATTCATTTATTTTTTTTACTTTGCTTCTTGCAACTTTCAGAAAGACAATTTTAGAGAAAAAATACAACCTTAAAAATGATTTTAGGATTTTTAAACACATATACCTTTTTACCTTTTAAATTCCTTCCTCTTCTTTCCTGACAATTTAAATCAATGTTCAATTAGATTTATTTTTTTTTATTGTAAAGAATAATAAATACATTTTAATTTAATTCTTCATTTTAGCTTCTGTTTTTTCGACGAAGAATATTTGTGAAGTATTTCTTCAAACTTATTATGATTAAAAATCAAAAAAAATATTCCGGCAAATCTAGAAAATCTGTAGAATCAAATTTAAATCTTATTTCAAAGTCTTTTGAATTTCTTTTAAAATTTTTGTTCTGGGAAATCTAGAAGAAATAATGATTTGTCTTTGTTAGAAATATAGCTTGGTCCAATTAGTTATATATTCTAACAAAGTGCAGATTGGATTTCAACCTATTTAAAACATGTCATCAAAATTCTAAAATTAATCTTAATCAGGAAAAATTACTATTGATGTTCCATAAATTATTTTTTTAATTTTTTCAAAAAGATTCAAATTAGCTAGTTGTTCTCTTCTTTTTGTTTTGGTTGAATTTTGAATTTTAAAGAGTCGAAATTGAAGTTAATTATGTTTCAAAAATTAATTTTCATTTTTTTCGTGTTTTCTCCTCTTTTATAAAAATGTTAGTGGCCAGCTAGTTAAAATGGGATATTGTGATATCACAAGACTGTCTTAGAAGTGATCATTTGAAAATGTTTCAATTTGAAAAATGTGCACTTAGAGAAAATATAAAAATATTGCATATTGATATTTATCTGTTTCTATATATATTTATTGGGAGAAATCATTAAGATGATCAGTCTTTCCACAAAGATAAATATAATTAATTATTAATAACATACTTGCCAACCTTGAGACCTCCAATTTCGGGAGGTGGGGGGTGGGGGGTGGGGGGGCGTGGTTAAGAGGGGAGGAGTATATTGACAGCTAGAATTCACCAAGTCAAGTATTTCATACATATATATATATATATATATATATATATATATATATATATATATATATATACATATATATATGAAGTGAAGTGAAGTGAATTACATTTTATATAGCGCTTTTTCTCAAGTGACTCAAAGCGCTTTACGTAGTGAAACCCAATATCTAAGTTACATTTAAACCAGTGTGGGTGGCACTGGGAGCAGGTGGGTAAAGTGTCTTGCCCAAGGACACAACGGCAGTGACTAGGATGGCGGAAGCGGGGATCGAACCGGCAACCCTTAAGTTGCTGGCACGGCCGCTCTACCAACCGAGCTATACCGCCCTATATATATATATATATATATATATATGTATATATATATATATATATATATATATATATATATATATATATATATATATATATATATATTTATATCCTGAAAATATGCAAACAAAACTGTGTTTAGATAATTGACACTTCAAACTTGCATAAATAAATCTTAAGGAATATAACATAACTTGGCTTCTGAGAGCTTCAAAATGTTATGAATAAAATGCTAGACTTGTTGATAAACAAGCAATTATTTTAATAATGAAATATGGTCATTTTAAATGAATTATTATGAACAATTAAAATTAATTATTTCAAATATGTTTATTTTAATGTATAATTCTATGGCTGGATGTAATAGGGAGTCAGAAAAAATACAAATACAAATACAATTAATTTCGATGTTTTTAGCAAAATGTAGTAATTTTTTTTTTTAATTAATAAATATATTTATTTTTTAGGTAAGATAAACATAATAATACAATTTATCTCTAGTCTGGATGATTTAGTTCTTGCCACTCTGTTGTCCTCCAGTCGTGAAAAAAGTCTGTTCTCACTCAGCTCCACATGGAGCTGAAGGGGGCGTGACCTCTAGCTCCGGCTGAAAATCGGGAGATTTTCGGGAGAATATTTGTCTCGGGAGGTTTTCGGGAGAGGCGCTGAATTTCAGGAGTCTCCCGGAAAATTCGGGAGGGTTGGCAAGTATGATTAATAATAACATAGAGTTAAATGGGAACATTATCACAATTTCAGAAGGGTTAAAACCATTAAAAATCAGTTCCCAGTGGCTTATGTTATTTTTCGAAGTTTTTTTCAAAATTTTACCCATCACGCAATATCCCTAAAAAAAGCTTCAAAGTGCCTGATTTTAACCATCGTTATATACACCCGTCCATTTTCCTGTGATGTCACATAGTGATGCCAACACAAACAAACATGGCGCATAGAACAGCAAGCTTTAGCGACATTAGCTCGGATTCAGACTCGGATTTCAGCAGCTTAAGCGATTCAACAGATTACGCATGTATTGAAACGGATGGTTGTAGTGTGGAGGCAGGTAGCGAAAACGAAATTGAAGAAGAAACTGAAGCTATTGAGCCATATCGGTTTGAACCGTATGCAAGCGAAACCGACGAAAACGACACGACAGCCAGCGACACGGGAGAAAGCGAGGACGAATTCGGCGATCGCCTTCTAACCAACGATTGGTATGTGTTTGTTTGGCATTAAAGGAAACTAACAACTATGAACTAGGTTTACAGCATATGAAATACATTTGGCAACAACATGCACTTTGAGAGTGCAGACAGCCCAATTTTCATCAATTAATATATTCTGTAGACATACCCTCATCCGCGCTCTTTTCCTGAAAGCTGATCCGTCCAGTTTTGGAGTTGATGTCAGCAGGCCAGGGAAGCTAGGGTCGATATTCTTCTCTTGATCATCTTCGGTGGCATAAGGGACGGTGTGAGCCAAGACATCCAGGGGGGTTTAGCTCGCTCGTCTGCGGGAACAAACTGCCGCCATTGCTTGCCGTGCTACCGAGGTCCTTTGTCCCTGAATTGCTTACACACTCCGGCAGATTCAATGGGGGTCTGGCGGCAGATTTCTTTGACTTTATCGTTGGAAATGCATCTGCTTTGAGTGTCGCAGGATATCCACACATTCTTGCCATCTCTGTCGTAGCATAGCTTTCGTCGGTTAAGTGTGCGGAACAAACGTCCAATTTCTTGCCACTTTCGCATCTTTGGGCCACTGGTGCAACTTGAATCCGTCCCTGTTCGTGTTGTTACACCCTCCGACAACACACCGACGAGGCATGATGTCTCCAAGGTACGGAAAACAGTCGAAAAAACGGAAAATAACAGAGCTGATTTGACTCGGTGTTTGAAAAAATGGCGGATTGCTTCCCGATGTGACGTCACGTCCGAGAGCGAATAATAGAAAGACGTTTAATTCGCCAAAATTCACCCATTTAGAGTTCGGAAATCGGTTAAAAAAATATATGGTCTTTTTTCTGCAACATCAAGGTATATATTGACGCTTACATAGGTCTGGTGATAATGTTCCCCTTTAAAGGTAAATTGAGCAAATTGGCTATTTCTGGCAATTGATTTAAGTGTGTATCAAACTGGTATCCCTTCGCATTAATCAGTACCCAAGAAGTAGCTCTTGGTTTCAAAAAGGTTGGTGACCCCTGGTGTAGACATTGCTGTTGATCACTGTCTATTTCTTTATTGTACTGGATGATCTACTGATAGCCTTAACTAAAGGAAAATGAAGTACGATTCCTGCTTCTTCCCGTACCATTGTTTGTAAAGTTCATTGCACATTCTGTAGTTAGTAAAAAAAAACAAAGAAACAGTTCAGTTTCGTCTTTCCTGAATCATATTGCATGGTTTCTTTTGTATTGATCGTTTCTTTTGTCGGCGTAAAGAAATACCTGCCGTTGAATGTGGCGTCAGCTGTGCACGCAATGATAAAAAAAATATTATTCGGAGGTCTGTGATAAATAAAAACAGCCCTTAGGCGGGACACAGGCAGATAGTTCTTGGCTGGCGTTCGGTGTGTCCCACATATATTTGTTTTGAAAGGTAGGATGACGTTAAGCAGTAAAAGAAGAGAGGCAAATGCACGGGCCGTCTGAGAGAGTGCTCTATAGCCCACAGCATTGGCTTGTAAAAACCCCATGCAGCACTGATTTAAGACTTCCATCAATCAGACCTCTCCAAGTTGCGGCTGACATAAAATTCTATTATTGTGGTCAGCCTAGGGTGGATTGAGCCGGTGGGACTTGGATGCAGCGACTTCCTTTGCCTCATTTCGCTCACCTAAACAGGAGGTTGAGGGTGAAGCGCCAAGGGAGCTGGCCCTCTTCCGTGGTCTGCTTGTGCATCTATCGATCTCACTCAGGGCCCAGGCAAAGGCCCGTGGACCTCGCTGATTTAATTCATCCGGGCCTTAACGGCTCCTCCAAGCAACAAGTGTTGAATTTTGTCAGCCTTCACTTAATAAAAAAATGTCAGACAATTCATTGCCTCTGTTATTTTTATATCCCAAACGGGGGTGTCCAAAGTAAGACCGGTCCAAAGCTTGATTTTTTTTGGAGCCTTTCTGAAAATGTAAATTATGAATTATTCCTCATAGCTGTGCAATGTTCAGGACGTGTTTAGTCAGAGAGAAGGAAAATGTGATTAAAGATGTTGGTTTTTTTTTACTTAAGAATATAAATGATAAATAAATAAATGGTTTGTACTTGTATAGCGCTTTTCTACCTTCAAGGTACTCAAAGCGCTTTGACACTACTTCCACATTTACCCATTCACACACACATTCACACACTGATGGAGGGAGCTGCCATGCAAGGCACTAACCAGCACCCATCAGGAGCAAGGGTGAAGTGTCTTGCTCAGGACACAACGGACATGACGAGGTTGGTAATAGGTGGGGATTGAACCAGGGACCCTCGGGTCGCGCACGGCCGTTCTTCCACTGCGCCACGCCGTCCCTAAATATATAAAATAAAATAAAAAATGGGCTGAGTGATGAGTTAAACCAGTGGTTCTCAAATGGGGGTACACGTACGCAGGCCCGACCCTAATCAATCTGGCGCCCTAGGCAAGATTTTAGGTGACGCCCCCCCACATCGGCAGTGAAGTGTATATACTCACAAGAACCCGAATAGCTTTGTCTTTGACCTTTTTTTTTACTTACAACTATACCTAATATATAAAGGGGTGGAAAAGTGACTATTACCTGCAGGGCAAACATTAGCTAACCAGAAGGCAATGATGTAAACAAAAAACACCTGTTTAAAAGATCTAATACAAATGTCCCTGAGGAATGTAAGGTGGGAGTACTGTAATTACCTAACGTTACATTATTATTTTCCATAACAATTTAGCCCCCTCCACAATATTAACCCGACGTTAAAACAGAACTAGCTATTTATTGATTAGCAATTGCCGAATCATGTAACATTGGCTTAATGCTAAAAAGCCAGGTTACTATCACATTCTGTAACAGACAAATCATTTCATGTAGGCTAACGTTACCTACCTGCTACCTCTGTCTTTTTCTCGTTTCTCCTCCTCTTCTTTTCTCTTTTTTCTTCCCTGGGCACCTGACAGTTTTGGCCGTTTTGACATCTTGTGTTGATTTTTTGATGTGGTGACGTCCAAGAGTCATGATACGGGAAGGGAGGGGGCGCACCGTGCGGGGGGAGGAGGGGGGGCGCAATGTTGTAACAAATAATATTTCTATTAAATAGGCTTTACTTTGCATTTTAATTAACGTGAGATTATTTTTTTGTATTTAGAAATAATAGTAACAATTTTTTTTTTTCTTTTTTTTTTCTCCAACATTTGTGGCACTGGCATGGCGCCCCCTGATGGACGGCGCCCTTAGCATTTGCCTATACGGCCTATGCCACGGGCCGGCCCTGCACGTACCCCTGGGGGTACTTGAAGGTATGCCTAGGGCAGGGGTCGGCAACCCGCGGCTCTAGAACCGCATGCGGCTCTTTAGCGCCGCCCTAGTGGCTCTCTTGAGCTTTTTCAAACATGTATGAAAAATGGAAAAAGATGAGGGGAAATTTTTTTGTTTGTTTGTTTTAATATGGTTTTCGTAGGACGACAAACATGATGCAAACCTCCCTAATTGTTATAAAGCACACCATTTATATTAAACATGCCTCACTGATTCGAGTATTTGGCGAGCGCCGTTTTGTCCTACTAATTTTGGCGGTCCTTGAACTCATCGTAGTTTGTTTACATATATAACTTTCTCCGACTTTCTAGGACGTGTTTTATGCCACTTCTTTTTCTGTCTCGATTTGTCCACCAAACTTTTAACGTTGTGCATGAATGCACAAAGGTGAGTTTTGTTGATGTTATTGACTTGTGTGGAGTGCTAATCAGACATATTTGGTCACTGCATGACTGCAAGCTAATCGATGCTAACATGCTAATTAGGCTAGCTATATGTACATATTGCATCATTATGCCTCGTTTGTAGGTATATTTGAGGTCATTTAGTTTCCTTTAAGTCATCTTAATTCAATTTGTATCTCATGACACACTATCTGTATGTAATATGGCTTTTAATTTTTTGCGGCTCCAGACAGATTTGTTTTTGTATTTTTGGTCCAATATGGCTCTTTCAACATTTTGGGTTGCCGACTCCCGGCCTAGGGGTAAGTGAGATTTTTTTTTAATATTCTAAAAAATAGCAACAATTCAAAAATCCTTTATAAATATATTTATTGACTTCAACAAAATATGAATGTAAGTTCATAAACTGAACATCAAATCAAGCTGGCTATTCCATTCATTACCATAAACCCAAAGTTTCCCCCATGCCATGATGGTTTGACCCTCACTAAAAAGTCTGTCAAAAAGAACTGTGGAAAGAAATGCAACAATGCAATATTTAGTGTTGACAGCTAGATGTTTTGTGGACATGTTCCATAAATATTGATGTTAAAGATTTCTTTTTTTGTGAAGAAATGTTTAGAATGAAGTTCATGAATCCAGATGGATCTCTATTACAATCCCCAAAGTGGGCACTTTAAGTTGATGATTACTTCTATGTGTAGAAATCTTTATTTATACTTGAATCACTTGTTTATTAAGTTTTTAGTTATATATTATATATTTTTTTCCAAATAGTTCAAGAAAGACCACTACAAATGAGCAATATTTTGCACTGTTATACAATTGAATAAATCAGAAACTGATGACATAGTGCTGTATTTTACTTCTTTATCTCTTTTTTTGCAACCAAAAAGCTTTGCTCTGATTAGGGGGTACTTGAATTAAAAAAAATGTCACAGGGGGTACATCACTGAAAAATGGTTGAGAACCACTGAGTTAAACGATGTAAGACTGTATGCATGTTCGAAATAAACCCAAATCATATCCATAACCAAAGATCAGTTTAAGAAAACATACAAAAACATGATCCTTCAAAAATATGAGAATGGCACTGTTAGGTTCAAACACTGATGACATCTATTAAACAAGACAAGAATCAAAGAATCAAACAGAGACAGAATTAAATGTGGACTCAATTGTGGAGAGACACCATCAACCTGTAACCTCTTACAGTACCTTAGCACGCTCTGACGAAAAAGGTTTACGTCTCCTCCTTTATTTAGATATTCAGTGTTTACACAACAACACATGTCTCAACAGGAATGGGGGGTTTGTAAACAGCTCTTGTTTTTGGTCACATTGAAGACAAAAGAAGAAGATGCCTCTGGCTTGGGCTCGTCCTGGATTCGGCTTGAGCAGGTCTTCGATGACAATAGATAACCCCCCTCCCGCCTCCTCCCATCGTACACAATGGAATTTTCCAAGCCTTTGCTTGGTGCAACAAAGACAGCTCTCATCTGTTCACTGGAACTCAGAACGGAAAGTTTTTTGATAATTTACATACAGATTTTCTGACAGTGCCGGTATAAAGATCACTTAAGTGTGGCATCGTTTTTATTTGTCCTTTTCTTCATTTAGTCTTCTCTTGATTATAGTTTTGTGTGTCATTATTATTGGATTTATCTTTATTTCTCTTATCTTCTTTATGTTATGTTTATGCTCAGTGGCCTTGTGGTTAGAGTGTCCGCCCTGACATCGGTAGGTCGTGAGTCCAAAGTCCGAGTCATACCAAAGACTATAAAAATGGAACCCATTACCTGCCTGCTTGGCACTCAGCATCAAGGGTTGGATTTGGGGGTTAAATCACCAAAATAATTCCTGGGCGCGACCACCGCTGCTGCTCACTGCTCCCATCACCTCCCAGGGGGTGAGGGTGATGGGTCAAATGCAGAGTATAATCTCACTACAGCTAGTGTGTGTGTGACAATCATTGGTACTTTAAATTTAACTTTTTGTGATTAATGTTATTACATTTATCAATTTTATTATTACTTGAAGGCAAGCAAATTATTGAATTATCAATATTTTTGGTAAACTACAGGGGTGGGACTTCCTCTAATTGTTATGTACTTTTATTATAGTGGTAATATAACAACCCCGACCAAATTAGATATATATTTTTTTTTTTACATATATTAGCTGCACCGGACTACAGTATAAACCGTAGATATATACCAGTACAAAATATTGTGTGAATTATTATTATATTATATTTATTATATTGTATATGTATATATATATATATATATATATATATATATATATATATATATATATATATATATATATATATATATTTATAATATATATTTAATATTATTTTATTATATTATATATTGTACATTAATTGTTCCCAAATGGTGCCTGCCGCACGGCAGTAAAACGGCTGATCAAACAAAACAGAAGTCATTGTCATGAACCCGCTAGCTGCAGAAGCTCGCTCTCCAATCAGCTAAACAGACTCAATAACGCCACGTTGACGTTTTGGTGAATTTACAAAACTGAAACGATACAAAAAAGAATGCCATTGTAAAAATACTAACGCAGAGATTTGTAAATGCGTTAGCATATTCGCTAATGCTAACGACATTAGCTTGATAATGGTACACTGCGATGGCACGTACAAATATGTGTGAAAACACTCATGCAGACATTACACATGGAACGGTTTAGTAATTATGAATTGTTTTGGTTACTGTTATGGTTTGCAGAGGGAGGTGACGGCAACAGACACCAGGGGGTCATTAGCTCTATAGATTTAATATATATATTCACCATATATATATATAATAATCAAACAATAGAATATAAACTAAGGAAATGAAGTGTGAACTATATCCAAAAGTGTATGTGGTGTGTGGCTATGTGTGTGATTAGCTGAGGTGTGTGTTACCAAATGTTGTCGAGAGCGAAGGAACACGGAAGTCCGTGGGGCAGGCAGATGATCCAGAGTAGGAGAGAAGAGATAAGATCCGTTTCCAAGCGGGAGGTCGAGAATCCAAAAGGGCAGTCCCGGAGGCAAGGGAACAAAAAGGTGACGAGACGCACAGCTCGCCAACACAGGAACAAGGGCAGACGCTGGAAGGACAAAGAAGAACAATGAAACACGGAGGGGCACACAAAGAGAGAGAGAGCGAGCATAAATATCCGATGATCGCTTACTGTACAGAAGACTATATTCCGGCCTGGCATGGCAGGTTGTGCGGGCTTATGAAGGCACCTTGTTCATCCCAGGCAGGTGCGCAGATTGCAGATCTCCTGCAGCTGTGCGGAGGTGCGCCCGCAGCGGAGAGGGAACGCCTGTGAACGCACAGATGGATGAGCGGCGGTGGCAGGAGTCTGAGCCGTAACAGTTACATTCTAAAATTTACAAATGTAGTTTGGAGTGACGAATGAAGAGTCATTTTGAGCAATGGATGGCTATACTTCCGGTTCAAGGCACAAAACAGGAAGTACATTTGTATTTAGTTTAAGTGTGTGTAAATTGCTAAACGTGACCTGCTGTCATTTAAATTCTTCAAATTACCAGGGCTTCCAAGTTTGGAACATATATTTGATAGGAGCCTCCAGGCATCAATTACCCCCCTGCAGTAAAACACATGTTATGCAAAGAGCTTATGAAAGCGTCAGCGGCAAGGATCAATAAAGCATCTTTATGACAACAGCTTAAGGAAATGCGCTCTCAGAGAGGCACCGTGCGGCGGTTTGCAGTGATGAATGGCTGTGGCAGGTCAGAATTAATTTACTGATGTGAACGTTGAAAACGCCACACCGATAAAGAGGTAGGGAGAGGCTATTAGGAGGCAGCTTGCACGCTTGTCCCCCCACCCTCTCACCATAAATACTAAAATACATCATTAGTGGCTTAGAACAGAAACATCAATTATAACGATTATTGGTGATGGAGACACGTAAAAGTGAAAGTGCACAAAGCAAAGTGAGCTCAAGGGACTTCAATGGCTGCCGGCAAGTTTGTGAGCATGACTATAGAAATATGGGATGATGAAAGTAAGGTTGATCATTTTCAGTCCTTCCAGGATTTTGCGGGCTTTTTTTTTCTTCTGTGATTTAGCGGCAGCATTTTCAAAAAGTTGCGATGTTTAAATCAAATCAAATCAAATCAAATCAACTTTATTTATAGAGCACATTTAAAATTTACCACAGGGGTAGCCAAAGTGCTGTACAATGAGCAGGTTAAAAGATAAAACGAGTACCGAGCAAACACAACACAACACAAACAGAACACGATAAAAAATAAACAATTAAAATAGAATTAATAAAAACATAAAAACATAAAAACAGGATCACAGCAGGTGTATTATGGGGCGCCATTGCAGGATGGATATCACTCAGTGTTAAAAGCCATGGAATAAAAGTATGTTTTTAAGAGAGATTTAAAAACAGGAAGAGAGGAGGCTTGTCTAACACTCAGGGGTAGGTCGTTCCAGAGCTTGGGAGCAGCAACGGCGAAAGCTCTGTCACCTCTAAGCTTCAGCCTTGTGTCAGGGACCGTCAACAGCAGCTGATCGGCTGATCTTAAGGATCGGGTGGGGCAGTAAGGCTGAAGGAGGTCGGAGAGATAGGTTGGCGCAAGGTTGTTTAAGGCTTATTTTTTCCAATAACAAATGTATCCGCTGGTAGGGATGTCCCGATCCGATATTTGGATCGGATCGGCCGCCGATATTTGCAAAAAAATGCGTATCGGCAAGGCATGGGAAAATGCCGATCCAGATCCAGTTAAAAAAAAAACTCTGCTCCGTGTTTTCCAACGCACCTATTTAAATAGTACATTCCACTTTTCTGCTGCTCCCTATAATTTCCGTTCCGCATTTTCCAGCACACCTTCAACACATCCAAAGGTCTGTGGATTCTAACGCAGTTGCTTTTAGCTGCTGGCATTACACGACAGGCTCTTCTCACTCTTTTCTGTGTCTGCGCTTCTCACAGACAGCAAGCGCACCTTCTTACACACGTCACATACTTTCACGTCATACGTCACAAACTGTCACGTCATACGTCACATACGTATACGTCCTCCCCGAGCAGAGAGGTAGCAGCATGGCTAACGTTAGCTGTGATGCTAGCGCAGCCGTGTGACCAACGTTCTCTCTAAGGTGCGCGCTTGTGCAATTGCGCACTGTTTAAACGTCCTCTGCGCATAGCAATTATATGCCACGCACAAAATCAAATAAAAAAATAAGCGCATAACAATTTTCGACACACCGACACGACAGAGAAAACGGTTTTCGTCATCATTGTTCAAATATTATAACGTCTGTCGAGACGCTTATCTCCATTCGGTGCCACACGCCCACACCATCAAAATGCCGAGGCAAAAATTTGCAGATCAACACCGTATGAAAAAATTTGTGATTTTTTTAGTTGTGATTTCCTTCTCTGCATGAACGTTTAAAAGTAGCATATATTAATGCAGTATGAAGAAGAATGTTTTAATGTAGACATGCAAGCCTTAAAAGAAAATGTTGAAAATCAAGACTACATTTCCTGCAAATGGGTGCATTTCTACCCTATATTTTAACTTTAGATTTATTCACATATCAAACTCTTTTGGCTGTCTTTTTGACACTTACATCAGGCACCCCCCTCCACACCCTGGATTATAAATAATGTAAATAATTCAATGTGATTATCTTGTGTGATGACTGTATTATGATGATAGTATATATCTGATAGTATATATCTGTATCATGAATCAATAAGTGGACCCCAACTTAAACAAGTTGAAAAACTTATTCGGGTGTTACCATTTAGTGGTCAATTGTACGGAATATGTACTTCACTGTGCAACCTACTAATAAAAGTCTCAATCAATCAATCAAAACGCATAGAATCATTATACTGCTGTGATTATATGCATCAAGTGTTCATTCAAGGCTAAGGCAAAATATCGAGATATATATCGTGTATCGCAATATGGCCTTAAAATATCGCAATATTAAAAAAAGGCCATATCGCCCAGCCCTAGTTTCAATGATGCCATTTCTGTTTGTCATGTATAATTTTGTCTATTTTGTGTTTATCCTTGAATAAAGAGGTCAATTTCTTGTTACCAACCATTGTGTATTATTCAAACTCCCCTAATTCAGCTGGCTAGTTGTTATCAAGAGTACTAAAACCCTTTTCAACATGATTCTGACAACTAAGTAGGCTAAATAACTTTAAACTTTAATACATGCTCGGATAGGCCATTATCGGTCAGTATCGCTTTCGGTCAGTATCGGTATCGGATCGGAAGTGCAAAAACAATATCGGTATCGGATCGGAAGTGCAAAAACCTGGATCGGGACATCCCTATCCGCTGGTAATTTTATGAATTTGTTTTAAGTGTTTTTGTAACCCTGACCTAGAAAAGCATGCCATTTCAACAATGACAAAATATGCTTTATTTTGCATCTTAAATTAAATGCTTTTGAACATTGACAATAATTCATCAGTACCGCCGGGACCTTGCGGGCCTTTTTTTGAGATGCCTAAATTGACAGAAGTTCATCCCAAAAATTGCAATAGAAAGTGCACCAAAGTTGAAAAGTTTAAGTCCCAACGATAGTCACACACACACTAGGTGTGGTGAAATTACCTTCTGCATTCGACCCATCCCCATGTTCACCCCCTGGGAGGTGAGGGGAGCAGTGAGCAGCAGTGGTGGCCACGCTCGGGAATCATTTTGGGGATTTAACCCCCAATTCCAACCCTTGATGCTGAGTGCCAAGCAGGGAGGTAATGGGTCCCATTTTCATACTCTTTGATATGACTCCGCCGGGGTTTGAACTGACGACCTTCTAGGCTCAGGGCGGATACTCTAACCACAAGGGCCACCGAGCAGTTTCTCACAACCGCGGGAGAAAGTTCAAGTTGCATTAAATGTTTATGATTTTCCCTCTGTAACTGTAATAGGGAAATTTGCAGAAGAAATAGTAATTTTGTCATGATCCATAGTCCGGATCATGTTTTTGTTATGTTCTGTTAGTTTTGGACTGCAATAGTTCCTGTTTTTTGTGCACTCTTGTTTGTTTTGGTTGCCATGGTTGCGTATTAGTTTCACCTGCCTCTTGTGTTCGGGACACTCACCTGGCTCTAATCATGAGACATTATTTAAGCCTGCATTTGTGAGTCAGTCGGCTGGCGTCATTGTTTGTGTCATGCAATGCCATAGTTTATGCTAAGTGTTTACCTCATGCCTTGCCAATTAAGTCGCGTTTGTTTCATGCCACAATTTTGTGTTTGTTCCATGCCATAGTTTATGCTGTTTGTTTCATGCCACAGTTTTGTGTTTGTTCCACGCCATAGTTTAGGCTGTTTGTTTCATGCCACAGTTTTGTGTTTGTTCCATGCCACAGTTTCGTGTTTGTTTCATGCCACAGTTTCGTGTTTGTTCCACGCCATAGTTTAGGCTGTTTGTTTCATGCCACAGTTTTGTGTTTGTTCCACGCCATAGTTTATGCTGTTTGTTTCATGCCACAGTTTCGTGTTTGTTCCATGCCATAGTTTAGGCTGTTTGTTTCATGCCACAGTTTCATGTTAATTCCACGCCATCGTTTATGCTGTTTGTTTACCTCATGCCCTGCCAAGATTTCTTGAGAAGATTAAAATATGTTCCTACCTGCAAGTCCTGTCCTGAGTGATCCGTTTTATATACCGGGGAAACAAACATCGCAGCAAGCTGCGACCTCCCCGTCGTGACAAATTTGTGAAAAAATATGAACAAAAAAACTAAAAGAAACATATGATAAATATAGCAAACAAACAAAAAAGTGCTAAATGGGCTTTATCGCAACAAATTACACAGGTATTTTGACAATTACACGAGGAAAAAAACCTTTCACAATTCATGCTGAAGACAAGTAAACAATAATCGGAGCCACCTAAAACCCGAATTCTTGTATGGCATGCATTGTTTTATTTATCTTGGTGAGCTGGGGCTCTTTGGAACCCAATGAGTATAAAAACAAAATGCCATCTTAACTTGTGGATGCGTTTTCAGCCATCTTGACTCTTGACTCTAACATGGACATAACAGGACACACCTTTTCTTTCACTGTGTTTTCTTTATTTTCATGACTATTTACATTGTAGATTGTCACTGAAGGCATCAAAACTATGAATGAACACATGTGGAGTTATGTACAAGAAGGTGAAATAACTGAAAACATGTTTTATATTCTAGTTACTTCAAAATAGCCACCCTATGCTCTGACCATGTACTCTACCAATACCGCCTATAAAACAATCCCCAACCCCACCCCTGGTGGCCCCCCATTTTTGGTGGGCCTAAATATCTCTCTAATCTGTAATCAATGATAATATGGAAAAGCTGTTGATGGCTAAAAAAACACACACAAACTTTAGAGCAGACCTGGGCAAATTAAGGCCCGGGGGCCACATGTGGCCCGTTGAGCTTTTCAATCTGGCCCACCGGACATTCCCAAATATTTTTTTTAGATCTTTAAGATGGAAAGTGTAGCTGCCATTATGATGTGCAGTGATGTTTTTTTAATGACCGTAAGTCTTGAACTATACTACGTATTTCAATGCTTGTATGGTATGCATGTATGATATTTTAGTGACTAGTGTTGTCCTGATACCAATATTATTTCGATACTTTTCGGTAATTTTCGATACTTTTCTAAATAAAGGGGACCAGAAAAAATTGCATAAATGGCTTTAGTTTAACAAAAAATCTTAGGGTGTGGCGGACCGGTACTTTTCAGAGGCGGTATGTTACCGAATATGATTCATTAGTATGGCAATTTAAATCAATGTTCAAGTAAATTAGTTTTTTTATTGTAAAAAATAATAAATAAATTTGAATTTAATTCTTCATTTTAGCTTCTGTTTTTTCAACGAAGAATATTTGTGAAATATTTCTTCAAACTTATTATGATTAAAATTTAAAAAAAAAATTCTGGCAAATCTAGAAAATCTGTAGAATCAAATTTAAATCTTATTTCAAAGTCTTTTGAATTTCTTTTAAAATTTTTGTTCTGGAAAATCTAGAAGAAATAATGATTTGTCTTTGTTAGAAATATAGCTTGGTCCAATTTGTTATATATTCTAACAAAGTGCAGGTTGGATTTTAACCTATTTAAAACATGTCATCAAAATTCTAAAATTAATCTTAATCAGGAAAAATTACTAATGATGTTCCAAAAATTATTTTTAAAATGTTTTCAAAAAGATTCGAATTAGCTAGTTTTTCTCTTCTTTTTTTCGGTTGAATTTTGAATTTTAAAGAGTCGAAATTGAAGATAAACTATGTTTCAAAATTTAATTTTCGCAGCTTAATGCGGGATTCGCTCCCCCGGGATGCAAACGGACCACTCCGGACAGGACTTGCAGGTAGGAACATGATTTATTTTTTAAAATCAAACAAGTACCAAAAATGGAAAACAAGTCAGAGGAAAAACGTGCCGATCGCACTTGAAGCTAAGGCTACTACTTAGCATAGACTAACAACAAGCAATACTCACGTAACAGGAGCATTAGGCAAACAAAGAAGCCAGGCCGACTGACCGGCAAAGGCAGGCTTAAATAATGCCTCTGATTAGTGCTCGGGGAACAGGTGAGCGTCCCGAACACCAATCATTGGCAGGTGAAAAATAATAAGTCGCCAAGGTAACTAAACAAACTCAAGGGTGCAAAACAATAGGAATTTAGGGAGTCAAAAACTAACAGAAAATAACAAAAATATGATCCGGGCCACGGATCATGACAAACGCATTGAAATGAGAAGGTGTGTCCTGTACTGTATATACCCTTTCTCCACCACTAATTGGAAGTATAATGTCCTCTTAAGTGGAAACCAAGGGTCTTGTATAGAACAAATGCTGTATTGTGATCTACACAACCAAACATGTGATGTCAACATAACTGGGCGCCATTACTTTTTGTATACCAGCTGTACACTGACTACTCTTAAGTATATCCAAGCTTCATTTCTAGTATTGTAGTGGAGTAAAAATGGTTGAAAAGTTTACTCACTTTTGAGAGATACTGTATATGGACATATGCCCATTAAAGTTTTTTCATGGAGTATACCAGGGTTGTACGGTATACCGGTATTAGTATAATACTGTGATACTAATGAATCATTTTCGGTACTTTACCGCTTCTGAAAAGTAGCGGTCCCCCCCTATGATTATGTCAATATTTTTTGGCATCACAACATCTCCTTTCGTTTGTTTTTAAATGTATATTATGTTTATAAATTCAGGAAATATGTCCCTGGACACATGAAAACTTTGAATATGACCAATGTATGACCCTGTAACGACTTGGTATCGGATTGATACCCAAATTTGTGGTATCATCCAAAACTAATGTTAAGCATCCAAACAACAGAAGAATAAATGTATGAGTAGTAGATTAATAATTCATTTTCTGCCACAAAATAATAGAACGGAAAATGACATAATTTGTTACTGCATATGTCAGCATACTAATTATGAGCCTTTGTTTGTTTACTTACTACTAAAAGACAAGTTGTCTTGTTTGTTCACTATTTTATTCAAGGACAAACTTGCAATAAGAAACATATATTTAATGTACTCTAAGATTTTTTTGTAAAAAAAAAAAAAAAAAGCCAATAATGCCATTTTTTTCCCCTTTATTTAGAAAAGTATCGAAAAGTATCGAAATCATTTTAGTACCGTTACCAAAATATTGGTATCGGGACAACACTAGAGCAGTGTTTTTCAACCTTTTTTGAGCCAAGGCACATTTTTTGCGTTGAAAAAATCCGGAGGCACACCACCAGCTGAAATCATTAAAAAACGAAACTCAGTTGACAGTAAAAAGTCGTTGTCGCAATTGTTGGATAGGACTTTAAACCAAAACCAAGCATGCATCACTATAGCTCTTGTCGCAAAGTAGGTGTACTGTCACCACCTGTCACATCACACCCTGACTTATTTAGACTTTTTTGCTGTTGTCCTGTGTGTAGTGTTTTAGTTCTTGTCTTGCGCTCTTATTTTTGTAGCTTTTTCTCTTTTTTTGGTATTTTCCTGTAGCAGTTTCATGTCTTCCTTAGAGCGATATTTTCGGCATCTACTTTGTTTTAGCAATCAAGAATATTTCAGTTGTTTTTATCCTTCTTTGTGGGGACATTGTTGACTGTCATGTCATGTTCGGATGTACTTCGTGGACGCCGTCTTTGCTCCACAGTAAGTCTTTGCTGTCGTCCAGCAATCTGTTTTTTGTTTACTTTGTAGCCAGTTCAGTTTTAGTTTCGTTCTGCATAGCCTTCCCTAAGCTTCAATGCCTTTTTTTTTAGGGGCACTCACCTTTTGTTTATTTTTGGTTTCAGCATTCGATACTTTTTTACCTACCTCCCGCTGTTTTCGACATCTACAAAGCATTTAGCTACCTGCTGCCACCTAGTGATATGGAAGAGTATTACAGGGTTACTCTGCCAAGCTCTAGACAGCACCGAAACCCAACAGCAACACATCATTTGCAAACTATAATTACTGGTTTGCAAAAAATATTTTCAACCCAAATAGGTGAAATTAGATAATCTCCCATGGCACACCCGACTGCGTGGCACAGTGGTTGAAAAACACTGCACTAGAGTATACATTTTGTGTATTTAATACATATCTTAACCAACAGTGTCATGCATACTTTGTAAAACAAAAACCACCAAAGACTGTGCTGTTGTTGTTGGTATTATCACTATTGTTGTTATTATTATTATTATTATGTCGTAATGTCTTTACCACATTATGGCGTCCCAGCGTGAATAAATTAAAGTGTTTTTTTTAGCAGAGCATGACGTGTATTTCGAGCTCTTCTCTGTTCACCGATTTAGAAATAAAATGCATGTTATGGTTTTGACATAAAGGTACTTTCAAATGAGACGGGTGCCACTTACAGTACGGAGCAAAATAATTCTGTGAAATCCCCATAGAGTTGGAAGAATAATAAAACATGCATTTGAGCAAAATACATGCAGTCCGCAGTGAGAATCAATTATCACAGCCTAAACCGTGAGGTAATAAAAGATTCTTTTCACAGCATTTTGCATTGATAGTCCATAATGAGCTCTCGCTCGCCATGGTGTCTGGCAAAAGAAAGTGATGTAAGAGCGTGCAAAGTGAAAAGTAAAACAGGAAAAAGAGCATGACTTCCTCGCTTGCAATACTTTGTAGCCTACAGCCGAAAGTAGTGAGCATGAATAAGAACAGGAAGATACAAACCGACAAATCCATCAGAGCCACTTTGTGCGTGTAAATATCTACACTGGAACAAAATAATAGTGTATTTAAAATACTGAGCTCTTTCTGCATGATAACTTTTTAAATAATATTTTGTAGGAATGCACAATTTTTTTTTTTTTCAAGCCGACCGATGCAGATAACTTGCTGCTTCTTATGAATAACTTATTTATTACTATTAGTATTCAAATTTTGGTTAACCCGTAGTTTGTGCACTCCTTTCTTTGCGGATGGCTTTGGGGCGGGAATAACGCTGTGGGATGGATGAAAAGTGAGTATGATTACAGCGACAAATGCACTTTCTGCTGTTAATTTTTTTGTTTGTTTTCTTTAAAGGCCTACTGAAATGCGATTTTCTTATTTAAACGGGGATAGCAGGTCCATTTTATGTGTCATACTTGATCATTTCGCGATATTGCCATATTTTTGCTGAACGGATTTAGTAGAGAACATCGACGATAAAGTTCGCAACTTTTGGTTGCTGATAAAAAAGCCTTACCTGTACCGGAAGTAGCAGACGAGTAGCGTGACGTCACAGGTTGTGGAGCTCCTCACATCTGCACATTGTTTACAATCATGGCCACCAGCAGCGAGAGCGATTCGGACCGAGAAAGCGACGATTTCTCCATTAATTTGAGTGAGGATGAAAGATTTGTGGATGAGGAAAGTGAGAGTGAAGGACTAGAGGGCAGTGGGAGCAATTCAGATAGGGAAGATGCTGTGAGAGGCGGGTGGGACCTGATATTCAGCTGGGAATGACTAAAACAGTAAATAAACACAAGACATATTTATACTCTATTAGCCACAACACAACCAGGCTTATATTTAATATGCCACATAACAAACACCTCCCCCCTCCCGTCCATATAACCCGCCAATACAACTCAAACACCTGCACAACACACTCAATCCCACAGCCCAAAGTACTGTTCACCTCCCCAAAGTTCATACAGCACATATATTTCCCCAAAGTCCCCAAAGTTACGTACGTGACATGCACATAGCGGCACGCACGTACGGGCAAGCGATCAAATGTTTGGAAGCCGCAGCTGCAATGCGTACTCACGGTACCGCGTTTGCGCATCCAACTCAAAGTCCTCCTGGTAAGAGTCTCTGTTGTCCCAGTTCTCCACAGGCCAATGGTAAAGCTTGACTGTCATCTTTCGGGAATGTAAACAATGAAACACCGGCTGTGTTTGTGTTGCTGCAGCCACCGGCCGCAATACACCGCTTCCCACCTACAGCTTTCGTCTTTGCTGTCTCCATTGTTCATTGAACAAATTGCAAAAGATTCACCAACACAGATGTCCAGAATACTGTGGAATGTTGCGATGAAAACAGACGACTTAATAGCTGGCCACCATGCTGTCCCAAAATGTCCTCTACAATCTGTGACGTCACGCGCAGGCGTCATCATACCGAGACGTTTTCAGCAGGATATTTCGCGCAAAATTTAAAATTGCACTTTAGTAAGCTAATCCAGCCGTATTGGCATGTGTTGCAATGTTAAGATTTCATCATTGATATATAAACTATCAGACTGCGTGGTTGGTAGTAGTGGGTTTTAGTAGGCCTTTAAATTCATATATTTTTTTGTTCTGCATTGTTAAATGTTAGATTATTAAATTTCATCAAAAGACCAGAGGGTTGTGACATTCATGAATTAAACGCATCAATTAACTGGCTCATTAACCCTCCTAAGACCTAAACTTTTGCATGGCATGCATTTTTAATGTATCTTAGCGTGTTGGGCTTTTTGGGAATTGATGAGTTTAAAAACTAATAATTATCTTTTGACATTAAGTAGTTTATTAGAAAATGGGTGTCCACATATGAGGACATTTGTTTAATATTTTAACAGACTAAATAAAGTCATAATTGAGTAATGATTTGGAAAAGTCTTTATTTGGTGCTCAAATGAAACATAAAACATTTCCCTTACACTACCAAACAACCAAATGGAAACATATTTACACCTACATTAATAGTCAAAAGTTTACATGCACTTGTAAATAACATAATGTCATGGCTGTCTTGAGTTTCCAATCATTTCTACAACTCTTATTTTTTGTGATAGAGTGATTGGAGCACATACTTGTTGGTCACAAAAAAACATTCATGAAGTTTGGTTATTTTATGAATTTATTATGGGTCTACTGAAAATGTGACCAAGTCTGCTGGGTCAAAAGTATACATACAGCAATGTTAATATTTGCTTACATGTCCCTTGACAAGTTTCACTGCAATAAGGCGCTTTTGGTAGCCATCCACAAGCTTCTGGCAAGCTTCTGGTTGAATTTTTGACCACTCCTCTTGACAAAGTTGGTGCAGTTCAAATCAATGTGTTGGTTTTCTGACGTGGACTTTTTTCTTCAGCATTGTCCACACGTTTAAGTCATGACTTTGGGAAGGCCATTCCAAAACTTTAATTCGAGCCTGATTTAGCCATTCCTTTACCACTTGTGACGTGCGTTAGGGGTCATTGTCCTGTTGGAACACCCAACTGCGCCCAAGACCCAACCTCCGGGCTGATGATTTTAGGTTGTCCTGAAGAATATGGAGGTTATCCTCCTTCATTGTCCCATTTAATCCTCCTTCATTGTCCCATTTACTCTCTGTAAAGCACCAGTTCCATTGGCAGCAAAACAGGCCCAGAGCATAATACTACCACCACCATGCTTGACAGGAGGAATGGTGTTCCTGGGATTAGTGTTGGGGGTCATTGTCCTGTTGGAACACCAAACTGCGCCTAAGACCCAACCTCTAAGTTGATGATTTTAGGTTGATGCCAACTGGGTTTGGTTTCATTGGCAGATATTGTCGGTTCCTGTGAACGGAATCATCTGCTCATCAATGGAAATGCATTCTGGTCGAGGCTGAGACTTGCAACCTTTCAGAATGCGGTTCAAACAAGAACTTTCAGATCTTCTTGAACATCATCATCACTCAGTACGTGTCCATGCACTAAATTAGTAAGAATTCTCAAACAGTTTGGCTGTAAATAAGCCTCCTACAACCCGTAAGGAACCACCTTAATCCGATCATGTTCGGTTTTTGAAAAGTCAGACTACGACAACTGGATTATGCAATTGGAAACAAGATCTTTTAACGGGGTGTGTGAGCCGGAGGTGGCCCTTCATATCGCACATGCGCCAGTCTCAACGCGCGGAATATAACCTGGAAGTACAAACGTAGATACCATTCAATAAACACATAGGCAACCATTTTAATGAAGAGTAGACTGTTTATTTGCATCACAAATTAAAATAACAGAACATTTTCAAGTGCATCAAAGGTAGAAAAGAAAAACTGATTTATTGAAGAAGGTAACCAAGGAAATGGAGAATGCCATCTTAATAAGGACTGGCGACCAAAATACGAATGAGATGGGAGAGAGTGAAGCAGGTATATTTCATGGAAAGTAATAAAGTGTACGCAAACCTCTTCATGCTGCATTCGTGACCAATAATCACATTAGAGAGAGTGCATGGACACATGTAGGTGTGAAAATACAAAAAAACAAAGTATTTGAGAAATCAGACTAATTTAGTGCATGGAAATGTAGTGAGTGCCCACTTTGAGTGATTTCCTCAGTCTGAAGAATTTGCCATGTGTGGACTTTTTAGTGATGGCAGGAATTCTCAAGGCTCTCGACGAAGGATGTCCGATAATGGCTTTTTGCCGATATCCGATATTCCGATATTGACCAAACCCTTAATTACCGATACCGATATCAACCGATACCAATATATACAGTCGTGGAATTAGCACATTATTATGCCTAAATTGGACAACCAGGTATGGTGACGATAAGGTCATTAAAAAAATAAAAAATAATAATAAGATAAATAAATTAAAAACATTTTCTTGAATAAAAAAGAAAGTAAAACTATATAAAAACAGTTACATAGAAACTAGTAATTAATGAAAATGAGTAAAATTAACTGTTAAAGGTTACCGTATTTTCCGCACTATAAGGCGCACCGGATTATTAGCCGCACCTTCAATGAATGGCATATTTCATAACTTTGTCCACCAATAAGCCGCCCCGGACTATAAGCCGCGCCTACGCTGCGCTAAAGGGAATGTCAAAAAAACAGTCAGATAGGTCAGTCAAACTTTAATAATATATTAAAAACCAGCGTTCTAACAA
The DNA here is from genome assembly GCF_033978685.3 of Nerophis lumbriciformis. NCBI lineage: Eukaryota > Metazoa > Chordata > Actinopteri > Syngnathiformes > Syngnathidae > Nerophis > Nerophis lumbriciformis. The sequence goes on along the minus strand of NC_084570.2, from coordinate 7,738,860 downwards.
CTCTGTTCACTCCCAAAATGTACGCAAATGTGCAATCACAAACATAGTAAAATTCAAAATAGTGCAGAGCAATAGCAACATAATGTTGCTCGAACGTTAATGTCACAACACACAAAATAAACATAGCGCTCACTTTCTGAAGTTATTCTTCATTCGTAAATCCTTCGTCTTCGGTGTCCGAAGTGAAAAGTTGGGCAAATTTACGATCCACTGGCAGATGTTGGCGTCGTCTGGCGCTGCCTCCTCGTCTTAGTGAAGGTGTGTTCGCCTTCTGTCTTCCATTGTTCCCACGCAGTTAGCAGTCTAGCTTCGAATGCCCTGTTGACACCAATATCTAGCAGCTGGAGGTCTTTTGTCAATCCACCCGGAATGACGGCGAGTATTGAATTAAGCGCGTAAGCGTGTCTCTCAATGTGCTGTTATGAGCTAGCAAATATAACAACTACACTACCCAGCATGCAACGATAGTTACGAGCATGCGCGGTAGCCCTGAGAAGCGTTGTTGTATGCTGGGAGTTAGAATGTGGTTATGAGCACGCTGTGAGTAAACGTTGAGAACTCAGTTAACACGCCTCGTCTGCATTATTTATAATTAGACAGACAACACACTTAATAGGAGCCATTTTGGGGTCTTTACATAAACACACAAATGGAAATGAAACGTCACATATCCCAGCATGCACCGCGCGCTTCTTCTACGGGGAAAAAAGATGGCGGCTGTTTACCGTAGTTGCGAGACCTAAACTTTATGAAAATGAATCTTAATATTTATCCATATATAAAGCGCACCGGGTTATAAGGCGCACTGTCAGCTTTTGAGAAAATTTGTGGTTTTTAGGTGCGCCTTATAGTGCGGAAAATACGGTAGTACTATTAGTGGACCAGCAGCACGCACAATCATGTGTGCTTACGGACTGTATCCCTTGCAGACTGCATTGATATATATTGATATATAATGTAGGAACCAGAATATTAATAACAGAAAGAAACAACCCTTTTGTGTGAATGAGTGTAAATGGGGGAGGGAGGTGTTTTGGGTTGGTGTACTAATTGTAAGTGTGTCTTGTGTTTTTTATGTTGATTTAATAAAAAATAAAAATAAATAAAAAGATACCGATAATAAAAAAAAACGATACCGATAATTTCCGATATTACATTCTAAAGCATTTATCGGCCGATAAATATCGGCAGGCCTATATTATCGGACATCTCTACTCTCGGGGAAAATTACAAGGACAATACTCCCAGAGATGAGTGCCATGTACACAAGTCGCTGCCTAAAGCGAGTACACAACATCCTGAAGGACAGATACCACCCAACACATGGCCTCTTCAACCTGCTACCCTCTGGAAGGAGGTATAGATCGATTCGCGCCAGGACCACCAGAATGTCTCACAGTCTGTATCCCCAGGCTGTGAGACTGCTAAATGAACAGCCTGCCCCTTTGCTGCCCCGGACCATCTTATTACCTCACTCTTCACCACCTCAATAATTGTGCTCTGGACATTGCATTGCTGCAACATCAACGTAACACCCATCAGACATCTGACTGTTCCCACCCCCACGTCCCTCTTATCGCGATCTTCCTGACAATGCTAAAATGCTAAAATGTAAACTATTGTCAACCTGCACATCAATGCAGTTTCTATGCCGCTGGACAAAGCTCAAACAAAATCTTGTTGTTCACGTATGACTTAAGTGTTATTATGACAATGACAATAAAGGAATTGTTAGATTGATTGATTGATAATGATCTATCCGATGCACCTCTAATATTTTGCACAAGGCCGCAGAGGCTTAATTGTGTATATTTAGTGAAGTATGGAAAGAACCTGCTACAACTTTGAAGGGAACTCTGGTTCATTGGCTTGTCCTCAAGCTGCCAGTGGCTTTACTGGAGAAGCTGATTTATTCATCTAGTGGCCAGCATGTGGTCCAAAAGGTTGCCGAAGCACCAAGTGCTCTGCCAGCTTTGTAGAACTAATCATATGGAAATGGCATTCACAGGCCGCTGTGTTGCAGCCGCTCCTTAGTCCGCCGCAGCCGAGTGACTGACAGCCATGGGAATAGATTGTCCTGAATGATTTGCTTTTCCTCCCAAGCCAGGCGTGTCACCAGCCCGCCTTGGTCTTATCTACGTGCGCTGCGTCTTCTGTAGCAGTCGCCCGCTCACGCCGTGCGCCATTTGCACGCCAGCCCTGACAGGGATCAGCCCATCTGAATAGGCAGATGTCATTTTCTGATGTGGTTTGCTTTATAACTTTGAATTTTCATGAGGCCTCTGGATGTTCCGGGGGCCAAAACACACCTTTTTTTTGTTTGTTTTTCTAGTTTCCATATGCAAAAGGGTGCAGAGGATTATTGCAATACACAATAACTTCGCATTTAACTTTTTGTGCTTTACTATTTTTTGACTAAATACTTTGTTCAGTCGGCACAAATGTTGTCTTGGCTGCTTAATTAAATAGCCAATGTCTGTTTTGTCAAAAGAAGCTTCATTTAATTAATTCTGTTGCGTCGTTCCCAACATTGCTTTCACTCCGAGCTTATGTTTGGACTGCAGTCATGGAGAGAAAAAAAAGCCGACGTACTTTACTGGATTGGTAATTGAACAATGATGAGGGAGCCCATTTCTAATCGTAAGCATTAGGAGGATGTTCACCCATCCTCATAGTAACATGGCGCTTTTAGCCTAAAACGCTGCTGATTTGCATCATAATGCAGTTGTATTATGTGAGGAGCTGCAGGAAAACAACGCACTGCAGGTGGTTATTCGTCTATTTTCCTCTTCATTTACACACCACCAACCTTAATCAATGTGAAATCATCAACTCATATCATAGCAACCAATGATCCCGGAGGATCATGGACTTGTGCCCCGTTGGGTACTGACGCAGCTGTAAAGTCCTTTACGGGGAATGACAGTCCCTTCTGCAGCTTGCACTGATAAATGCTGAGGATGATCTGTTGATGGGTCTGTCTTTCCACGGCGCCTCCTCTGCCTGCCGCGTCAGTTAACGCTCGAAGTGCTAGAAACCTGTCCACACGTTACCACTCCAAGCAGATCTGTCTGCGACCGCTGTCTGCAAGGAATTGATCAATCCCTCCAGCAATTTGCAAGGTCACGATTACAGGAATTCACGGGTCTTACAAAAACAGAGTAAAACAACTTGCACTGAGCCTAGTCTATAAAATCCGCTACACCTCCCTGATACCGAAGTACATGTCAAAATACTTCCTTAAAGGCCTACTGAAATGAAATGTTTTTATTTAAACGGGGATAGCCGATCCATTCTATGTGTCATACTTGATCATTTCGCGATATTGCCATATTTTTGCTGAAAGGATTTAGTAGAGAACAACGACGATAAAGTTCGCAACTTTTGGTCGCTGATAAAAAAAAGCCTTGCCTGTACCGGAAGTAGCATGACGTCACAAGTTGAAAGTCTCCTCACATTTCCCCATTGTTTACACCAGCATCGAGAGCGATTGGGACCGAGAAAGCGACGATTACCCCATTAATTTGAGCCAGGATGAAGGATTCGTGGATGAGGAACGTGAGAGTGAAGTATTAGAGTGCAGTGCAGGACGCATCTTTTTTCCGCTCTGACCGTAACTTAAGTACAAGGGCTCATTGGATTCCACACTCTCTCCTTGTTCTATTGTGGATCACGGATTTGTATTTTAAACCACCTCGGATACTATATCCTCTTGAAAATGAGAGTCGAGAACGCGAAATGGACATTCACAGTGACTTTTATCTCCACGACAATACATCGGTGAAACACTTTAGCTACGGAGCTAACGTGATAGCATCGGGCTTAACTACAGATAGAAACAAAAGAAATAAACCCCTGACTGGAAGGATGGACAGAAAATCAACAATACTATTAAACCATGGACCTGTAACTACACGGTTAATGCTTTCCAGCGTGGCGAAGCTTAACAATGCTGTTGCTAACGACGCCATTGAATCTAACTTAGCTACGGACCTCGACAGAGCTATGATAAAAACATTAGCTCTCAACCTACGCCAACCCTCATCTGCTCATCAACACTGAAGCTCACCTGCGTTCCAGCGATCGACGGAGCGACGAAGGACTTCACCCGATCATCGATGCGGTCGGCGGCTAGCGTCGGATAGCGCGTCTGCTATCCAAGTCAAAGTCCTCCTGGTTGTGTTGCTGTAGCCAGACGCTAATACACCCATCGCATCTACAGCTTTCTTCTTTGCAGTCTCCATTGTTCATTAAACAAATTGCAAAAGATTCACCAACACAGATGTCCAGAATACTGTGGAATTTTGCGATGAAAACTGAGCTTTTTGTATTGGAAACAATACTTCCGTTTCAACCATCGACATCACGCGCATACGTCATCATACCTAGACGTTTTCAACCGGAAGTTTTGCAGGAAATTTAAAATTGCACTTTATAAGTTAACCCGGCCGTATTGGCATGTGTTGCAAAGTTAAGATTTCATCATTGATACACAAACTATCAGACTGCGTGGTCGGTAGTAGTGGGTTTCAGTAGGCCTTTAACGTAAAAGACTGCCATAACCACAACACCAGGGGGAGCTCCACTTACCACGTTAAACCCAGATTCCGATCTAACAAAGGTCTTAACTCATTCTCTTTCTATGCCACATCAATATGGAATGCGCTCCCAACAGGCATAACAGAAAGGGCATCTCTATCCTCCTTCAAAACCGCAATAAAAGTACACCTCCAGGCAACTTCAACCCTAAACTAACACCCTCCCCGGATTGTTAATAATCAAAATGTAAACAATCAATTGTAGATACTTTTCTTATGCCTTCTGATCTCTCTCTCTCTCTCTATGTCCACTACTTGCTGTACATATCCTACCAAGTCAGACCTACACTGTTTCAATATCCATTTCTCTGTTCTCAATTGTTGATGACTGATGATAACAACCAAACCTAACCCTCCCCACCCCAAATTGTAAATAATGTAAATAATTCAATGTATACACCCTGATGATTATCTTGTGTGATGACTGTATTATGATGATAGTATATATCCATCCATCCATCTTCTTCCGCTTATCCGAGGTCGGGTCGTGAGGGCAGCAGCCTAAGCAGGGAAGCCCAGACTTCCCTCTCCCCAGCCACTTCGTCCAGCTCTTCCTGTGGGACCCCGAGGCGTTCCCAGGCCAGCCGGGAGACATAGTCTTCCCAACTTGTCCTGGGTCTTCCCCGCGGCCTCCTACCGGTCGGACGTGCCCTAAACTCCTCCCTAGGGAGGTGTTCGGGTGGCATCCTGACCAGATGCCCGAACCACCTCATCTGGTTCCTCTCGATGTGGAGGAGCAGCGGCTTTACTTTGAGCTCCCCCCGGATGGCAGAGCTTCTCACCCTATCTCTAAGGGAGAGCCCCGCCACCCGGCGGAGGAAACTCATTTCGGCCGCTTGTACCCGTGATCTTGTCCTTTCGGTCATAACCCAAAGCTCATGACCATAGGTGAGGATGGGAACGTAGATCGACCGGTAAATTGAGAGCTTTGCCTTCCGGCTCAGCCCTTCCGGCTCAGCTCCTTCTTCACCACAACGGATCGATACAGCGTCCACATTACTGAAGATGCCGCACCGATCCGCCTGTCGATCTCACGATCCACTCTTCCCTCACTCGTGAACAAGACTCCGAGGTACTTGAACTCCTCCACTAAGGGCAAGATCTCCTCCCCAACCCGAAGATGGCACTCCACCCTTTTCCGGGCGAGAAACATGGACTCGGACTTGGAGGTGCTGATTCTCATCCCAGTCGCTTCACACTCGGCTGCGAACCGATCCAGTGAGAGCTGAAGATCCTGGCCAGATGAAGCCATCAGGACCACATCATCTGCAAAAAGCAGAGACCTAATCCTGCAGCCACCAAACCAGATCCCCTCAACGCCTTGACTGCGCCTAGAAAATTCTGTCCATAAAAGTTATGAACAGAATCGGTGACAAAGGGCAGCCTTGGCAGAGTCCAACCCTCACTGGAAACGTGTCCGACTTACTGCCGGCAATGCGGACCAAGCTCTGGCACTGAGCATACAGGGAGCGGACTGCCACAATCAGACAGTCCGATACCCCATACTCTCTGAGCACTCCCCACAGGACTTCCCGAGGGACACGGTCGAATGCCTTCTCCAAGTCCACAAAACACATGTAGACTGGTTGGGCAAACTCCCATGCACCCTCAAGGACCCTGCCGAGAGTATAGAGCTGGTCCACAGTTCCACGACCAGGACGAAAACCACACTGTTCCTCCTGAATCCGAGGTTCGACTATCCGGCGTAGCCTCCTCTCCAGTACACCTGAATAGACCTTACCGGGAAGGCTGAGGAGTGTGATCCCACGATAGTTAGAACACACCCTCCGGTTCCCCTTCTTAAAGAGAGTATAGTATATATGATAGTATATATCTGTATCATGAATCAAATTAAGTGGACCCCGACTTAAACAAGTTGAAAAACGTATTCGGGTCTTACCATTTAGTGGTCAATTGTACGGACTATGTACTTCACTGTGCAACCTACTCATAAAAGTCTCAATCAATCAATCAAAACAGATGTGATAGCTCAGTTACAGCTCATGTTATTCTATTCTGTGTTATATGTGTTTTATGTTGCACGATTGCACCAAGTAAAATTCCTAGTTTGTGAACCCATTCTCAAACAATGACAATAAGACCTATTCTGATTCTGATTCTGATTACCTGTGGCCTTTGCAACTTTGTCCAATGTCTGCAACCTCCCCACGCACTTTCACTCTTTTTTTGTCTATCAAATTTGCCTCTGAACAGCGTTCAGATGCACATCTCAACAGTCTCATCAAGACGTATGTTGGTTTTTTGTGTAGACGAAAAAGGAACAGCAACGTGTAACAATATATTAACTCTTTAGTCCTCAAATGGTGAATGGGTTGTACTGGTATAGCGCTTTTTTACCTTCAAGGCACTCAATGCGCTTTGACACTATTTCCACATTCACTCATTCACACACACATTCACACACTGATGGCGGGAGCTGTCATGCAAGGCCCTAACCACGACCCATCAGGAGCAAGGGTGAAGTGCCTTGCTCAAGGACACAACAGACGTGGCTCGGTTGGTACACTGCAAAAAGTCAGTGTTCAAAAACAAGAAAAAAAAAGAGGGGTATTTTATTTGAACTAAGCAAAACTATCTGCCAATAGAACAAGAAAATTCGACTTGTCAAGTCTTTCCAAAACAAGTAAAATTAGCTAACCTCAATGAATCCAAAAATACCTTAAAATAAGTATATTCTCACTAATAACAAGTGCACTTTTTTTGGTACAAAAAAAGAGACCTTTTTGCTCAATATGTTGAAAAATATTCTTAAATGAAGTAAATGCTAGTGCCATTATCTTGACAAAATGATATGCGCTCTGCATCATGATTTTTTGTTCATGCTTGAAGTAAGAATCCATCCATCCATCCATCTTCTTCCGCTTATCCGAGGTCGGGTCGCGGGGGCAGCAGCCTAAGCAGGGAAGCCCAGACTTCCCTCTCCCCAGCCACTTCGTCCAGCTCCTCCCGGGGGATCCCGAGGCGTTCCCAGGCCAGCCGGGAGACATAGTCTTCCCAACGTGTCCTGGGTCTTCCTCGTGGTCTCCTACCGGTCGGACATGCCCTAAACACCTCCTTAGGGAGGCGCTCGGGTGGCATCCTGACCAGATGCCCGAACCACCTCATCTGGCTCCTCTCGATGTGGAGGAGCAGCGGCTTTACTTTGAGCTCCCCCCGGATGACAGAGCTTCTCACCCTATCTCTAAGGGAGAGCCCCGCCACTCGGCGGAGGAAACTCATTTCGGCCGCTTGTACCCGTGAAGTAAGAAATTAAGTTTTATACTTGTGAGTGTTGATGACACAGCTTTGCAACAGTTGATATTCTAGTTTCAAGCATGTTTTACTCAATATAGGTCATCAAATCTCAGCAACAAGCTGCAATATCTTACTGAGATCATTTAGGACCAAAACCCTTAAAACAAGTAAAACACTATAACATAAAATCTGCGTAGTGAGAAGAATTATCTTATCAGACAGAAAACAAGCAAATATCACCCTTATTTGAGATATTTAATCTTACTTAGATTTCAGTTTTTGCAGTGTAGAAGCTGAGGTTCAAACCAGGAACCCTCAGGTTGCTGGCACGGCCACTCTCCCAATAGCGCCACGAACAAACACATTTCGGCAGAACATCCGCAACACAACATAAACACAACCGCACAAATACCCAGAATCCTATGCAGCACTAACTCCTCCGGGACGCTACAATATACACCCCCCGCTACCCCCTGCCCCCTCCTCCACACCTCAACCCCGCCCACCTCAACCTCCTCATGCTCTCTCAGGGAAAGCATGTCCCAAATTCCAAGCTGCATGTTAAAAAAAAATAAAGCACTTTGTGACTTCAATAATAAATATGGCAGTGCCATGTTGGCACTTTTTTCCATATCTTGAGCTGATTTATTTTGGAAAACCTTGTTACATTGTTTAATGCATCCAGCGGGGCATCACAACAAAATTAGGCATAATAATGTGTTAACCATAATCGGACATCTCTACACAAAATACATTTTATAAAGAATAATTGTAGCTTTGCATGCATAAAATAATGACCACCCCATTCTGAATGACTTGTACCTTCATTAAAGTCTCTTGTTGGCAAACACGGATGATAAGAGGGAGGATGGGGGAAACATATTCGTACTTAAAGAGCTATTTCTTAAATGAAAGAGTGTTTTTGGCACAGTCACATCACACTGAGAGTCCAAAGAGCCTAAGAGACAGGTTAGTTGCAGACAGACAGCACCAAAAGTGGGCTGCAAACGACCCTGCTTAGCCCATCTATCGCTCAGAAGATATTACTGCTTTTTACAGTGTGTGTAGTTCACTTCGACGTTTCGAATTAACTTCAACGTAACCCTGATGGAGGTCAACTAAATTCCATCTGCCGCACGTGAAAAACACTTACTGTCCAATAGAATTATTGTGTGTTGCGGCCATATTTGATGGATTACTCGGTGTCTCCAAGAGGTCAAGCCCATGTGTTTGCTGCAACGATAAAATATTGACATGCTGTATGCATCTCCCAATCTGAAGTACAATATATTGCCAAAAGTATTTGGCCACCTGCCTTGACTCACATATGAACTTGAAGTGCCATCCCATTCCTAACCCATAGGGTTCAATATGATGTGGGTTCACCTTTTGCAGCTATTACAGCTTCAACTCTTCTGGGAAGGCTGTCCACAAGGTTGCGGAGTGTGTTTGTAGGAATTTTTGACCATTCTTCCAAAAGCGCATTGGTGAGGTCACACATTAATGTTGGTCGAGAAGGCCTCCGTTCTAATTCATCCCAAAGGTCTTCTATCTGGTTCAGGTCAGGACTCTGTGCAGGCCAGTCAAGTTCATCCACACTAGACTCTGTCATCCATGTCTTTATGGACTTTGCTTTGTGTACTGGTGCACAGTCATGTTGGAAGAGGAAGGGGCCCACTCCAAACTGTTCCCACAAGGTTGGGAGCATGGAATTGTCCAACATGTTTTGGTATCCTGGAGCATTCAAAGTTCCTTTCACTGGAACTAAGGAGCCAAGCCCAACTCCTGGAAAACAACCCCACACCACAATTCCTCCTCCACCGACTTTCACACTCGTCACTGTACCGTTCTCCTAGCAACCTCCAAACCCAGACTCGTCCATCAGATTGCCAGATGGAAAAGAGAAGGCGTCTCCACTGCTCTAGAGTCCAGTGGCGACGTGCTTTACACCACTGCATCCGACAGCTTAGATGCAGCTGCTCGGCCATGGAAACCCATTCCATGAATCTCTCTGCGTACTGTACGTGGGCTAATTGGAAGGTCACATGAAGTTTGGAGCTCTGTAGCAACTGACTGTGCAGAAAGTCGGCGACCATGAGTTGATTAACGTGGACCCCGACTTAAACAAGTTGAAAAACGTTTTCGGGTGTTACCATTTAGTGGTCAATTGTACGGAATATGTACTGTACTACGCAATCTATTAATAAATTAAATCAATCAATCAAACCTCTATGCACTATGCGCTTCAGCATCCGCTGACCCCTCTCTGTCAGTTTACGTGGCCTACCACTTGGTGGCTGAGTTGCTGTTGTTCCCAAACTCTTCCATTTTCTTATAATAAAGCCGACAGTGTCATGTCTGTGATCATGTTTTGTTTAGTTATGTTTTACTTGGTTTTTGGACACTTTTTAGTTCTTGTCTTCACTCCCTTGCTTTGTCACCAAAGTAACCATTAGTTTCACCTGGTTCACATCCTCATGTCACGCACCTGTCTCACGTTTTCTCATTTTGAGTCACGCACCTGTTTTCACGAATCATGTCACCAGTTTTTAAGCCTGTTGTTGCCAGGCAGTCGGCCTGGTGACATTATCATTCTATCCATCCATGCTACCTATGATATTCATGTCCAACCTCTATACACCATTGTTATACATGCTTCATGCCATGCCACAGTAAGTGTTTATTAGTTTCACGTCCATAGTTTTGCCTTTGTCCTAGTTTTTGTTTCAGTAGTCAAGTTTGTTCTCTGCCTTTGTGTGCGCCTTTTGTTTTCATAGCCAAGTTTTTTTTTTTACCTCCGCTGTGAGCGCCTTTGGTTTATACCTTTTTGAGCTTTTTGAGTTAAAATATTAAGCATGTCCTTACCTTCACGTCGTGTGCGGTCAAGTCGCTTTGCAACACGGGAAAACAAACCACACCATAGTCCAAGGCGTGACAGACAGTTGACTTTGGAATATTTAGGAGCGAGGAAATTTCACGACTGGATTTGTCGCACAGGTGGCAATCCAATTCTGTTCATAACTTTTATGGACAGAATTTCTAGGTGCATTCAAGGCGTTGAGGGGATCCGGTTTGGTGGCTGCAGGATTAGATCTCTGCTTTTTGCAGATGATGTGGTCCTGATGGCTTCATCTGGCCAGGATCTTTAGCTCTCGCTGGATCGGTTCGCAGCCAAGTGTGAAGCGACTGGGATGAGAATCAGCACCTCCAAGTCCGAGTCCATGGTTCTCGCCCGGAAAAGGGTGGAGTGCCATCTCCGGGTTGGGGAGGAGACCCTGCCCCAAGTGGAGGAGTTCAAGTACCTCGGAGTTTTGTTCACGAGTGAGGGAAAAGTGGATCGTGAGATCGACAGGCGGATCGGTGCGGCGTCTTCAGTAATGCGGACGCTGTATCGATCCGTTGTGGTGAAGAAGGAGCTGAGCCGGAAGGCAAAGCTCTCAATTTACCGGTCGATCTACGTTCCCATCGTCACCTATGGTCATGAGCTTTGGGTTATGACCGAAAGGACAAGATCACGGGTACAAGCGGCTGAAATGAGTTTCCTCCGCCGGGTGGCAGGACTCTCCCTTAGAGATAGGGTGAGAAGCTCTGTCATCCGTGGGGAGCTCAAAGTAAAGCCGCTGCTCCTCCACATCGAGAGGAGCCAGATGAGGTGGTTCGGGCATCTGGTCAGGATGCCACCCGATCGTGTTTAGGGCACCTCCGACCGGTAGGAGGCCACGGGGAAGACCCAGGACACGTTGGGAAGACTATGTCTCCCGGCTGGCCTGGGAACGCCTCGGGATCCCCGGGAAGAGCTGGACGAAGTGGCTGGGGAGAGGGAAGTCTGGGCTTCTCTGCTTAGGCTGCTGCCCTCGCGACCCGACCTCGGATAAGCGGAAGAAGATGGATGGATGGATGGAGGTGGCATCCTATGACAGTTCCACGCTGGCATTCACTGAGAGCGGCCCATTCTTTCAAAAATCTTTGTAGAAACAGTCTCCATGCCTAAGTGCTTGATTTTATACACCTGTGGCCGGGCCAAGTGATTAGAACACCTGATTCCGATCATTCGGATGGGTGGCCAAATACTTTTGGCAATATAGTGTATGTCAAACTACACAGGCTGCAATAGGTTTAATAAACATTCCACCGTAACATTAGCCTATACATTCTCCACTAAAATGATTACTAATGTAGCCACAATGAAGAGCTCTTGTTGTCCCCATTACTTTCATTGTCTCTTGTTATTTGGCGCTCTAATAGGATTTTGCATCCTGACGTGCGATGGCTGGGAGTCACTCTCAGGGATGAAAAAAATGGGGGGAAAATTTTTTTTTCTGATTGCCACCGCTGTGATGACATTTTTTGTCTCCTCAAGTGTGACATTGGAGTCTATCCGACCGGCAGCAATATAATCTTCCCCCCCCCCCCCCATATCATTGTGCTTTTTCTGTAACCTTCAACTGGGAAACGGCTTTTGTTCCTGACACCGTAAAATATGTGATTTGCTTTCCATCAGATAAAGAGCGATAATGGAACGCGAGAGGGAGCGTCTGTGGCACGGAGGCACGCATCAAGCCGGGTCAAACAAGCTATTTTGACGCATGTTTGAACTTTCGCCAGAGGTGAAAGGTTCTTTAAAGTCACCTTGATCATCGTTTGCCGTTTCAATCCTGCACAGCCTCGGCTTTCCTTTGAGTTGTCCGAAAATTGAAATACAAACCCCATTTCCATATGAGTTGGGAAATTGTGTTAGATGTAAATATAAACGGAATACAATGATTTGCAAATCCTTTTCAACTCATATTAGATTGAATGCACTACAAAGACAAGATATTTGATGTTCAAACTCATAAACTTAATTTTTTTTTTGCAAATAATAATTAACTTAGAATTTCATGGCTGCAACACGTGCCAAAGTAGTTGGGAAAGGGCATGTTCACCACTGTGTTACATGGCCCTTCCTTTTAACAACACTCAGTAAACGTTTGAGAACTGAGGAGACACATTTTTTAAGCTTCTCAGGTGGAATTCTTTCCCATTCTTGCTTGATGTACAGCTTAAGTTGTTCAACAGTCCGGGGGTCTCCGTTGTGGTATTTTAGGCTTCATAATGCGCCACACATTTTCAATGGGAGACAGGTCTGGACTACAGGCAGGCCAGTCAAGTACCCGCACTCTTTTACTATGAAGCCACATTGATGCAACATGTGGCTGGGCATTGTCTTGCTGAAATAAGCAGGGGCGTCCATGGTAACGTTGCTTGGATGGCAACATATGTTGCTCCAAAACCTGTATGTACCTTTCAGCATTAATGGCGCCTTCACAGATGTGTAAGTTACCCATGTCTTGGGCACTAATACACCCCCATACCATCACACATGCTGCCTTTTACACTTTGCGCCTATAACAATCCAGATGGTTCTTTTCCTCTTTGGTCCAGAAGGCACGACGTCCACAGTTTCCAAAAACAATTTGAAATGTGGACTCGTCAGACCACAGAACACTTTTCCACTTTGTATCAGTCCATCTTAGATGAGCTCAGGCCCAGCGAAGCCAACGGCGTTTCTGGGTGTTGTTGATAAACGGTTTTCGCTTTGCATAGGAGAGTTTTAACTTGCACTTACAGATGTAGCTGTTACGATCCGCTGCACGGATCATAGTTTGTTTATGTTTCTCGTCACATATGTTTTCAGCACATTTGATTTTGTTTGTGTTCAGTTGCCATGTCAGCTGATTACTTTCACCTGCCTCTGGTTAGTGTTCGGGACGAGCACCTGTTGCCCGGGCACTAATCAGAGGGCTATTTAGTCTTTGCTCTGGCCTCACTCTGTCTGGCTTCGTAGTTTGTTCTCACACAACTGATGACGACGATTATTTACTGTTTCTTAGCTACTAGTTCTCACGCTAGGCTCTTTTGGTTTGCTAGCTCCCACGCTAGCCCTTTTGTTTATTCATCATATTATTTATATTTATAATAAATCATTTTTCCTACCTGCAAGCTGTGTCCGAAGCCATCTGCATCCTTGGGAGAACCACACCCGCATCACTATGCGACCACGTCGTCTCAGTAGCGACCAACTGTAGTTACTGACAGTGGGTTTCTGAAGTGTTCCTGAGCCTATGTGGTGATATCCTTTACACACGCATGTCGCTTGTAGATGCAGTACAGCCTGAGGGATCGAAGGTCACGGGCTTAGCTGCTTACGTGAAGTGATTTCTCCAGATTCTCTGAACCCTTTGATGATATTACGGACCGTAGATGGTGAAATCCCTAAATGACTTGCTATAGCTGGTTGAGAAAGGTTTTTCTTAAACTGTTCAACAATTTGCTCACGCATTTGTTGACAACATGGTGACCCTCGCCCCATCCTTGTTTGTGAATGACTGAGCATTTCATGGAATCTACTTTTATACCCAATCATGGCACCCACCTGTTCCCAATTTGCCTGTTCACCTGTGGGATGTTCCAAATAAGTGTTTGATGAGCATTCCTCAACTTTATCAGTATTTATTGCCACCTTTCCCAACTTCTTTGTCACGTGTTGCTGGCATCAAATTCTAAAAGTTAATGATTATTTGCAAAAAAAAAAAAAAAATGTTTATCAGTTTGAACATCAAATATGTTGTCTTTGTAGCATATTCAACTGAATATGGGTTGAAAATGATTTGCAAAACATTGCATTCCGTTTATATTTATATCTAACACAATTTCCCAACTCATATGGAAACGGGGTTTGTACATAAAAGACTCCAGCAGAGGAGCTGAGGTTAGACCGAAGAACCTGCACAGGTGGTTTCAGGATGCATGCCATCATTCCGTGGTGGCACACAAATGAGCACCTCTCCCTCTTGTCTTCTCCTGGTCGGGAGCGAGCCAGGGTTGCAAATGACTGCGGTTTCCAGACGCTCATATTTTACCTTCTCATTAGCACCAAAGGAAGATGAGGTAATTACCATGCTGCAGCAGGCAGCAGGGAGCTCAGCTCCAGGAGAGACGCTCCAAGTGATGAGACGTGTGTTTAGGCCAGCATGGAGCCTCCGCCTGGGTGACAACAGAGGGATCTAACAGGTTAACAATGTAAAAAAAAAAAAAAAATCAATAAAAAATGTGTTTGATTCAGGAAAAACTGCAAGGACCTATTTGAAGTGAGTCCAAACAGAACGCTACGAAAATCAAACTAACATTGCCAACAACAGATGAGCCATGACAGATCTACGCGCTACAAACAATTTTAAGCGTCCGTCACGCGCATATTATCCTGTTAGGCCCTTTGACTGCATACCGACATACTTTGAAAGACATGTTCAACTTTGCCAAAAGAAAAAAAACAAAAAAAACAGACAGTCAACATAAAATTCTCGGATTCGTTTAAAATCTGGCAAAAGACATCACACCAAGATCCTAATGAACATCATTTAAAGGGGAACATTATCACCAGACCTATGTAAGCGTCAATATATACCTTGATGTTGCAGAAAAAGGACCATATATTTTTTGAACCGATTTCCGAACTCTAAATGGGTGAATTTTGGCGAATTAAACGCCTTTCTAATATTCGCTCTCGGAGCGATGACGTCACAACGTGACATCACATCGGGAAGCAATCCGCCATTTTCTCAAACACCGAGTCAAATCAGCTCTGTTATTTTCCGTTTTTTCGACTGTTTTCCGTACCTTGGAGACATCATGCCTCGTCGGTGTGTTGTCGGAGGGTGTAACAACACGAACAGGGATGGATTCAAGTTGCACCAGTGGCCCAAAGGTGCGAAAGTGGCAAGAAATTGGACGTTTGTTCCGTATACTTTACCGACAAAAGCTATGCTACGACAGAGATGGCAAGAATGTGTGGATATCCTGCGACACTCAAAGCAGATGCATTTCCAACGATAAAGTCAAAGAAATCTGTCGCCAGACCCCCATTGAATCTGCCGGAGTATGTGAGCAATTCAGGGACAAAGGACCTCGGTAGCACGGCAAGCAATGGCGGCAGTTTGTTCCCGCAGACGAGCGAGCTAAACCCCCCTGGATGTCTTGGCTGACACCGTCCCTTATGCCACTGAAAATGATCAAGAGAAGAATATCGACCCTAGCTTCCCTGGCCTGCTGACATGAGGGTATGTCTACAGAATATATTATTTGATGAAAATTGGGCTGTCTGCACTCTTAAAGTGCATGTTGTTGCCAAATGTATTTCATATGCTGTAAACCTAGTTCATAGTTGTTAGTTTCCTTTAATGCCAAACAAACACATACCAATCGTTGGTTAGAAGGCAATCGCCTAATTCGTCCTCGCTTTCTCCCGTGTCGCTGGCTGTCGTGTCGTTTTCGTCGGTTTCGCTTGCATACGGTTCAAACCGATATGGCTCAATAGCTTCAGTTTCTTCTTCAATTTCGTTTTCGCTACCTGCCTCCACACTACAACCATCCGTTTCAATACATGCGTAATCTGTTGAATCGCTTAAGCCGCTGAAATCCGAGTCTGAATCCGAGCTATCCATCCATCCATTTTCTACCGCTTATTCCCTTTGGGGTCGCGGGGGGCGCTGGAGCCTATCTCAGCTACAATCGGGCGGAAGGCGGGGTACACCCTGGACAAGTCGCCACCTCATCGCAGGGCCAACACAGATAGACAGACAACATTCACACTCACATCCACACACTAGGGCCAATTTAGTGTTGCCAGTCAACTTATCCCCAGGTGCATGTCTTTGGAGGTGGGAGGAAGCCGGAGTACCCGGAGGGAACCCACGCAGTCACGGGGAGAACATGCAAACTCCACACAGAAAGATCCCGAGCCCGGGATTGAACCCAAGACTACTCAGGACCTTCGTATTGTGAGGCAGATGCACTAACCCCTCTGCCACCGTGAAGCCTAATGTCGCTATATCTTGCTGTTCTTTCCGCCATGTTTGTTTGTATTCACTATGTGACGTCACAGTAAAATGGACGGGTGTATATAACGATGGTTAAAATCAGGCACTTTGAAGCTTTTTTTAGGGATATTGCGTGATGGGAAACATTTTGAAAAAAACTTCTAAAAATATAATAAGCCACTGGGAACTGATTTTTAATGGTTTTAACCATTCTGAAATTGTGATAATGTTCCCCTTTAATCATGCCAGAAAATGACAATCTAACTATAAAGGGGAACTGCACTTTTTTGGGGGGGTATTTTGCCTATTGTTCACAAACATTATGAGAGACAAGAAACACACGTCTTTCTTCAAAGCCCTCTAAAACAATCAAACAAAAATATCAGTCCCGGAAATGATGACAATGATCAAATTACATATTGTTATGAACGTGTCTGCTATTACCAGTGTTGGGTTAATTACTGAAAACCAGTAACTAGTTCATAACAAGGTTTCTCATAGTCATTCACATCGACGTCCCACTGGGGTGAGTTTTTCCTTGCCCTTATGCGGGCTCTGTACCGACGGTGTCGTTGTGACTTGTGCAGCCCTTTGAGACACTTGTGATTTAGGGCTATATAAATAAACATTGATTGATTGATGATTGAGTTACAGTTACTAGTTACTTTATTTCAAAAGTAACTGAGTTTCTAACTCAGTTACTTACACCAAAAAGTAATGCGTTAATGTGAAAAGTAACTATTTAGTTACTTTTTTTTTTTTTTTTTTTTTTTTTTAAGGCTCCCATTAATGCCCTTTTAGCCTTCATTTCAGTACTGTTATTGCACTGGAGAATAATACAATCTGTTGATTAACTTGACATGCATTTGCATCACTGATCTCTGCTAAGCAAATTGGTCTACATACAACACACAAAGACAAAGGTATGTTTCAAAGGGCCAAATTATTTCAAGCCAGAACAAATTGACAAAACTATTTTAAATAGCTGCAACATAACATACATAAGTAACAAATTGCATAATAACAACATGTCACAACATAGCTGTAAACCTGGCTTCACCCAAGGATGGCACAAATGACATGATTATATCATGTCATGTCACTATGTACAGCACACATACTGCTATACACACGCCTAGCCAGGCGTTTTTCTCTCTCAAGGAATTCTGAAATAAAATCATGTCTTCAGGAGATCAACACTGTACTGAAGCCCAGACCACTCTACGCATTTCCCCAGTTTTAGTTTAGACATGTTTCGTCGAAACATGTTGCTTTTGGAGCTGTTTCAGCATATTTGAATTGCTGTTTTGGGCAGTAGATGGGATCTTTGATCCAAGACACAACTTGCATTTAACTGAAATGTTATTTTCTTTGTGCTCGACAAAAGAAAAGTAATAAGAATATCTCCATGTTAAGAAACCCGACTCCGGCTTCGCCATGATGTCTTGTTAGTAAACACACACCACACACACACAGCGCGTCTCTTGTGACACAGGAAGATTCAGAAGGACGACACCGCAGCTCTCCAAAAAAACACACTCAGATCTTCTCAGTTTCTAGCCGATACTTCATAAAAAATAATGTAAAATATACGCATTATGTAGTAACGGTTACTTTGTAACGCGTTAGTCCCAACACTTGTTACTACATTTTATAAATACTTGCAGTGTGTATATAAAACGTTGCTGGAGGGCTTTGACATTTTTTTAGAGGACAATTCTTCTCACTAAGCAGATTTTATGTTAGAGTGTTTTGTTTTAAGTATTTTGGTCCTAAATTATCTCAGTAAGATATTACAGCTTGTTGCTGAGATTTTATGACCTATATTGAGTAAAACATGCTTGAAACTAGAATATCAACTGTTGCAAAGCTGTGTCAGCAACACTCACAAGTATAAAACTGCTTTTTTAAAGTAATAATTTCTTATTTCAAGCATGAAAAAAAAAAAATCATGACTTTGACACAAATGTCTCATATTAAAACAGATGACAGCCATATGGATTTTGCTGTTTTATTTTCAATGAAACAATAGAACATACGTACCCATATAGTAGTAGAGTTGTTATTAGTGAGAATATACTTATTCTAAGGTATTTTTGGTTTCATTGAGGTTAGCTAATTTGACTTGTTTAGGAAAGTCTTGCCAAGCCAAATGTTCTTGTTCTATTGGCAGATAATTTTGCTTAGTTCAAATAAAATACCCCTAATTTTTGTATTTTTAGGGACCGCAATGTCCCTTCGGGACAGAGGACCCTATTGTATTTCGTGTGTATTATTAGGGCCTGCATGGCCCATTGTATAAGGACTCCCAAAGGGAGTCCTTATGCAATGGGACATAAGGACCTATTGAATTTGTAAGGTTTTATTATTATTATTTTTCCGCAACTTTGCGCTGTAATTTGACCCCCTTAACATACTTCAAAACTCACCAAATTGTACACACACATCAGTAATATACGGCAAAACTTCTTATCAAAAAACCAAACCTCAAAACTCAAAATTGCGCTCTAGCGCCCCCTAGGAAAAAAAAAACTAGACTGCCTGTAACTCCCACTAGGAAGGTCGGAGAGACATGAAACAAAAACCTCTATGTAGGTCTGACTTAGACCTAGTTTTCATAACTGTATATCCTCGGGAAAAAATCAACAGGAAGTTGGCAATTTCCCCTTCAAGACAAAAAAGTACTAAAAACAGTCAATTTTGTCTCTTTGAGCTGTATTTTCACCCTCTTAACATGCTCCAAAACTCACCAAACTGAACACGCACATCAGGACTGGCAAAAATTGCGATCTAATAAAAAACCTAACCCCAAATCTCAAAATTGCGCTGTAGCGCAATTTTTTAATAAAACGGCGACAAAACTGCAACTCGGAAGAAAACAATGACAAAACTGCCTGTAACTCCCACTGGGAAGGTCGGAGAGACATGAAACCTCTATGTAGGTCTCACTTAGACCTACATTTCATAGATTGACAGCAAAAATCAACAGGAAGTTTGCTATTTCCCCTTCAAAACAATTTTTTTTTATAAACCGGTCACTTCTCTTCAAACATTATCTCCTCTGAGCGCGTTTGTCGTTTCAGCTTCAAACTAACACAGGAGAGAGATTGAACCCTTCCAAATAAAATGTATCGAAATAATGTTTCTATCTGCTCCGGTTTTGATTTTATGAGCCTTCAAAGAACCGCCGCGCTGATGCTGCTGCGCTGTTGCTGCTGCGCTGCTGTTTTCTCAAGATGGCTGCTTAAAAGCAGGAAGCACCAGCGTGCCCACACAATGCAGACAAGGTAGGTACACTAGACAAAAGTATTGGAACAATTCGGACTAAAAGTAGACAAAAGTATTGGGACACTTAGGACTACCACTGGACAAAAGTATTGGGACACTTACTACTACCACTGAACAAAAGCATTGGGCAACTGGACAAAAGTATTGGGACACTTACACTGGACAAAAGTATTGGGACACTTGGGACTCAAACTTGACAAAAGTATTGGGACACTTAGGACTAGCACCTGCCAAATACGCGGGCCCGACCAACGCTGCTTGCAGCTTTAATTATTATTATTATTCCGCCGCCTCTTTGAGCTCTAATTTGACCCCCTTAACATGCTTCAAAACTCACCATATTTGACCCACATATCAGGACTGGCAAAAATTGCCCTCTAATAAAAAAACAAGCCCAAAAACTCAAAATTACGCTCTAGCGCCCCCTAGGAAAAACACAGACAAAACTGCTTGTAACTTCCGGTAGGAATGTTGTAGAGACATGGAACTTCTATAGAGGTCTGACTTAGACCTAGATTTCATACATTATTATCATTCAGCAAAAATCAACAAGAAGTTGGCAATTCCCCCTTCAAAACAACATTTTAGTAAAAACAGTCACTTTTGCCTCTTTGAGCTGAAATTTGACCCCCTTAACATGCTTCAAAACTCACCAAACTGGACACACACATCAGGACTGGCAAAAATTGCGATCTAATAAAAAAAAACCAACACCAAAACTCAAAATTGCGCTCTAGCGCCCCCTAGGAAGAAAACACAGACACAACTGCTCCTAGGAGGAAAACTCAGACAAAACTGCCTGTAACTTCCAGTAGAAATGTCTTAGAGACATGAAACAAAAACCTCTAATAAGGTCTTACTTACACCTACATTTCATATATTGACAACCCCCAGCAAAAATCAACAGGAAGTTTGCAATTCCCCCTTCAAAACAAAAGTTTTGTAAAAACCGGTCACCTTTTTTCAAACATTATCTCCTCAGAGCGCGTTTGTCGTATCGGCTTCAAACTAGCACAGGAGAGAGATTGAACCCTTCTGATTAAAAGTTGACCAAATAGTTTTAATTACTGTTTCGGTTTGGATTTTATGTGCCGTCAAAGTCGGTCCCGTCCATCGCTGCTTGCAGCTTTAATTTTTTCTTGTTTTTGAACACTGACTTTTTGCAGTGTAAACACTTTGTAGGACTCAACTAAAGACTAGACTAGCACATTCAACTTAATGGCAAAGATTACTTATTGAATATGGCAGCACACCTGAGATAAACTGAATAGCACATTTATTTTTGTCAGCATAGTGAAAAATGTTGAACACAGTACAGTTTAGATTTGAATATTGCACTAATCAACATGTATTACCACATAACTGAGATCGGTAGGTTGTGAGTTCAAACCCCGGCCGAGTCATACCAAAGACTGTAAAAATGGGACCCGTTACCTCCCTGCTTGGCACTCAGCATCAAGGGTTGGAATTGGGGGTTAAATCACCAAAAATGATTCCCAGGCGCGGCCACCGCTGCTGCTCACTGCTCCCCTCACCTCCCAGGGGGTGATCAAGGTTGATGGGTCAAATTCAGAGAATAATTTCGCCACACCGAGTGTGTGTGTGTGGCAATCATTGGGACTTTAACTTGAACTTAACACACACAAAAAACCTGAAAATTAGTACCATTGAGTACCGATACTGTTTGGTCCAAACTGTAAATACAGGTAAAAAGCCAGTAAATTAGAATATTTTGAAAAACTTGATTTATTTCAGTAATTGCATTCAAAAGGTGTAACTTGTACATTATATTTATTCATTGCACACAGACTGATGCATTCAAATGTTTATTTCATTTAATTTTGATGATTTGAAGTGGCAACAAATGAAAATCCAAAATTCCGTGTGTCACAAAATTAGAATATTACTTAAGGCTAATACAAAAAAGGGATTTTTAGAAATGTTGGCCAACTGAAAAGTATGAAAATGAAAAATATGAGCATGTACAATACTCAATACTTGGTTGGAGCTCCTTTTGCCTCAATTACTGCGTTAATGCGGCGTGGCATGGAGTCGATGAGTTTCTGGCACTGCTCAGGTGTTATGAGAGCCCAGGTTGCTCTGATAGTGGCCTTCAACTCTTCTGCGTTTTTGGGTCTGGCATTCTGCATCTTCCTTTTCACAATACCCCACAGATTTTCTATGGGGCTAAGGTCAGGGGAGTTGGCGGGCCAATTTAGAACAGAAATACCATTGTCCGTAAACCAGGCACGGGTAGATTTTGCGCTGTGTGCAGGCGCCAAGTCCTGTTGGAACTTGAAATCTCCATCTCCATAGAGCAGGTCAGCAGCAGGAAGCATGAAGTGCTCTAAAACTTGCTGGTAGACGGCTGCGTTGACCCTGGATCTCAGGAAACAGAGTGGACCGACACCAGCAGATGACATGGCTGGTTTGGTTTGCATTTCCTTTGGAAATCGAGGTCCCAGAGTCTGGAGGAAGACAGGAGAGGCACAGGATCCACGTTGCCTGAAGTCTAGTGTAAAGTTTCCACCATCAGTGATGGTTTGGGGTGCCATGTCATCTGCTGGTGTCGGTCCACTCTGTTTCCTGAGATCCAGGGTCAACGCAGCCGTCTACCAGCAAGTTTTAGAGCACTTCATGCTTCCTGCTGCTGACCTGCTCTATGGAGATGGAGATTTCAAGTTCCAACAGGACTTGGCGCCTGCACACAGCGCAAAATCTACCCGTGCCTGGTTTACGGACCATGGTATTTGTGTTCTAAATTGGCCCGCCAACTCCCCTGACCTTAGCCCCATAGAAAATCTGTGGGGTATTGTGAAAAGGAAGATGCAGAATGCCAGACCCAAAAACGCAGAAGAGTTGAAGGCCACTATCAGAGCAACCTGGGCTCTCATAACACCTGAGCAGTGCCAGAAACTCATCGACTCCATGCCACGCCGCATTAACGCAGTAATTGAGGCAAAAGGAGCTCCAACCAAGTATTGAGTATTGTACATGCTCATATTTTTCATTTTCATACTTTTCAGTTGGCCAACATTTCTAAAAATCCCTTTTTTGTATTAGCCTTAAGTAATATTCTAATTTTGTGACACATGGAATTTTGGATTTTCATTTGTTGCCACTTCAAATCATCAAAATTAAATGAAATAAACATTTGAATGCATCAGTCTGTGTGCAATGAATAAATATAATGTACAAGTTACACCTTTTGAATGCAATTACTGAAATAAATCAAGTTTTTCAAAATATTCTAATTTACTGGCTTTTACCTGTATTACCATCTTCCCAAAACTGAGAATAATTCGATTGAAATCTGACATGGTTGCTTTTCATTACATAATCTCTCAAAACATTTTAATTATTCCAGTTCCAAATATGACCTAACATGTTTTGATCATGTTTGAATGAATTGGGGAAGGTCTTTTATATCAGACAAGCTTAGCATTAGGGGCAGGCCAACTATTTAGTGACATCATTTAAATGCTTGTCTGTTAGAATTATCACAACAATTTGTATCCTTTACAGATTTCTATAAAGTAGCAATTTGATATTGGACCTGCCGCATGACCCACAGTCACATAAAACACGCCGAGAGCAGAAATTGACCACGTCGCCCCCAGTGGCGACACCTTTTCAATCAGTGCCCACATAATGTTAGTAAAGCTGATGTGTTTAGAACAAGTCACTGACAAGGGATTTAATTAGCGGCCACACACCCACCGATGAAATTGGATTTTACTGCGTGTGTGACAACCGGCATTGTCGAGTCAGCGGCCCGCTTACTATTTGACTTCCCGGCGTACAAAGCCAGACAGCGGCGGCATTACATCAGAGGGAAACTATTACTCCTGAGTTGTGGGGGAACGTTACGTGTGGCAATGACTTGTGTCATGTCCCATTAATAATGGTAATGATGGCATTAGCGGGGTACTGCGGGATGTAATTCAAAGATCTGCCGAGCGCGAGTGACAAGGTCATCGCAAATGACAGCATGTAAGCCTGACAGTCGCTTACAAGGAGAAATGTGTACTTCTTTTTCAGGATGACTCAAAGTATCACAGAACTCAGAATCCAGACTGATACAATGTACATATATATATATATATATATATATATATATATATATATATATATATATATATATATATATATATGGCAGCACGGTGGCAGAGGGGTTAGTGCGTCTGCCTCACAATACGAAGGTGCTGAGTAGTCTGGGGTTCAATCCCAGGCTTGGGATCTTTCTGTGTGGAGTTTGCATGTCCTCCCCGTGACTGCGTGGGTTCCCTGCGGGTACTCCGGCTTCCTCCCACCTCCAAAGACATGCACCTGGGGATAGGTTGATTGGTAACACTAAATTGGCCCTAGTGTGTGAATGTGAGTGTGAATGTTGTCTGTCTATCTGTGTTGTCCATGCCATGACGTGGCGACTTGTCCAGGGTGTACCCCGCCTTCCGCCCGATTGTAGCTGAGATAGGCACCAGTGCCCCCCGCGACCCCGAAGGGAATAAGCGGTAGAAAATGGATGGATGGATGGATATATATATATATTTACATTCATGTATGTATGTACATACATTCACACTCACATTGACACGCTAGGGCCAATTTAGTGTTGCCAATAAAGCTATACCCAGGTGCATGTCTTTGGAAGTGGGAGGAGTACCCGGAGGGAACCCACGTAGTGACAGGGAGAACATGCAAACTCGTCTCACTTTTTACAGTCTGTTATGTTTACAGGAGGGAGTAGACGGCACAGACCACAAGAGGGCATAGTAGCTCTATGACTGATTTTATATATATATATATATATATATATATATATATATATATATATATATATATATATATATATATATATAAGCATATATATATATATATATATACGTATATATATATATATATATATATATATATATATATATATATATATATATATATATATTTATAATATATATTTATATTTATTTATTTATAGCGTGGAGCGCTACCTGGACACAAGTCGAGGGACTGATCACCCTCGGCTTGGTCGCCCGGGAGAGGGTGTTTGATTAAAACCCGAAACATCCTGTGACCCCGGGAGAATCACTGATGATGTGTCCAGGTTGCACCGTAAGGTGTATTATGAAACCGATCCAGTATGGCATCGCCATTGACTTCCAGGAAGAGGCTGGATGATAACCCCGAAAGAGTGGTGACAACTGGAGAGACAGTTGACAGCCCGGAAAGACGGCAACCGGGGCAGGGAGGGGTAGCATCCCAAGCTGCAGGTCCCGCAAGGGAGCACCCATATAACGCTGCGAAAAACCCTAAAGACACATAACACCAAGATAGGCTGCCTGAGGAAACCCGTGGTGCAACGCACAGGGCCAGTACCTTGTACGGCCCTGATGAGACGGAGGAGGACCCAGGCCTGGACACTCCCCACAGTGCCTGGAACCTCCAAGCACCACCGGCACAACCCCGGGGCAGACCGTCGGAGGAGGGACGCGTGGCGTGGAGCGCTACCTGGACACAAGTCGAGGGACTGATCACCCTCGGCCGGGGACACCCGGGAGAGGGTGTTTGATTAAGACCCGAAACACCCTATGACCCCGGGAGAATCACTGATGATGTGTCCAGGTTGCACCGTAAGGTGTATTATGAAACCGACATGTATTATTGTGTTTAACGATCAAAATGTGATGAATGCAGATAAATGTTAATGGTTTGACAGTACTAATTATCACATTAACTGATTGCCTTAGAGATATACCTTCTCTTCCTCACAATGAGATGTGCACGCCCATTTTGAACACCGACTGGAGTATGTGGAGGGAGGTCTTAAAGTTTGTGGTTCCATATAAAAAGTTTAACTTTTAGTGTGTTTTCCTGTTATCCTAGAATTAAACTGCACTGAAGAGATGCATGATTCATCAGACTGAAGGTACAACTGCAGCCAGCGACTCACATTATTCAGAGGTACTCCCCCAAAATTGATGGGAGGAAAGTTCCAAGCAATTAATTCCAACTATCAGCCTCCTCCGGCGCTGGTACGTTCAATGTGTGCAGAATCTCCGCTTATCTGAGTTATGTTGCTAATTTTTTCCTAAAGAGAATCCACAATAAGTCGCCATGAGTAAATGTGATCATAAAAGCAAGCCCAGACTCGAGGATGTCTCACATCTTAATGAAAAGGAAGCAAACAAAGTTGAAACAGAATCTTTCAGTAGCGTAAGAAGTCTAAAGCGATTTCTACACACCATGACGAGGACGATTCAAGCAGGTTCAGACTCTGGCTGTGATGCTTTCTTCACATCATCGGGATCTATTTTGTTTGTGGGTCTTTAATCAGACTTTTATTAGGGCTCTTTCTGCAGGGTTATGTTTCATTCTGTGGCGTGCACACATTTTACTTTGAGTTACAGTTCTGCAGAACATTTTTTCTCTTACAGTTTCGCCACCTCAGGATTGATTCCTTTTACCTAGGAGTAATGGCTTCTACGTGGGAGAGGCATCTTTCCACGGCGGGACATCTCACAGCCTTTGTTCCTGCTACCGCAGCGATCCGTCTAACTTTACTGCAACAACAGTTGCTGTGGCTGCAAGGGCTGCTTCCATCTGATTGAGTGAGAGTGCAGTTGACCTTCAGCCATTTTACTGAGACTGTATTAAAAAGGCCCAGCCAGAGTTCTGATTTTTATGGCTGAGCCTTCCCAAGGTCCCACTGACCTGATGGATATTACGAGGATAAATCAAACTTTCATGCCGGCACGCTCATCCGTAGAGGAGCATGCCTTCGTGGTGAAAGATGGCGTGGCTGGCACGTGCATCTGTGTGTGGAGGAGATTTGTAGTTTTTGTATCCATGTATCGTGTACAGTGGCGCTGGGTTAGTTTTCGCTTCATCCCTCACTCGAAGCGCCAGTGAAGAATGCACTATTCACCGAATAGGTCCGAAAACAGAATGATTTGATACGGAACCGTCTGCTCACAGATGCTACCTGGTGGTTGTTTGAGCACACTGCAGCTAGTCCTGGATAGTCCCACTCCTTAATGCTTTGAGGCAAAAATCAGAATTAGAATCCATCCATCCATTTTCGACACAGGTCCGGTGGCCATCTGTGTGGAGTTTGCATGTTCTCCCCGTGACTGCGTGGGTTCCCTCCGGGTACTCCGGCTTCCTCCCACCTCCAAAGACATGCACCTGGGGATAGGTTGATTGGCAACACTAAATTGGCCCTAGTGTGTGAATGTGAGTGTGAATGTTGTCTGTCTATCTGTGTTGGCCCTGCGATGAGGTGGCGACTTGTCCAGGGTGTACCCCGCCTTCCGCCCGATTGTAGCTGAGATAGGCTCCAGTGCCCCCCGCGGCCCCAAAGGTAATAAGCGGTAGAAAATGGATGGATGGATGATTGATTGATTGATTGATTGAATTTAGTGTTGCCAATCAACCAGGTGCAGGTGGGAGGAAGCCGGAGTACCCGGAGGGAACCCACGCAGTCACGGGGAGAACATGCAAACTCCACACAGAAAAACCCAGAGCCTGGGGATCGAACCCAGGAAACCATAATCAGAAATTCTTTAATAATCCCAGAGGGGAAGTTAAGATTTTCAACACAATCCCATTCAAGAGCAGACAAACATTACAGGGAGACAGAACAGGATCGCTGACAGGTCTGCCAACTTCCGGCATCCCTTACAAAAAGGTGAGAAAAAGGTCAACGCTGGGGGGGCAAAGAGGCCAAGGGGGGAAAAAAACCTCTTAGCCCTAGCGCACATAAACGTGTGTAAGAGGGAAACATCAAAGAACACAAAGGACATTAAAGACATTAAAACAGCAGAGCTGATGCAACCAGCCACTTCTACACACAGCCACAAAGTTAAAACAACAACAACAACAACAAAAAAATTACACACTGTGGTGGCCCCTGGGATGGGGGGAGCATGGCCAGAGACAGGAGCAGACCCAACAAAGCAACCAAGTGAAGTGAAGTGAAGTGAATTAGACTTAGACTTCCTTTTTATTGTCATTCAAATTTGAAGGTCTATTCAGGTGTACTGGAGAGGAGGCTACGCCGGATAGTCGAACCTCGGATTCAGGAGGAACAGTGTGGTTTTCGTCCTGGTCGTGGAACTGTGGACCAGCTCTATACTCTCGGCAGGGTCCTTGAGGGTGCATGGGAGTTTGCCCAACCAGTCTACATGTGTTTTGTGGACTTGGAGAAGGCATTCGACCGTGTCCCTTGGGAAGTCCTGTGGGGAGTGCTCAGAGAGTATGGGGTATCGGACTGTCTGATTTTGGCGGTCCGCTCCCTGTATGATCAGTGTCAGAGCTTGGTCCGCATTGCCGGCAGTAAGTCGGACACGTTTCCAGTGAGAGTTGGACTCCGCCAAGGCTGCCCTTTGTCACCGATTCTGTTCATAACTTTTATGGACAGAATTTCTAGGCGCAGTCAAGGCGTTGAGGGGATCTGGTTTGGTGGCTGCAGGATTAGGTCTCTGCTTTTTGCAGATGATGTGGTCCTGATGGCTTCATCTGGCCAGGATCTTCAGCTCTCGCTGGATCGGTTCGCAGCCGAGTGTGAAGCGACTGGGATGAGAATCAGCACCTCCAAGTCCGAGTCCATGGTTCTCGCCAGGAAAAGGGTGGAATGCCATCTTCGGGTTGGGGAGGAGACCCTGCCCCAAGTGGAGGAGTTCAAGTACCTCGGAGTCTTGTTCACGAGTGAGGGAAGAGTGGATCGTGAGATCGACAGGCGGATCGGTGCGGCATCTTCAGTAATGCGGACGCTGTATCGATCCGTTGTGGTGAAGAAGGAGCTGAGCCGGAAGGCAAAGCTCTCAATTTACCGGTCGATCTACGTTCCCATCCTCACCTATGGTCATGAGCTTTGGGTTATGACCGAAAGGACAAGATCACGGGTACAAGCGGCCGAAATGAGTTTCCTCCGCCGGGTGGCAGGGCTCTCCCTTAGAGATAGGGTGAGAAGCTCTGTCATCCGGGGGGAACTCAAAGTAAAGCCGCTGCTCCTCCGCATCGAGAGGAGCCAGATGAGGTGGTTCGGGCATCTGGTCAGGATGCCACCCGATCGCCTCCCTCGGGAGGTGTTTAGGGCACGTCCGACCGGTAGGAGGCCACGGGGAAGACCCAGGACACGTTGGGAAGACTATGTCTCCCGGCTGGCCTGGGAATGCCTCGGGATCCCCCGGGAGGAGCTGGACGAAGTGACTGGGGAGAGGGAAGTCTGGACTTCCCTGCTTAGGCTGCTGCCCCCGCGACCCGACCTCGGATAAGCGGAAGAAGATGGATGGATGGATGGACTTTTTCACATTCGTCCACGTATATGGATGTACGTTATATTGTCTTTTATATTCCAGCGAGTTAATCCATTTTGGGGGGAGTTGAGGGGATAATTTAATATAATTATGATGCGTTCAAGAGTCTTACGGCCTGAGGGAAGAAGCTGTTACAGAACCTGCTTCAGAGGCTGCGGAACCTCTAAATTACATTTATATAGCGCTTTTTCTCAAGTGACTCAAAGCGCTTTACATTGTGAAACCCAACATTTAAGTTACATTTAAACCAGTGTGGGTGGCACTGGGAGCAGGTGGGTAAAGTGTCTTGCCCAAGGACACAACGGCAGTGACTAGGATGGCGGAAGCGGGGATCGAACCTGCAACCCTCAAGTTGCTGGCACGGCCGCTCTACCAACCGAGCTATACCGCCCCAACCAAGAGAGCCGACTCCACCCTCGGCCGCCCACCAACTCTCGGCCAGTGTCCAGTCCGCATGGATCAGCGAGGATGCGTCCAAGGACTCTGGTGTGGCAGAGACCCAGCAATGCCACCCCTTGTCACACAGTCCCAAAGGGTCCTGAACCAAAAGGCAACAAAACCACATGAAAACAAGAGGGAAACATCAGGAACACAATAGGATGACACAAGAGCACAGAGCTCCTGCCACTAGCAGCCACTACAGCGGCGCCAACCTTACCTACTGTATGTGGGTTATGTTATGAATATGCATGCGGGTGTCAATCAAACAATACTCACAAGCACTTTAAAGCCCCGCGGCGTAATAAATGCTGATGTCTTCCGTGCGTGTTGCATGTGTGATGGTACCCTTTCATGCGCACAACTCAACGCGTGCGCATGGGGGGTGAGCGCGAGGACAGTGGTGCATTGGCGGTGTGTCACGGGTATGCGTGTGCGTTGACCACGGTCTCACCACCGAGCTTTCGTCATGCGGATTTAAACCACAGTAAGCGCTGACAGCCTGATCAAGCTGCCTTCTACGGAATTACCGGGGTCAGAGCATTTTTAATGACGCACACACAGTCAATGACTTCCTAACTCCGAAAGCCTCTTATTCTGTCTCTTCATCAAAGTTTACTGTGACAGCTGTGTATCGGAGCCAAACAAGTCATCTTGTTCATGCAATCAATAGGGAAAGGTAGACGCTCAACTTTATGGGGAGAAAGCAGAGTAAGGTAGCGAGGTTTGCGAGATGACATATTTCATGGAGGAATAGGTAAGGTTCGAAGGAACATAATTTACAATCCTTATGTGAGACAAGAACCTTTTCTTTGTGTTCTAGAATTCAGGGGTGCCCAAACATTTTGCCTCCAAGGCATACTTGCCAACCTTGAGACCTCCGAATTCGGGAGATTGGGGGTGGGGGTACTTAATTGGTTCTTTAACAGGGTTCATGAATAAAAAAATGTGTATAGTGAAGCACATTCATCCATAAGAAACAATGTAAATATCAGTGACGTGCGGTGAGGTTGATGGCTGGTGAGGCACTGACTTCATCACAGTCAGATTTACAAACATATGAACCCTAAAGAGTATCTTATTCACCATTTGATTGGTAGCAGTTAACGGGTTATGTTTAAAAGCTCATACCAGCGTTCTTCCCTGCTTGGCACTCAGCATCAAGGCTTGGAATTGGGGGTTAAATCACCAAAAATTATTCCCGGGCGCGGCGCTGCTGCTGCCCACTGCTCCCCTCACCTCCCAGGGGTTGAGCAAGGGGATGGGTCAAATGCAGAGGACAAATTTCACCACACCTAGTGTGTGTGTGACAATCATTGCTACTTTAACTTAACTTTAACTTTACACATACAAACTGTAGCACACAAAAAAATCACATTTAATAAAAAAAAAACGTTATTATGGTCTTACCTTTACTTATAAGTGCGGGAACAGTGGTGTTCGTGTTGGAGGAGTTGTGAATGAATGAAATATGAAATCCGTGCTGCAGTCTGCAGGTGTACCTAATGTTGTGTCCCTGCAGTCGTTCACGCTCCTCCGGCGCGAGCATTGTTGTTTTTGCACTTTTTGGCTTCTTGTTAAGTGACTTTTTTTGGGTGGATTCGGTCTTGCACGTGGAGGGTTTGGGTGTGGGCTTTGGTTGGTGTGGCGCTCCGTCGGGGGGTGCGTTCTGCGGCTGGGGGTGAATTAACCGGCACCAGGAGGCGGGATTAAGCGAGCCTCAGCCAGTGCGTCTTCGCAGCAGTTTTATGATTGCTCAGCACAAGAAATACTTTACACACATACAGTTGTTGACAAAATACACTGTACATTATATACCTCAGCTAACTAAACTATGGAAATGTATAATATAATTCATATAGCAATACGGTCTCACTGCACAGCAGGCCAGCAGTTAGCCGAGTCCGGAATCCATGGTGAGGCACAATTGAGTGACGTGCCTCAACTGGCTGCTGATCACCGCACCGTCTCTTCTCAGTATTTGAATGGCAAATATTAAAATTCAGCGATTTTGAATAAAAATAATCTAAAACTGGTGAAGTTAAATGGAAAATAACTTTATAGTATAATCACTGAATACATATAACAATTTAATAGATTTTTTTTCTTTTTACATTTTTTTCTTTCCATGATGGCAGGTGAGGCAGGGCCTCACCTGCCTCTAGTGACCGCACGTCACTGGTAAATATGAATAATGGGTTCCAGCCTTGACAAAAGTCACTATTCTAGTTAAGGTCTGTTCACTTTGAACATAATATAAAGTGCTATACAGTACTGTATATCAAACAAACATAACACAGAAATGATGAATAATTTGTCTCTTTATTACCAGCTAAAACAACAACAACAAGCTGAACTATCCGTATGAGCTGCTCTGCAAAAACCAGCACACACACAGAAGTCCCTTTGGTGCCCTCACCGACTATCAGAAATCACAACAATCCTTAAAGGGGAACATTATCACAATTTCAGAAGGGTTAAAACCATTAAAAATCAGTTCCCAGTGGCTTATGTTATTTTTCGAAGTTTTTTTCTAAATTTTACCCATCACGCAATATCCCTAAAAAAAAGCTTCAAAGTGCCT
The DNA here is from genome assembly GCF_033978685.3 of Nerophis lumbriciformis. NCBI lineage: Eukaryota > Metazoa > Chordata > Actinopteri > Syngnathiformes > Syngnathidae > Nerophis > Nerophis lumbriciformis. Next base: position 7,706,522 of record NC_084570.2, on the reverse strand, counting down.
GATTTTAACCATCGTTATATACACCCGTCCATTTTCCTGTGACGTCACATAGTGATGCCAACTCAAACAAACATGGCGCATAGAACAGCAAATTATAGCGACATTAGCTCGGATTCAGACTCGTATGTCAGCGGCTTAAGCGATTCAACAGATTACGCATGTATTGAAACGGATGGTTGTAGTGTGGAGGCAGGTAGCGAAAACGAAATTGAAGAAGAAACTGAAGCTATTGAGCCATATCGGTTTGAACCGTATGCAAGCGAAACCGACGAAAACGACACGACAGCCAGCGACACGGGAGAAAGCGAGGACGAATTCGGCGATCGCCTTCTAACCAACGATTGGTATGTGTTTGTTTGGCATTAAAGGAAACTAACAACTATGAACTAGGTTTACAGCATATGAAATACATTTGGCAACAACATGCACTTTGAGAGTGCAGACAGCCCATTTCAGGCGCGCAAAGAACATATATTTTTCCACGATTTCAGCACTCAGGTTAACCATACCTAAATAGACACAAAATACTGCATTACACAAGACTACCCGAATGTAGTCGAATGATTGAAAAAAATAAATGTTTTTAAGCTAAATTATTGGTAAACACAGTTTATGTATAATAATTTACGTAAAACCGCGAGTAATGAATAAAGTTTTCATCAATTAATATATTCTGTAGACATACCCTCATCCACTCTCTTTTCCTGAAAGCTGATCTGTCCAGCTTTGGAGTTGATGTCAGCAGGCCAGGGAAGCTAGGGTCTTTATTGTTGGAAATGCATCTGCTTTGAGTGTCGCAGGATATCCACACATTCTTACCATCTCTGTCGCAGCATAGCTTTCGTCGGTAAAGTGTGCGGAACAAACGACTGACCATTTTGTTGGCTTTCCCCACACCCTCGTATTGTGAACAAATTTCGTCCAATTTCTTGCCACTTTCGCATCTTTGGGCCACTGGTGCAACTTGAATCCGTCCCTGTTCGTGTTGTTACACCCTCCGACAACACACCAACGAAAGTGAGAAAATGGCGGATTGCTTCCCGATGTGACGTCACGTTGTGACTTCATCGCTCCGAGAGCGATTAATAGAAAGGCGTTTAATTCGCCAAAATTCACCCATTTAGAGTTTGGAAATCGGTTAAAAAAATATATGGTCTTTTTTCTGCAACATCAAGGTATATATTGACGCTTACATAGGTCTGGTGATAATGTTCCCCTTTAACTGAGACTACCGTACTGCTACAATAATAGAGATTTTACAAAGTAAAATCAACTTGAAGTACATTACATACTTGGCTGACTTTGATTAACATATGCAAAGGTCCTCTCGTAAGCTGGTCCTCACAAGAGAGGAGAAAGGGAGGGTGGCGGGGTTAAGGGAGGAGGAGTATGTTTATAGCTAGAATTCACTGAAATTCAAGTATTTCTTTTATATATATATATATATATATATATATATATATATATATATATATATATATATATATATATATATATATATATATATATATAAGAAATACTTGAATTTCAGTGTTTATTTTTTCACACATATACACACACATAACACTCCTCTAGTCATTGTTGTATTTGTCAGGCTTGGTAAAAAGGATAGGACTCAGATGCAGAGTAGGGAACTTAGACAGGCTTTTATTTTGAAGGCTTCCTTTCACCTCCAAAGTCAAGGAATACAATATCTATTTTAACCAAAAACAAATCGGCAAAAAAGGTTCCAAAAAATAGGAACAACCAAAAATCACTCCGAACGGAGGAAAACACAAAAGCAAAGACGAACTATAATTGGCGCCGTATATGCTATAAAATGTATAAACAAAAAAACGCTCCAATAGGAGGAAGAAACAACAGCTATGAAAAATTATACACTATCTAATCTAATAAAGTTTAAATAACTGAAACTCACCACTTCGGCTGAATAAACTAAATAACAAAAAATCACTCTGCTGAGGTGGAAGAAAGGAAAGATCAAAATAGCAACGAAGGGATTCAGGATCATGGAACATAAGCATGAGACGAGGCAAGGCAAGGTAAGGCAAGGCATGGACATGGACATGGACATGGACGCTAGAGAGCACGAATAAACGAGACAATCTGGCACAGAACAAAGGGAGGAGTGGGCTTATAAGACACATGAGGGTAATAGGGAACAGGTGGAAACAATCAGGGAACCGGGATGACATCAGACTGATGACACAAAAGGAAGGGCAAGTGACCAGAAACGAGAGGAGAGTTACTTTTCAAACTAAAACATGCAAATCACAAGACAGAAAAAACCAAGACAAGACATCCCTCACCGCGGTGTGACAGTATTTGAAAGTGCAATGCTTTGCAGCCAGTAGCACAGCCTTTGAAGGAGCATAGGTATGGGCAGCATCTGTGACATTTAATTTGCAGGAAAGGAGTGAGTTTAGGGTTGAATTGTCCATCCTCGTTCTATTCTCTGTCACTATCTTTTTTTTGGACATTGCTACTTGCCGTAGTTTTGAAGCAATGCATGATGGGAATCCGGATGTTGTGTGTCAGTGTATTAACGTGCCGGCTGGAATAAACACACGCTGAGCAATAGCTCCGTGCCTGCCTACTTTATGGGCTATAGTTGATGCCAGCAACACGTGACAAAGAAGTTGGGAAAGGTGGCAATAAATACTGATAAAGTTGAGGAATGCTCATCAAACACTTATTTGGAACATCCCACAGGTGAACAGGCAAATTAGGAACAGGTGGGTGCCATGATTGGGTATAAAAGTAGATTCCTTGAAATGCTCAGTCATTCACAAACAAGGATGGGGCGAGGGTCACCACTTTATCAACAAATGTGTGAGCAAATTGTTGAACAGTTTAAGAAAAACCTTTCTCAACCAGCTATTGCAAAGAAATGTAGGGATTTTGCCATCTACAGTCCATAATATCATCAAAGGGTTCAGAGAATCTGGAGAAATCACTGCACTTAAGCGGCTAAGCCCGTGACCTTCGATCCTTCAGACTGTACTGCATCAACAAGTGACATCAGTGTGTAAAGGATATCACCACATGGGCTCAGGAACACTTCAGAAACCCACTGTCAGTAACTACAGTTGGTCGCTACATCTGTAAGTGCAAGTTAAGACTCTCCTATGCAAGGCGAAAAAAACGTTTATCAACAACACCCAGAAACGCCGTCGGCTTCGCTGGGCCTGAGCTCATCTAAGATGGACTGATACAAAGTGGAAAAGTGTTCTGTGGTCTGATGAGTCCACATTTCAAATTGTTTTTGGAAACTGTGGACGTCGTGTCTTCCGGACCAAAGAGGAAAAGAACCATGAACCTGTCTTATCCCTCTCTTATCCCTGCAATTTCCGCCTCAGTCTTCCTTTTTTTCTCTTTCTATCCCCTCTTGCTCCGGCCCGGCTGCACCAAATAATAATATAAATCCATTTGATAAAGTCAAATACATATAAGGCCAAAAAAACAAACAAAAGAGACTGATGGTGCTTTGATAGCTGTCATATCTTATGTTCTACATTATTCCCATTTTGTGCATGCGCGTATGTTGTTGTCTTCTGTGTCACAGTGTGACGTTGCCTCTTCCTAATTGATATCAAGTTAATTTTAGTGCGGTGCTGCTTGTTGCTTTGTAAAAAGGTTGCTGTCTTGCTGTTGACACGAAACCACATCAAAAGTAACTTTCCACGCTACATCAAGCTATGGCTAAAGGCGTTGTAACGGATTAGATTACTCGTTACTAGGAAAAAGTAACAGCGTTTCTAACGCCGTTATTATATCACGCCGTTATTACGAACACTGCATGCAGGTAGCAGTGGACCAATTAAATTGTACACAACGGAAATCCACCACCACAAACGGGCCCTGAATGGCGCAAAAAAAAGACAAGCCCAGGAGTCTTTTGTTAAATGCCTACTGAAATCCACTACTACCGACCATGCAGTCTGATAGTTTATACATCAATGATGAAATCTTAACATTGCAACACATGCCAATACGGCCAGGTTAGCTTACTAAAGTGCAATTTTAAATTCTGCGCAAAATATCCTGCTGAAAACGTCTCGGTATGATGACGCCTGCGCGTGATGTCACGGATTGTAGAGGACATTTTGGGACAGCATGGTGGCCAGCTATTAAGTCGTCTGGTTTCATCGCAAAATTCCACAGTATTCTGGACATCTGTGTTGGTGAATCTTTTGCAATTTGTTCAATGAACAATGGAGACAGCAAAGAAGAAAGCTGTAGGTGGGAAGCGGTGTATTGCGGCAGGTGTTGTGCCGGATAACGCACCCCGCCGTAGAATGCACCCACTGACTTTTGTGCCGGATAACACAGCCGGTGTTTCATTGTTTACATTCCCGAAAGATGACAGTCAAGCTTTACCATTGGCCTGTGGAGAACTGGGACAACAGAGACTCATACCAGGAGGACTTTGAGTTGGATACGCAGACGCGGTACCGTGAGTACGCATGCAGCTGAGGCTTCCAAACATTTGATAGCTTGCCCGTACGTGCGTGCCGCTATGTGCATGTCACGTACGTAACTTTGGGGACTTTGGGGAAATATATGTGCTGTGTGAACTTTGGGGAGGTGAACGGTACTTTGGGCTGTGGGATTGAGTGTGTTGTGCAGGTTTTTGAGTTGTATTGGCGGGTTATATGGACGGGAGGGGGGAGATGTTTGTTATGCGGGATTAATTTGTGGCATATAAATATAAGCCTGGTTGTGTTGTGGCTAATAGAGTATACATATGTCTTGTGTTTATTTACTGTTTTAGTCATTTCCAGCTGAATATCAGGTCCCACCCACCTCTCACAGCATTTTCCCTATATGAATCGCTCCCACTGCCCTCTAGTCCTTCACTCTCACTTTCCTCATCCACAAATCTTTCATCCTCACTCAAATTAATGGAGAAATCGTCGCTTTCTCGGTCCGAATCGCTCTCACTGCTGGTGGCCATGATTGTAAACAATGTGCAGATGTGAGGAGCTCCACAACATGTGACGTCACGCTACTCGTCTGCTACTTCCGGTACAGGCAAGGCTTTTTTATCAGTGACCAAAAGTTGCAAACTTTATCGTCGATGTTCTCTACTAAATCCTTTCAGCAAAAATATGGCAATATCGCGAAATGATCAAGTATGACACATAGAATGGACCTGCTATCCCCGTTTAAATAAGACAATCGCATTTCAGTAGGCCTTTAAATGTGTACATTTACTGTACATTAATTTTATGTACATTTAATAATGTACATATAATAAATATAGTATAAATACATAAATAAATAAATACATATAATATATAATAAGAATAAATCATATATAAATAATAATATATAATAGTGGTCATATCTATATATATATATATATATATATATATATATATATATATATATATATATATATATATATATATATATATATATAAATATATTTAATAAAATTATATAAATAATACACAATAATAAATAGTAATACATAATATAAATGCATAAATAATGTACATTTATTTGAATGTACATTTAATGTACATTTGATGTACATATCGTACATTAAATGTGTACAATACACAAGTGCCTGTGTAAATATTTATATTTCAAAGCGTACACCTGCAACCTTTAGACGTGTGCAGCCAATATATGCACAAAATAAAATGTCTCTAAAAATTAAGTGGGTAAAATTTGGTGCTCTCTAAATTACGGTAAATGGAGCATTTTTTATGTTTTCTTCGGCCCCTTCTGCTAAGGTTATCCAAGTTACATCACACCTAACCTTATCCTTGTCCACATACACACAGTGCCAGTGTTTAAGACCCCCTGACCATCCGTTTGCATGATAGTGCATGATAGTACGCATGTGCAAAAAAAAATGCGCGCGTCATAGTCACCTCTGACCTGGAAGTATATTTTTACCCTGTGTTTCAATGTAGACTATTGCCACATTTCTTTTAACAGTAAACCTTGCTTGCCTCACCATCAGCAGCTGTTAGACTATTGTAGTGAATCACACCTGAGCCACCATACATGAATCATATATTTAATGGACGTGTGGAAGTAAATAATGTGATAAATAACATTTTACAACAATCAATCTAGGGATCTAGATATCTGGTCAGGACAATATGCTTGTAGGCTGAAATTGGCGGTCGTACTTGACGGCCGCAACCAATTCATGGCTTCACAATAGTCATGGAGTACAAAACTAGACGTTGTGTAATCGCTCGACATACATCGCGTACAATAACTGATGGTCTGCTTTGCCAGTCCAAATGCATTCGCTGTCTCCCCTTCGACAAATGGACGAAGTATTTTGCTAAGTAGAATCACAGCTGACCTGGACATTCGAGAGTTCTCTTGCCATTCCTTCGACACAACACACTCGTTGACAAACATATCCCACCAGGCTGCCGTTCTTCCAGGCCTTATCCAAATTGATCGCTCAACATTGCTATGTTGCCGTCTGAGATGTGTTGTATCCCAAATAGCTGCAATCGCGTAATTCCTTCTTTTAAGGTATTCAATTGTGATTTCTACAAGCGTCTGTTATGAATCTGGCTGTGGCTCAGTCTTTCTGGCATCACTTCCTGTGTGAAACGTGATCTTTCCGGCGTCACTTCCTCTCCGAACTCAGTTTGTAAACGATCAACGAGTCCATACAAAGCTAAGAGCCGGAGATTCGAGAAATAGACGGCACACCCGTGTAAAAAATTATCCAAGGAGGAGAACCTTAAACGATGGTTTAGTGTGGCCGAAACGGGGCTTAGGCTAAATAAGTATTTGTTTAATGAGTTATCCAGCTTAATGTAGACAGGGTCTTAGTGAGCTTCATTGAATAGTACAATCCCCATTACCTGCATTATTAGCCACCTCGTGCTAGCAGTTTTTTTACGACCTGTAACGCCCAGAAAAGGGAACGTCATGTATTTTTGTCTTGTCTTTACCATGAATTGATAAACGTGGACCCCGACTCAAACAAGTTGAAAAACTTATTCGGGTGTTACCATTTAGTGGTCAATTGTACGGAATATGTACTGTACTGTGCAATCTACTAATAAAAGTCTCAATCAATCAATCACGTAAGGAAGGTGAAGGATGGGAAAGTGTTTGTCCTTGTCAGGCGCTCAAACTTCCATCCAAAACCATGTAGCCATTCCTTTACCATTTTTGAAGCGTGTTTGGGGTCATTGTCCTGTTGGAAAACCCAACTGCGCCCAAGACCCAACCTTCGGGCTGATGATTTTAGGTTGTCCTGAAGAATTTGGAGGTAATCCTCCTTTTTCATTGTCCCATTTACTCTCTGTAAAGCACCAGTTCCATTGGCAGCAAAACAGGCCTAGAGCATAATACTACCACCACCATGATTGACGGTAGGTATGGTGTTCCTGGGATTAAAGGCCTCTTCTTTTCTCCTTCAAACATATTGCTGGGTATTGTGGCCAAAAAGCACATTTTTTGTTTCATCTGACCACATAACTTTCTTCAAGAAAGTCTTATCTTTGTCCATGTGATGTCAGATGAAACAACAATTGAGCTGTTATTGGAAACTCAAGACAGCCATGACATTATGTTTTTTACAAGTGTATGTAAACTTTTGACCACGACTGTATGTTAAGGTAATCAAACTCTTTGAATTAATGTGAATTTGAGTATGCACGGTTGTCCTGTTGGTGTACATCACCTTTCACCTGAAGTCAGCAGCATTTGAGCTCGCCGATGAGGCTTATCAGAGAAAGACCCAAACTAAAGATGATTAGGTTAACAACTCTCGAGGCCAAAGAAAAAGCTGTCATTATGGCCCGTGGGCCATTTCTGCCATTCCAGAGGCGTCAGTCGACCAGTTTTGTTGTGTCAGTTTCATTATACGAGCAATAAAAGACCAATTAATATAATTTGGGCAGGGGCAAGAAAACAGCTTCTTATCAGAGAAACAGAAGTTGTTTATCCACTCACAAGCATGTGTAATCATTTGTTTTTAATTTCATATCTGACAGCAAACATGTTCATGGTCCATGGTTCTCGCCTAGGAAAAAGTGGAGTGCCATCTCTGAGTTGGGGAGGAGACCTTGCCTCATGTGGAGGAGTTCAAGTACCTCGGAGTCTTGTTCACGAGTGAGGGAAGAGTGGAGCGTGAGATCGACAGGCGGATCGGTGCGGCGTCTTCAGTAATGCGGACGCTGTATCGATCCGTTGCGGTGAAGAAGGAGCTGAGCCGGAAGGCAAAGCTCTCAATTTACTGGTTGATCTACGTTCCCATCCTCACCTATGGTCATTAGCTTTGGGTTATGACTGAAAGGACAAGATCACAGGTACAAGCGACCGAAATGAGTTTCCTCCGCCGGGTGGTGGGGCTCTCCCTTAGAGATAGGGTGAGAAGCTCTGCCATCCGGGAAGAGCTCAAAGTAAAGCCAATGCTCCTCCAGGAGCCAGATGAGGTGGTTTGGGCATCTGGTCAGGATGCCACCCGAACGCCTCCCTAGGGAGGTGTTATGGGCAAGTCCGACCGGTAGAGGAGGAGGACCCAGGACACTTTGGGAAGACCATGTCTCCCGGCTGGCCTGGGAACGCCCCGGGATCCCCCGGGAGGAGCTGGACAAAGTGGCTGGGGAGAGGGAAGTCTGAGCTTCTCTGCTTAGGCTGCCCCCACGACCCGACCTCGCATAAGCGGAAGAAAAATGGATGGATGGATGGATGGACAGCGGTGACGTGCAGTCAGGGGAGGCAGGTGAGGCGGGGCCTCATGTGCCATCATGGAAAGAAAAAAAAATGTAAAAAGAAAAAAATATATTAAATTGTTATATGTATCCAGTGATTATACTATAAAGTTATTTTCCATTTAACTTCACCAGTTTTAGATTATTATTAAAATTATTATCAAAATCGCTGAATTTTCACATTTGCCGTTCAAATACTGAGAAGAGACTTGCGGTGAGTCACCAGCCAGTTGAGCCTCGCTATGGATTGCGCGATGACTCGGCTAACTGCTGGCCTGCTCTGCAGTGAGACCGTATTGCTATATGAATTATATTATACATTTCCATAGTTTAGTTAGCTGAGGTATATAATGTACAGTGTATTTTGTCAACAACTGTATGTGTGTAACCTATTTCTTGTGCTGAGCAATCATAAAACTGCTGCGAAGACGCACTGTGTGAGGCTCGCAGTAATCCCGCCTCCTGGTGGTAGAGGGCGGTAGTGATCCCAGAGATCCTTCTTGCGACTACTCGGCTGCAGAAGAAGTGACAACAAGCAGCAACAGCTTTATTTATTTTTTCCTCTCGCCTGGACTTTTAACATGGAGGATTACATATCTAAAATAAAACAGTTTTCTAAACTGGACTTTCAATGGAAGCAGGAGGTAATAATTAAAGGAAGATCTCCATCGAGACAGAGAGACTTTTAAAACTGAAGAAAGATAAGGAAGACTTCTATAAACAAGTTATCGATGCTTTTGTTCAAAAGGAGCTGCGCATGGACTTCATTTATAATCAATCAATCAATCAATTAATGTTTATTTATATAGCCCTAAATCACAAGTGTCTCAAAGGGCTGTACAAGCCACAACGACATCCTCGGTACAGAGCCCACATAAGGGCAAGGAAAAACTCACCCCAGTGGGACGTCGGTGTGAATGACTATGAAAAACCTTGGAGAGGACCCCCCCCCCCTCTAGGGGAGACCAAATGCAATGGATGTCGAGTGGGTCTGACATAATATTGTGAGAGTCCAGTCCATAGTGGATCCAACATAATAGTAAGAGTCCAGTCCATAGTGGGGCCAGCAGGACACCATCCCGAGCGGAGACGAGTCAGCAGCGCAGAGATGTTCCAACCGATGCACAGGCGAGCGGTCCACCCCGGGTCCCGACTCTGGACAGCCAGCACTTCATCCATGGCCACCGGACCTGTCCCCCCCCCCACCCCTCCACAAGGGAGAGGGGAGCAGAGGAGAAAAGAAAAGAAACGGCAGATCAACTGGTCTAAAAGGGGGGTCTATTTAAAGGCTAGAGTATTAAAATGAGTTTTAAGATGGGACTTAAATGCTTCTACTGAGGTAGCATCTCTAATTGTTACCGGGAGGGCATTCCATAGTACTGGAGCCCGAATATAAAACGCTCTATAGCCCGCAGACTTTTTTTGGGCTCTGGGAATCACTAATAAGCCGGAGTTCTTTGAACGCAGATTTCTTGCCGGGACATATGGTACAATACAATCGACAAGATAGGACGGAGCTAGACCGTGTAGTATTTTATACGTAAGTAGTAAAACCTTAAAGTCACAGGAAGCCAGTGCAGGTGAGCCAGTATAGGCGTAATATGATCAAACTTTCTTGTTCTTGTCAAAAGTCTAGCAGCCGCATTTTGTACCAATTGTAATCTTTTAATGCTAGACATAACACGTTACAGTAGTCGAGACGAGACGTAACGAACGCATGAATAATGATCTCAGCGTCGCTAGTGGATAAAATAGAACGAATTTTAGCGATATTACGGAGATGAAAGAAGGCCGTTTTAGTAACACTCTTAATGTGTGACTCAAACGAGAGAGTTGGGTCGAAGATAATACCCAGATTCTTTACTGAGTCGCCTTGTGTAATTGTTTGGTTGTCAAATGTTAAGGTGGTATTATTAAATAAATGTCGGTGTTTAGCAGGACCGATAATCAGCATTTCCGTTTTCTTGGCGTTGAGTTGCAAGAAGTTAGCGGACATCCATTGTTTAATTTCATTAAGACACGCCTCCAGCTGACTACAATCCGGCTTGTTGGTCAGCTTTAGGGGCATGTAGAGTTGGGGGTCATCAGCATAACAATGAAAGCTAACACCGTATTTGCGTATGATGTCGCCTAGCGGCAGCATGTAATTACTAAAGAGTGCAGGGCCAAGAACCGAACCCTGAGGAACTCCGCACGTTACCTTAACATAGTCCGAGGTCACATTATTATGGGAGACGCACTGCATCCTGTCAGTAAGATAAGAGTTAAACCACGACAAGGCTAAGTCTGACATACCAATACGTGTTTTGATACGCTCTAATAAAATATTATGATCGACGGTATCGAAAGCAGCGCTAAGATCAAGAAGCAGCAACATAGATGACGCATCAGAATCCATCGTTAGCAGTAGATCATTAGTCATTTTTGCGAGGGCTGTCTCCGTAGAGTGATTTGCCCTGAAACCGGATTGAAAAGGTTCACAGAGATTGTTAGACACTAAGTGTTCATTTAGCTGCTGTGCGACAATTTTTTCGAGGATTTTCGAAATAAAGGGAAAGTGGGACACCGGCCGGTAGTTTACCATGAGGTCAGGATCGAGGTTAGGTCTTTTGAGCAGAGGATGAATAACCGCTTTCTTGTATGCTCGTGGAACAGTGCCGGAGGAAAGTAATAAGTTTATAATATTTAGTACTGATGGACCTAATAATACAAAAAGCTCCTTGATAAGTTTCCCAGGAAGTGGGTCAAGTAAACATGTAAACATTTATAAGTAAAGGTAAGACCATAATAACGTTTTTTTTTTGTTAAATGTGCTTTTTTGTGTGCTACAGTTTGTATGTGTAAAGTTAAAGTACCAATGATTGTCACACACACACTAGATGTGGTGAAATGTGTCCTCTGCATTTGACCCATCCCCTTGTTCACCCCCTAGGAGGTGAGGGGAGCAGTGAGCAGCAGCGGCGCCGCGCCCGGGAGTCATTTTTGGTGATTGAACCCCCAATTCCAACCCTTGATGCTGAGTGCCAAGCAGGGAAGAATGCTGGTATGAGCTTTTAAACATAACCCGTTAACTGCTGCCAATCAAATGGTGAATAAGATACTCTTTAGGGTTCATATGTTTGTAAATCTGACTGTGATGAAGTCAGTGCCTCACCAGCCATCAACCTCACCGCACGTCACTGATGGACAGCAAACATTGCTGAGACAGCGGAAATGGACAATAGTGAAAATAATTTAAACTGTGCAGACATTCATATGGCCTGTCTATATAGCAGGCTGTGCATTGTGTTCCTTCCAATGCCCAATGAATGTCTTCCACCCTCGCATGGCCTCCCATGGCAATATTCCTTGTGTCTTTTTTATCATAAATCCATTTATTTTGCTACTGGGCTAAAGTCGGTGTCCAACGGGACGCTGTGTTGCTTTAAAAACCAATAACAGAAAGCCTCCGGCGAGTTTCCACGCCGTTTATCATTGTTGCTTAATGTAGGCGGGTGGGCCGTGATGGGCGATGCTTACGAAACAAGCGGAAGGTTACGACTACGAGAGAGACTCTCAACAAGGTCACCATTTGTCATTAGCCTATTTGGATAAACCCTCACAAACCAGGTTGACCTCATGTTGCTGCACCTGCTTTTTTTTACTCCATACCGGAACATCCGCCCTCGGTATAATCTGTGAGGAAATGTGTTGTGCCAAAACGGTGATGAAACAAAGACAGAAATACATCATGCCTGAGCTTTTTTGCGAGACCTCTCCTGATTTGGAGGCTGGAGAACAGTGATGCTGAAAACACAATAACTTGACTGATCTAAATGCAATTTTTTTGTCTGAGAAAAAAAAAAAACAGATTGCTGCAATAATGAATAAGAGATCAAATGTGTGATTGCATCTGCTCCGCTGATTATATCTTTCAATCTTTACTGCGCTGCTATAGTGCACAATGATCCAAAATATTGAATGTGAAATGTCACCAAGACGAACGACTCTATTTCCAGTTAACTCGGGATATTTCCTGCTCATGATGGATGTGTTTATACCGTGGCAAATGACCTTGACAACAAATGGTGATTACAGTAACAGTTTGTTTGTGCCTCTGCAGGCTTCTCCGCAAAGACCGCAAGGTAATTAAACACAAAATGAGAGGTAGCGGCGTGTAAAAATGAAAAATTCAGATGGCTTCCGACATGAACTCTATTTTGTCCACTGCTTTGAATCAAGCAGATCAGAGAATGACAGAGAGTTCATATTTTACTAAAACCCAAAGCTTATTACAAGTGTATGCATAATGCAGGTATTTGTGGACGTAATCGCCATTGTCTAGCACTAGTGTTGTCCCGATACCAATATTTTGGTACCGGTACCAAAATTAATTAAATACTTTTCGGTACTTTTTGATACATTTCTAAATAAAAGGGACCACAAAAAATTGCATTATTGGCTTTATTTTAACAACAAATCTTAGGGTACATTAAACATATGTTTCCTATTGCAATTGTGTCCTTAAAGGGGAACATTATCACCAGACCTATGTAAGCGTCAATATATACCTTGATGTTGCAGAAAAAAGACCATATATTTTTTTAACCGATTTCCGAACTCTAAATGGGTGAATTTTGGCGAATTAAACGCCTTTCTAATATTCGCTATCGGAGCGATGACGTCACAACGTGGCGTCACATCGGGAAGCAATCCGCCATTTTCTCAAACACCGAGTCAAATCAGCTCTGTTATTTTCCGTTTTTTTCGACTGTTTTCCGTACCTTGGAGACATCATGCCTCGTCGGTGTGTTGTCGGAGGGTGTAACAACACGAACAGGGACGGATTCAAGTTGCACCAGTGGCCCAAAGATGCGAAAATGGCAAGAAATTGGACGTTTGTTCCGCACACTTTACCGACGAAAGCTATGCTATGACAGAGATGGCAAGGATGTGTGGATATCCTGCGACACTCAAAGCAGATGCATTTCCAACGATAAAGTCAAAGAAATCTGCCGCCAGACCCCCATTGAATCTGCCCAAGTGTGTGAGCAATTCAGGGACAAAGGACCTCGGTAGCACGGCAAGCAATGGCGGCAGTTTGGTCCCGCAGACGAGCGAGCTAAACCCCCTATCGACCCTAGCTTCCCTGGCCTGCTGACATCAACTCCAAAACTGGACAGATCAGCTTTCAGGAAAAGAGCGCGGATGAGGGTATGTCTACAGAATATATTAATTGATGAAAATTGGGCTGTCTGCACTCTCAAAGTGCATGTTGTTGCCAAATGTATTTCATATGCTGTAAACCTAGTTCATAGTTGTTAGTTTCCTTTAATGCCAAACAAACACATACCAATCGTTGGTTAGAAGGCGATCGCCGAATTCGTCTTCGCCTTCTCATGTGTCGCTGGCAGTCGTGTCGTTTTCGTCGGTTTCGTTTGCATACAGTTCAAACCGATATGGCTCAATAGCTTCAGTTTCTTCTTCAATTTCGTTTTCGCTACCTGCCTCCACACTACAACCATCCGTTTCAATACATTTTTAATCTGTTGAATCGCTTAAGCCGCTGAAATCCAAGTCTGAATCCGAGCTAATGTTGCTATAGCTTGCTGTTCTTTCCGCCATGTTTGTTTGTGTTGGCTTCACTATGTGACGTCACAGGAAAATGGACGGGTGTATATAACGATGGTTAAAATCAGGCACTTTGAAGCTTTTTTTTAGGGATATTGCGTGATGGGTAAAATTTTGAAAAAAACTTCGAAAAATATAATAAGCCACTGGGAACTGATTTTTAATGGTTTTAACCATTCTGAAATTGTGATAATGTTCCCCTTTAAGCCAAAATGCATCCGTTCTCCCTTTTCTGTCTACACACTGTGTCTGCTTGTAAGTACTCCATGATTGTGTGCCGCCGAACATGCTCGCCTGTTCGTAAAACCAGCAATGACACAACGTGACGACGGTGGTGGACCGGTACTTTTCAGAGCCGGTATCGTACCGAATATGATTCATTAGTGGTGGTACTATACTAATACCCGTATACCGTACAACCCTATCTAGCACTCAGATGTTTGGATTTATAACGTTTTTAAAACAACATGGCACCATTAAGAACTGACATTAATACCATCATACTGGGAAAAACTAAATAAATGCTTGAGGAGGAGAAAGGATTTACAGTTCTAAGACACGTTACTATGCGTATTTCTGATAACCTGCCAAAAGGACCGCTTACTGTACAGTTCCCGCTGCCTAAAGTTGACCTCGTTCTGAGACGAGGATCATAAATCAAAATACGACTCAAATAAATATTCCTCATTGAAATAAAGGGAAATTCTATTCCTCAAGAAAACACCACAATTGTAGCAATTTAGCTGTCATATTATGTAATGTCGGTTTTCACAAGCAAAGGGAACTCTGTATCTCCTGGATCGGGAGTCAGTCTCTGATAAGAAAGAGTATAAGATATTTAAAGGTAAAGTTAAAGTTCCAATGATTGTCACACACACACTGGGTGTGGTTACATTTGTCCTCTAGATTTGACCCATCCCCATGTTCACCCCCTGGTAGGTGAGGGGAGCAGTGAGCAGCAGTGTGCGCCACGCTCGGGAATCATTTGGTGATTTAACCCCCATTCCAACCCTTGATGCTGAGTGCCAAGCAGGGACCCATAGTTCAGTATAGCACCACTACTAGCTATAGCTGACAGCTAGCGTGCCAATCGCTTATAGGAAACGTGTGCATTAATCGCTAACTGACAAACTAACGTGTTAACCGCTACCTATCTTTAACGCTAACATAAACATAAAGAGTATTTATGCATTAATGTTTTTAGGGTGGCCATGCCACTGCCATTTCTAAACTACACCACAATGTGTTGGATCAATCTAAATGTGTATATAAAGACGTTTACATTTGTGGAAAAATTGCGGGGGAATATACAAAGATATATTTAAAAGGTTAATCGACAAAAATGTCACAGTAGTTATCCCCCATTTTTGTTTTGATGATTACGGGGAAAATAGACGTTTAAGAGTGCTAAACTTCATATAAAGTGTGCCGTTCTTAAATCCAATATTTTCTTTTTTCTAGTATTGAAAAAAATCAACCGATTTCCTTTAAAAACGATCTTGGATCGAATGTTCGATACGTATCTTTTGAAAGGCAAACTTGCAGAGAACGCATGGAAATACTTGAAATTTTGAAATACAAATCGATATATTGAGCAATTACACGATACTTGCCAACCCTCCCGGATTTTCCGGGAGACTCCCGAAATTCAGCGCCTCTCCCGAAAACCTCCCGGGACAAATTTTCTCCCGAAAATCTCCCGAAATTCAGGCGGACTCAGGTCCTCCACAATATAAAAAAGCGTACCTGCCCAATGACGTTATAACTGTAGAATGATGGAGGGCGAGTTCTTGGTTTCTTATGTGGGTTTATTGTTAGGCAGTTTCATTAACGTCCTCCCAGCGCGGCAACAACACACAACAACAGCAGTCACTTTTTTGTATACCGTAAAACAGTTCGTCTGCCGTAAACAGCAATGTAGTAACACTCTTAAACAGGAAAATACTGCCATCTAGTGCATTTGATGAAAGCACTTTTGTACGTGCCACACAGCAATGCATCAGAGAGGGTGTTCAGCATGGTTCGAAAAATAGTGACAGAGAATAGAACAAGGATGGACAATTCAACCCTTAACTCAACAATGAGTAGATGAGTGTTATGTGTGTAAATAAATGAACACTGAAATTCAAGTATTTATTTTATATATATATATATATATATATATATATATATATATATATATATATATATATATATAATAAAATAAATATATATATATAGATATACACATATATATATATATATATATATATATATATATATATATATATATATATATAGAATTTGCTGAAAGTCAAGTATTTCTTATATATATATATATATATATATATATATATATATATATATATGTATGTGTGGGAAAAAAATCACAAGACTATTTCATCTCTTCAGGCCTGTTTCATGAGGGGGGGTACCCTCAATCGTCAGGAGATTTTAATGGGAGCATTCGCATACCATGGTTTATATAGGGCATAGAGTGGGTGGGTACAGGCTGGCCTAGGGGCGTGGTGATTGGCTCATGTGTTACCTAGGAGGTGTTTCCGTCTATGGCGGCATGTTACAATTTCGCTGCGCTTGTTGAGGGATGACAGGTCTGGACGGTAAATAATAAACAGCTTCTCTTTCAAGCATAGGTTGCATCTTTTATTACCACTATTGTAAGGTGTGCTGGATGCAAGAATTTGCCATGTTATTGAATATTCAACATTATTGTCTTTGAGGTCCCAAATGTGTTTGCTGAGTTCTGTGGTATTCCGCAGGTTTTTGTTCCTGAAAGAAGCCTTGTGATTGTTCCATCTGGTTTTGAATTCACCCTCGGTTAATCCTACATATGTGTCGGATGTGTTAATGTCCTTGCGTATTACCTTAGATTGGTAGACAACTGATGTTTGTAAGCACCCCCCGTTGAGGGGGCAATCAGGTTTCTTTCGACAGTTACATGCTTTGTTGGTTTTGGAGTCGCTCTGACTGGGGGTCGACGGCTCATTTGCAATTGTTTTGTTGTGGTTTGAGATGATTTGTCGTATATTGTTCATGCAGCTGTAGCTCAATTTAATGTTGTTCTTGTTGAATACTTTTCTTAGGTTGTTGTCTTTGGGAAAGTGTTTGTCAATCAGATTGAGGAATTTGTGTCCAATGTTCGTTGAGACGTTTTTGCTGTATGAGGGGTTGTACCAGATGAAGTCGTTTCGTTTTCTGTTCTTTTTTGGCTGGTTTCCTGGCGTGGGTTCATAGGTGAGGGTGAAATTGTATCCGCTTTCATCAAGGGCTTTTTGGTACGTATATATGGTATTGGTATATATATATATATATATATATATATATATATATATATATATATATATATATATATATATATATATATGAAATACTTGACTTGGTGAATTCTAGCTGTAAATATACCCCACCCCTTTTAGCCACGCCCCCAACCACGCCCCCGTCCCACCCAGACCACGCCCACCCCCTCCCCCCACCTCCCGAAATCGGAGGTCTCAAGGTTGGCAAGTATGAATTACACCCCTCTAGCCCTATTTTGTGGCATGTGTTTGTATCTATCAATCAATCAACGTTTATTTATATAGCCCTTAATCACAAGTGTCTCAAAGGGCTGCACAAGCCACGACGACATCCTCGGCTCAGATCCCACATTAGGGCAAGAAAAAACTCAACCCAATGGGACACACTGAGAAATGAGTCCAGTCCATAGTGGGGCCAGCAGGGGATCATCTTGGATGGGGACAAGTCAGCAGCGCAGAGACGTCCCCAACTCATAACTGTCTATCCTTAATCTGCTGGTTTTATGATTGTGGCCTTGTTTATTTTTAGTGAATATATTGCTTTTTTTTTTCCTTTCTACTTTAAGAACTTGGCATGCTGGTTTTGTGGCTAAAATATTCTTCAAATGGTACTGATTTGGATGTCATTGCAAAGTTTAAACCTCCTGCCTTTACTGTTTTTTTGATCATTTGTTTTGACAAGTTGCATATCCATTTTTCTTTATACTGTGTATTTGCTTTCTCCTGTTTTTTAATTTTTATAAGCTTGTTTAGTTGTTCTACTTGGGGTTGCTTTGTGGCATTGCCTCCTCCATTTTTTATTCTGTCTTGCCTTTGGTGAGGGCGGTCACATTTTTCTCCGCTCCCTCCTTCCCTGCTTGCTCTCTTCGTTTTTGTATTGTCTGAACTTTTTTGAAGCCTCTTTCTTTGCGCTGTCCTCACATCTAAACATCAAACATGGATATGATCAGCTGGACTCTCGACGCAATTGACAAAGTCTTTTCGACAAGGAAAAGAGGTTCGGGGGAGCCTGGCTGCCCTGATGGAACCATTGCTGCAGGGTACGTGAGAGACTCCTGGGCTGAATGGAGAATCATGTGCCTCTCAGTCCTTTCCATCGAGGACGTGGAAGACATCTACCTATTTGGAACCGTGATCGCGGGTCACCTGCTGATTGAGCTGGGCATTGCTCTGGTGTATCGTCAAAGTCGGAAGACGATGGCAGCCACTCAAGGAGCCCAACGGCTTTTCGTCGCAATGGAAGGATTGGGCCGGGCTGTGGGAACACAGACTGTGGCGATTTCTGAACTGAATCGCAAAATGGATCACATCATGGAGAAGTTTGCTGAGAAGGAGAATTTAATTGAATTTGAGAGAAACCAGCATGGACAAATAGAGCAGGCAAGTCATTGTTTTTGACTGCTCGAAGAAAACAACATCCTAATCTACGATTTGACTCCCTCGAATGGCCTTGACGGTATCAGGAACAGGCTGTTCTGAAAAACACCCCCGAGGACACCTCAACGATGGACGCTTTTGACCTCCCTTTTTCTCAACAACACCTGGTGTCGAACTTTGAGATTGGCCCCAGTCCACAAAAACATTTTAACATCACACCCAAGTTAATTGGGCATACATACACGCACTCGCCCTTCCTCAACCAACGCCTTCACCACTGCTTAATTCCTGGGGTTATGGATGGCTAGTAGCGCTTTATAGCAGCAGGCCGACCTCCAGGGCCTCAAATCCCCGCCCCTCTGTTGTGAGTTGTTGTGATTATATGTAACATGTTTATGTGTGCTACGCTATGTGAAGTTTTTTCCCTTGGACTCAGTCTGGACCTGCTCCCGAGGGTCTAGCCTTAGACTGATATTTTTTACTCTTCCCCCCTTTCCCAATATCACCTTTTTCCCACCTTTTTTAATGAGCGCCGTAAGTGGCTGACCCGTTGGCGGTCCCGTCTTGTCTCCCTGTAACGTATGTCTGCTCTTAGTGGGACTGTGCTGAAAATGAAATTTCAGTTCTTATGTGTCTTGTACATGTTAAAGAATGGACAATAATAAAGCATCTTGAATCTTGAATGTGGTGATCCAGTTGGTATTGTGATTTAAAAGTGTCCATTTGTACCTTTATTTCCATGTTGATGATGTCCATTTGGTTTGATGTCGTAAGAGGGCCTTCTTGGCTGTATTTATGATTTCTTTTGCGTTTTTAGTAGGGATGGTCTCTCCTGATGTTTAAACCTGCTGGTTTTATTTCTTCATCTTTGAATCACAGGTTAAATCTCTCTCTCTCCACCCCCTCCACACACACACACACACACACACACACACACACACACACACACACACACACACACACACACACATCACCGGCAGTGCAAGCTACATCACCAATAGGTACACCGTTCTCATCTTTTTTTTCCTAATCCAACCATCCATCCAACCATTTTCTACCACGTGTCCCTTATGGGGTCGCAGTGAGGTGCTACAGCCTATCTCAGCTGCACATGGGCGGTAGGCGGGGTACACCCTGGATAAGTTGCCACTTCATCAACTGAATTAATCAATTTACTTGATGCATCGTTGCGGCCCTAAATTCATCGCAGCATGTTTTACTTGAGGAGTGGGGATTATAATAAATTCATCATCTAATCGAGAAGTATTGTGCTGAAAGATACAACCATCCCATCGCAGTAAAAGCGGACTTCGTAAATGACTGTTTTGTTACGCTCTTATTTCGTGTAACACTAATGCTACATTATGTTTAGTGGTTCGCTATAGCTGGATTTGCTTAGCCCGTAGATTCAGACTGAAAAGAAATAAGGTGAACATTCCTTTTATCCATTTATGCCGAAATAGCTTGTCTCCAAATTCCATATTCATAGCGTCAAAATCGCTTTCATCCCCCTCTCCTGGCTTCCGTCAAATAAGTGTGTGATGAGCATTCCTTGACTTTCTCAGTCTTTTTTTGCCAGCTTTTTTGAAACATGTTGCAGGCATCAAATTCCAAATGAGCTAATATTTGCTAAAAAATAAAGTTGTCCGTTTCGAACGTTAAGTATCTTGTCTTTGCAGTCTATTCAATTGAATATAGGTTGAAAAGGATTTGCAAATCATTGTATTCTGTTTTTATTTACGATTTACACAATGTGCCCACTTCACTGGTTTTGGGTTTTGTAAATATTGGGTAAGCTATATACTAAAGTATATACAGGACTGTCTCAGAAAATTAGAATATTGTGATAAAGTACTTTATTTTCTGTAATGAAATTAAAAAAACAAAAATGTCATACATTCTGGATTCATTACACATCAACTGAAATATTGCAAGCTTTTTATTATGTTAATATTGCTGATTATGCCATACAGCTTAAGAAAACTCAAAAATCGTATCTCAAAAAATTTGAATATTTCCTCAGACCAAGTAAAAATACAATATTTATACAGTAAAACAAAATCAAACATTTGAAAATGTCAATTAATGCACTCAGTACTTGGTTGGGAATCCTTTTGCATGGATTACTGCATCAATGTGGCGTGGCATGGAGGCAATCAGCCTGTGGCATTGCTGAGGTGTTATGGATGCCCAGGATGCTTCAATAGCGGCCTTTAGCTTGTTTGCATTATTGGGTCTGGTGTCTTTCAGCTTATTCTTTACGATACCCCACACATTCTCCATGGGGTTCAGGTCAGGGGAGTTGGCAGGCCAATGGAGGACAGTAATGCCATGGTCAATACACCAGTTACTGGTGGTTTTGGCACTGCTGGATCATGCTGGAAAATGAAATCATCATCTCCATAGAGCTTTTCAACAGATGGAAGCATGTAGTGCTCTAAAATCTCTTGGTACACAGCTGCATTGACTCTGGACTTGATGAAACACAGTGGACCAACACCAGCAGCTAACATGGCTCCCCAAACTATTGCTGACTGTGGGAACTTCACACTGGATTTCAAGCAACTTGGATTTTGCTCCTCTCCAGCCTTCCTCCGGACTCTAGCGCCTTGACTTCCAAATGAAATACAAAACTTGTTTTCGTCTGAAAACAGGACTCTGGACCACTCTGCAACTGTCCAGTGCTTCTTTTCCATAGCCCAAGTCCGACGCTTCTAGAGATTTTAGAGCACTACATGCTTCCATCTGTTGAAAAGCTCTATGGAGATGATGATTTCATTTTCCAGCATGATCCAGCAGTGCCAAAACCACCACTAACTGGTGTACTGACCATGGCATTATGGTCTTCGATTGGCCTGCCAACTCCCCTGACCTGAACCCCATAGAGAATTTGTGGGGTATTGTGAAGAAGAAGCTGAAATACACCAGACCCAATAAAGTTAATGAGCTAAAGGTCGCTATTGAAGCATCCTGGGCATCCATAACACCTCAACACAGCCTGATTGCCTCCATGCCACACCACATTGATGCAGTAATCCGTGCAAACTGATTCACAACCAAGTACTGAGTGCATTAATTGACATTTTAAAATGTTTGATTTTGTTTTGCTGTTATAAATCTTTTTTTTTACTTGGTCTGAGGAAATATTCAAATTTTTTGAGATACGATTTTCGAGTTTTTTTAAGCTGTATGCCATAATCAGCAATATTGAAATAATAAAAGGCTTGCAATATTTCAGTTGATGTATAATGAATCCAGAATGTATGACATTTTTGTTTTTTTAAATTGCATTACAGAAAATAAAGGACTTTATCACAATATTCTAATTTTCTGAGACAGTCCTGTACATTGCACAATGAGCTTGCTATGACACCTTCAACTTTCTAGACTCAGAGATCGGTAGGTTGTGAGTTCAAACCCCGGCCGAGTCATACCAAAGACTATAAAAATGGGACCCATTACCTCCCTGCTTGGCACTCAGCATTAAGGGTTGGAATTGGGGGTTAAATCAGCAAAAATGATTCCCGGGCGCAGCCACCGCTGCTACTCACTGCTTCCCTCACCTCCCAGGGGGTGATCAAGGGTGATGGGTCAAATGCAGAGAATAATTTTGCCACACCGAGTGTATGTGTGACAATCACTGGTACTTTAACTTTAACTTTAACTTTAACATAGAAGCTTTATGTTTCAGGCAAAGGGCTAGAAGCAAATGCAGTGATGCGGAACAACCTTCATGCATTTTTAAATATGATATATGCTCATTAGAAGACGGTTTTAGGCAACGCTTCAGCGGGTGGAAACGCTCAGGCTAATCAAATTAACGTTATTATCATGCAGCTACTGTATCTTTCAATCTCAAGTGGTCTGTTCTGGTCTATCTTACCTGCCAGGTGTGATTAATCATTTGGAAATTTGAACCAAACTGACGACTTGCAGATGATTTCAAACAAAACCCGGGACGGTTTAATGAATGTTGAAAGGTTCCGGTCTAAAACAAGAGTGGAAAAAAAAAAGAGTCAAATCTTTAATGTGTTTTGAATGCGAAAATCGGCGCTTTAAACTACTGTAATGCTCATCCATTGCATCGATTACACTGTAATTAGTTTCTGTTCACACACAAACTCTTTGAAAGGGAAATGTACATCACACAACTGAGTCCATCGCTTGCCAGTTCTGTCGAACGAGGTCTTTTACGTGCTGCTGCTAGAAAATAAATAAACAACCTCAATCCACAGTCTTTTTGGGGGAGCAGTTGCTGGGCAACTAATGACTAATGAGGATGGAATTATAAGGATGGACAAAACATGCTTTTGTCCAAGTAATGAACATGAAATATGTTGGTTGTTTTTTATTTGTTGTTGTTAGTTTTTTATATGAACTGTTAAACTGTCCTTTAAAGCAGGAAATAAATAGTATACTTTGGTGCTGAAAGACAGGGAACAGAATAGAGCAGCCACCAACAAGTCAATAAAATGACCTGGGGGGGGCGGGGGGGACATGTTACAATTGAAGGGTAGAGATTGACACAAAGGTTAGGGAATTAATGACGCACTATTGGTATGTACTGTTTAACATATTGCTTTAATATGGGGTGCCAAATGTAAAAATGCAGCTTATATATTTGGAATATGTAGCTCACTTCTGGCAGCACGGTGAACCTGTGGTAGTGCTCGTGCCTCACAGCGAGAAGGTCCTAGGTTCGATTACCGGGCTCGGGGTCTTTTGGAGTTTGCATGTTCTTTGCATCCTCCCACTCCAAAGACATGCCCCTATGGGGCCGCAAAAAAAATAAAAAACGTATTTAAGTGTTATTATGAAGGCAACACATGATGTAAGTGTCTATATTAGCTATAATAACCTACTATCCAAATGACTATGTGTCGCAGAATGACGCAACTACAAACCCCGTTTCCATATGAGTTTGGAAATTGTGTTAGATGTAAATATAAACAATGATTTGCAAATCATTTTCAACCCATATTCAGTTGAATATGCTACAAAGACAACATATTTGATGTTCTAACTGATACATTTTTTATTTTTTTTTGCAGATAATCATTAACTTTAGAATTTGATGCCAGCAACACGTGACAAAGAAGTTGGGAAAGGTGACAATAAATACTGATAAAGTTGAGGAATGCTCATCAAACACTTATTTGGAACATCCCACAGGTGAACAGGCAAATTGGGAACAGGTGGGTGCCATGATTGGGTATAAAAGTAGAGTCATTCACAAACAAGGATGGGGCGAGGGTCACCACTTTGTCAACAAATGCGTGAGCAAATTGTTGAACAGTTTAAGAAAAACATCGTTGTTGACATCAACGCAGAATAACATGATCGACTCGTGGTGTGTATAAGGAAAGCAAGGGGGCGTTACGGGGTCTTCAACAGAGATACTGTTACTGCCCGCAATCTGCGAGTCTCAGTTAGCAAACACAGCTGAGCTAATGCTGCTCTGTCTGAGCATTATAGTCAGGCACCGCCTCTTAAAGGCACATACACACACTCTGGTCTCATGAAACATGAAAGTTTTTTCAAGTAACGCAATTATTACTTCCCCTAGTAATTAATTGCATTTATTAAAGAATAATCAATTAATTTTTGGTAAAGTAACAAGTTACTATAATTAATTACTTTTTAAAAGTAATTTTCCAAACACTGAGTACTAGTGACTCCAACTAAATGGATCCTGGCAGTCCCATGATCAAACTACAGATGGCACGGCGCATGCGCAGTCCCGCATGCCTTCTGCTGCGAGCATGGACTCTTCTCAGCTCCTCCTTGTTTCCTTGTTAAAGCCCTCTTCTTCTTGTTCAGTTGGGGTTTCAGCTCAGTGGTGACCTCGGGTTTATTGGGAAAACACCGGACCATCTTGGAGGGCACAGTGTTTCTACAAAGTTTATATGTCCTGTGATGCACTCAGTCAAACTGTGGATGTCCTCTCCAAGTGGGCTGCAGAGTACATCCCAGTCTGTCACCACAGGGATGTAATGTGGCAGAGGATGAACAAGGTTGTGATCAGAGCGTCCAAAAGGGGGCAAAGGAGTGGCTGTGTATGCGTCCTTGACATTGGCATACAGCAAGTCCAAAGTTTTACTGTCCTTTGTGTGGCACTTCACATACTGAGCAAAGGTGGGCAGGATGGCAGAAAGAGAGGCATGATTAAAAGTCACCAGAGATAAGGAGAAGGGCTTGTGGGTGCTTTGATTGCAGGTGTTTTACATCGTCTTCTGTACGCACTCACATGCAGCAGTAGGGTTGTACGGTATACCGTTATTAGTATAGTACCGCGATAATAATGAATCATATTCGGTTCTATACCGCTATTGAAAAGTACCGGTCCGCCACCCCCCCAACCCCCGTCGTCGTAACATCGTGTCATTGCTGGTTTACGAGCAGACAAGCATGTTTGGCAGCGCACAATCACGGAGTACTTACAAGCAGACACAGTGTGTAGACAGTAGAGATGCGCGGATAGGCAATTATTTCATCCGCAACCGCATCAGAAAGTCGTCAACCATCCGCAATCCACCCGATCTAACATTTGATCAGAACCGCATCCGCCCGCCATCCGCCCGCACCCGCCCGTTGTTATATATCTAATATAGACGATGCAAGGCATTAGTGAGGTTATAAAGCTTTTGCCTGTTAAAGAAAAGAGACTGATCCAATGCAGCATTCGCGTGCCACGCTGTCACGACCCAGACGCACACCAGTGCGCAATCATATGGGAGCCGCGCTGAGCGCACCTCCAAGCGCGTCTCGCTGCCGGCGACGGCCGGGTATATGGGCCCGACGCTCCAGCGCCATCCATTTTCAGGGCTAGTTGATTCGGCAGGTGGGTTGTTACACACTCCTTAGCGGGTTCCGACTTACATGGCCACCGTCCTAGCTGCTGTCTATATCAACCAGGGTGAGCCCCACCCGTTTCGTGAGCGCACTGCGCGCGGAGTGACCCCTGTTACGCGCCCCCGGCAACAGGGGTGGCGGGCAGGTAAACTGCGCGGGCGGAGCGCGCGGAGTGACCCCTGTTACGAGCCCCCGGCCACGGGGGTGGCGGGCAGGTAAGCTGCTTACCTGCTGCGCGTGACGCCGGCCGCGGCGAAGGCGGACGAGGCGGGGTGTCGGTGCGGTGGGCGCGGTGGTGACCCTGGACGTGCGTCGGGCCCTTCTCGCGGATCGCCTCAGCTACGGCTCCCGGTGGGGCCCTCTCGGGGGAAGGGGCCTCGGTCCCGGACCCCGGCGAGGCGTCGGGGGCCTTCTCCGCTCCGTAAAAGTGTCCATCTCTTTTTTTTTTTTCTTCTGTTGTGGCATATGCTGCAGGTGCCTGCTCGTTTTTCGTATGTGGGTAACAACATTTAACTATGTATATATATTTCCGAATTGGTTTAACTGCCACCCGCCTGAATCTATTTAAAATCTAATTTTTTTAAATTTCAATCGCCCGACCCGACCCGACCCGACCCGCTGATAAAATCTAATTTTTTTAAATTTCATCCGCCCGATTCGCGGATAATCCGCGGACTCCGCGGTTGTGCCCGCAAACCGCGCATCTCTAGTAGACAGAAAAGGGAGAACTGATGCATTTTGGCTTAAAAACTGTCATGTCTGTGTGATCATGTTTTTGTTTTGGTCATGTTCGGTTTTGTTTTTTGGACTTTTGGTGCACTTTTGTTTTGTCACCATAGCAACCATTAGTTTTCACCTGTCATGTCACGCACCTGTTTCACGTTTTGAGTCACGCACCTGTTTTCGTTAATCATGTCTATAGTATTTAAGTTCATTGTTTTCAGTTTGTCGTTCTGACGACGTCCCGCATTTATACTCTCCACACACCCTTGTGACCCTTGCTGCGCTTTTTCATGCCGTTTTTTTCATCCAAGTAAGTTTTCTTTATTCATGCCATAGTTTGCAAGTTTTGTTTAATTGTTCATAGTTTCTGCCATTGTGCAAGTTCTGTGTTTATAGTCTAGTTTTGTACCTCCGCCCCTGTGCGCACCTTTTGTTTGATCCTTTTCTTTGTAGTTATAGTGTTTAAATAAATCATGTATTTACCTTCACGCCACATCTGGTCCAATTGACTTGCACCTCGGGAGAACAAACCAAGCCATAGTCCAAGTCTTGACAAAAACTAACAATAAAGGTGAAGTTATAACACTGAAACACCCTCAGGAAGAGGTGCTCTAAGACATGGCTAGTTAGCTAGCGGCTAAAGTCTAGCCCCAGTCGGCAGTGTTTTAGCTACTTCTAAATCACTAATCCTCGCCTCCGAGGTGACAAATAAAGTACATTTATTACAAGTATCATCCCTGCAGGACGAGGAATAGCTGAACATGCTCCACTACACACCGTAGCTCACCAGCGTCAAAATGTAAACAAACGCCATTGGTGGATCTACACCTGACATCCACTGTAATGATACCAAGTACAGTAGCGTATCTAGTCGATGCTACTATGATCACGTCGATATGTTTTGGCATCACATCTTCTTTCGTTTAAAAAAAAACATATACTCAGGAAATATGTCCCTGGACACATGAGGACTTTGAATATGACCAATGTATGGTCCTGTAACTACTTGGTATCAGGTTGATACCCAAATGTGTGGTATCATCCAAAACTAATGTAAAGTATCAAACAACAGAAGAATAAGTGATAATTACATTTTAACAGAAGTGTAGATAGAACATGTTCAAAGAGAAAGTAAGCAGATATTAAAAGTAAATGAACAAGTAGATTAATAATTAATTTTCTACCACTTGTCATTAATAATGTTGACCAAATAATAAAATGGAAAATGACACAATATGTTACTGCATATGTCAGCAGACTAAATTAGGAGCCTTTGTTTGCTTACTTACTAATAAAAGAAAAGTTGTCTTGTATGTTCACTATTTTATTTGCAATAAGAAACATATGTTTAATGTACCGTAAGATTTTTTGTTAAAATAAAGCCAATAATGCCATTTTTTGTGGTCCCCTTTATTTAGAAAAGTATCGAAATGTATCGAAAAAAATTTGGTACCGGGACAACACCATGCAGCAGCAGCGTCAGCCGAGGAAGGGATGTAAACAGTTATCACAATTACATGTGCAAACTCCCTGGGGATGTAATAAGGTCTAACGCTGACCGCCAGTGGCTCAATGTCCCTGCTACATAGCTGTTCTTTAACAGTGATGTGATTAGGATTACACCACTTGTTATTGACCAACACCGTCAGCCCTTGTTATTGACCAACACCGTCAGTCCCCCTCCTTTCTTCTTACTGCTCTCAACCAATGTCCGGTCTGCACGGATGAGTGAGAATCCGTCCAGGGAGACCGATGTGTCCGATATATGTTCATTCAGCCAGGACTCCGCGAAACACACGATGCTGCTTTTCTTTATATTCCTGCAGCAGCCTTGTCAGTGCCGTCAGCTCATCCATCTTGTTTGAGAGAGAGCAAACGTTTCCCATGCCAACTGATGGTATACACGGTTTAAACCTCCGCCAGCCAGGCAGCCTCGTTTTTTTCCTCTGCATCCCGGATGGAATCTCTGATTTTACCCCATGGGGTACCCGTAGGGGAGAAAGCTTGCAACTGGTCTTTGATGTAAACAATTAAGCCATGGCTAAAAGGCTCCAAAGAAGCATATTTAAAAAATTCAACAAAAAAGTACTAAACGTGGCGCAACAGTCACTAAAGTGCCAGCCTTTGTTGCGCGGTCCCGAAGGGGTTAAAAAAAAAAAAATAGGTAAAAAGACATGAAAACAATAGGGAAACATAAAAGAGCATAGAGCAACTTTAACAGGCAGCCACTTCAGAAAAAGTAAATTAAAACATATGCCCACTCTCAGATTAATGCAGAGCTGCATGAAAACGTGCTTTTAGAATAATAATGCCACTGCATGTCACGTGTTGGTGCTGAGCACATGCCAAGAATACATTGAAATATCAATTTCATGGATTTAAAATCGTTTATTTTGTTGACCACTGACCAAAAAAAAAAAAAAAAAAAACTCCCGAAATTCAGCGCCTCTCCCGAAAACCTCCCGGGACAAATTTTCTCCCGAAAATCTCCCGAAATTCAGGCGTAGCTGGAGGCCACGCCCCCTCCAGCTCCATGCGGACCTGAGTGACGTGTTGACAGCCTGTTCACACGTCCGCTTTCCCACAATATAAACAGCTAATGATCGAGGGCGAGTTCTTGGTTTCTTATGTGGGTTTATTGTTAGGCAGTTTCATTAACGTCCTCCCAGCGCGGTAACAACACACAACAACAGCAGTCAAGTTTTCGTCTACCGTAAAGCAGTTGGTCTGCCGTAAACAGCAATGTTGTGACACTTTTAAACAGGACAATACTGCCATCTAGTGTACATGCATATGTGACCCACCCATAATGTGTCACATTTTTGTGTTGATTTATTTATTTTATTTTGTGGTTTGAATTTGTTTTTGGAGCTGTCATTACACATTCATCAGTATTCACATTGGTCAGTAGGGGGCAGTAGGGTGTTTCTTCCCAATTGAATGCTATCACCTGCAGACCGGAAGTGTCTTGTCATTTTGATGAGCGCAACCAGTCTGTGAACAATTGAAACGTCCTGTGTGCTTTTTCCTCCTGTATAACAGGTTAGTTTAACTCACTGAATAATATCCATGTGATCTTTATAAGTTTAAGTACACATTCTGATGGTGGAGCCTAACTCTAAAGTGTTTGTGAGTTATAGTTTGTATTTGTGAATGAATCCCGTGCACAGCTGCAGTAATCAATACAAAAAGGCGACGTGAGTATGCAATGTTTATATAGAAACTTCTGATCCTAATTCAGACTGCCAAATTACAGCTCCCGCTTTCTTATTGATTTTATAATGTATATTTGTATAATGTGTGTGTTCTGAAATAGTGACAGAGAATAGAACAAGGATGGACAATTCAACCCTTAACTCAACAATGAGTAGATGAGTGTTATGTGTGTGTATATGTGTAAATAAATGAACACTGAAATTCAAGTATTTCTCTTATATATATATATATATATATATATATATATATATATATATATATATATATATATATATATATATATATATATATATATATAGAATTCACTGAAAGTCAAGTATTTCTTATATATATATATATATATATATCTTGGCCACGCCCCCCACCCCCCACCTCCCGAAATCGGAGGTCTCAAGGTTGGCAAGTATGCCTAGAACCAAGTCTTAAATGCCACCGTCTTTTTCAGTTGGAATGTAGTGTGGGGTAATCTCGACAAAACAGTCCCAAGTAAAATGACGAAAAGACAAATATGTACTTGCACCTAGTGCAGACCCGGCTGCAGAAAAACATTTAAGCGGGGCATTACATTTTTTCAGGGGGGGTCCGCTGCCAAAAATTGGCATGATTTTTAGAGCTGCACTGCTGAGGCTTGGTCTGTTCACAACTGATTACTACATGTAAGACAAACACTTATATCAATCAATCAATCAATGTTTATTTATATAGCCCTGAATCACAAGTGTCTCAAAGGGCTGCACAAGCCACAACGACATCCTCGGTTCAGATCCTACATCAGGGCAAGGAAAAACTCAACCCAGTGGGATGGCAATGAGAACCCCCCCCCTAGGGCGACCGGTGCAATGGACGTCGAGTGGATCTAGCATAATATTGTGAAAGTCCAGTCCATAGTGGATCTAACATAATAGTGAGAGTCCATCCATCCATCCATTTTCTTCCACGTAGTCCAGTCCATTATATTTGTGTTTATTTTAACGATTTGTTTGAAAATATTCAAGCCTTTATTTTGTCCAAAAAATTTTAAAAGTTGGCCATCTCAATGGTATTAATGAGATTGTAAAGGACGGTTAGTGATTCGACGTTGATGCGCTAAACTCCTTTCTTGTTTAGAAGCTACAAACAACATCAGCCAGGGTCCTGATGAGAGCCCGTAAACACGAGCATATCACCACCATCCTTCAATCATTGCACTGACTCCCTGTCTCATCCCGGATCAACTACTAAATGTTGGTATTCACTCATAAATGCATCCATTGACACGCACCTACTTACCTTCAAGAACTCGTCACCTCACAGTCCACGACCACCCGCACCCTCAAATCCACAAACACCCTGCTCCTCCAAGTCCCCAGCACCAGGCTCGCCATTATGAGTGACCAAGCTTTCTGCTCGCCATGGTATCAGCCTCCCAATCCACCTGAGGGCTGGACTTTAAAAAAAAGAAAAAGGCCTGAAAAGCATATCATTACTAATCACTAACCCTGTATTTAACTTGTAGCACTTTGAAAAGTGCATTATAAATTACATGTATTATTATTATTAACTGTTAAGTTAAGTTAAAGTGCCAAAGATTGTCAAACGCACTAGGTGTGGCAAAATTATTCTCTGCATTTGACCCATCACCCTTGATCACCCCGTGGGAGGTGAGGGGAGTAATGAGCAGCAGCGGTGGCAGCGCCCGGAAATCATTTAGGTGATTTAACCCCCAATTCCAACCCTTGATGCTGAGTGCCAATCAGGGAGGTAATGGGTCCCATTTTTATAGTCTTTGGTATGACTCGGCCGGGGTTTGAACTCACGACCTACCGATATCAGGGCGGACACTCTAACCACTTGGCTGTTTGTTCATGCACAAAATATATATATATTAATAAAGTGTTTGGATGTATTTATTAAATCAATGTGTTCTTGGTTGCCAGAAAGGGATTCAAATCTCAATATTTTGTGCATGAATACACTAGACAAGCATAAGTTGTCGTATGGGGTAGATTTGAGCTTTTTAAAGGGTACTCAAGATGTTAACAGTACAGTATTTACTTTATTATGATATATATAACTATCGTAAGGGGAATTGCACTTTTTTTTAAATGTTGCCTATCGTTTACATTTATTATAAAATAAATGACAACGGATGGATTTAAAAAAAATATACATCATTTTATGCACTTTAACATGTAAATCAAAGTAAATAAATGAGATGCATGATTTGACACATTGGCATTGTTTAAGTCAAATGTCAGAATCAGAAATACTTTATTAATCCCCGAGGGGGAATTAAGATTTTCAGCACAATCCCATTCAAGAGCAGACAAACATTACGGGGAGACAGAACAGGATCGCTGACGGGTCTGCCAACTTCCGGCGCCCCTTACAAAAAAGGTGAGAAACAGGTAAACGCTGGGGAGGGGGGGTGGTTAGAGAAAAAAAATAGAAAGTCTAAGCCTGGGCCCACTGAGTCCAAGGGAGAAAAAAACTCATAGCCATAGCACACATAAGCATGTGTGTAAGAGGGAAACATCAAAGAACACAAAGGATATTAAAAGAGCAGAACTGATGCAACCAGCTGCCACTTCTACACAAAGCCACAAAAATAAAACAACAAAAAAAACTAAAAATAATCAACCAATATAATACATTGCGCACACACGATTGCACCATGCATAGACAAGCAACCAAACAAAAACATAATTTCAACACCCATATACACTGTGGTGGCCTCTGCAGTGTTCCACGCCATCGTCTGCTGGGGTGGGGAGAGCATGGCCAGAGACAGGAGCAGACCCAACAAAGCAACTGTGGAGGTTTCTCTCCTCCGGGTTCCTCGGACCACCAAGCACTGACATGACGGTTCAGGTTCAGGTTTACAATAGTTTTATTTTTCCTTCGATGCAGTCTGTGTTGCTTTTCAGCAAGTGTTCGCTCGTCTCTGTCTCTCTCTTGCTCTCGCTCCAGCTCCACCACCTCTCTCCTCCCTGGCTGCTGCCTTTTAACAGAGCGACAGGTGATTAAATAAGCAGGCCCAGGTGGGCCAT
Organism: Nerophis lumbriciformis; assembly: GCF_033978685.3. Lineage (NCBI taxonomy): Eukaryota > Metazoa > Chordata > Actinopteri > Syngnathiformes > Syngnathidae > Nerophis > Nerophis lumbriciformis. Next base: position 7,673,711 of record NC_084570.2, on the reverse strand, counting down.
CTACGCACCTGTCGCTGATCTCGAAGCCGGTCCTGGCACACCCCGCTTCGCTGTAGGTCCGCAGGCCACGCCCCCCTCCACAGCAACCAAGAGAGCCGACTCCACCCTCGACCGCCCACCAAGTGTCCAGTCCGCATGGATAAGCGAGGATGCGTCCAAGGAGACCGAGGTGTCCGATACCTGCTCATTCAGCCAAGACACTGTGAAGCCCGTCCGTCCCGGCACATCCACATTTCCTCTAGTCTCTCCAAACGAACTTCGGTGTGGCAGACACCCAGCAGCTGGTCCCCACGACCAAAAGGCTCTCGGGAGTGTGGAGGATGCATATGTGTTTAAGAGTTATTTATTTTTACATAGCCATGTTTAGAGTAGATAGTACTTCTCCTTTGTATATTCTACCAGTTTCTTTCGACATTTCAGATGCATGTTTAGTGTCTTCACCCTTGGAATGTGAAACCAAACCCCCAAATATTCCTTATCAGTGTTGCAAGGGGGAGAATGGGCGGGGGGCTTTCTTTGTGTGCAAGAAGTTGGCTCTTCCGTTTGAATGTCAGATCAACTAGGGTAGCCGATATGAATGTATTGGTTAAGTTGACCTCCTAAAGCTTTAGTAAAATTTTAAAATATTCCAATTCTGTCTTGATGGTCTTTCTTACTCAGCATATATGTTTCGAAAGAACTTGGGATTGACCAGTAATTTAGATTCCCTGGGAGGGAGAGCTGGTCGACGCAACAGGAGGCAGATCCAGAAGCCCACAAAAAAGCACAGCAGAAGTCACGAAAGCGGCACCCCTTTGTCTCACAGCCCAAAAGGGTCCCGAACCAAAAAGCAAAAAAAAAAACCACATAAAAAAAACAAGAGGGAAACACCAGAAACACAAGAGCACAGAGCTCATGCCACCAGCAGCCACTACAGTGGCGCCTTCTTGTAAAAAAACAAAACAAACAAAAAAAAAAAAGTAACGTCCAACATAACAACGTTCATAAGTCAAAAAAGTGAAAATTCATCATAGATCTTATTTCGAGTCTGTTTTTCTTAAAGAGAGACAGTGAGTGTTTTTAAAGTTCAGTCACGTTTATTACAAATGTTGATCCGATATCAGGGCACTAAGTGTTGGTGGACTGTATGCCCACTGAACAAACCATAAACATGCACAATAATGCACTAAAAACTGACCGATCACAGCCTTTACAGTCCAATGTTTTGTGAGGTGAGAGCCAGGCTACCAAAATAGTTTGGAAGGGGAGGAGCAAACCTGCATATGGCCCCTCCAGACAAGAGCATAATCTAGGCTTGAGACAGCAGTGCCAGTTTAGAGCTCCCCCTGCTGGTGGACAGTCATAATCAAAATAACATTTACGTTTGTTTTTTTTTAATTGGAAAATAATCAGTGGGTGCAATATCTTGCCCGCAGGCCGCCAGTTGCCCATGTCTGATCTCGGGTGATTATTGCTCCACAGTCAAAACTTGTCTAAAACCAAAAGGAGGATCTGTGCATTAAAACTCAATCCCCCGGGCCTTGAACTGAGAACAAATGAGGCACTGGGAATCAAACAGAGTCCCCTCGCCCTCATTTCGTTTTCCTCACAGCCGGTGACTGATGTTGCGTAGGGCTGCGGCCGAATCACCAAGTCCATTACAAGGTGTCCTTGGGCTGTTTTGTGTGCATGCAGGGGTCATAACCATTCTTAAAACAACACCGTCATAAACTTGTGGCAGCAGTGGAATATTTTTGGATGCATTATATTAGTATGTCTTCGAGCGTCGTCGTCCCCCCCAAGGTCAGAAAGAAAGGAGACAGCATCCAGGAAAAAGGAGCACCGCTTCATGTCTGGGCCAAAATCACAGGCTAAACGGTGTGAATTATGATGATGTGCACGAGCACCAAAATCAATTGGAGGAGGTAATTTGTCAGTTAAAAGACCTGTCAATCAATATCAATGTGCGGTTCATTGGACTTTAGCCCTGAAAGATGGAAAAGAAAGAATGTCAATTTCATTAAATGTTTGTTATTAATTACTTAAACATCGGTGCACTTTTTCTTCCGCACATTAATTCCATTGGCCTGTGAAAAATTAGTACAATTAGCACCGTCTGAATAATGATTGCCGGGTCATTTGAGATCGCTGGAGGCTCTTTCCTCTCCATTTCAGTAACTACCTGACAATAGCCAGCTCATATTTGTCCAGCATATGAGCACATGAATTATGGATACTCACTTCTATATCTGTTGCCACTTCCCTCGGGTACTTTCTCTTGGTCACGATGGTAGATAATGAAAAGAGTGAAGAGGCACATTAGCAATTTCTCCCTCAAAAATGCCTGTCTTGCAGCTGTCTGAACCCTTTTTTGATATCCCGGCTAAGTTTTTTCCAAAGGAGGATTCCACTGTGATGTGTCTCAATGTGAAATATGTACATCTAAAACATGTTGACGTGAGGCTTTGAGATGCACAAACACTTATGTTGCAAACGGCCATCCTAAATAGCAATATATGGCATTGGCTAATAAATAAGATATATGTTTCCGTTTTTCGTCTGTTCCAAAAGCTCAAATGAAGACCAAGTGGTGCAAAAATCAAATCCTGGTCTCCATGGCGACAAATAAAGTACATTTCTTACAAGTATCATCCCTGCAGGACGAGCAATAGCTAAACATGCTTCACTACACACTGTAGCTCACTGGCGTGGTGCTGTTGGCAGGAGTTCTGTGCTCTTGTGTCATCCTTTTGTGTTCCTGATGTTTCCCTCTTGTTTCACGTGGGGTTTTTTTTTGCCTTTTTGGGACTGTGTGACAAGGGGTGGCACTTTCGAGACTTCTGCGGTGCTTTTTTGTGAACATCTAGAGATGCCTTTTGGCCATGGAGACCAGTTGCTGGGTCTCTGCCACACCAGAGTCCGTTTTGAGAGAGTGGAAGAGATGCGGTTGAAGAGACGTTGTTGAAGAGACAGAGCTGCGGAGCTGGTGGTGAGCACCGGGACGGCCGAGCTTCACAGCGTCTTGGCTGAATGAGCGGGTATCGGACGCCTCGGTCTCCTTAGACGCATCCTCGCTCATCCATGTGGACTGGACACTGGCCGAGAGTTAGTGGGCGGCCGAGGGTGGGGTCGGCTCTCTTGGTTGATTTGTTGGGTCTGCTCCTGTCTCAGGCCATGCTGTCCCCACCCCAGCGGACGATGGCGTGGAACACCACAGAGGCCACCACAGTGTATATGTTTGTATAGACATGGCTGGTTGCATCAGGTCTGCTCTTTTAGTGTCTTTAAAGGGGAACATTATCACCAGACCTATGTAAGCGTCAATATATACCTTGATGTCGCAGAAAAAAGATCATATATTTTTTTAACAGATTTCCGAACTCTAAATGGGTGAATTTTGGCGAATTAAACGCCTTTCTAATATTCGCTCTTGGAGCGATGACGTCACAACGTGGCGTCACATCGGGAAGCAATCCGCCATTTTCTCAAACACCGAGTCAAATCAGCTCTGTTATTTTCCGTTTTTTCGACTGTTTTCCGTACCTTGGAGACATTATGCCTCGTCGGTGTGTTGTCGGAGGGTGTAACAACACGAACAGGTACGGATTCAAGTTGCACCAGTGGCCCAAAGATGCGAAAGTGGCAAGAAATTGGACGTTTGTTCCGCACACTTTACCGACGAAAGCTATGCTACGACAGAGATGGCAAGAATGTGTGGATATCCTGCGACACTCAAAGCAGATGCATTTCCAACGATAAAGTCAAAGAAATCTGCTGCCAGACCCCCATTGAATCTGCCGAAGTGTGTGAGCAATTCAGGGACAAAGGACCCGGTAGCACGGCAAGCAATGGCGGCAGTTTGTTCCCGCAGACGAGTGAGCTAAACCCCCTATCGACCCTAGCTTCCCTGGCCTGCTGACATCAACTCCAAAACTGGACAGATCAGCTTTCAGGAAAAGAGCGCGGATGAGGGTATGTCTATGGAATATATTAATTGATGAAAACTGGGCTGTCTGCACTCTCAAAGTGCATGTTGTTGCCAAATGTATTTCATATGCTGTAAACCTAGTTCATAGTTGTTAGTTTCCTTTAATGCCAAACAAACACATACCAATCGTTGGTTAGAAGGCGATCGCCGAATTCGTCCTCGCTTTCTCCCGTGTCGCTGGCTGTCGTGTCGTTTTCGTCGGTTTCGCTTGCATACGGTTCAAACCGATATGGCTCATAAGCTTCAGTTTCTTCTTCAATTTCGTTTTCGCTACCTGCCTCCACACTACAACCATCCGTTTCAATACATTCGTAACCTGTTGAATCGCTTAAACCGCTGAAATCCGAGTCTGAATCCGAGCTAATGTCGCTATAGCTTGCTGTTCTTTCCGCCATGTTTGTTTGTGTTGGCTTCACTATGTGACGTCACGATAGTTAAAATCAGGCACTTTGAAGCTTTTTTAGGGATATTGCGTGATGGGTAAAATTTTGAAAAAAACTTCGAAAAATATAATTAGCCACTGGGAACTGATTTTTAATGGTTTTAACCATTCTGAAATTGTGATAATGTTCCCCTTTAATGTCCTTTGTGTTCTTTGATGTTTCCTTCTTACACAAATGCTTATATGTGCTATGGCTATGCGTTTTTCTTTATTTGGCCTCAGTCTGGACCCCCTCAACAGGGGCCCAGGCTTAGACTGAATATTTTTCTTTCTCACCTTTTTTGTAAGGAGTGCCGGAAGTTTGCAGACCTGTCAGCGATCCTGTTCTGTCTCCCTGTAATGTTTGTCTGCTCTTGAATGGGATTGTGCTGAAAATCTTAATTTCCCCTCAGGGATTATTAAAGTATTTCTGTCAAGACTTGGTCCTGGGTGTGTGCTTTTCCGGGATGCAACGGAAAGTTGGCACGGGCGAGACGGGAATGGAGGTACATGATTTATTTATATTTATCAAAAAAAAGGAATAAATGAAAGCACGCACAGTGGCGGAGAATAAACTATGAAAAAACAAAAAGACTATAAACATGGAACCAAAACTTACTGTGACAAGGGACATGAAGCAGGATCATAGAGGAATGGACAGAGCATAAATGTGGTGCGGTATGGGGTGCGAGGTCGTCAGAAAAACAAACTGAAAAACACTGAACTTAAATACTACAGACATGATTAACGAAAACAGGTGCGTGACTCAAAACGTGAAACAGGTGCGTGACGTGACAGGTGAAAACTAATGGTTGCTATGGTGACCAGACAAGGGAGTGAAAAGACAGAAACTAAACAAAACATGACTTAAAACAAAACATGATAATACAGACTTGACAATTTCTGATTCTGATTACTATGTTTAGCCTTGATGACTTACGGAAACTGGGTCAAATTGCTTGCAAACTTTGTTGTCTAAAACAGAAAGTGGAGCAAACAAAAACCGAGGTCCCAGTGTATATTTTCTGGGGGAAAAAAATAATAAAGAAAGCTGTGCCTCTCTTTACAGGGGCTCTAACAGGTTAAGAGTAGACAGAGATTTAACAATGTTCAGAATGTTGAGAGTATTATGTCCAACTGATGTGATGTCAAGGAGGAGGTCTCCGAAGTCAGGCGAGCGTAAGACGCTTAGAAGCTTTTATTGTGTCTGAGGTCAGTGCAATTAGCCTTACGCCAATGAGTTGAGTGACCTCGGGGCGAGCAACTTTGTCTCGAGAGGATTTTGTGGGTGTTTGTCGGGGCGAGTGGGTCAAGCACCAGTGCACCGTGCAGTACAATTAATCCTCATTGTGGTTAGCCATCAAATCAAGCATATCTATGGGTTTACAAATCAACTGATGACATGGCCTCATAACACCATGTACACATGTTGTAATAATCCTAATTAAAACCTTCTTGATGGACTCAGACCCTGGTGTCAAGCTACAGAGTGGCACCATTTTTATTACATGCAGTGCAACTCTATGACAGTTCTATTCTTTCTTATCAGAAGTTTAAACTAACTCAAGAATGTCAGGTCAAGATCATCACCGTAGTTATTAGCATGGTCAAATGAATTACAGCTAAACTTCTGGGAGAACTTTGCCTTTTATACGTCACTGCAATGCCTGAATGCAGCCGCATTGACGTATTGCCTTTTTTTGTTTGAGTTGTGTGCAGATGGAGTCTGGCCTTGAACATTCACTGAGCTCTGATTCAATTTTCTTACAGTTGACGCGTATTACGCGCACACTGCAACCACAGAGACACAACGACTGAAACTCATCCCATTATTCAAAGATAGAACACACTCCTTTTCTGCACAAATAAGTACATCTCCTTCGTCCTCGTCTGCAAGCTCAAAATATAATATAATAGCGTAAGGACCTTACAATGGATCCATATAGGAACAATTCTTGACAATGTCAATAAATTGGAAAATAGAATGTAGTTTCTGAGAATAACTCAGAACTAATATCCCCAGCCTTATTTACAAGACACATTATATCACTGATTGACGAGTTACACTTTAACAATGGAGGACTTTGTTCGGATAGTTTTTACTCTTTCTTGGCAACCAAAAAAGACATAGGACCGAAGTTTTGGTACTACAGCAGTGAAATCACAAAGTAGCTTCGATTTTTTCATTCCAACACACACAATTTAGAAAACAAATGCACTTGGAAATGTATTTTGTAACACTGTTTTTGTGTCATAAAGATTTATTTGGATTTCTTTAGATTTCATGTGGTCTGCGGTTGTGAGGCCGGTTGGATGTACTGCCAAATTCTCCGAAATGCCTGTGGTTACGGCTTATGGTAGAGAAATGAACATTCAAATGACGGGCAATAGCTCTGTCTTCCGTTCTTTCTTCTTTCTATCCCCTCCTGCTCCCATCTGGCTGCGCCAAACATGAAATAAATGCATTTTAATAAAAGTAAAATACAAATAAGGCAAGAGAAGTATCCCACGCTTCTCTTTTGTAAAGTAAATATGTACAGCAGATATGGGCATCTACATCAACAATATAATTTTCATGATTAGCTGGACAGGACAAAAAAAAAAAACTGCAAGTGCAATTTATTCTGGAACTTAAAATATTAGCTGTTCTCGAATAATATACCAACTGAATATGAATAGCAATATTTGGCAGTCCAAATAAAACTGCCTCACACTTTGTCTGCTTATGAGAGAAAAAAATACTATTAGTGGACTTTTAGGGTTGCTAAGATTTAATTTGGCTTGCAAAACCTCTGAAAGGGTAATTACTACAGCCATCCTGTCAAATCAGTAATTGCGGTAAATTGCAGTGAAGATTTTTGGCTACAAAAAAAAAAGTTTTATAGTAGCAAGTAGGGCTGTCTCAAAAATGATTTTTCTATAATCAAATCTAAACTATTTTGGTGTCCCCAGAAATAAACAGATCTCATTTGCAACTTCTGCCATCTCAAAGAAATATGTGGAAAAACACCCAGGAAAACAAACAAACACGGTACAAAGTTAATAGTTTAGTGAGGTTCCCAAATCGGGGTTGGCTTCATCTGTTGCAGGACGCCAAGAAGATTTTGTGATTAGGGCACCTGCTGACAATCCCAATCATGCCCCTATCTATACCTGATTCATCAGGTTACGTTTCAGGTTAGAGTCTGTTTAGTTTGCCTTTTAGGTAGGTAGGTAGGTAGGTCTTTATTGTCATTGCACACGTACAACAGAACTTTGTTTTCAGCACAAACCCGTTCAAGATTAGACAAACAAACAGTGTACAGGGTTACAGAACTGGAACGCTGATGGGTCGCCAGAAGGCGCCCCGTAAAAGATGGGAAAAAGGTATACGCTGGGGGAGGATGAGTGCAAAAATACAATCTAGACTGGGCTCCTAAGGGGGCCAAGTCTGGAGTGGGAAAAAACCTCCATAGAAAAGCACATATACATATTACAACATCCATCTCGAGACTTGCAACAGAGGGGAGGGAGTGGGGGCTACGGTGGAGGGCTGCAGCTCTTCAGGCGCTGCCCAGCTGTCCATCACCCCTAAGGGATTTGCGTTAAGGGCGTTGGATGTGGGGTGGGGTATATGTGTGTGGCGTATATTTTTTGTGGATGCATGTGTGTGTGTAAGCCTGCTGCGTCTCTCTGTTCCGCGGCTTTGATGCCGTGCAGTCGCCAGTCAGTCCAAAGTCAACAACAACAGGTGTGTGTCCATGAGAGACAAGAAGGGAGTTTGTTGTTTCTTCGCCGCACTGTCGTTCGGGAGAGTCTCGAAGCCAGGGAAACAATCCAAGTTAGAATGTTTTGTATGCGAGCGAAAATAAAATTTGCTTTTCACTCTAAATTGTCTATGACTGATCCTCAAATTCATCCTGCGGGGCAGACAGTCCGATATGATCCAAAATCACAAGAATGTCCACAGTTCTGCCCGCATCCTCCAATCATTTGTGGCAGGTTTGGGGTACTAACTATATCGAACAAAATCCAGTCAAAGGATTCAACATAGCTGTCGTGCTGCAAGAGTTAACAAACACAGCTGAATTAATGCTGCTCTGTCTGGATCTCTTGCTGACATCACTTGAAAACAGGCACCACCTTTAAGGGCGTACATATTATTTGTTAATTTTTTTTTAATGTAATGCCGTGATTACTTTTCTTAGTAATTAATTACATTTTTATAAGAAACAAATTGTTATTAATTCAAATACTATTTTGGTAAAATAACGAGTAACTATAAGTAATTACTTAATAAAAAAAACAAGCATTTGATGCAAAAATAATTATTCTACACACGGCGTTTGATTTATCAAGAACGAAACTCAACTGCGAGTGCTATTTTGCCACTTCATTTAGCACGTCTGCAAAGTAGGTGCAAACTGACACAGTTACACGCACGGCTGTGAGAAAGGAGGTGATTGTGCAGCAGCTCCATTCCATCCTACACATTCTTTTCATCATATATGGTCTGTCAAAAATGTAAATATTGTACATATTTTCTAGTCAGCAATATTATTTTATGATTTTACACAGCAACTACTGGATGACGCTTTAACCAGTCCCTCCAGCGAGTGGTTAAAGCGGCGGGGAAAATTACAAGGACAATACTCCCAGAGATGAGTGCCATGTACACAACTCGCTGCCTAAAGCGAGTACACAACATCCTTAAGGACAGATACCACCCAGCACATGGCCTCTTCAACCTGCTACCCTCTGGAAGGAGGTATAGATCGATTTGCGCCAGGACCACCAGAATGTCTCACAGTCTGTATCCCCAGGCTGTGAGACTGCTAAATGAACAGCCTGCCCCTTTGCTGCCCCGGACCATCTTATTACCTCACTCTTCACCACCTCAATAATTGTGCTCTGGACATTGCGTTGCTGCAACATCAACGTAACACCCATCAGACATCTGACTGTTCCCACCCCCACGTCCCTCTTATCGCGATCTTCCTGACAATGCTAAAATGCTAACATGTAAACTATTGTCAACCTGCACATCAATGCAGTTTCTATGCCGTTGTTCATGTATGACTTAAGTGTTATTATGACAATGACAATAAAGGAATTGATTGATTGATTGATTGATTGACTAAATGATGATTAAAACACATTCAGCTGTTGCATTTTTGTGTGTGCTGGTGATTTTTTATAATGACATGTGTTTTTTTCATACAGAAGATATAGTAACATATCTACAATGTAGTGTTGTCCCGGTACCAAAATGATTTCGATACTTTTCGGTGCTTTTCTAAATAAAGGGGACCACAAAAACTTTCATTATTGGCTTTATTTTAACAAAAAAATCTTACGGTGTATCAAACATGTTTCTTATTGCAAGTTTGTCCTAAAATAAAATAGTGACCATACAAGACAACTTGTCTTTTATTAGTAAGTAAGCAAACAAAGGCTCCTAATTTAGCTGCTGACATATGCAGTAACGTATTGTGTCATTTTCCATTCTGTTATTTTGTCAAAATTATTAAGGACAAGTGGTAGAAAATAAATTGATAATCTACTTGTTCATTTACTGTTAATATCTGCTTTCTTTCTTTTTAACATGTTCTATCTACACTTCTGTGAAAATGTAATAATCAGTTATTCTTCTGTTGTTTGATACTTTACATTAGTTTTGGATGATACCACAAATTTGGGTATCAATCCGATACCAAGTCGTTACAGATTATATTCAAAGTCCTCATGTGTCCAGGGACATATTTCCTGTGTTTATAAACATATTATACATTTTAAAAAAACGAAAAAAGATGTGATGCTAAAAAATATTGATGTAATCATAGTAGTATCGACTAGATACGCTACTGTACTTGGTATCATTACAGTGGCGGACCGGTACTTTTCAGAGGCGGTATAGTATTGAAAATGATTAATTAGTATCGTGGTACTATACTAATATATAGTATAGTATAGTATACCGTACAACCCTACTACAATGTGAAAAAAAACTACTTGTAATATGCATGTTCTTGCATCTTCTTCATATTCACAGTGACTACCACAGCCTCTCCCTGGAGCACAAAAAAAGTGGTTTCCATTGTAGATGCACCGCAGGATTGCTTCTACAATGCCCATAAAGAATGGTACATGTCTGCTGCTTGGCTTAAAACATAGCAAAACACAACAGGTAGGAATATGAGCAGTACATGATCGAGTGTCTCTGTGGTCAAAACCCTGTATAGTATAGGCAAAAACCCTCATTTAAATAAGGCGGTCTGCACCACTTTTCAATTTAGTCTTAGTCGATAACATTCATCATGCCAATTTATAGTCCAGGCAATTTAGTTTGCAACACGCTGTTCAAATTATTGAGGCTCTGATTCCCTTGACTGAACCCATGCAATGTATCTTTACTCGAAGAAGCGTGTTGCAAACATTCCTCCTTACCATAAATTCCGGACTACAGTCATGGTCAAAAGTTTACATACACTTGTAAAGAACATAATGTCATGGCTGTCTTGAGTTTCCAATCATTTCTACAACTCTTATTTTGTTGTGATAGAGTGATTGGAGCACATACTTGTTGGTTACTAAAAACATTCATGAAGTTTGGTTATTTTATGAATTTATTATGGGTCTACTGAAAATGTGACCAAATCTGCTGGGTCAAAAGTATACATACAGCAATGTTAATATTTGCTTACATGTCCCTTGGCAAGTTTCACTGCAATAAGGCGCTTTTGGTAGCCATCCACAAGCTTCTGGCAAGCTTCTGGTTGAATTTGTAACCACTCCTCTTGACAAAATTGGTGCAGTTCAGCTAAATGTGTTGGTTTTCTGACATTGACTTGTTTCTTCAGCATTGTCTACACATTTAAGTCAGGACTTTGGGAAGGCCATTCTAAAACCTTAATTCTAGCCATATTTTAGGTTGTCCTGAAGAATTTGGAGGTGATCCTCCTTTTTCATTGTCCCATTTACTCTCTGTAAAGCACCAGTTCCATTGGCAGCTGTCAGGACGGGGAGTTTTTCGCAGCTTGCTGCGAGATTTGTTCTCCCAGGATGCAAACGGACAAGACCGGACAAGGCTCGAAGGTAGGAACATATTTTAATCTCTACTCAAAAACTCAACGAAGTACAAAACAAAAAGGCGCACAAGGCGAAGGCAAACTTGACGCAGGAAACAAAAGCTAAGACTTAGCATAAACTATGGACATGAACCATGAAACTAAAAACATGAAAAAAAACTCACTAAACTGTGGCTTGAAACAAATAGCAATAACTATGGACAGGAAACAAAAAGACTTACTGGACATGGCAGGAATTGAACAGCATGACTATGGCAAGAAAAGTCAAAACAGAGCATGAAAAGATCATCAAGAACTATGGCATGGACAGAGCAATGTCGCCAGGACGACTAACTGGCAAAACAGGCTTAAATAATAGTCTCTGATTAGAGCAGGTGCGTGAGTCAAACACATGGGGCAGGTGAAACTAATGAGTCGTTATGGAAACTAAAACAAACAAGGGTGCACAAAAACAGGAACTACTGGAGTCAAAAACTAACAGAACATAACTAAACAAAACATGATCAGGACCACAGATCATGACAGCAGCAAAACAGGCCCAGAGCATAATACTACCACCACCATGCTTGACGGTAGGCAAAAGGTCTCACCTTTTCTCCTCCAAACTTATTGCTGGGTATTGTGGCCAAACACCTCATTTTTTGTTTCATCTGACCACAGAACTTTCCTCCAGAAGGTCTTATCTTTGTCAATTTGATGTCAGTAGACCCATAATAAATTCATAAAAGAACCAAACTTCATGAATGTTTTTTGTGACCAACAAGTATGTGCTCCAATCACTCTATCACAAAAAAATAAGAGTTGTAAAAATTATGGGAAACTCAAGACAGCCATGACCTTATGTTTTTTACAAGTGTATGTAAACTTTTGACCACGACTGTATAAGCCGCTACTTTTTACTTACGTTTTACAACCTGTGACTTATGAAACGGTGTGGCTAATTTCTGGGGTTTTCTTCACTAATGGACATAATGTTTGGTGTTCAATAGTTTTCATTAAACACACAAGTAGACACTGAAAAAACATGTCATTGGCTATGGCGCCATCTTTTGGATGAGTTTGCTCACTGCAGGTGCTGCAGGGTGAACGTCTACAGTATTCTTCCGTTTAGTGCTTTGAATCGAGAGTACAAGTGCTGTTCCGTCTTCTAGTTGTCCAAAGCGATTCTTCATTCATCACTCCAAGCAACGTTTGAGTTTTACAATATAACTAGAACCATCCATACTTACTAAATAGTCCCATGTGTGATGAGTGTGTTCATGCACATTTGCAGGTGCTATTGGGAAGTAATCAATCAATGTTTATTTATATAGCCCTAAATCACAAGTGTCTCAAAGGGCTGCACAAGCCACAACGACATCCTCGGTTCAGAGCCCACAAGGGCAAGGAAAAACTCACAACCCAGTGGGATGTCAATGTGAATGACTATGAGAAACCTTGGAGAAGACCGCAGATGTGGGTGACCCCCCCCTCTAGGGGAGACCGGATGCAATGGACGTCGAGTGGGTCTAGCATAATATTGTGAAAGTCCAGTCCATAGTGGATCTAACATAATAGTGAGAGTCCAGTCCATAGTGAGGCCAGCAGGAGACAATCCCGAGCGGAGCAGAGATGTCCCCAACCGATGCACAGGCGAGCGGTCCACCCCAGGTCCCGACTCTGGACAGCCAGCACTTCATCCATGGCCACCGGACCTGTGCCCCCCCTTCCACAAGGGAGAGGGGGGGGCAGAGCAGAAAAGAAAAGAAATGGCAGATCGACTGGTCTAAAAAGGGGGTCTATTTAAAGGCTAGAGTATACAAATGAGTTTTAAGATGGGACTTAAATGCTTCTACTGAGGTAGCATCTCTAACTGTTACCGGGAGGGCATTCCATAGTACTGGAGCCTGAATGAAACTAGCGTTGATAGCATTAGCTAATATGTTGACAGGTTTACGAGTGTCTGTTTTAGTATTATCAGCTTACAATAGCATTATTTTTGTATTGTTTCAGTTTCACAAATTCCTCAGTAAATTCACCAAAATGGTAGTCTGTTTAGCTGATTGCAAATTTCGCAGCTAGTGGGTTCTGTTTTGTTTGATAAGCAATTAAGCTATGCAAATAAACATTTACAAAATATTTTTGAGTAAATAACACATTTCACAAAAAATCTAATCAATCAATCAATGTTTATTTATATAGCCCTAAATTACAAGTGTCTCAAAGGGCTGCACAAGCCACAGCGACATCCTCGGTTCAGAGCCCACATAAGGGCAGGGAAAAACTCACAACCCAGTGGGATATCAATGTGAATGACTATGAGAAACCTTGGAGAGGACTGCAGATGTGGGTGTACCCCCCCTCTCGGGGAGACCGGATGCAATGGACGTTGAGTGGGTCTAGAATAATATTGTGAAAGTCCAGTCCATAGTGGATCTAACATAATAGTGAGAGTCCAGTCCATAGTGAGGCCAGCAGGAGACCATCCCGAGCGGAGCAGAGATGTCCCCAACCGATGCACAGGCGAGCGGTCCACCCCAGGTCCCGACTCTGGACAGCCAGCACTTCATCCATGGCCACCGGACCTGTGCCCCCCCTTCCACAAGGGAGAGGGGGGGGGCAGAGCAGAAAAGAAAAGAAATGGCAGATCGACTGGTCTAAAAAGGGGGTCTATTTAAAGGCTAGAGTATACAAATGAGTTTTAAGATGGGACTTAAATGCTTCTACTGAGGTAGCATCTCTAACTGTTACCGGGAGGGCATTCCATAGTACTGGAGCCTGAATGAAACTAGCGTTGATAGCATTAGCTAATATGTTGACAGGTTTACGAGTGTCTGTTTTAGTATTATCAGCTTACAATAGCATTATTTTTGTATTGTTTCAGTCTCACAAATTCCTCAGTAAATTCACCAAAATGGTAGTCTGTTTAGCTGATTGCAAATTTCGCAGCTAGTGGGTTCTGTTTTGTTTGATAAGCAATTAAGCTATGCAAATAAACATTTACAAAATATTTTTGAGTAAATAACACATTTCACAAAAAATCTAATCAATCAATCAATGTTTATTTATATAGCCCTAAATTACAAGTGTCTCAAAGGGCTGCACAAGCCACAGCGACATCCTCGGTTCAGAGCCCACATAAGGGCAGGGAAAAACTCACAACCCAGTGGGATATCAATGTGAATGACTATGAGAAACCTTGGAGAGGACTGCAGATGTGGGTGTACCCCCCCTCTCGGGGAGACCGGATGCAATGGACATTGAGTGGGTCTAGAATAATATTGTGAAAGTCCAGTCCATAGTGGATCTAACATAATAGTGAGAGTCCAGTCCATAGTGGGGCCAGCAGGAAACCATCCCGAGCAAAGATGGGTCAGCAGCGAAGAGATGTCCCCACCCCGGGTCCCAACTCTATAGCTGGTGTGGCCATTATATAGAAAAATAAGATTTTCTTCTAAAATGTAATTGGTGCGATTTGTATATATAGTCCGGAAAATATGGTAATTCTATTGAATTCGATGTGGTTAACTATTTTACAGTTAGGTTGCTCCAGCTGTTATACACCTAAGTCCTTCTGTGTTATCACAAACAGGCCATTTGGAAAATCTGGGTATACAACTTTTATGTTACACTGCGACGGAGGTGCTCTGCAGGAAAAAAAATTAAATTAAACTTTCAACCTACCTTGCTGGATGAATTTTACACGAGGATGTTTCAGTAAATGCAGTGAAGTACAAATAATAGCATAGTTAATGACTTAATGTTGTATAATTTAACCTGCCAGCTTTTGAGCTGAGGTCAAAGCGAGAGTCTTGTCACAAATAATTAAAACCAACAATGATGGAAGTGAATGAAAGTGAGGGCAATGACGTCTCATTAGCTGCACAATCACCCGGTCCGGAGGGTGAATGGTCCTGATGGGTGAGTCATGTTAAACTACATGTAACATCTTGGACAGGCCGACTTGTTTCAGGGCTGACAGGAATTAGGAACTCGGGCAGATTTTTGTAGGCTTCAGATCTCAATGTGAACCAGCTGGCTGCCCTGACCCGGTGCCCTTGTGGCTTAGACGCTCTTTGCATATTTTAGCGAGCGGTGATGACTGGCACACTGTTAACTATTTAATGAAACGGGGGAAAATTCTATTCTAGGCCCAAAGGTTTGCCCAAGGCTTTTACCGTCCGATGCGGCATACGTGGTTTGGCATGTGGCGGCATGTGTTAAATAATGTTCTTTCAGTAACACAATTCACTTTTCAATCAATCAATCAATCTTTATTTATATAGCCCTAAATCACAAGTGTCTCAAAGGGCTGCACAAGCCACAACGACATCCTCGGTACAAAGCCCACATACGGGCAAGGAAAAACTCACCCCAGTGGGACGTCGATGTGAATGACTATGAGAAACCTTGGAGAGGACCGCATATGTGGGTAACCCCCCCCCTCTAGGGGAGACCGAAAGCAATGGATGTCGAGTGGGTCTGACATAATATTGTGAGAGTCCAGTCCATAGTGGATCCAACATAATAGTAAGAGTCCAGTCCATAGTGGGGCCAGCAGGACACCATCCCGAGCGGAGACGGGTCAGCAGCGCAGAGATGTTCCCAGCCGATGCACAGGCGAGCGGTCCACCCCGGGTCCCGACTCTGGACAGCCAGCACTTCATCCATGGCCACCGGACCTGTGCCCCCCCCCCTCAAGGAAAAGGGGAGCAGAGGAGAAAAGAAAAGAAACGGCAGATCAACTGGTCTAACAGGGGGGCTATTTAAAGGCTAGAGTATACAAATGAGTTTTAAGATGGGACTTAAATGCTTCTACTTTTAGTAATATAGCATGGTTATTTCATTGAATGGGGAGATGACCAGCCTTTTAAATGGCGGCCAAGCCCTCTTAATAAAAAAAGGATGCACGCGTATGAACACAGATATCAGTAGTACACAGAAATTAATTGACGGTAGGCAGGGATTAATGAATAAATTACATGCTTTACTGATCCCTGCTGGGAAATTGTGTTTATATCTGCACCACACTGTCAAAAGGTCAGACCGCTGGGTCGAATGCAAAACCTCTGGCTTCGCCCACACGCTACTGGGAATGTAATACAAATTCCAGTCAACAATCTATACTATCTGTGAGTTTTTTTTTCTGTAATTACAGACTTACATGCCTTTTGTGTTTTCTTTGATAGGTTATAATCACATTATTATCAATATTAAGTTAAAGTCCCAACGATAGTCACACACACACTAGGTGTGGTGAAATGATCCTCTTCATTTGACCCATCCCCATGTTCACCCCCTGGGAGGTGAGGGGAGCAGTGAGCAGCAGCGGTGGCCGCGCTCGGGAATCATTTTGGTGATTTAACCCCCAATTCCAACCCTTGATGCTGAGTGCCAAGCAGGGAGGTAATGGGTCCCATTTGTGTAGTCTTTGGTATGACTCGGCCGGGGTTTGAGCTCACGACCTTCCAGTCTCAGGGTGGACACTCTAACCACAAGACCATATTATTATTATTAATATTACTATTATCAGTATTAGCCCAGATTTCCCTCTCCCCAGCTACTTCGTCCGGGGATCCCGAGGTGTTCGTAGGTCAGCCGGGAGACATAGTCTTCCCAACGTATCCTGGGTCTTCCCGGTGGCCTCCTACCGGTCGGACGTGCCCTAAACACCTCCCTTGGCCTCGTTCGGGTGGCATCCTGACCAGATGCCAAACCACCTCATCTGACTCCTCTCGATGTGGAGGAGCAGCGGCTTTACTCTGAGCTCCTCCCGGATGACAGAGCTTCTCACCCTATCTCTAAGGGAGAGCCCCGCCACCCGGCGGAAGAAACTAATTTCGGCCGCTTTTATCCGTGACCATGTAATTTCGTTCATAACCCAAAACTCATGACCATAAGTGCAGATAGGAACGTAGATCGACCGGTAAATTGAAAGCTTTGCCTTCAGGCTCAGCTCCTTCTTCACCACAACGGATCGATACATTGTCCGCATTACTGAAGACGCCGCACCTGTCCGCCTGTCGAGCTCACGTCCCACTCTTGGTTTGAATCTCAATGTGATATTTTCTCCAGGTACTTAGGTTTTCTCCCAAAAACATGTAGGTTGTTCCAGTGTGAAGGTTTGTCAATAAAGGCCCTGTGACTGGGGACAAGCTAGAGCGGTAGACAAAATGGACAGATGGTTGGATGGATTAAAATTAGTACGATCGATTAAACAATGCATGGCAAACTGTTATGTACAGGAGGAGTAGACGGCACAGACCACAAGGGGGTGTAGTTAAACTCTATGATTTATATATATATATATATATATATATATATATATATATATATATATATATATATATATATATGTACTTATATATGTAATAACAAACAATAATAATATTAATCAACAAGGAAACGGAGTGTGATGAATCCAAAGTGTGTGTGACTATGGGTATGAATTAACTGTTGAGTGTTACCAAAAATGTTGAGCGAGACGCAAGTCCAAAAGGAGCAAGGCAGGATCATAGTACCGTGATCCAAGCGGGAGGTCCGTGAGGCTGGAGAGAGGTGTCCTGAGGTCCGTGTCCAAAGCGAGGGGTCGAGGATCGAGGGAGGCAGTCACAGTCCAGAGGGGGATCCAGGGAAGTGAGGCGCACAGCTCACTTCCAAGGCGACGGAGGATACTGCGGGAAGAAGGGAAACGACGGGAACAAGTGAGCACAAAGAGCAGAGGAATACGGAGAGCAAACACAGACAGCAAGAGTGAGCATAGAGCATGACGTGGCTTACTTTACGCGATTAGAAGATTACGTTCTGGCCCGGAACGCAGGTCTGCACTGGCTTAAGAAGCCCAGGGAGATCATCAACCACAGGTGCGCTGAGTGCTGATTGCTTGCAGCTGCTTGCTGCCGCCAGAGTGACGCGTGGAGGTGCGCCCGGGCTGGTTTAAGGTCGACTAGTCACCGATGATAGTCAAGTTGACATTGACTAGTCACTGATGATGTTGTATATATTTCTCCCCAAAACATAGGGGGAGGGAATGCAGTATAACAATGTGTTCTCAATGACAACAGACAAGTCATGTCTGTATGTATGTATGTATGTATGTATGTATGTGTGTATTTGACAAGGACAGTACAATGAAACATTGCTACCCACAGGTAACCGATGTCAAAGTACATAATATTTCTAGCCACAGGCTAATTTGAAACCCTTGTCCCTGGTTAGGCTTTTTTTTTTAAATATGATAAAAGTGAAAAACACGTACAAAAGGATTAAGACAAGTACAAAAATAAAAACACATTGAAAATAATTGGCCCCGTTTGTCCACACTACATCCAGTTCTAGTGCTCACACTTCTGGTTTTCCTTAGCCACTTTTTCAGTTTTGTGGAGAAAAGTTTAATGTCCGACTATGACTTCAACTCCAGTGGCAAAGAGTTCCACAGATGTGAGGCCTTCACTGAGAATGCAGACTGACCCAGAGTGGTCCGGCACATTTTCACTCTACAGCTCCCACCGACTGCAGCTCCAGTCTGCACACCTTCACTACTCTGTCTTTGTATTTCTTGAAACATCACATCAGGGGCTAATCCATTAAGACACTTAAAAATAGCTTTTAAAAATGTATAAAATTATCAAAACTCATGTTTTATTTGTGGGTAATATGGCAGTGATGATGCTTCATTGGTTGTTGGTCAAATATCTTTAGTGTTTGTTTATATAATGACAACAGAGGCTTCACTACACATCTCGTGGCCTGTCCCCAGACCATGGCACAATAAGACATATGGGACAAAACCATTGCATGCATGTAAACGTGTGCAGCTTGAACAGATAAACAAGGTCTAATAAACCTGAAACAGTTTATATATTTTTTTATGGTCTTAGTCATTTTTATAATATGGCTATCAAATTTTAGCTTAGGGTCCAAAATATAACCCAATTATTTAAATTCCTTTACCTGCTCTATTTTATTTTTGATTAATGTTTACCTGAATTTCATTTAATGATTGTTTCTTCAAAGAGAAACACATTGAGACTGTTTTGTTTTAATTTAGGGTTAAACAGTAAACATGAATCACACAGAACACCAGGTATATCAACAACAAGCTTTAAAAATCAGTTTTAACATTAACTTACCCAAAATTCCACCAAGTGTGTGCTCGTTGCGTCCCGGTCCGGTACCGCTGATTGTGCTGTTTTCAACAAGCTGGAGTTTTTCTAAGCAAATGTGCAGGGCTTCTATCAGGGCAAAAGTGCAATAATTTCGCATTGATATGGGTAGATTGGGACAGGAAATACAATAAGTGAACAAAATATAGCTTGTTGATTTTTAGCTTAATAATGTTACTTACCCATGTTAAAAGCGCAAAAAAAGTAGTCTAACCTCTCCTTCTGTTGGATTTTTTGCCTGTTTTTTTTAAATGAATCCCACGTTCCGGTTATCTCGCGCAAAAGCGCATCATTTCACGAGATTAGTGTCGTCACTCCTGCTTTTTGGCAACTTGCGTCACACCCACAACACATTGCAAACGCACTCTGTAGAATCCCGGTGTGGCTACTTCTCCCACATCAGTGCATGAGATGATACTGCCAACAACACATAATCAGCAACTAGTCATTGTGGCTCTTAAAGGCCTACTGAAACCCACTACTACCGACCACGCAGTCTGATAGTTTATATATCAATGATGAAATCTTAACATTGCAACACATGCCAATACGGCTGGGTTAGCTTAATAAAGTGCAATTTTAAATTTTGCGCGAAATATCCTGCTGAAAACGTCTCGGTATGATGACGTCAGCGCGTGACGTCAAGGATTGTAGAGGGCATTTTGGGACAGCATGGTGGCCAGCTATTAAGTCGTCTGTTTTCATGGCAAAATTCCACAGTATTCTGGACATATGTGTTGGTGAATCTTTTGCAATTTGTTCAATGAACAATGGAGACAGCAAAGAAGAAAGCTGTAGGTGGGAAGCAGTGTATTGCGGCCGGCTGCAGCAACACAAACACAGTCGGTGTTTCATTGTTTACATTCCTGAAAGATGACAGTCAAGCTTTACCATTGGCCTGTGGAGAACTGGGACAACAGAGACTCTTACCAGGAGGACTTTGAGTTGGATACGCAGACACGGTACCGTGAGTACGCATGCAGCTGCGGCTTCCAAACATTTGATCGCTTGCCCATCCGTGCGTGCCGCTATGTGCATGTCACGTACGTAACTTTGGGGATTTTGGGGAAATATATGTGCTGTATGAACTTTGGGGAGGTGAACGGTACTTTGGGCTGTGGGATTGAGTGTGTTGTGCAGGTGTTTGAGTTGTATTGGCGGGTTATATGAAGGGGAGGGGGGAGGTGTTTGTTATGCGGGATTAATTTGTGGCATATTAAATATAAGCTTGGTTGTGTTGTGGCTAATAGAGTATATATATGTCTTGTGTTCATTTACTGTTTTAGTCATTCCCAGCTGAATATCAGGTATCAACCACCTCTCACAGCATCTTCCCTATCTGAATCGCTCCCACTGCCCTCTAGTCCTTCACTCTCACTTTCCTCATTCACAAATATTTCATCCTCGCTCAAATTAATGGGGAAATCGTCGCTTTCTCGGTCCGAATCGTTTCAAAGACAGCCCCCACTGGCATCTGTACCTGCTTCTGCGGAACATTTGTGACATCATCTTAGCCCCACAAATCAAACTCGGTTGGCTTGGGTACCTATCCTCCCTCATCTCTGAATTTCTGGCAGAGCTCCAGCTCCTTTTTCCTGGCAAATTTACTCCCAAAACCCACTATCTTGTCCACTATCCACAAGTCATTCAAGAATTCGGGCCTCTCAGAGCACATTGGTGCATTCGGTTTGAAGCCAAACATTTGTATTTCAAGCAGCTATCATCTGTTGTATGCAACTTCCAGAACATTTCATTAACACTTGCTAAAAGATATCAAATGTGCCAGTGTTACGATATAAAGAAAGGCACAGCCACTGCTGTGGCACCTGGTGCATGTAGAGAAGTACCTCTATCCAAACTACAAGCACTGAAAGAAGTGATCACTTCTGGGGACATTCCAAATGAAACAGTCTGGAAGACTGAACAAATTGTAATAGACAGTACCACATATAAAGTTAGAGATTTCTTTGTACTTGATGTGGTTCATGGAGAAGAGGTCCCAATTTTTGTAAAAGTCCTCCATATTGTTAAGTATCGGGGTCAGTGGCTGGCTTGAGGACTTATCTATACATCAACACATTTTGAGGAGCACTTTCATGCGTACTGTGTCCAAAACACAAGGAAGTGGGTTGCCTTCAAACCAGGGGATGAAGCAGATTTCCATCCACTAGATGCATATACAGATCTTAATGACAACCTGTTCATCACTCTGCACCACAAGCCACTAGGCCATGGCGTCCTAGAAGACTGACACAGAGTGAGCAAAACACAACACTACATAAAATAATGTCATTTGTTTTCTTTTCTTATCAAATAATAATTTATATTTATTTTGGCCATTGATGGAGCGGCCCTCACATTACTAACTGAGAGGATGACGGAGAGATTGTTCCCCTCAATAAAAAGACAAGCTCAGTTCCTTAGGTTCCTTCAGGACCTGAAGTCATCGTCATCGTCGTTGTCATCTTTGTCTTCATCTTCATCAACAACAACAACAGATGAAACCAGGTAAAATGCTGTGCATATACTGCTATTCTAGTCATTTGCTGGGAGAAACTATGTCTCAGTACTAGTTCCAGTAAGTTCAGTGCTACTTCACAAAGCTCAGCCTAACACATGTCTGTATCTTTCCATATTTCACAGACCTCATGATGAGCAAACAGCTAGTGCTTCACTGCAGTTTGTTTTCCCCAAAACCCTAAGGGATGCACTTGACGTGAAGGATCCAGAGCTTCTGGCCCCTCAGAGAACCAAGATTAAATCTGTTCTTATACAAGCTCTATATGACACCCTCAACAACAAAACTATGTAGGTTCCTTTATAATTCTTATGGACAATTACTGCACATTGTAGCTTTTAGTTGAGATTATAAGCCACTTTTTACATTGGGGATGCCTGCAGACATATCAGAATACATACCTATTTTAGGTTTACTGTTGCTACTCTCACTCGGAGCCTCCACTGATGTGTAATCTTGCTATAGTATGTACAAACATTTAAAACTTGTTCCACTTACTCTTCAACCCCTCAGGTATCCCTCAGTCAAACAATATACGGAGATTTTAAGCCGGTTCACACGCAAGTATCCCTTCATGCGGGAGAAAGTTGGTTCAGGACATGTGAGTAAACACAAAATTAGGCTGTTAGTATATGTTCACATTCAGCTCCATTGTAAGGATATAGCTACTGTAACTCCCCTGTCTTGGTTGCAGGATGCTTTACGTGACTCTTTAAAAAACAAATTCAAAAAGGAAAGGCGACCCCTTATTGGTGACTCAATGGTGCAACAAATGCGTGCACAATTTGCTGTGGCAGGAAGCTGGAAGGAAGCGTAGTTTTCCGGGTCAACCAAGCCAGCTTCTCCACATCAACAGGCCCACTGTCATCATCATAGGCATCCGTCCGTCAGTAGTGACGATGGGTTGCGCCTGGGGGAGTTCTTCCTCCCACCGTCAATTGGGTGGAGCTTAGGACTGCCAGCTTCCGTGTTGTTTCCTCCCTTTAGGGGGGAGGCTGGAGTGACCTCTCCGTTGCCCAGTCATCAAGATCCCCCTCTCGGCCGTGTCGATGTGGCCCAGAGGAAAGCAAGGCAATACGTCTGGCATCGACTTGGCTGCAGGAGCTGCCGGCAGGGGGTCAGCAATGACACCCAGCCGCCTCAGGGGCTCCACTCCTGATTTTCTGTCTGGGTTTACTCCCATAGCCTTTCCTTCTCCCAAAGGTACCACAAGGCAGCGGGTGGGGTGGAAGGGGAGATGACGACTATTTGACCCATATGTGGGGCAGTGGTTGGCGGATGCCAGGGCGTGTCCACACACCGGTGGGCCTGCACACCTCGCCTCTGGGGCCCACTGCTGCTCCGAGATCCCCTACAGTTTAGCCTGAGACCGCGAGGTCCCAGTTACCGTGTGTGGCCGTGAGGAGGCACTGTAAGAGTCTTGGTGGTGGAGAGGCTGTGTACCGGCAAGAGGAGGCTTACGTGCTCGGCTCCTCTTTTCACCCCCCGTAAGGAGGGCTAGCCGGTGGCAGTAGCTGAAAGCAGACAGTAGCAGGCAGAAGCAGCATGCAACATGCAACATGCAAAATGCAACATGCGCTAACTACAAGCACCTCTACGCAGTGCTACTGCACTGACGCATCACACACACCCTGTTTTTACAAACACACACACCAGGCCCACTGTATGTATGAGTAATATGGTGCTATGATATTTGAGTCTTTGGAAACATATGGAAGAATCATCCAATCTTAAATCAAGTGTGTGGATTTTCAGTTTGAGAGCATGGTTTCATTCCTCTTCAGCGATACAGCTCCTTTTCATGTTCAGATTTATTCTCCTCGTGCTCACATTTTGTGCTAGCACTGAGATGTCTGCTCTGACCAGTGATGAATTATATTGTAACCTATTTGTTATGGCAGCTCTCACAGACACTTCATACTGTCTTGTCCAGCAGGGGAAACTTTGCTTGTCCTCTCAATCCTGACTCCACTGGTGAAAGGCCTCTGACCGTCGCTCTCTGTCATGCAGTGGCTCCTGGTCAAACAATACAATACCTGACAAAGCTCTGCTGAGAGCTGCCATAACAAAATAGGTTACAATATATCTGTACAATTAATCTTAAATCATCCTAAAAAGGTTATCGTAGTTGTTATTTTAATGAAACATTATAGTATAAATTGTCAATGTTAGAAGGAGCTTTAACGTTGTCGGTAGCGGCGTTGCGGTCGCCATCCAGCTCCTCTTTGGAGGGATGGGTGGGCTGGTGAGCACCATGGATCTAATACATCCATGTTGAGCACACACTAATGTGCGGGTAGGAGGAGCAGGGAAACTGGGCTTGTGCTTGGTCTCCAACATAGTGGTAGCAGAAAGATAACACAAGACGAAGGTTAGAGAGAGGATGATTCTTCCATATTATATAACTTTTTAAAAAACATGTACACCTCATCTTAATGGTTTCCTCTTACTATATTGCTTGTCATTTTTCTTGAATGCATATCGGCTCAGGAGAGTGAAAAATGTAGAGAGGATGAAAGGAGCATTGAAGCTCATATCAATGAAATGTCTACAGAGATGCTTAAGGTACACCCAGATCTGAACTCTTTAAAGGGGAACATTATCACCAGACCTATGTAAGCGTCAATATATACCTTGATGTTGCAGAAAAAAGACCATATATTTTTTTAACCGATTTCCGAACTCTAAATGGGTGAATTTTGGCGAATTAAACGCCTTTCTAATATTCGCTCTCCGAGCGATGACGTCACAACGTGGCGTCACATCGGGAAGCAATCCGCCATTTTCTCAAACACCGGGTCAAATCAGCTCTGTTATTTTCCGTTTTTTTCGACTGTTTTCCGTACATTGGAGACATCATGCATCGTCGGTGTGTTGTCGGAGGGTGTAACAACACGAACAGGGACGGATTCAAGTTGCACCAGTGGCCCAAAGATGCGAAAGTGGCAAGAAATTGGACGCTTGTTCCGTACACTTTACCGACGAAAGCTATGCAACGACAGAGATGGCAAGAATGTGTGGATATCCTGCGACACTCAAAGCAGATGCATTTCCAACGATAAAGTCAAAGAAATCTGCCGCCAGACCCCCATTGAATCTGCCGGAGTGTGTGAGCAATTCAGGGACAAAGGACCTCGGTAGCACGGCAAGAAATGGCGGCAGTTTGTTCCCGCAGACAAGCGAGCTAAACCCCCTTGGCTCACACCGTCAAGAGAAGAATAATCGTTGGTTAGAAGGCGATCGCCGAATTCGTCCTCGCTTTCTCCCATGTCGCTGGCTGTCGTGTCGTTTTCGTCGGTTTCGCTTGCATACGGTTCAAACAGATATGGCTCAATAGCTTCAGTTTCTTCTTCAATTTTGTTTTTGCTACCTGCCTCCACACTACAACCATCCGTTTCAATACATTCGTAAACTGTTGAATCGCTTAAGCCGCTGAAATCCGAGTCTGAATCCGAGCTAATGTCGCTATAGCTTGCTGTTCTTTCCGCCATGTTTGTTTGTGTTGGCTTCACTATGTGACGTCACAGGAAAATGGACGGGTGTTTATAACGTTGGTTAAATCAGGCACTTTGAAGCTTTTTTTAGGGATATTGCGTGATGGGTAAAATTTTGAAAAAATCTTCGAAAAATATAATAAGCCACTGGGGACTGATTTTTAATGGTTGTAACCATTCTGAAATTGTGATAATGTTCCCCTTTAAAGGAGAGAATGAGACAAACCTATGCATACCGAAAGACCTTCATGGCAACTGCCAAGGCAGAGGAAATAATCGAAAAGTTTCCCGCACTGAAGCTTCCTAAAATAGTTGGTATCTTCAAGCATTGAATTGACCATATTTAATTGTATGTGTATTATTTCATTTATGATCATCAAGTATTTTGAGATGACACTTTTTATCCCTCCTTACAGCTTCTGTGGGAGATGAAGGAGCAATTCCCTGTAGAAGCTGATCGCAGAATGGTCACAGAGCTGGATTGAATGGCAACGAAGATGGTTCAAAGAGCATCTACAGTATGTGTGACCTAAAGAACTGCTGCCAGAGGGCAATCAATGCCTGCCTGGATGATTCAGTAAGACGAGGTATCTAGGCCTATATGTGTATCTATAGGAGCCACAATCTGTATTTCTGAAAACAAAAAATATTACAGAATAATTGTATTTCCTCAGGACTCATTAGGGATGCAGCAATTCTACTGCTGCCTTCCATTTACAGAGAGGACTCATCCTTTCTATACACTCTACTGGAGGTAAATACTGCATTTATGGTCAAGATTTAGGAATTGGCATTATCTATATTATGGCAACATTGAGTCATTTTGCTGTTTTCACAGCAGGTTTTATTTACTGACATGTATCTGTTTTTATTGCATAGGAGCCAAGCGTGCCTACTCCAGCAATCACGCTCCATAACACACACGAGGGGAACCCTTTGCAGGCACAAAGGATAACCCTATACCTGGATGGTATACAGGTTTTGACTGAGGACATCAACATGGACATATCATATGCTATGAGTGCATTAATGTCACTCTATTTTGTTTTTGCTGTCCAGTACCCAAAGGAACTGAGAAAAACTCTTATTTTCATTGAAATATTTGTGTTGGGGATCAAGGACCACAGTGTTGTACCCATTTCAGTGAAGAGACTATACAACTGTGTCGGAAGTGGGGAGTAGTGAGTAGATGTGTTGCAGCATGGGATTGCATGCTTTATGTTCTTGTTAATGGTCAAATTCCTGCTGCTGCCCTTTGTTTGTACATATTGATAAAAAAAATATCCCTTATTTAATACATATTTTGGACCAATACATTTTGTTAGATTTTGGCATAGTGACGTGTCTAGATTTCCATTATTGTTACAATACGTAACATTTTGAGTACTTGTTACATAACACTGAAAAGTATTTCAACATTATTTAAATCAATGTGAAAACTGTGGGATTCCCTCACTTTCTCATGATTCTGTTCCACTGTCACAATTAGTACATACAGTATGTACACTGTGTCTTTTCATTGGACCATGCATTATTTTATTGTTTGTACAATAAGGTGCAGTAAATGCAGTAAGTGCACCTTGGATTGATTGAACTAAAACTATTTGGTGTCTCTTTCTGCCATGTCACCATTGCTGGAGATGTATTTACACAAATTCACCTACTGAGGACAGCATGATGTGTCTGGCCTGTCATGTTGCTGATTCCACTGGACCTATGCTGACTTTTGACCCGTTCTCCCCTGGGACCTACACAGCCTCTCCTGTTTTGTTGGACTATCTTTAAATAAATGTTTTTCTCATTAAAATGTTTTGAATGTTTGTTCAATGTCAACATGATAAATGACCACAATATAATATGAACTAAACTAATCTGTAGAATACAATATGGTTCTTTATAGAACCCTCAGAAGACAAGACGGTTATCGGTGAAAACCTTTGAAAAGGGATGTTTTTAGAACCCCCTGTGTCAGGTCTAGATGAAACCCTTGAAACATAAAATAGTTCTTAGTGGAACTCCCTGTGTGGGTTCTAGATGAAACCCTTGAAACATGAAAGGGTTCTTAGTGGAACTCCCTGCATGGGTTCTAGATGAAACCCTTGAAATACGAAAGGGTTCTTAGTGGAACTCCCTGCTTGTGTTCTAGATGAAACCCTCGAAATACGAAAGGGTTCTTAGTGGAACTCCCTGCATGGGTTCTAGATGAAACCCTTGAAATACGAAAGAGTTCTTAGTGGAACTCCCTGCGTGGGTTCTAGATGAAACCCTTGAAATACGAAAGGGTTGTTAGTGGAACTCCCTGCGTGGGTTCTAGATGAAACCCTTGAAATACGAAAGGGTTCTTAGTGGAACTCCCTGCGTGGGTTCTAGATGAAACCCTTGAAATACGAAAGGGTTCTTAGTGGAACTCCCTGCGTGGGTTCTAGATAAAACCCTTGAAATACGAAAGGGTTGTTAGTGTAACTCCCTGTGTGGGTTCTAAATGAAACCCTTGAAATACGAAAGGGTTCTTACTGGAACTCCTTGTGTAGGTTCTAGATGAAACCCTTGAATTAAAAAAGGGTTCTTAGTGGAACTCCCTGCGTGGGTTCTAGATGAAACCCTTGAAATACGAAAGGGTTCTTAGTGGAACTCCCTGCATGGGTTCTAGATGAAACCCTTGATATACGAAAGGGTTCTTAGTGGAACTCCCTGCGTGGGTTCTAGATGAAACCCTTGAAACACGAAAGGGTTCTTAGTGGAACTCCCTGCGTGGGTTCTAGATGAAACCCTTGAAACACGAAAGGGTTCTTAGTGGAACTCCCTGCGTGGGTTCTAGATGAAACCCTTGAAATACGAAAGGGTTCTTAGTGGAACTCCCTGCGTGGGTTCTCGATGAAACCCTTGAAATACGAAAGGGTTCTTAGTGGAACTCCCTGCGTGGGTTCTAGATGAAACCCTTGAAATACGAAAGGGTTCTTAGTGGAACTCCCTGCGTGGGTTCTACATGAAACCCTTGAAATACGAAAGGGTTCTTAGTGGAACTCCCTGCGTGGGTTCTAGATGAAACCCTTGAAATACGAAAGGGTTCTTAGTGGAACTCCCTGCTTGGGTTCTAGATGAAACCCTTGAAATACGAAAGGGTTGTTAGTGGAACTCCCTGTGTGGGTTCTAGATGAAACCCTTGAAATACGAAAGGGTTCTTACTGGAACTCCTTGTGTAGGTTCTAGATGAAACCCTTGAATTAAAAAAGGGTTCTTAGTGGAACTCCCTGCGTGGGTTCTAGATGAAACCCTTGAAATACGAAAGGGTTCTTAGTGGAACTCCCTGCATGGGTTCTAGATGAAACCCTTGAAATACGAAAGGGTTCTTAGTGGAACTCCCTGCATGGGTTCTAGATGAAACCCTTGATATACGAAAGGGTTCTTAGTGGAACTCACTGCGTGGGCTCTGGATGAAACTCTTGAAATACGAAAGGGTTCTTAGTGGAACTCCCTGCGTGGGTTCTAGATGAAACCCTTGAAATACGAAAGGGTTCTTAGTGGAACTCCCTGCGTGGGTTCTAGATGAAACCCTTGAAATACGAAAGGGTTCTTTGTGGAACTCCCTGCGTGGGTTCTAGATGAAACCCTTGAAATACGAAAGGGTTCTTAGTGGAACTCCCTGCGTGGGTTCTAGATAAAACCCTTGAAATACGAAAGGGTTCTTAGTGGAACTCCCTGTGTGGATTCTAGATGAAACCCTTGAAATACGAAAGGGTTCTTAGTGGAAATCCCTGCATGGGTTTTAGATAAAACCCTTGAAACATGAAAGGGTTCTTCGTGGAACTCCCTGCGTGGGGTCTTTGTAGAACCTCTCATGGGGGGTTCTGGGTGGAACCTTACACACACAGTTCTAGGTATAACCCTTTATGTTGGGTTCTAGGTAGAACCCTCCAAAAGGGTTCCAGGTGGAACCTTTATAAAAAGGTTCTACCTGGAGCCAAAAAGGGTTCTCCTATGAGGACGAGCCGAAGAACCTTATATGGTTCTACTTAGCACTTTTAATTCTAAGAGTGTAGGCATTGGTGTTCCTGGGATTAAAGGCCTCACCTTTTCTCTTCCAAACATATTGCTGGGTATTGTGGCCAAACAGCTCAACTTTTGTTTTATCTGACCACAGAACTTTCA
This sequence comes from Nerophis lumbriciformis, assembly GCF_033978685.3. NCBI lineage: Eukaryota > Metazoa > Chordata > Actinopteri > Syngnathiformes > Syngnathidae > Nerophis > Nerophis lumbriciformis. The sequence goes on along the minus strand of NC_084570.2, from coordinate 7,643,951 downwards.
TTCAGAAGGCCTTATCTTTGTCCATGTGTTGTCAGATGAAACAACAATTGAGCTATGTAGACTTTCGACCCAGCAGATTTGGTCACATTTTCAGTAGACCCATAATAAATTCATAAAAGAACCAAAACTTCATGAATATTTTTTTGTGACCAACAAGTATGTGCTCCAATCACTCTATCACAAAAAAATAAGAGTTGTAGAATTTATTGGAAATTCAAGACAGCCATGACATTATGTCCTTCACAAGCGTATGTAAACTTTTGACCCCGACTGTATGTCGCTATAGCCGACTTCCTTGGCCTGATTGTTTTCAATTTGTTTTGAAGACTCCAAGGTTTATGCAGCAGTCCTGCTGTGATGTGTTCTGGTAGTTCAACCATTTCCATTTTAATGATGTTCTCTTCTTTTGCTACCATACTGCCACACTAGACCAAATGACATCACAGTGTCACTGCTTGATGTATTTCATTTCATTTAGGCTCGTCCCTTGTCAGAGTCCGGTGAGCATCTCTTTGCTACTGTACGGTCATTGAGTGGTAGGTTTTCTTGTAGTCTTTCCAGGCAGGGAAAATATTTGTTTCTCCGCTGTTTAAGTCCTTAGTGACTGTTTTGTCAAGTAGAAATTGAAGCCTGTGGCTATTGATAGTAGCGGCTTTGAAACCTTAAAGGAGATTACATCTTTTGCAGAGGCAGGTTATCAGCTGGTAGTTGAATAGAATTGCTCCCTTCTGGTCTCTTTTATGATCAGGAAGCTAGGGCCTTGTGTTCACCACTGTGGGCCAATCTATTAGCAGCTGGTTCATTTGTGCTGGCAGACGTCCATGGAGTACAATCAGTTTATTTAGCAAGGTGTGGGTCTTGCCAGGGTCACACTTGAGACATCCTTGGATGTTTGCCATGGTGATGGTCACAAGGTCTTGTTAATTGGGAGATTGCTGCAGATTGCTTTGAAATGATTGCATGTTTTCCTGTCCTTTTTTGTCTCTGCTCTTGGTGGGTAGAACAAAAATGTCCTTGCCCCTGAGAGAACACTTGGAATGGTTCAACAGAGAACATTTTATCCACCCTTCTGGGTTCTTCTTGTCAAGTATGGCTTTTAGGGTGAGTAGCCAGGTTTGGTAGTTTCCGGTGCCTCTGACGTGGACAGCTTGTTAAACTTCTCATGTAGCCCTTTCTTCACCACTTATTTCTGAAGTTCTGATAGCTATCTACAACTTCTGCCTGTTGCTTTGAGTTGGCCGTACAGTATTCTGTAGGAACTGTCTGAGGGTAAATCACCAGTTGGCTTGGTTGATGTTTGCTTCACAGAAAGGTAGTCAATTTCTCATCAACGATAAAACACTTAGCTAAGAAAACAATATATATATAAAAGCTTTCCTACATGAATACGACAGAACAACACGATTGGATGTGGAACAGGATATGCATGTGACAGGATGTAAATTTAGTCCTTAGTAGAATACAGTGATTGTAAGTAGCAGAGTATAAGCTCTTGAGTTGTATTACTATGTCATTTTATATTTGCAATCTTAAATTTTTTTTTATTGTTAATGGCAACAGTAAAGCACAGTAATTTGTATTATATGGAGCTAATGTTATTGTAATGCCAGAATAATAAGAGCCATTGTAGTACTGGAGGGCCCCCGCAGGGGGCGCGTTGTGCTAGAAGCTATACTAGGGAACACCTGACTTCCTCCTTGCAGTTAGGGATAATGTTAGATAAGAAATTATCGAGTTCGAGCCCATTATCGAATCCTCTTATCGAACCGATTCCTTATCGATTCTCTTATCGAATCCAGATAGGTTGTTGTATATGGAAAAAAACAAAAACACATATTTGGTTTAACAAAAGCTCACTTTTATTTTATAAGAAAAAAATAAATAAATAAAGAAAATAAATATTGATTGTTACCCCCCTTAAAAAAATTAAATAAATACATATTGACTGTTGTTACCCAAAGCGGGATTTTTCAGAAAAACTAATATATACAGTAACACAAAAACAACCTGTCTCTGTGATCACTATAGGTGAATAGCCATGCCTTGAGGTGTTTTTTCCGGTCCATTATTTTTGCTGCTTGTGTGACATCACAGGAAATGACGTAGCTCAGTCATTAGACTGAGCTACGTCATTTCCTGTGATGTCCCACAGGGCATTTCTTATGGGACGGGATTCGTTTCCAGGGATTTGAATAAAGAACCAACTCTTTTTCTTTACTATAGTGGCCTCGATAACGGGAACCAGTTCTCAAAAAGAGATTCGAGTCCATGGTCCATGAATCGGTTCTTTTCTTATCGAACGGTTCTTTTCTTTTCGAACAACCGGGAGAACTGGTTTCGAACATCATCCCTACTTGCAGTCATTACAGACGTGAGCAGAACGAAGTTGTGTCCTCGTATCTTTATACTCAAATGAATGAATGCCCTCCCGGTAACAGTTAGAGATGCCACCTCAGTAGAAGCATTTAAGTCCCAACTGGTCTAAAAGTGGAGTCTATATAAAGGCTAGTATATACAAATGAATTTTAAGATGGGACTTAAATGCTGATACCTCTCTCTCCAGATATTGTGTGGGTTGCTGTCTTTCAAAGATGTGGTATTTGCATCTGTTGTTTGCTAGGTGGATGCCCTTTTTAAATTATTTTCAGGCTCAGTTGTACACTATCCTGTCACCTGACCTGGAGGCAGCATCCAGGGATTAGATCAAAAGCCGTACTGTTTTTCCCAGTCAGAGTTTTTTGTCTGGACAAAAAAACCTTGATGGACAGCATCAGTTCAGAATAGTACATGGGACATGTTTGAAGACTAAAATTCTTGACATTTTAGCTTCCGACAGATTTGTTGTATATTTATTGTATTATATCAATGCCTTGTTGCCTAATGTTTGATGTTATGTCTGTGAACTGACACCGCTCCACACCTGAAGTTCCTAACGGATAAATAAAGTACTTGAATTGAATTGAGGACACGACAGATTTTGTGTATTCCTCCAGGTACGTGCCAAGATTTTCACCCAACCTGTTGACAAATTATCCAACATAAGCAGGAAGAGACTGGGAATTCCCGGTCTGTGCAGTTTGGTGTTTAACCAAGCATGCAGGCTGCTCCCCCAGCCCCATTTTTGATATTTATGTCTTCTCTGTCTCTTCCACCACAGATGGGGACAGTGAAGGCTTCAGTAGCCCGCTGAATCTCCAATGGAATAAGATCCAGTTTTGGGGATGCTTCCCAATATCCAACAGTTTATTGTATCGTATTTAGGCTTCTCAAAAATCGTGCATAAAATAAAGCGATAGAAAGCTGAGAGCTCAAGACCTTACACAGAAATCAACTTTAATGGAGAAAGGTCAGTGAATTACACACTAAGTCAGGGGTCGGCAACCCAAAATGTTGAAAGAGCCATATTGGACCAAAAATACACAAAAAAATTCTGTCTGGAGCCGCAAAAAAATTAAAAGCCTTATATAAGTGTTACAATGAAGGCAACACATGATGTAAGTGTCTATATTAGCTATATTAGCCTACTATCAAAGGCTGACACGAATCTTCGTTGACAGAAATGTTGTATTTTAATTGTTATTCTACACATTTTTGCAACGTTGGAAATCATTAAGAAAATGGAGGCTTCTCACAGGATGAGATCACTTCTGGAAATTACTGGCTTAGAATGGCCAAATAAATAGATGTGTGTGTCCAAGTTTAAGGAAACGGCAGGCTGTCTTCTTCTAGTGGATTTATTACAATATTTGCAAGCTGGGTAATGTTTGCTGTGGTCTGGAACAACATGGCACACAAACAACTATGAAAAATGCAGCCAATATTACATACAGATAATGTGTCATGAGACATGCACAACTACATTAAATACAAAAAGGACATAAGTAAATTAAATTAAATGAGCTCAAATATACCGACAACTGAGGCATAATGATGCAATATGTACATACAGCTAGCCTCAATAGGATGTAAGCATCTATTAGCTTGCAGTAATGGATTGACCAAATATGCCTGATAAGCACTCCAGCAAATCAATAAAATCAACAAAGCTCACCTTTGTGCATTCACGCACAGCATACAACGTTTGGTGGACAAAATGAGACAAAGAAGGAGTGGCATAAAACACGTTTTTCTGTGGCAGCGTCGGAGAAAGTTGTACATGTAAACAAACTATGATGAGTTCTAGTATTGCTGAAAGTAGTAGGACAAAACGGCGCTTGCCAAATACTCTCATCCTTTAAGCATGTATAACATAAACAGTGGGATTTCTAACAAGTAGGAAGGTCTGTGTCATGTTTGTTAAAACAAAAAATGTTTTTTTTTCTTCATCTTTTTCCATTTTCAAACATCTCTGAAAGAAGTCCAGGGAACCACTAGGGTGGCGTTAAAGAGCCGCGGGTTGTTGACCCCCGCACTAAGTACATACTTCACACTTGAGTGAGGTATGATAACATTTGTATGATATCTGCGTATTTCATAACATCATAGTCATGGTAATTGTCACACAAATTAAAGCAAACGTTGAACGTCTGTGTGACTTTATGTGCTTCCTATGTGATTTGCCATGCAAAAAAGAGAAAATGTACACTTGCAACAGCAATCAATAGTGTTCTTTCAATTAGAGGAAAAAACACATCTTGAGAAACATTTAAAAGTGCCCTCCTTGAGACGAGCACAGCTGGAGAGAATGATGTTTTGAACACTTTTGTTTGGCATAACAATCTCTCTGGCTTTTACTTGAACAGCTGGAGACCTATCTCTCTTAAAAAAAGGAAAACAATTTAATCGAGTTCAATATATGTGTCCGTAATGTATGCCCTATTTGCCGCGGCAAATGTTTGTCTCCGGATAAGCAAACACTGAGCTTAAGAAGTCGTTTCTGTCAAGAGGTAATCCAATGGAACGTTTTATTTTAGGAATCAATTTGCCCATAATTAATCTCTATGATTTCAGGTTAGCAAAGTAACATAAACACTGGAAGCCAGTTGTGTTATTGCTCAGCAATAAGCTAGCTATGCTAAATAGTAACCAACACTAATTTCGATAGTTGGAGTCTCAATTAATAGTAGTTAATCAATCAATCAATCAATGTTTATTTATATAGCCCTAAATCACAAGTGTCTCAAAGGGCTGCACAAGCCACAACGGCATCCTCAGTTCAGATCCCACATCAGGGGAAGGAAAAACTCAACCCAATGGGATGACAATGAGAAACCTTGGAGAGGACCGTATTGTTTTCATGAGCTGTGTACTCGTATTGTATGTCTGGGTGGAGGTACTGCTTTGGAAATCATTTGTACCCCTTTCCGATATCGCATTTAGTTCCCACTAAAACATTCACATGTTGCACAATGAGATGTAAACATGGGATCATTTGTACGTTCCTGTGACTTTCTGTGCATAAAATATATCTTTATTAGTGTGTCCTTAATATAATAACATAATTTCATGATTAATATTTATAAATTAAGATTGAATTGAGAAAAAAAACATTTTATTTTTCACTTAAGAAGGGTTCGGTGAATGCGCATATGAAACTTGTGGGGTTCAATACCTCCAACAAGAAGGAACCACTGATCTAGTTAATAGTGTGAGAGTCCAGTCCGGGGGTCGGCAACCCGCGGCTCGAGAGCCGCATGCGACTCTTTGGCGCTGCCCTAGTGGCTCTCTGGAGCTTCTTCAAAAATGTATGAAAAATGGAAAAAGATGAGGTGGAAAAAATATATTTTTTGTGTTAATATGGTTTCTGTAGGAGGAGAAACATGACACAAACCTTCTTAATTGTTATAAAGCACACTGTTTATATTAAACATGCTTCACTGATTCGAGTATTTGGCGAGCGCCGTTTTGTCCTACTAATTTTGGCGGTCCTTGAACTTACCTTAGTTTGTTTACATGTACAACTTTCTCCGACTTTCTAGGAAGTGTTTTATGCCACTTTTTTTTCTGTCTCATTTTGTCCACCAAACGTGTGTGTGAATGCACAAAGGTGAGTTTTGTTGATGTTATTGACTTGTCGGAGTGCTAATCAGGCATATTTGGTCACTGCATGACTGCAAACTAATCAATGCTAACATGCTATTTAGGCTAGCTGTATGTACATATTGCATCATTATGCCTCATTTGTAGCTATAGTTGAGCTCATTTAGTTTCCTTTAAGTCCTCTTAATTCAATTTATATCTCATGACACACTATCTGTATTTAATATGGATTTAATTTTTTGCGGCTCCAGACAGATTTGTTTTTGTATTTTTGGTCCAATATGGCTCTTTCAACATTTTGGGTTGCCGACCCCTGGTCCAGTCCATAGTGGGGCCAGCACGTCTTGAGTGGAGACAAGTCAGCAGCGCAGAGACGTCCACCCCGGGTCCCGACTTTGAACAGCTAGCGCGTCATCTGTGGTCGCCTAATAACCTCTCCACGCAGGAGAGGGGGGCAGAGCAGAAAAGAGACGGCAGATCAACTAGTTTAAAAAGGGGGTCTATTTAAAGGCTAGAGTATACAAATGAGTTTTAAAATGGGACTTAAATGCTTCTACTGGGGTAGCATCTCTAACTGTTACTGGGAGGGCATTCCATAGTACTGGAGCCCGAATAGAAAACGCTCTATAGCCCGCAGACTTTTTTTTAAAGTACGACAATTGTGGAAATAAACAAGTCAGAAGTGCCGCTCGCCGCTAAAGCTCTTCGAAATGGTCGCGCCTGTGTGTACAGGATGTGAACAGGATGTGACGTAAGGGGCCTGTTAGAATAATTATGTATATGTTATCATCATAACTTTATGCTTAAGGGCCGTTGATATAAATTATTGTCAATTGTGCGAAAGTGGTATTTTTGTGTCTGTGCAAGCTGGCAATCCAAAAGATTGCCAGTTGTCTTTATCAGTGTTGTGTCCAGACTCGGCCTGCTGACGGCCAAGGCCGAACACCGCCGTGACGCAGACAGAGCAGAGACAAGGCAATATGACCTGCATCAACTAATTTCATTTATTCTATAATCATATATTGTGTCGAACTAGGGATGTCCGATAATGGCTTTTTGCCGATATCCGATGTACTCTTTAATTACCCATACCGATATCAACCGATACCGATATCAACCGATATATACAGTCGTGGAATTAACACATTATTATGCCTAATTTGGACAACCAGGTATGGTGAAGATAAGGTACTTTAAAAAAAATGAATAAAATAAAATAAGATAAATAAATTAAAAACATTTTCTAGAATAAAAAAGAAAGTAAAACAATATAAAAACAGTTACATTGAAACTAGTAATTAATGAAAATGAGTAAAATTAACTGTTAAAGGTTAGTACTATTAGTGGACCAGCAGCACGCACAATCAAGTGTGCTTACGGACTGTATCCCTTGCAGACTGTATTGATATATATTGATATATAATGTAGGAACCAGAATATTAATAACAGAAAGAAACAACCCTTTTGTGTGAATGAGTGTGAATGAGTGTAAATGGAGGAGGAAGGTTTTTTGGGTTGGTGCACCAATTGTAAGTGTATCTTGTGTTTTTTATGTTGATTTAATAAAAAAACCAAAAAAACGATACCGATAATAGAAAAAACGATACCGATAATTTCCGATATTACATTTTAACGCATTTATCGGACATCTCTATGTCTAACTGGAGTTGTCGAGATTACCCTCTTCCCTCAGCGACAGCTTCAGTGATGTAACAGGGACCTTCCTAATAAATAGAGGAGGCGCGCGGGCTTGACTTTTAGAACGTAGTTTGGATCTGTAACTAGAATATAGCCTGAAATACGTGTCTCCTCATGAGCTAAATTGAACTCTGTCTCTGCATGATTCCTTGCTTCTTGTCTGATTAATAGATGTCATCAGTGTTTGAACCTGACAGGGCCCCGCCTCTTTAAAATAGCTGTTCCTGCGTGTACAGGAAGTGATGTCATCAAAATGGCAGTGCCCGACGACTTCAAATGGCATGCCAAATGACTAAGTGAATGAAGTGTTCACACGCCGAGATAAGGTTCGCACACAGAGGCGTTTGTAAATCGAGGATCCGCTGTAGTAAAAAAGATAAAGTACTTCCAGGCTTTAGCAAAATGATGTGGCTTGGCCAGATTTAGCCCTTGGGCCTTAAAGGCCTACTGAAATACAATTGTCTTATTTAAACGGGGATAGCAGGTCCATTCTATGTGTCATACTTGATCATTTCGCGATATTGCCATATTTTTGCTGAAAGGATTTAGTAGAGAACATCGACGATAAAGTTCGCAACTTTTGGTCGCTGATAAAAAAGCCTTGCCTGTACCGGAAGTAGCAGACGATATGCACGTGACGTCACAGGTTGCGGAGCTCCTCCCATTTGCACATTGTTTACAATCATGGCCACCAGCAGCGAGAGCGATTCGGACCGAGAAAGCGAAGATTTCCCCATTAATTTGAGCGAGGATGAAAGATTTGTGGATGAGGAAAGTGAGAGTGAAGGACTAGAGGGCAGTGGGAGCGATTCAGATAGGGAAGATGCTGTGAGAGGCAGGTGGGACCTGATATTCAGCCGGGAATGACTAAAACAGTAAATAAACACAATACTAATATACTCTATTAGCCACAACACAACCAGGCTTATATTTAATATTTCACAAATTAATCCCGCATAACAAACACCTCCCCCCTCCCGTCCATATAACCCGCCAATACAACTCAAACACCTGCACAACACACTCAATCCCACAGCACAAAGTACCGTTCACCTCCCCAAAGTTCATACAGCACATATATTTCCCCAAAGTCCCCAAAGTTACGTACGTGACATGCACATAGCGGCACGCACGTACGGGCAAGCGAACAAATGTTTGGAAGCCGCAGCTGCATGCGTACTCACGGTACCGCGTCTGCGCATCCAACTCAAAGTCCTCCTGGTAAGAGTCTCTGTTGTCCCAGTTCTCCACAGGCCAATGGTAAAGCTTGACTGTCATCTTCCGGGAATGTAAACAATGAAACACCGGCTGTGTTATCCGGCACAACAGTCAGGGGGTGCATTCTACGGCGGGGGTGCGTTATCCGGCACAACACCTGCCGTAATACACCGCTTCCCACCTACAGCTTTCTTCTTTGCTGTCTCCATTGTTCATTGAACAAATTGCAAAAGATTCACCAACACAGATGTCCAGAAAACTGTGGAATTTTGCGATGAAAACAGACGACTTAATAGCTGGCCACCATGCTGTCCCAAAATGTCGTCCACAATCCGTGACGTCACGCGCTGACGTCATCATACCGAGACGTTTTCAGCAGGATATTTCGCGCAAAATTTAAAATTGCACTTTAGTAAGCTAAACTGTATTGGCATGTGTTGCAATGTTAAGATTTCATCATTAATATATAAACTCAGACTGTGTGGTCGGTAGTAGTGGGTTTCAGTAGGCCTTTAAGTTTGACACCTGTGTCATATACTATACTGCATATAGGCTTTAGGGAAAATAACATTTAAATAGGTGTCGGCTTCAGTCATCTTTTTCCAAACTCAATCACTCACAGCCGATGAAATCCCTCATTCGCAGGTATTTTTAGATAGCCAAACATACAGTATTTACTCATTTCCACATGCAAATAGGTCCATTAAAACAGTAATGAGGGAGAAAGCCATTATGTTCACAGTACAATGGCTTTGCGCCACATCGTCGATATCCAGGTCAAAGTTTTCGGCGCCGCCATTCTGCTCGCTGAGGCGGAAATGCAAGCGCTTTCATCGCCCGTTCATTTGCCAACGTTCTCGCTGTTTATTTCCATATAAATAAAGCAGGTTTGCATTGCAGGGTGCATTCAATCCAGAGGCAGGTTTATCTGCAATATCCGCCATTATTTGTTAAAAAAAAAAAAAAATCAAAATACAGCCACTGCCGCCGGTGCCCACTCAGTATGTGTGCAATATTTAATTCACAGGTGGAATACTTTTTTTTTTTTTTATCTACACAAATGCCACAGCTAAAAAAATGTTGGAGAAGTAACCGAAGAAGTGAGTTAATGTTGATGTGATACAGGAAGCCTACGCTGAACCACCAATGATGATCACATGCGGTGGCAATCTTTTCTCCTGGATAATCACTCCATTAAAAGTTCCTTCATTTGTGTCTGACTTCCTGTTCCTGTCAGATTTTGGCCATTCATGGCTGGCATTATCGTTTCAATGTTGGGGATCCGACTAATTCTCCCAGCCAAACGTGAAACTAAAATCCTGTTTTGACTTATGTTGATGCTCCTTCTCCTAGAAAGTGAAACCACATTATAGCTGTTAATTTATTGAAAAAATAGTTGCCAAAAGTATTTGGCCACCCATCCAAATGACCAGAATCTGGTGTCCTAATCACTTGGTGTATACAATTAAGCACTTGGGCATGGAGACTGGTTCTACAAACATTTGTGAAAGAATGGGCCGCTCTCAGGAGCTCAGTGATTTCCAGCGTGGAACGGTCATAGGATGCCACCTGTGCAACAAATCCAGTCGTGAAATGTCCTCGCTCCTGGAAGAGTTTGGGAACAACAGCAACTCAGCCACGAAGTGGTAGGCCACATAAACTGACAGAGAGGGGTCAGCGGATGCTGAAGTGCATAGTGCAAAGAGGTCGCCAACTCTATGCACAGTCAGTAGCTACAGAGCTCCAAACTTCATGTGTACCTTTCAATTAGCCCACGTACAGTACGCAGAGAGCTTCATGGAATGGGTTTCCATGGCCATGCAGCTGCATCTAAGCCTTACATCACCAAGTCCAATGCAAAGCGTCAGATGCAGTGGTGTAAAGCACGTCGCCTCTGGACTCTAGAGCAGTGGAGACACGTTCTCTGGAGTGAGGAATCATGCTTTTCCATCTGGCAATCTGATGGACAAGTCTGGGTTTGGGAAGTTGCCAGAAGAACGGTACATTTCGGACTGCATTGTGCAGAGTGTGGAATTTGGTGGAGGACGAATTATGGTGTGGGGTGGTTTTTCAAAAGTTGGGCTTGACCCCTTAGTTCCAGTGAAAGGAACTTTGAATGCTCCAGGATACTAAAACATTTTGAAGAATTCCATGCTCCCCAACCTTGTGGGAACAGTTTGGAGCAGGCCCCTTCCTCTTCCAACATGACTGTGCACCAGTGCACAAAGCAAGGTCCATAAAGACATGGATGACCTGAACCCGATAGAACACCTTTGGGATGAATTGGAACGGAGACTGAGAGCCAGGCCTTCTCGACCTCACCAATGCGCTTTGGTCGAAAATTCCTATAAACACACTCCGCAACCTTGAAGCTGTAATAGCTGCAAAAGGTGGACCGACATCATATTGAACTCTACGGGTTAGGAATGGGATGGCACTTCAAGTTCATATGTGAGTCAAGGCAGGTGGCCAAATATTTTTGGCAATATAGTGCATCAAAACTACTTTCATAGCAGTTCTGTCAGCTAAACGTCATCCCCAGTACATTGCTTCCGCATCTCTAGAAGATGCTCAATAAACACTGAATACAGAATTTTTTTTTGACCATGTTAAACTACACCATGAACAAATGACTTCCACTGTAGGAAGTCAAAGAATTCAGAGTGTCAAAAAAAAAAAAAAGGAAGGCTTGCTGTCTAATTAGATAAAGCTCCTGCAGCTGCGAAGAACAACTAGCTCTGTTCCTGACAAATTTCCTGCGTTCTTCCTTTCAGCTCCATCACAGGCGCATTCTCTCTGGCAGCTGAATTTATTGGAAACTCGAGATGGCAATCAAACAGACGTAGGCCGCTATCATTAAATAACGCTCCCGTTCTCACCTTCTTCGCGGTTGGGTGAATGTGAAGTATGACAGTGACGCCTGTGACACCTGCTGCGTATTTACGTCTGACAAACGTGTGCATCGAGACAAAAGGGTCGTTTCAATGTTGCATTGAAACGACCAAGCAATGCTTTTGACGTAAACCAAGTGTCTGTGATTGGCTAGATTCCTCCTCCGGCATTATGGCGTTCATTAGCACGCGCCAAGCAATACTTTAATGATGGCATTGTTAGAACTGCATTTTTGTCATTCTCAACTCTCTTTAATGATAACATTTTAAATATGCATCACAATTGGGACGTGCAGGGCGGCCCCTCCCTATAGGCAAAAGACACGCGTTGTGCGTCGGGACCCCACCGGGAGGCCAAGTTGTGCATTAAAAAAACACAATAAAAATGTGAATTAATGACAAGGAGCTTGAAATGTTACCACAAACATGTTCCTACCCCTTCCCTCTCCATCACTGATAAGATTAAAAAGGCAGATATCCCCAGTCAAAACACAATGGAAATTAAAGCTGCAAGCAGCGATGGACGACCTGTCAAAGTCGGCACATAAAATCCAAACCGAAACAGTAATTAAAACTCTTTGGTCAACTTTTAATCAGAAGGGTTCAATCTCTCTCCTGTGCTAGTTTGAAGCCGACAGGACAAACGCGCTCAGAGGAGATAATGTTTGAAAAAAGGTGACCGGTTTTTACAAAGCTTTTGTTTTGAAGGGGGAATTGCAAACTTCCTGTTGATTTTTGTCCCTGGGGTTGTCAATGTACGAAATGTAGGTCTAAGTAAGACCTACATAGAGGTTTTTGTTTCATGTCTCTAAGACATTCCTACTGGAAGTTACAGGCGTTTTCTTCCTAGGGGGCGCTAGAGCGCAATTTTGAGTTTTGGAGTTGGGTGTTTTCATTAAATCGCAATTTTTGCTAGTCCTGATGTGTGTGTCCAGTTTGGTGAGTTTTGAAGCATGTTAAGACGGTCAAATTACAGGTCAAAGAGGCAAAAGTGACTGTTATAAATAATAAATGATAAATGGGTTGTACTTGTATAGCGCTTTTCTACCTTCAAGGTACTCAAAGCGCTTTGACACTACTTCCACATTTACCCATTCACACACACATTCACACACTGATGGAGGGAGCTGCCATGCAAGGCGCTAACCAGCACCCATCAGGAGCAAGGGTGAAGTGTCTTGCTCAGGACACAACGGACATGACGAGGTTGGTACTAGGTGGGGATTGAACCAGGGACCCTCGGGTTGCGCACGGCCACTCTCCCACTGCGCCACGCCGTCCCTGTTGTTACTAAAATTTTGTTTTGAAGGGGGAATTGCCAACTTTCTGTTAATTTTTGCTGAAGAATGTTAATGTATGAAATCTAGGTCTAAGTCAGACCTACATAGATGTTTTTTTTTTATATCTCTACGACATTTCTACCGGAAGTTACAAGCAGTTTTGTCTGTGTTTTTTCCTAGAGGGCGCTAGAGCGCAATTTTGAGTTTTGGGGTTTTTTTTTTTTTTATTAGATGGCAATTTTCGCCAGTCCTGATATGTGTGTCAAATATGGTGAGTTTTGAAGCATGTTAAAAGGGTCAAATTAGAGCTCAAAGAGGCGGCGGAATAATAATAATACTAAAACGCACAAAATACAATAGGGTCCTTTGTCCCAAAGGGACATTGCGGTCCCTAAAAATTGACTGCTCCAACAATTGACTCAGACTTCCTATTTAGTGTCAGTCAAATTTGAACTTTACAGTACAGATAAGAACAACATTTTGTTACAATAGCTCGTTGTAGTGCAGGATAAAAGAGCATAAATAAATAGATTACTGTACAGATAAATATATTGCACTTTTGCATATGCATCCACGTTTATGGATGTATTTTATACTGTCTTTATATTCCAGCGAGTTAATCCGTTTTTGGGTGGGAATTGAGGGAATTATTTTGATGTGTTCAAGAGTCTGATGGCCTGAAGGAAGAAGGTGTTACCAAACCTCGATGTTCTGCTACGGAGGCTGCGGAATTTCTTTCTAGAGTTCCAACAGTGAAAACAGTCCTTGGTGGGGGTGAGAGGAGTCTCTATACATTTTCTGAGCCCTGGTCAGGCAGCGGCTTTTTGCGATTTACTGGATAAGGAAGAGGAGTCCTGATGATCTTTTCCACCGTCCTCACCACTCTCTGCAGAGACTTCCAGTCTGAGACACTGCAGGCTCCAGTCCAGACAGAGATGCAGTTGGTCAGTAGGCTCTCTATAGTGCCTTTGTAGAATGTGCTGAGAATGGGGGGAGGGAGCTGTGCTCTTTTCATCCGACGCAAAAAGTGCATGCGCTGCTGAGCTCTTTTTACAAGAGCTCCGGTGTGTAGGGACCAGGTCATATTGTCAGTTATCTGCACCCCCAGGACCTTGGTGCTGCTTACGATCGCCATTGCTGTACCGTTGACGAAAAGTGGAGCGTGGCTGGACTGATGCCTCCTGAAGTTGACGATGATCTCCTTGGTCTTGTCAACGTTCAGGACCAGGTTGTTGGTTCTGCACCAGTCAACCAGATGTTTCCCCTGGAGTCCATGTCTTTGTTGTCACAGATGAGACCCACTACTGTTGTGTCGTCCGCATACTTCACAATGTGGTTAGTAGTGGACCTGGCGCAGCAGTCATGGGTCATCAATGTGAACAGCAGCGGACTCAGGACGCAGCCCTGGGGGGAGCCGGTGCTCAGGGAGATGGCACTGGAGGTGTTGTCGCCCACTCTCACAGACTGGGGTCTGTCTGTGAGGAAGTCAATCAGCCAGTTGCATAGGGGGGGCTACTGAATCCAAGGGGAATTGACTGAACACTTAAATGTTCTAACCGCCTAAACAAAAGGTGACAAACAAGTGGATGGTAATGGAAGTCACAATAGCGTGGGACAAGACGCCTCCAAAAAAATTGCTTAGGGCCCAAACTTAGACTGGGGGTGGCTCTGGGGACGTGGCGGATTTTGATCAATCGACGAACGTCTAAATTTCGATTATTTATGTAGCTTTTGAATAAAGTACAGTATTTTCAGACTATTGAGCGCACCGGTATACAAACCGCACCCACTAAATTTTAGAAGAAATAATACCGCACCAGGCTATAAGCCGCAGATATACATTGTGAAATGAGTTATTTACACAGAAATATTTTGTAAATGTTTCTTTACGTACCTTAATAGTTTCAAAACAGCACCTGCAACACTGCAGTAAAACGTTTGATCAAACAAAACCGAAGTCGAAGGGCAAAGTGTCTCGGCATTCCGTGTTTATTGATGTCAACAAAACTAAAACAACAAGGATGCCTGCTTGCCACAAAAGCATGTTGCTCTGCAGGCTACTACTTTACACATCTATGCTGTGCGCAATAATGTCAGAGAACCGGAAATGGTTGCAATTGGCTGCTGATGCAAAAGAAGAAGCCTTTTATACATTTTATTAATAATTATATACACTGTAAAAATAAAAATAATTGCACAATTTACAGCAAAATACTGGCAGCTGTGGTCTCTAGGAATTCACCATGAAAATTAGAATGTTGATGTTAAAGCCGTTCATTTTGTAGTTGATAACTGTTTTTTGCTTATGGTGAATTACTATTAAAAAAAAAAACAGAGGTAAATTATGTTATTATATTAAAAACACACTTATAAAGATATATGTTATGCACAGAAAGTCACAGGAATGTACAAATGATCCCATGTTTACATCTCATTGTGCAACATATCAATGCTTTAGTGGGAACTAAATGCGATATCGGAAAGGGGTACAAATTATTTCCAAAGCAGTACCTCCACCCAGACATACAATATGAGTACACAGCTCATGAAAACAATACGGTCCTCTCCAAAGTTTCTCATTGTCATCCCATTGGGTTGAGTTTTTCCTTCCCCTGATGTGGGATCTGAACTGAGGATGTCGTTGTGGCTTGTGCAGCCCTTTGAGACACTTGTGTCAGTTGGGGACGTCTCTGCGCTGTTGACTTGTCTCCACTCAAGATGATCCCCTGCTGGCCCCACAATGGACTGGACTCTCACACTATTAACTAGATCCACTCGACGTCCATCCGCGGTCCCCTCCAAGGTTTCTCATTGTATTCCTTTGGGTTGAGATTTGTCTTGCCCCGATGTGGGATCTGAGCCGATGATGTCGTTGTGGCTTGTGCAGCCCTTTGAGATATTTGTTATTTTGTTTGTTTGATTGATTGATTTGTTACAGTGTATAATTACTTATTCATAATACATAACGATGATAATACACTTTATACTAAAGTTTGAAAAATAATTATGTATAATCCAATCATGAGGTGCCCAACCTGTAGTAATGAGTGAGTGCAAAGAGAATACTGAAAGCACAGCATGAGTAAACACTGTCTGTGGTGGTTTTGCCAACCCAGAGGCAATTTGGTTGTTTGGATGAAGGAACCAAGTGTTCACTCCAGCATTGGATCTTATTTTGGACGAAATAAAGAATACACAACAGCAAGGACATTTAATATTTAATGAGCGGCACAGTAAACACATCTCTGTCTCAGCATGCGAATGGAACAGGACAAATATGTAAAAGCCCACCGGCTGTCACTTATTCAAATGCAAGGGAGGCTTTGCAGACTAGACTCCGGAATATTTACACTGGGTATGATCAAGTTGTCACCATATGTTTTACTTTGCTCAGACTATTTCTTCCCTGACAAGAGAAATGATGATGGTTTAAAAAGAATGCATGTGAAAGTTACAAAGGACTTCAAGTTGGTATTATTTGCAGATGATGCAAGTTTTGTTCAGGAAAGAACACACATAAGCTAATACAAATAACACAAGAAATGAATAAATTAAAGAGATGGTTTGACAAAAACAGAAATCTTTGAATCTCAGTAAAACTAAAACAATCGTATTTGGTAACAGTAGATGGGAAAGTCAAACACAAATACACGGAGTGGACATTGAAAGGGTAAAAGAAAACACATTTTTGGGTTGAATAACAGATGATGAAATGAACTGGAAACCTCGACAAGATATTTAATGTTCAAACTGTGAAACTTTTTTTTTTTTTTGCAAATAATCATTAACTTAGAATTTAATGGCAGCAACACATTGCAAAAAAGTTGGCACAGGGGCATTTTTACCACTGTGTTACATGGCCTTTCCTTTTAACAACTGATTTTTGAAGCTTTTCAGGTGGAATTATTTCCCATTCTTGCTTGATGTACAGCTTAAGTTGTTCAACAGTCCGGGGGTCTCCGTTGTGGTATTTTAGGCTTCATATTGCGCCACACATTTTCAATGGGAGACAGGGCTGGACTACAGGCAGGCCAGTCTAGTACCCGCACTCTTTTACTAGGAAGCCACGCTGTTGTAACACGTGGCTTGGCATTGTCTTGCTGAAATAAGCAGGGGCATCCATGATAACGTTGCTTGGATGGCAACATATGTTGCTCCAAAACCTGTATGTACCTTTCAGCATTAATGGTGCTTTCACAGATGTGTAAGTTACCCATGCCTTGAGCATTGATACACCACCATACCATCACAGGTGCTGGCTTTTGAACTTTGCGCCTATAACAATCTGGATGGTTCTTTTCCTCTTTGTTCTGGAGGACACAACGTCCACAGTTTCCAAAAACAATTTGAAATGTGGACTCGTCAGACCACAAAACACTGTTCCACTTTGTATCAGTCCATCTTAGATGAGCTCAGGCCCAGCGAAGCCGGCGGCGGTGTTTCTGGGTGTTGTTGATAAATGGCTTTGGCTCTGCATAGTAGAGTTTTAACTTGCACTAACAGAGGTAGCGACCAACTGTAGTTACTGACAGTGGTTTTCTGAAGTGTTCCTGAGCCCATGTGGTGATATCCTTTACACACTGATGTCGCTTGTTGATGCAGTACAGCCTAAGGGATTGAAGGTCACGGGCTTAGCTGCTTACGTGCAGTGATTTATCCAGATTCTCTGAACCCTTTGATGATATTACGGACCGTAGATGATGAAATCCCTAAAGTCTTTGCAATAGCTGGTTGAGAAAGGTTTTTCTTAAACTGTTCAACAATTTGCTCACGCATTTGTTGACAAAGTGGTGACCCTCGCCCCATCCTTGTTTGTGAATGACTGAGCATTTCAGGGAATCAACTTTTATACCCAATCATGGCACCCACCTGTTCCCAATTTGCCTGTTCACCTGTGGGATGTTCCAAATAAGTGTTTGATGAGCATTCCTCAACATTATCAGTATTTATTGCCACCTTTCCCAACTTCTTTGTCATGTGTTGCTGGCATCAAATTCTAAAGTTAATGATTATATGGAGAAAAAAAAATGTTTATCAGTTTGAACATCAAATATGTTGTCTTTGTAGCATATTCAACTGAATATGGGTTGAAAATGATTTGCAAATCATTCTATTCCGTTTATATTTACATCTAACACAATTTCCCAACTCATATGGAAACGGGGTTTGTAGAATAATACATAATGTTGGATATAGAGAACATACAAACCCTTTATTTATTGAATCAAAAATATTCAAATTCAATGATTTGGTGCATTCGCAAACAGCTAAAATGATGTTCAAAGCAAACTGTAACTTGCTACCCAAGAATGTACAACAATTCTTCTCAACAAAAGAGGAGAAATATAACCTGAGAGGAAAATCTAATTCAAAACATTTGTTTGCGCTTACAACACTTAAAACATTTAGCATATCCTTATGTGGAATTAAATTATGGAATTAATTAACCAAAGAAATCGAACAAAGCATCGATATGATTTAGTTTAAGAGACTGTTCAAACAACAAGAAGAAGAACAATTATGATGAACATCTTAAACCTTTTTTTTTTGAGATAATGATTATTTATGTATTTAATGATAGTTTATTTACTATATTAGTAGTCATTATTTATTTATTCACTTTTCTGTTACAATAGAACAAGGAAATGAGATAAAATGGCTATGATATGAAAAGTGGTAGGATTAGATAGGCTCTGCTTCTTCCTACTCCTTTTCGGGTGTGCTGTAATGAAATATGTGATGCATTACAAATATATCGTATGCATGTTCGAAATCGATATACTTAATTTAGGACTTAATTTAATTTAATTTGTTTTTAACAGCAGACTTACCAGAAGAGTCGGAAGATATAGGTAGGTCAAAGTTATTATGATGGTCGAAGCAGACTGTGAATCTGTGACCACCTGGACTATCAGAAGGTGTCATTCGTTGTGGGGAGAAAAAAAAATCTCATACTGCGGCAGCTTGAGCAATCAACACATGGATCAGTCTCCTTCCCGTGATCAAACCGTTTGGACCTAGGTTCAAGAAACTTATTCTGCTCATTCCATCCACTGTACTTTTTTTGTTTTATTTCCCAGATTCCTGCAATTGAAAGTAAAATGTTTTGATTTGAAGTGACAGTGGCACTGGAGGTGCACTGGTTGTTAAATAATGGGATGGCTGGCTGTTCATAACCAGCCCTTTAATTGTGCATGAGCATAGACTCAAGAACGAAGGGAATATTTATTTATAAATATAAATATAAATGTATAAAATATTTACTACAGCTTACTGCGAGGATTGTTCTCCCGGGATGCAAACGGAGTTTTCCGGACAACGGTAGCAGGTAGGAACATATTTATTCTTGACTCTCAAATAGGTGAAAACAAAAAGGCGCACAAGGCGAAGGCACAACTTAACGCATGAAACAAAAGCTAACACTTAGCCTGAACTATGGACATGAAACAAAAAGTCGCTAACTGTGGCATAAATAAACAAAACTGACTTGGCAAGCAGTGTTGGGTTAGTTACTGAAAACCAGTAACTAGTTACAGTTACTAGTTACTTTATTTCAAAAGTAACTCAGTTACTAACTCAGTTACTTACACCAAAAAGTAATGCGTTACTGTGAAAAGTAACTATTTAGTTACTTCTTTTTTTCTTCTTTTTTTTTAAAGCTCCCATTAATGCCCTTTTTGCCTTCATTTCAGTACTGTTATTGCACTGGAGAATAATACAATCTGTTGATCAACTTGACATACATTTTTATTTTCCTTTTAACATAATTAATGAAAAACAGTGCAACATAAAAAGGCATTCCTCCTTTCTTTAAACTTGGACCAATGACCATGAATAAAAAACAAGTTAAAGTGCAACATAAGAAGGCACATCATCTTCCTTGAAACATAAAGCCTGACATCTGGAGTGATGCTGCTGTCTTCCACACTTGGAGCCACGGATTGTAGAATACTTGTTTTCAGGATCATTGACACAGATGGTGAAGTTTCAGTGCTCAGTAGAGATGGAACACTTTTGAGGGGTTCAAGCACCTGGAGGACCTCACCTGCCACTCTCACATCATCATCAGACAGGGTGACATTTGTCTTCAGGGTGTTGTGGGTCAATGCAGAGTATATAGCTGCCTGCTGCTCCAACATATCATAAGTGGAGTTCCACCTCGTTGGGACATCATGTATGAGCAGGCAGCTTTAGCATTTCTTGCTTTGTCTTAAGCACATGAGCAGCTGTTGTGCTTGGGTGGAAGTAAGAAACCTTCCTGATCCTCCCAAAGAGGCGCTCCATCCTATTGACTGAGATTCCCTTCTGTGATGCCAAATTCACTACATGTGCAAAGCACCTATCTGTGGTCCCAGTCCTGCCTCATTCTCTGTAATTATTTGATTTTTGGCATTATCACGTGTGACTGGGATATCTTTATCTTCCATTCCTCCACTGCTTGTGTCAGTACCTGCGCAAGGTGACTCTCGTAGAGGGGGCGTGTCTTCTCATCTCCCAGTCTGCTGTGATGAAGTGAGAGCTTATAGTTCCGCTGGACATCCACCCGTCTGTCATGAGCGCAACAGCTGATGCTCGGGATAGTTCATCCACAACTTTTTTCTTCTCCTGCTCATAAAGATCTGGCACAATCTTATTGCTGAAGTGGGTGCGCGACGGGATGTCGTAACGTGGTTCAAGCAGGTTCAGCATGTGTTTAAAACCCTCGTTTTGCACAACCGAGTCTGCACTTATAAACACACCGATTCAATGGCGGGGGCGTTCAAGCTCCTCCGTTACTCCGCTCGCCATGACCACGCTGTGTGTGGACTGAACGTGCCAACAACTTTTTTTTTGTTTCATATATCAAACCGCGGATCACTTCTGTGCCTCATCCCCTCCCCACACCCACACACACACACACACATAGACCGCGCCTCTTTTCTTCTCTCCGGCTTGTGACAGAGGAAGATTCAGAAGAACGACACCGCAGCGCTTCTGTTTCTAGCCGATACTACATCAAAAGTAACGTAAAATAACGCAGTAACGCATCATGTAGTAACGGTAACTAAATTACTGAATAAAAAAAAATAACGCGTTAGATTACTAGTTACCGCCGAAACTAACGGCGTTACAGTAACGCGTTACTTTATAACGCGTTAGTCCCAACACTGTTGGCAAGGCACGAGCAGCATGAACTAAGGATGAAATCATCAGCATGAACTATGGTATCTCCAGAAAACAAGCATGAACAGAGCATTGCATGAAACAATGACGTCAGGCCGACTGACCGGCAATGGCAGGCTTAAATAACATTGTGTCATTTTCCATTCTATTATTTTGTCAAAATTATTAAGGACAAGTGGTAGAAAATGAATTATTAATCTATTTGTTCATTTACTGTTAATATCTGCTTACCTTCTCTTTTAACATGTTCTATCTACACTTCTGTTCAAATGTAATAATCACTTATTCTTCTGTTGTTTGATACTTTACATTAGTTTTGGATGATACCACAAAATTGGGTATCAATCCGATACCAAGTAGTTACAGGATCATACATCGGTCATATTCAAAGTCCTCATGTGTCCAGGGACATATTTCCTGAGTTTATAAAAATAATGTAAATAAAACGAAAGGAGATATTGTGATGCCAAAAAAAATCGACGTAATTATAGTAGTATCGACTAGATATGTGGCGTTTGTTTACATTTTGATGCCGGTGAGCTACAGTGTGTAGTGAAGCATGTTTAGCTATTCCTCGTCCTGCAGGGATGATACTTGTAAGAAACTGACTTTATTTGTCGCCATGGAGACCAGGATTAGTGATTTAGAAGTAGCTAAAACACTGCCGACGGCGGATGGACGTTAGCCGCTAGCTAGCTAGCCATGTCTTAAAGCACCTCTTCCTGGGGGTGTTTCAGTGTTTTAACTTCACCTTTATCGTTAGTTTTTAAGCCAAAATGCGTCCGTTCTCCCTTTTCTGTCTACACACTGTGTCTGCTTGTAAGTACTCTGTGATTGTGTGCCGCCGAACATGCTCGTCTGCTCGTAAAACCAGCAATGACACGAGGAGGGGGTGCAGGACCGGTACGTTTCAGAGACGGTATCTTACCGAAAATGATTAATTAGTATCGCTACTAATACCGATATACCATACATTCCTAAGATCCATCCACAGTTAGTCTTTATTATTCCCCCCCTTTTAACGTGAAGTTGTTCTCTCAAAGGCTCTAATACATGGGTGTCAAACCTACGGCCCGCAAATAGGTTGTATCCGGCTTGCTAGATGAGTTTGCCAAGTATTAAAATGAGCTGCTTATTTTTTTTTAAATGAAAGAAACTGTTGTTCTAAAAGTGTCCACTGGATGTCACTATAGCAATTCTGTTTGGCAAGCAAGCGGCTTATACCGGGGCCAAGCAAGAGGTACATAGCAAATGGGGACTGTGGCTCCTCCTCGACCCACATGAAACTTAAAACCTGCCGTTTTATGTCTTCTGATTCGAACACATCGTCACTTGGCACCCTTACTCCCCCAAAATGTTTCTGTCAAACACGAGAAAAGTGAACTTAACCCTTTTGAATACTTTTTACCTCCTGTTCTTACTGTTTGTTGAGTTAGCTCAGGATTGATACGTGGACATGACAAAGGAGGTATTTGATACCTCGAAGAGTTTGATACCTCGAAGACTGTGAAAAGTTTAATCCTGGCTTCGTAGATACACTGAGACAAAGTCTAAGCTCATTGTGTTTTTAAAACTGCACCAATTTCCTCAGAATTTTCATTAAACTTGAAGTGTTTTGTCCAGAGGATTAATTGTGATTTGTGCATTTTTATAATGTGCTTGTTCTATTTTTGGCCAAAGTAAAACTATGAAAACAACCTGGAGTCGTCTTTATTTTTAAAGGGGAACATTATCACCAGACCTATGTAAGCGTCAATATATACCTTGATGTTGCAGAAAAAAGACCAAATATTTTTTTAACCGATTTCCGAACCCTAAATGGGTGAATTTTGGCGAATTAAACGCCTTTCTATTATTCGCTCTCGGAGCGATGACGTCACAACGTGACGTCACATCGGGAAGCAATCCACCATTTTCTCAAACACCGAGTCAAATCAGCTCTGTTATTTTCCGTTTTTTCGACTGTTTTCCGTACCTTGGAGACATCATGCCTCGTCGGTGTGTTGTCGGAGGGTGTAACAACACGAACAGGGACGGATTCAAGTTGCACCAGTGGCCCGAAGATGCGAAAGTGGCAAGAAATTGGACTTTTGTTCCGCACACTTTACCGACGAAAGCTATGCTACGACAGAGATGGCAAGAATGTGTGGATATCCTGCGACACTCAAAGCAGATGCATTTCCAACGATAAAGTCAAAGAAATCTGCCGCCAGACCCCCATTGAATCTACCGGAGTGTGTGAGCAATTCAGGGACAAAGGACCTCGGTAGCACTGCAAGCAATGGCGGCACTTTGTTCACGCAGACGAGCGAGCTAAACCCCCTGGATGTCTTGGCTCACACCGTCCCTTATGCCACCGAAGATGATCAAGAGAAGAATATCGACCCTAGCTTCCTTGGCCTGCTGACATCAACTCCAAAACTGGACGGATCAGCTTTCAGGAAAAGAGCGCGGATGAGGGTATGTCTACAGAATATATTAATTGATGAAAACTGGGCTGTCTGCACTCTCAAAGTGCATGTTGTTGCCAAATGTATTTCATATGCTGTAAACCTAGTTCATAGTTGTTAGTTTCCTTTAATGCCAAACAAACACATACCAATCGTTGGTTAGAAGGCAATCGCCGAATTCGTCCTCGCTTTCTCCCGTGTCGCTGACTGCGGTGTCGTTTTTGTCGGTTTCGCTTGCATACGGTTCAAACCGATATGGCTCAATAGCTTCAGTTTCTTCTTCAATTTCGTTTTCGCTACCTGCCTCCACACTACAACCATCCGTTTCAATACATGCGTAATCTGTTGAATCGCTTAAGCCGCTGAAATCCGAGTCTGAATCCGAGCTAATGTCGCTATAGCTTGCTGTTCTATGCGCCATGTTTGTTTGTGTTGGCATAACTATGTGACGTCACAGGAAAATGGACGGGTGTATATAACGATGCTTAAAATCAGGCACTTTGAAGCTTTTTTTAGGGATATTGCGTGATGGGTAAAATTTTGAAAAAAACTTCGAAAAATAAAATAAGCCACTGGGAACTGATTTTTAATGGTTTTAACCTTTCTGAAATTGTGATAATGTTCCCCTTTAAGACATCATGCCATGATTTTACCATTCCGGCCAATTTGGGAATAGATTTTCCTCCATGTGGCCCCTAAGCTAAAATGAGTTTGACACCCCTGCTCTAATAAGTCAAGGTCATTTTTAGAATATTGTCGCCAATATGTGTTAGCGGATATTGCGCAATTGTTGCCTGTGGACTAGAGATGCGCGGATAGGCAATTATTTCATCCGTAACCGCATCAGAAAGTCGTCAACCATCCGCAATCCACCCGATCTAACATTTGATCAGAACTGCATCCGCCCGCCATCCGCCCGCACCCGCCCGTTGTTATATATCTAATATAGACGATGCAAGGCATTAGTGAGGTTATAAAGCTTTTGCCTGTTAAAGAAAGGAGACTGATCCAACGCAGCACAGACATTCGCGTGCCACGCTGTCACGACCCAGACGCACACCAGTGCGCAATCATATGGGAGCCGCGCTGAGCGCACCTCCAAGCGCGTCTCGCTGCCGGCGACGGCCGGGTATATGGGCCCGACGCTCCAGCGCCATCCATTTTCAGGGCTAGTTGATTCGGCAGGTGGGTTGTTACACACTCCTTAGCGGGTTCCAACTTCCATGGCCATCGTCCTGCTGTCTATATCAACCAGGGTGAGCCCCACCCCTTTCGTGAGCGCACTGCGCGCGGAGTGACCCCTGTTACGTGCCCCCGGCCACGGGGGTGGCGGGCAGGTAAGCTGCTTACCTGCTGCGCGTGACGCCGGCCGCGGCGAAGGCGGACGAGGCGGGGTGTCGGTGCGGTGGGCGCGGTGGTCACCCTGGACGTGCGTCGGGCCATTCTCGCGGATCGCCTCAGCTACGGCTCCCGGTGGGGCCCTCTCGGGGGAAGGGGCCTCGGTCCCGGACCCCCGCGAGGCGTCGAGGGCCTTCTCCGCTCCGTAAAAGTGTCCATCTCTTTTTTTTTTTTTCTTCTGTTGTGGCATATGCAGCAGGTGCCTGCTCGTTTTTCGTATGTG
The DNA here is from genome assembly GCF_033978685.3 of Nerophis lumbriciformis. Taxonomy (NCBI): domain Eukaryota; kingdom Metazoa; phylum Chordata; class Actinopteri; order Syngnathiformes; family Syngnathidae; genus Nerophis; species Nerophis lumbriciformis. The sequence goes on along the minus strand of NC_084570.2, from coordinate 7,618,651 downwards.
GGTAACAACATTTAACTATGTATATATTGTAATGTTCCTAGGAACGTAGGCTCATAGACTTATTCGTTTGTCTCGTATTTATTGTAATAAGATGCAATGTAACCACACAACAGCTCCAATGTGCGTCTCCCCTCTTTCCCGGCAAAACTCGAACTAACACTTCCTGTCAACAACGTCACTTCCCTAACTTGCCCGGAAGTCCCGCCCCCCAGCCAAAGCCATTGGCTAACACCCCGTAGCTAGCCGCTACATCATATTTCCGAATTGGTTTAACTGCCACCCGCCTGAATCTATTTAAAATCTAATTTTTTTTTATTTCAATCGCCCGACCCGACCCGACCCGACCCGCTGATAAAATCTAATTTTTTAAAATTTCATCCGCCCGATTCGCGGATAATCCGCGGACTCCGCGGTTGTGCCCGCAAACCGCGCATCCAATGTTCAGCCTTGTGTAAAATGAGAAATCCTTAGCCAGGTTAAAGCCTATTTATATAGTGAAAATGTTACACATTTACTGGATCTGTAAGTAAAAGGTGCTGCATGATTCCAAATGTAAAAGTGTACACTGTTTTAGAATATTCTCATTCGTCCAGTTCATTGTACTCTCAGGGCTTTGAATATTGAATCGATCACAACTCGACTGTGATACATTTGGAATACACGGCTGTTTTGATTGTGTTCCTTCCTGTGCAGAAAGACAAACAGAAGCTGCGTGCAGGTAGGAGTCTGTCTTTTAATTTCTTGAGGCAAAAACCAAAAACCAAAGAGTCACTAAGAGTGAACAGCAAGAGTCTATAATCAGGGAAAAAGCCTGGTAAAAACAGGATGAAACGTGAATGTCGCAAAGAGCGAGTATTGACCCAGCCACTTGTGCTGGGTGACTGACAACTATAAAGGGGAGTGATTACCCAAAACAGCTGGTGGGAAGACTGATTACTAAACAAGGGCAGGTGTGGAGAATTAGTGTCCATGGAAACCACAAGTAAACGAAAGGAAAGCAAGTACAGCAAGGAAACAGACTAAAACATAGGAAACAAGCTACTAAACATAAATCAAGCCATGACCTGGGCAATGGATCATGACAGACTATTCAGTCAGGGTTGGTAGAGTGGCCGTGCCAGCAACTTGAGGGTTCCAGGTTCGATCCCCGTTTCCGCTATCCTAGTCACTGCCGTTGTGTCCTTGGGCAAGACACTTTACCCACCTGCTCCCAGTGCCACCCACACTGGTTTAAATGTAACTTAGATATTGGGTTTTACTATGTAAAAGTGCTTTAAGTCACTAGAGAAAAGCGCTATATAAATATAATTTAGATTTAGATTAGATTAGGGTGGGGCATGGGTACTATTCACATTTGAAACCGTATCGATTCCAAATACCCATATCAATACTAAAAGTTAAATTATCGCTGACAGTCACAAACACACTAGGTGTGGTGAAATTATCCTTTGCATTTGACCAATCCCCTTGTTTCACCCCCTGGGAGGTGAGGGGAGCAGTGAGCAGCAGCGGTGGCCGCGCTCGGGAATCATTTTGGTGATTTAACCCCCAATTCTGACCCTTGATTCTGAGTGCCAAGCAGGGAGGTAACGGGTCCCATTTTTATAGTCTTTGGTATGACTTGGCCGGGTGTTTGAACTCACGACCTACCAATCTCAGGGCGGACACTCTAACCACAAGCCCACCGAGCAGGTCAAAGTGCTAATGCTCACAGTGCCGATTTTTGGTACATTTGTGTGTGTTTATGTGATAATGAATGTTGATTTATTCAATAGTAATATTTGTTTTTCATTTTACATTTAAATGTGCTGTCTAATAGTTATATCTTAGACTTCTGAGTCTCATAATCAAGTATCATATAGTAGAGTGTTTCTTAACCATAGGGTCAGGACCCATTGTTGGGCCACAAGCTCCCCCTAGAGTAGTGGTTCTTAACCTTGTTGGAGGTACCGAACCCCACCAGTTTCATATGCGCATTCACCGAACCCTTCATTAGTGAAAAATTTAAATTCAAGACAAAGTTATGTGTTTTTGGTAACACTATAGTATGGGGAACATATTCTAAGTAACAAAGACTTAATTTAGAATTTTTTGGACACTAGGGGAACATATTCTAAGTAACAAAGACTTAATTTAGAGTTATTTGGTTAGGGTTAGGGTTAGAGGGTTAGGGCCAGAGTTAGAGGGTTAGGGTTATAATAAGGCCATGTCGAATAAGGCATTAATAAGTACTTGATACGGACTAGTTAAGAGCCAAAATGTTGCTAATTTGGCATGTTAATACGCAACTAATTAATGGTGAATATGTTCCCCATACTAAAGTGTTACCATGTTTTGTTACTGGTGCACAAAATGAACAGTGCATGAACATCACCTTGTTCACAGAACAAAACCAACACAGTGCATAAACTCACAACAAATTACACACCTGCAAATCAGTCTGACTTCTGCTGTTGCCGTATCCTTAATACGCCGATAGGGAGAAGTTTTTATTTACACGATGAGTCGGGTGTGTCTTGACCTCCACCGAACCCCTGAGCCCGACTCACCGAACCCCTAGGGTTCGATCGATCCCAGGTTAAGAACCACTGCCCTAGAGGTTGCCAAAAAATATCTGTTTCTCTGTGGTCCGTGTCTCTAGACACAATCGGTCCACACATGCATCTTTTTGTGTCATCCTCGCCATTTTCGCCATTCTCCAAATGGCTGTCAAAGTGTACCAACTTGTCGGAATACCTCCTCAGACTTCTTCTGTCCAGGTGAGATGCATGATTTATGATGTACAATAAACTTCCAGGGAGCAAGGAAGCGAGGAAACAGCTCGCCAGTCGATCATGTCTAAATTGTACACAGGCTTATGATCACAATAGTTGGTCTGCGTAAGCCCTAATAATAACAATATCACTAATACTTAATACCGTACTCAAATCAAGACCTGTAACTGGAGTATTGATGGCATTCTTTGAAACTGTTATTTATTGGATTTTATGAGCGAAATAAAGGACCTCCCTTTCGGAAAGGGAGGTCGAAAAGTAAGTGGACTTTTGTTTATTTACAAGTTACAATGCAAAAATAAAATCCATCTGTCATCATATCTTTCATAATGATTATAAACGATAAGCAAAATTCCACAAAAAGTGCAGTTCCCCTTTAACGACGCTCTTCAAAACACAAACGTTCTCTTCAGCTCTGAGGTCCTCCAGCAAGCTGTTCCATAGACGTGGGCCTTAATAGTGCATACTTGCCAACCTTGAGACCTCCGATTTCGGGAGGTGGGGAGGGGTCGTGGTTGGGGTGGGGGCGTGGTTAAGAGGGGAGGAGTATAATTACAGCTAGAATTCACCAAGTATATATAAGAAATATTTGACTTTCAGTGAATTCTAGCTATATATATATATATATATACATATTTATTTTATTATATATATATATATATATATATATATATATATATATATTTTTATATATATATATATATATATATATATATGTATATGTATATATATATATATATATATATATATATATATATATATATATATATATATATATATATATATATATAAATAAGAGAAATACTTGAATTTCAGTGTTCATTTATTTACACATACAGGTAAAAGCCAGTAAATTTGAATATTTTGAAAAACTTGATTTATTTCAGTAATTGCATTCAAAAGGTGTAACTTGTACATTATATTTATTCATTGCACACAGACTGATGCATTCAAATGTTTATTTCATTTAATTTTGATGATTTGAAGTGGCAACAAATGAAAATCCAAAATTCCGTGTGTCACAAAATTTGAATATTACTTAAGGCTAATACAAAAAAGGGATTTTTAGAAATGTTGGCCAACTGAAAAGTATGAAAATGAAAAATATGAGCATGTACAATACTCAATACTTGGTTGGAGCTCCTTTTGCCTCAATTACTGCGTTAATGCGGCGTGGCATGGAGTCGATGAGTTTCTGGCACTGCTCAGGTGTTATGAGAGCCCAGGTTGCTCTGATAGTGGCCTTCAACTCTTCTGCGTTTTTGGGTCTGGCATTCTGCATCTTCCTTTTCACAATACCCCACAGATTTTCTATGGGGCTAAGGTCAGGGGAGTTGGCGGGCCAATTTAGAACAGAAATACCATGGTCCGTAAACCAGGCACGGGTAGATTTTGCGCTGTGTGCAGGCGCCAAGTCCTGTTGGAACTTGAAATCTCCATCTCCATAGAGCAGGTCAGCAGCAGGAAGCATGAAGTGATCTAAAACTTGCTGGTAGACGGCTGCGTTGACCCTGGATCTCAGGAAACAGAGTGGACCGACACCAGCAGATGACATGGCACCCCAAACCATCACCCAACCATGCAAATTTTGCATTTCCTTTGGAAATCGAGGTCCCAGAGTCTGGAGGAAGACAGGAGAGGCACAGGATCCACGTTGCCTGAAGTCTAGTGTAAAGTTTCCACCATCAGTGATGGTTTGGGGTGCCATGTCATCTGCTGGTGTCGGAAAATCCGGGAGGGTTGGCAAGTATGTAATAGTGGAAAGAAGCCAATCCGTGACTTTGTCTCCTGACTTTTGGAATAATTAGGAGATGAGAGCCGGAGGATCTCAATGTCAATGGAGGTTTGGAGGGCATAAACAAATCTGAAAGATAAGAAGGCCTAATACCATAGACACATGTATAAACCATAAAAAGAACATAGAAATGTATCCTGAAACACACGGGGAGCCAATGCAGAGATTTTGAAACTGGTGTAATGTGGACCCGCTTTCTGATTTTTGTCAGAACACGGGCAGCTGAATTCTGGAGTAGTTGTGAAGGTGCAATAACCTTTTAAGGAAGACCAGAAAGCAGGTCGTTAGGATAACCTACACGACTCGTAATAAAAGTGTCATGTCTGTGTAATCATGTTTTGTCTTAGTCATGTTTTGTTTAGTTTCTGGCTTTTCACTCCCTTGTCTTGTTTGCATGATTACCCATTAGTTTCACCTGTTCCACGTTTGGACTCATTGTACACTCTTGTTTGTCACCATAGCAACCATTAGTTTTCACCTGTCACGTCACGCACCTGTTTCACGTTTTGAGTCACGCACCTGTTTTCGTTAATCATGTCTGTGTTATTTAAGCTTTTCATTTTCTGTTGTTCGTCCTGACGACATCCCCATATTCATACCCCTGTCTCACTCTGTCTACCGCTGCGCACTTCATGCCATGTCCAAGTAAGTTTTTTTCTATTAATGCCACAGTTAGTGTTTTTGTTTAATTGTTCACAGTTTTTTGCCCCCGTGCAAGTCTTTTTGTTTCGTTAGTCAAGTTTGTACATCCGCCTTGAGCGCGCTTTTTGTTTCTTTGAGTGTTATAAATAAATATAAATAAATATGTATTTACCTTCACGCCATGACCAGTCCAGCTTTACTTGCATCTCGGGAAAACAAACACACCATAGTCCTAGTCATGACAGAGCCCCTCCCTTAAGGACAGATACCAGATGTCCAAGAAAAAAAAACTTAACAAAAGTCATGGGAGGGCGGGAGGGGGACATGGCGGTGGGTCGCCAGCCCAAGTGGCCCCGAATCCATCGAGGCATAGTCATGTGGCGGCGGCGAGTGGAACGCCGCTGCAGCAGGCGAGGTGGGCGACCCGGGACGGGTCACATCCGTGGCCGACTGGGAGGTGGGCGCACTTGGCGTGGCAGGCGACCAGGTAGTGGCCATATCCGTGGCCGACGAGGAGACAGGCGCGTCGTCATCTTGGCAGGCGTAGAAGCTCGGCGTGGCGCGTCAGGCGGCGAAGCTCGGCGTGGCGCGTCAGGCGGCGAAGCTCGGCGTGGGTCTTGGCATGGCGGGTCTTGGTCTTGGCATGGCGGGTCTTGGTCTTGGCATGGCGGGTCTTGGTCTTGGTCTTGGCATGGCGGGTCTTGGTTTTGGTCTTGGTCTTGGTCTTGGCATGGCGGGTCTTGGTCTTGGCATGGCGGGTCTTGGTCTTGGCATGGCGGGTCTTGGTCTTGGTCTTGGTCTGTCATGACTAGGACTATGGTGTGTTTGTTTTCCCGAGATGCAAGTAAAGCTGGACTGGTCATGGCGTGAAGGTAAATACACATTTATTTATATTTATTTATAACACTCAAAGAAACAAAAAGCGCGCTTAAGGTGGATGTACAAACTTGACTAACGAAACAAAAAGACTTGCACGGGGGCAAAAAACTGTGAACAATTAAACAAAAACACTAACTGTGGCATTGATAGAAAAAAAACTTACTTGGACATGGCATGAAGTGCGCAGCGGTAGACAGAGTGAGACAGGGGTATGAATACGGGGATGTCGTCAGGACGAACAACAGAAAATGAAAAGCTTAAATAACACAGACATGATTAACGAAAACAGGTGCGTGACTCAAAACGTGAAACAGGTGCGTGACGTGACAGGTGAAAACTAATGGTTGCTATGGTGACAAACAAGAGTGTACAATGAGTCCAAACGTGGAACAGGTGAAACTAATGGGTAATCATGCAAACAAGACAAGGGAGTGAAAAGCCAGAAACTATACAAAACATGACTAAGACAAAACATGATTACACAGACATGACAAAAAGCATGCATTAGCCTGTTGCCCTGAGAGAGAATTGGGCGAACTCTGGCTATATTATTAAGGTGATAAAAAAACTATTTGTGTTATATTTTGTATATGTGGTATAAACCTAAGTTCAGAGTCGAAAACAACGCCCAAATTTTTCACCTGGATTGATGGAGTTAAAGACAATGATTGTAGTTTCGATATGTGTTTCTCTCTCAGGACCTCGGGGCCAAGGACAAACTTCAGTCTTGTCCTGATTAAGCTGTAAAACCTTATCTGCCATCCAGGATTTAATATCTAAAATGCAATTAAAAAAGAGTCATCAAGAGACGTGGAAATGTACCGCTGTGTGTCATCAGCATAACTGTGGAAATTAATTCTATGTTTCTTGATGACAGAGCCAAGTGGAATCATGTAAATATTAGAAAGAAAAGAAAATTGATCCTTGAGGCACTCAACATGTGATTTCACGGGTATGTGAGGAGCACTTATCCATACTCGTCAAAAATGTTCTGTCTGAAAGATAGGATGAGAACCATTTGTGAACAGTACCATAGAGGCCCATTAGGTGTTTTAGTCTATTTAAAAGAATGATGTGAGCTAGTATCAAAAGCAGCACTAAGATTCATTAGAACCAAGACTGACAGTATTTGAGAGCCAGCCCTCAACCTGAGATCGTTTGATCGGTACTGTGGTTCACCCTAAATCCAGTCTGAAAATTCTCTAAAATATTGCATTTATTTAAAAAAATCAAATAGTGAATCAACTTTTAATAAAATTGTACTTAAAAATGGTAAATTTGATAAAGGTCTGTAATTATTAAAATTCCCACCTAGGCCTTCAGTGCATACTTGCCAACCCTCCCGATTTTTCCGGGAGACTCCCGAATTTCAGTGCTCCTCCCGAAAATTTCCCTGGGCAACCATTCTCCCGAATTTCTCCCGAATTTATCCCGTACAACAATATTGGGGGCGTGCCATGATGGCACTGCCTTTAGCGTCCTCTACAACCTGTCGTCGCGTCCACTTTTTCACCATACAAACAGCGTGCCTGCCCAGGCACATGTTGTATGCGGCTTCTGCATACACACGAAAGTGACTGCAAGACATACTTGATCAACAGCCATACAGGTCACACAGAGGATGGCCGTATAAACAACTTTAAGACTGTTACAAATATGCGCCACACTGTGAACCCACACCAAACAAGAATGGCAAACACATTTCGGGAGAACATCCGCACTGTAACACAACATAAACACAACAGAACAAATACCCAGAATCCCTTGCAGTACTAACTCTTCCGGGCCGGGCTAGAATATACACCCCCGCTACCACCAATCCCGCAGCCGCCCCAATCTCCCGAATTCGGAGGTGTCAATGTTGGCAAGTATGCTTCAGTGATGTCCGACTTCAATGATTACCTCTCAAACTACCATAATTTATGTCACCACATGACCATTGCTGGGGAAATACTCTACAGAAACACATTTACGCACTACTGGGGCACTGAATCACCTCAACAGTGTACAAAATGGGCTATTTTCTGGCGCATTTAAAAATCAATAAACCCGCATCAGCATTTAAAAGATATCTTATCTGTCAAAATTAAGATTGTAAAAAACATTAAACGTGAAAAAATAAAGAAAATACAAATTTGAACTCACAATTTGTAGAACCCATTCAACGCCGTATAAGCCAGTGGTGCCGCTTGATTCGAGTGGAAATGGCGAGCATTTCCCCATTTCATCGCCGGGACAGCTGAGCTAGCTTCCGGGGTTGGCCGACGTCGTCTCACAAGATGTAGTTTCTTTTTAAATATCCTTCTTGAAAATGGCCTTGCAAATATATGTCTGCCACCTGATCAACGTTTTGTTCTCCTTCTTTGTGGGTTAAAAAATAGAGTATCGGCGATTTCTCTGCTAGCCCGGTATGGCTACGCCGCAACACTTCCTGCTTCAGTGAATTGCAACTTGTGATTGGATACTCACTTTGGAGTGACGACTGAGGATCTAATCACAGTCTCGTTAACGTCAGGCTACCTAGATAGGCTACTGTCAACAACTTCTGATCTGATGGCTGATCGCAACTGTCTATCAACTGTATGTGTTCTGTCCGTTTACACTATGTTGATTCAGAAGGCTATGGCTAAATTCATAAAGTTCTGGCAACAAGCCAGCTGGCTTCTGATTGGATAAAAGCTACAACGTAAAAACAAGCAACACTGGAGCCTGACATGAAGAGAATATGATGAGTAATTTTATATATCCATGGAAAGTAAAATCAAAAGTACGCTTTTTTAAAAGCAGCAGGAAAGACCCCCGTTTGAAGCCAGCAATTTAAAGGGGAACATTATCATAATTTCAGAAGGGTTAAAACCATTAAAAATCAGTTACCAGTGGCTTATTTTATTTTTCGAATTTTTTTTCAAAATGTTACTCATCACGCAATATCCCTAAAAAAAGCTTCAAAGCGCCTGATTTTAACCATCGTTATATACACCCGTCCATGTTCCTGTGACGTCACACAGTGATGCCAATACAAACAAACATGGCGGTTAGAACAGCAAGGAATAGCGACATTAGCTCGGATTCAGACTCAGAGGCTTAAGCGATTCAACAGATTACGCATGTATTGAAACGGATGGTAGTAGTGTGGAGGCAGGTAGTGAAAACGAAATTGAAGAAGAAACTGAAGCTATTGAGCCATATCGGTTTGAACCGTATGCAAGCGAAAACGACGAAAACGACACGACAGCCAGCGACACGGGAGAAAGCGAGGACGAATTCGGCGATCGCCTTCTAACCAACGATTGGTATGTGTTTGTTTGGCATTAAAGGAAACTAACAACTATGAACTAGGTTTACAGCATATGAAATACATTTGGCAACAACATGCACTTTGAGAGTGCAGACAGCCCAGTTTTCATCAATTAATATATTCTGTAGACATACCCTCATCCTCTCTCTTTTCCTGAAAGCTGATCCGTCTAGTCCAGTTGGAAATGCATCTGCTTTGAGTGTCGCAGGATATCCACACATTCTTGCCATCTCTGTCGTAGCATAGCTTTCGTCGGTAAAGTGTGCGGAACAAACGTCCAATTTCTTGCCACTTTCGCATCTTTGGGCCACTGGTGCAACTTGAATCCGTCCCTGTTCGTGTTGTTACACCCTCCGACAACACACCGACGAGGCATGATGTCTCCAAGGTACGGAAAACAGTCGAAAAAACGGAAAATAACAGAGCTGATTTGACTCGGTGTTTTTAATGTGTTTGAGAAAATGGCGATGTTGTGACGTCATCGCTCCAAGAGCAAATAATAGAAAGGCGTTTAATTCGCCAAAATTCACCCATTTAGAGTTCGAAAATCGGTTAAAAAAATATATGGTCTTTTTTCTGCAACATCAAGGTATATATTGACGCTTACATAGGTCTGGTGATAATGTTCCCCTTTAAGATGTTTGAAAACTCCTCTCTCAAGGACCCATCAAATATTCCAAAAAAAATTGGTTGGAATTGATTCTAAAAGACAAGCGGTGGGTTTCATGGTAGAAAAAACCCTGTCAAGCTTCTCCGCATTAACCAGGACAAAACGATCTAGTGTTTTCTCAGGTAAAAAACAGACACGCAGATGGATTAAAAGCAGTGTGAGAAGATACAATGTCACATCTGATCGTGTTTATTTTTTCTCTGAAGTGGTCTGCGAACTGCTCACAAAAGGGAGTCTGTCGGTGTGCGACGTACAAACAAATGAATAATTATGGCAAAAAGGTCTCTGGGTTTATTCTTATTGTTTGCAATTACAGAAGTGTTTCTTGCATTGAATTAATTTGCTGTTTTTGTACAATTTGGTACTTAATCATTAATTTATTCTTCCTCCATTTCCTCTCTGATGTTCTGCAATTTTATGTTTTGATTTCCTCATTTCTCCATGAAGGTATTGGTTTTAAAATGACGTTTCTTGATTTCAGAGGAGCAACCAGCTCCAGGCTGGATTTGAGGTTGTGATTAAAAGTGTCAACAAAATCAGAGGGTGCAGGTAACACTATTGTAGGACAGTTATTAAAAGCTCTGATAAAATTTGCAGCCACCTCAGAAGTTATAGAGAGCGCTTTATCACAGTTTGCACTGAGGTCTCCTGCTGGATAGAAGCTGTGTTATCAGAAAACACACAGTAGTAGACGACCGAGGACACACTGGTGGTCAGACCGTAAGTGAATGACTAAATCCAGACTGTGTCCCCTGTTGCGACTTGGCTGTGTTGGGTAAAATCCATACTCGTTCGAGTGACCGCCGATGATGAATCAGAGGCAGGTGAACACAATGAATAACCATAGCAACCAAGGAGACACAAAACACGGGTAGTGAAACGGAACTTAAAGGGGAACATTATTACCAGACCTATGTAAGCGTCAATGTATACCTTGATGTTGCAGAAAAAAAGACCATATTTTTTTTAACCGATTTCCGAACTCTAAATGGGTGAATTTTAGCAAATTAAACGCCTTTCTATTATTCGCTCTCGGAGCGATGACGTCACAGAAGCAATCCGCCGTTTTTTCGACTGTTTTCCGTACCTTGGAGACATCATGCCTCGTCGGTGTGTTGTCGGAGGGTGTAACAACACAAACAGGGACGGATTCAAGTTGCACCAGTGGCCCAAAGATGCGAAAGTGGCAAGAAATTGGACGTTTGTTCCGCACACTTTACCGACGAAAGCTATGCTACGACAAAGATGGCAAGAATGTGTGGATATCCTGCGACACTCAAAACAGATGCATTTCCAAAGATAAAGTCAAAGAAATCTGCCGCCAGACCCCCATTGAATCTGCCGGAGTGTGTGAGCAATTCAGGGACAAAGGACCTCGGTAGCACGGCAAGCAATGGCGGCAGTTTGTTCACGCAGACGAGCGAGCTAAACCTCCTGGATGTCTTGGCTCACACCGTCCCTTATGCCACCGAAGATGATCAAGAGAAGAATATCGACCCTAGCTTCCCTGGCCTGCTGACATCAACTCCAAAACTGGACGGATCAGCTTTCAGGAAAAGAGAGCGGATGAAGGTATGTCTACAGAATATATTAATTGATGAAAACTGGGCTGTCTGCACTCTCAAAGTGAATGTTGTTGCCAAATGTATTTCATATGCTGTAAACCTAGTTCATAGTTGTTAGTTTCCTTTAATGCCAAACAAACACATACCAATCGTTGGTTAGAAGGCGATCGCCGAATTTGTCCTCGCTTTCTCCCGTGTCGCTGGCTGTCGTGTCGTTTTCGTCGGTTTCGCTTGCATACGGTTCAAACCGATATGGCTCAATAGCTTCAGTTTCTTCTTCAATTTCGTTTTCGCTACCTGCCTCCACACTACAACCATCCGTTTCAATACAAGCGTAATCTGTTGAATCGCTTAAGCCGCTGAAATCCGAATCTGAATCCGAGCTAATGTCGCTATAGCTTGCTGTTCTATGCGCCATGTTTGTTTGTATTGGCATCACTGTGTGACGTCACAGGAACATGGACGGGTGTATATAACGATGGTTAAAATCAGGCACTTTGAAGCTTTTTTCAGGGATATTGCGTGATGGGTAAAATTTTGAAAAAAACTTCGAAAAATAAAATAAGCCACTGGGAACTGATTTTTAATGGTTTTAACCCTTCTGAAATTGTGATAATGTTCCCCTTTAAATTGCTGGCTTCAAACGGGTTTCTTTCCTGCTGCTTTAAAAAAAGTGTACTTTTGATTTTACTTTCCATGGATATATAAAATTACTCATCATATTCTCTTCATGTCAGGCTCCTGTGTTGCTTGTTTTTACGTTAGAGCTTTTATCCAATCAGAAGCCAGCTGGCTTGTTGCCAGAGCTTTATGAATTTAGCCATAGCCTTCTGAATCAACATAGTGTAAACGGACAGAACATATACAGTTGATAGACAGTTGCGATCAGATCAGAAGTTGTTGACAGTAGCCTATCTAGGTAGCCTGGCGTTAACGAGACTGTGATTAGATCCTCACTCGTCACTCCAAAGTGAGTGTCCAATCACAAGTTGCAATTTACTGAAGCAGGAAGTGTTGCAGCGTAGCCATACCGGGCTAGCAGAGAAATGGCCGATACTCTCTTTTTTAACCCACAAAGAAGGAGAACAAAACGTTGATCAGGTGGCAGACATCTATTTGCAAGGCCATTTTTCGCTTGCATACGGTTTAAACCGATATGGCTCAATAGCTTCAGTTTCATCTTCAATTTCGTTTTCGCTACCTGCCTCCACACTACAACCATCCGTTTCAATACATGCGTAATCTGTTGAATCGCTTAAGCCGCTGAAATCCGAGTCTGAATCCGAGCTAATGTCGCTATAGCTTGCTGTTCTATGCGCCATGTTTGTTTGTGTTGGCTTCACTATGTGACGTCACAGGAAAATGGACGGGTGTATATAACGATGGTTAAAATCAGGCACTTTGAAGCTTTTTTTAGGGATATTGCGTGATGGGTAAAATTTTGAAAAAAACTTCGAAAAATAAAATAAGCCACTGGGAACTGATTTTTAATGGTTTTAAACCTTCTGAAATTGTGATAATGTTCCCCTTTAAACAACAAGTGAATCAAAAACGTAAACAAACTATGATCCGTTGCCCGGATCATAACAGATGGTGTAAAAAGTCTAAAAAGGAAGACTTAAAAAGCACATAAAAGTAGCAATTGGTATGGTCGTTGACAGCAGCAGTGCTCACGTACAACCGGTCAAAAGTTATGCGTAGGTCTCGTTGGAACATAAGTCTTGCAGGAGATGACCTGGTGGTGCTGTGTGGCGTGTTTCTGGAAGTCATCAAAAGATGATGCAGTCTTCGAAGTAGAGTCCCTTGTCCTTGGGAGGCTTTCAGAGCTCGTTTGAGGGTCTGCATGTGTCTTTCGGCTCCACCAGTTGTGGCCGGGTGATGTGGGTTTGATGTAATATGTTGGACTCTATCAGCTTGCAGGAAAGAAACCATCTCCTGAGACACAAACTGGGGTACATTATCTGACACCAGTTGGACAGGCGATCAAAACCGAGGCAAATATTTCTCCAAGCTTTTCAACGGTCTTCCTAGCAGTAGTTGATCTCATTATCGCGACCTCATGCCATTTGCTGAGTGCGACGATATCCACCAAGAGCATCCTGTCTTCCAGTTGCCCTGCAAGGTCAATGTGGCATGGCTCTGGTGGAAATTTTCATGGATGGAGAGGAGCTAATAGGGGATCATCACTGGTTTGCTGGCATGTAGGGTATGACCTGACTATTTGTTCAATGTCTTTGTCCAATGCTGGCCACTATGTTGGCCTCACTATTTCTTTCATTCTTACAATTCTGCTAAGTCCTGCATGCAATTGTCGACCTTTCACTTCAACCTCCATGACGACTGATAGGTCTGGGTTACTGCGAGTTGCAGTGCCGAAACAGGCACTTTTTCTGCCTCCGTAAGATATACAATGTCTGCTTTTGACTCAGTCTTTGTGACAGGTAGAAACAGCCTTGACAGGCTATAGTGAAAGTCTGACTTACAATACTTAATGTCGTAACAGTGAGGGTATTCTTGTATGTAAGTAAGTACATTTTATTTATAAAACACTATTCACAGATAAAATCACAACGCGCTGTACAAAACATCCATCCATCCATCCATCCATCCATCCATCCATCTTCTTCCGCTTATCCGAGGTCGGGTCGCGGGGGCAGCAGCTTAAGCAGGGAAGCCCAGACTTCCCTCTCCCCAGCCACTTCGTCCAGCTCCTCCCGGGGGATCCCGAGGCGTTCCCAGGCCAGCCGGGAGAGATAGTCTTCCCAGCGTGTCCTGGGTCTTCCCCGTGGCCTCCTACCGGTCGGACGTGCCCGAAACACCTTCCTAGGGAGGCGTTCGGGTGGCATCCTGACCAGATGCCCGAACCACCTCATCTGGCTCCTCTCGATGTGGAGGAGCAGCGGCTTTACTTTGAGCTCCCTCCGAATGACAGAGCTTCTCACCCTATCTCTAAGGGAGAGCCCCGCCACTCGGCGGAGGAAACTCATTTCGGCCGCTTGTACCCGTGATCTTGTCCTTTCGGTCATGACCCAAAGCTCTTGACCATAGGTGAGAATGGGAACGTAGATCGACCGGTAAATCGAGAGCTTTGCCTTCCGGCTCAGCTCCTTCTTCACCACAACGGATCGATACAGCGTCCGCATTACTGAAGACGCCGCACCGATCCGCCTGTCGATCTCACGATCAACTCTTCCCCCACTCGTGAACAAGACTCCGAGGTACTTGAACTCCTCCACTTGGGGCAAGATCTCCTCCCCAACCCGGAGATGGCACTCCACCCTTTTCCGGGAGAGAACCATGGACTCGGACTTGGAGGTGCTGATTCCCATCTCAGTCGCTTCACACTCGGCTGCGAACCGATCCAGTGAGAGCTGAAGATCTTGGCCGGAGGAAGCCATCAGGACCACATCATCTGCAAATAGCAGTGACCTAATCCTGCAGCCACCAAACCAGATCCCCTCAACGCCCTGACTGCGCCTAGAAATTCTGTCCATAAAGGTTATGAACAGAATCGGTGACAAAGGGCAGCCTTGGCGGAGTCCAAAACAAAACATACAAAACATAGGTGAAGTAAAACAACAATTCAATTAAAACAACAGGGGCAACATCATAAAAAGGATACAAAGTGGATTCAAATTGATAGTTAAAAAGGTGCATTAACTAAAGGCTTTACTAAAAACAGAAGTTTTCAAATGTTTCTTAAATGTTTCAACTAGTGTTGTCCCGATACCAATATTTTGGTACCGGTACCAAAATTATTTTGATACTTTTCGGTACTTTTCTAAATAAAGGGGACCACAAAAAATTGCATTATTGGCTTTATTTTAACAAAAGATCTTAGAGGACATTAAACATATGTCTCTTATTGCAAGTTTGTCCTTAAATAAAATAGTGAACTTGTCTTTTATTAGTAAGTAAGCAAACAAAGGCGACTAATTTAGCTGCTGACATATGCAGTAACATATTGTGTCATTTATCATTCATTCAATATCAACGTTATTAAAGGGGAACATTATCACAATTTCAGAAGGGGTAAAACCATTAAAAATCAGTTCCCAGTGGCTAATTTTATTTTTTGAAGTTTTTTTCAAAATTTTACCCATCACGCAATATCCCTAAAAAAAGCTTCAAAGTGCCTGATTTTAACCATCGTTATATACACCCGTCCATTTTCCTGTGACGTCACACAGTGATGCCAATACAAACAAACATGGCGGATAGAACAGCAAGGTATAGCGACATTAGCTCGGATTCAGACTCGGGTTTCAGCGGCTTAAGCGATTCAACAGATTACGCATGTATTGAAACGGATGGTTGTAGTGTGTAGGCAGGTAGCGAAAACGAAATTGAAGAAGAAACTGAAGCTATTGAGCCATATCGGTTTGAACCGTATGCAAGCGAAACTGACGAAAACGACACGACAGCCAGCGACACGGGAGAAAGCAAGTACGAATTTGGCGATCGCCTTCTAACCAACGATTGGTATGTGTTTGTTTGGCATTAAAGGAAACTAACAACTATGAACTATGTTTACAGCATATGAAATACATTTGGCAACACATGCACTTTGAGAGTGCAGACAGCCCATTTCAGGCGCGCTAAGAACATATATTTTTCCACGATTTCAGCACTAAGGTTAACCATACCTAAATAGACACAAAATACTGCATTACACATGACTACCCAAATGTACTCGAATGATTGAAAAAAATAAATGTTTTTTAGCTCAATTATTGGTAAACACAGTTTATGTATAATAATTTACGTAAAACAGCGAGTAATGAATAAAGTTTTCATCAATTAATATATTCTGTAGACATACCCTCATCCGCTCTCTTTTCCTGAAAGCTGATCTGTCCAATTTTGGAGTTGATGTCAGCATCTGCTTTGAGTGTCGCAGGATATCCACACATTCTTGCTATCTCTGTCGTAGCATAGCTTTCGTCGGTAAAGTGTGCGGAACAAACGACTGACCATTTCGTCGGCTTTCCCCACACCCTCGTATTGTGAACAAATGTCGTCAAATTTCTTGCCACTTTCGCATCTTTGGGCCACTGGTGCAACTTGAATCTGTCCCTGTTCGTGTTGTTACACCCTACGACAACACACCAACGAAAGTGAGAAAATGGCGGATTGCTTCCCGAGAGCGAATAATAGAAAGGCGTTTAATTCGCCAAAATTCACCCATTTAGAGTTCGGAAATCGGTAAAAAAAATATATGGTCTTTTTTTCTGCAACATCAAGGTATATATTGACCCTTACATAGGTCTGGTGATAATGTTCCCCTTTAAGGACAAGTCGTAGAAAATGTATTAATTATCTACTTGTTCATTTACTGTTAATATCTGCTTACTTTCTCTTTTAACATGTTCTATCTACACTTCTGTTAAAATGTAATAATCACTTATTCTTCTGTTGTCAACATTAAAGACAACAACAAAGAACTATAGATCAACTTATAACACATAATACTTGTATTAACATTGTTTTTCTGTAACATAAACTATTTAAAGAGCATCACTATTCCTGAAAAAAATAAATACAGGATGAAATCCTTATTTAAACTGTAAACAGTTTTGACCAACTTGATCCATTTTATTATTATTTTTATATATATAAATGAGGAACTCAGGATTCATGTCTGCAATTAGCACGTTTTGTAGTGCACAGCTTTTCGAATTTAAAGCATGATACTACTTAAGTTATAAGTGTTTTTAGATATGAAGGTTTATTTATTTTTTTACTGTTTTAATATGTGTGGTTTTACTTGTTTTTAATTTATTTGTCCTGTAAAGCACATTGTGCACCATTGTGATGTTGTAAGGTGCTATACAACTTAGTGTTGTCCCGATACCAATGTTTTGGTACCGGTACAGGTACCAAAATTATTTCCGTAATTTTCGGTACTTTTCCAAATGAAGGGGACCACAAAAAATTGCATTATTGGCTTTATTTTAACAAAAAATGTTACGGTACATTAAACATATGTTTATTATTGCAAGTTTGTCCTTAAATAAAATAGTGAACATACAAGACAACGTGTCTTTTATTAGTAAGTAAACATACACAGGCTCCTAATTTAGCTGCTGACATATGCAGTTACATACCGTGTCATTTTACATTCTATTATTTTGTCAAAATTATTGAGGACAAGTGGTAGAAAATTAATTATTAGTCGACATGTTCATTTACTGTTAATATCTGCTTACTTTCTCTTTTAACATGTTCTATCTACACTTCTGTTAAAATGTAATAATCACTTATTCTTCTGTTGTTTGATACTTTACATTAGTTTTGGATGATACCACAAATTTAGGTATCAATCCGATACCAAGTCGTTACAGGATCATACATTGGTCATATTCAAAGTCCTTATGTGTCCAGGGACATATTTCCTGAGTTTATAAACATAATGTAAATAAAAAATTAAAAAAAGAAGACTTTTTTAGTCAAAGATGACTAATTCAGTGTCAATATTTGAGTGGACCCCTCCGTATGGGAAAAGTTGGGCCCCGAGGTCATAAATGTTAATAGGCCCTGATATAGTAGACTTTGCATGCAGTTGTAATTCCAAGGATTAGATGGTAGTAGTGTATCGGCGACAGTGTTTCGCCTTGTCAGGGAGTAGTCTTTGCCATTAAGCTGAAAGTCTAGTCTTGTGTTGTGCCCTACAAAGTGTTCACACTATAAGTACCGTACTTACACACCAGCTGTTTTAATGTAACTTGAGGCGTGGCAAGGTCTTGTTACGCGATACTAAAAAGAACCAATATTTTATGTTTAGAGAAAAGATGTCTCGCGGACAAAACGCAGTCTTATATATCTTTTTCATAATATAAAGCTTATCCGTCCGGCCGCGTGCGAGGGATTTCAACTGCACATCAACTGCTCGGGGCACACAACAAACCGGGAGATAGCAAACACAGGTAGCCTAGAGTCATGGCAGGGGAAATACACGACCGCTCTCCTTCATTTGAATTCCAACCAGGCTAAACTGTCATGCCAATATGCCAAAGAAAAGAACTCTGGAAAGACTGGTACAAACAGATAAAAAACAAACATTTCATGTTAAATTTACACTTGTGTAATTTGGTTCTATTATTATCACACTGGATGTGCTTTTGTGATTTATGACCATGTTTTATTTTGATATGTGAAGTGTCTTCATGCATTTTAAAATAAAATATAAGAACAAATATTTAATGCCATTTACCGCTGAAAAAGGGAGGAGATCTTGCCCCAAGTGGAGGAGTTCAAGTACCTTGGAGTCTTGTTGACAAGTGAGGGAAGAGTGGATCGTGAGATCGACAAGCGGATTGGGTCTGCAGTGATGCGGACCCTGTATCGATTTGTTGTGGTGAGGAAAGAGCTGAGCCGGAAGCTCTCAATTTACCGGTCGATCTATATTCCCATCCTCACCTGTGGTCATGAGCTGTGGGTTGTGACCGAGACCCTGTCTACATTAAGCCGGATAAGTTATTAAACGAATATGTATTTAGCAGTGACGTGTGGTGAGATTGATGGCTGGTGAGGCACTGACTTCATCACAGTCAGATTTACAAACATATGAACCCTAAAGAGTATCTTATTCACCATTTGATTGGCAGCAGTTAACGGGTTATGTTTAAAAGCTCATACCAGCATTCTTAATAATTCTTAATAATGTTCGTGTTGGAGGAGTTGTGAATTAGATACACCTGCAGTCTGCAGGTGTACCTAATGTTGTGGCCCTGCAGTCATTCACAACTCCTCCAACACGAACATTATTGTTTTTGCACTTTTTGGCTTCTTATGAAATAACTTTTTTAAATAGATTGAATCTTGCACGTGGAAAGTTTAAGTGTGGGCTTTAGTTGATGTAACTCTCCCATCAGGGGTTGCAGTGCATTCTACGGCGGGGGTGCAGGAGGCGAGCCTCAGCCAGTGCGTCTTTTGCAGCCCTTTTATGATCGCTCAGCACAAGAAATACTTTACACACATACAGTTGTTGACAAAATACACTGTACATTATATACCTCAGCTAACTAAACTATGGAAATGTATAATATAGTTCATATAGCAATACGGTCTCACTGCACAGCAGACCAGCAGTTAGCCGAGTCCATCCATGTTGAGGCACTGAGTGACATGCCTCGACTGGCTGCTGTTCACCGCACCGTCTCTTCTCAGTATTTGAACGGCAAATGTGAAAATTCAGCGATTTTGAATAAAAATAATCTAAAACTGGTGAAGTTAAATGGAAAATAACTTTATAGTATAATCACTGGATACATTTAACAATTTAATTTTTTTTTTTTTTTCTTTTTTTTTTTTTCTTTCCATGATGGCAGGTGAGGCCCCGCCTCACCTGCCTCTAGTGACTTCACGTCACTGGTATTTAGTCTAAGCCCCGTTTCGGTCACACTAAATCCTAAATTTAAGGTTCCCCACCTAGCATCATTTTTTTACGCGGGTAAGTGTGTCGTGTATTTCCTGAATCTCTGGCTCTTAGCTTTGTATGGACTCATTGATCGTTTACAAACTGAGTTCGGAAAGGAAGTGACGTCAGAAAGAACGCGCCGCAGCCAGCTTCATAATAAAGCGGTTTCGTAACTCGGAGCTAATCACTGGAAATATGGAGGCGAGTCATCCAGACATGCCCGTGTTTCTCCTTCCGTCTTTACAGACGCTTGTGGAAATCACACATGAATACCTTAAGAGAAAGCCATTGCAGCTATTTGGGATACAACACTTCTCAGACGGCAAGAGAACTTTCGAATATCCAGGTCAGCTGTGATTCTACTTACCGAAAAACGTTGTCCTTTTGTCAAAGGAGAGACAATGAAAAAGGTAGCGTGTGCTTTGTATTACCTGGCCGTCGAGGGAAGACTACGGAAAACGGCGAATGCTTTTGGACTGGCAAAGCAGACTGTAGCAGTTATTGTCCGCCATGTATGTCGCGGACTCAACGTCTAGGTCCAGAGTATATAAAGTCCCCAAAAACGAATGGACAATGAAGGTGAAGGCAAAAGAGTGAGTGTCCTGACCAGATATCTAGATCCCTAGATTGATTGATGTAAAATGTTCTTTATCACATTGTGTTCGTTCATGTATCCATTAATTATTTGATTAATTCATGATGGCTCAGGTGTGATTCACTACAATAGTGTCACGGTTTGGTTGCGGCTTACTGCGCGGTTCGTTTTCCCATGATGCAAACGGACGACTCCAGACAGGACTTGCAGGTAGGAACATCATTTGATTCTCAAAAAACACTCAAAGAGGTACAAAAACAGAAAACCAACCGACGGAACAAGGTGCCAATCGCACTCGAAACTAAACTTAGCATAGGCTAGGAGACAAGCAAAACTTACGTGACGAGAGCATGAAGCAAACAAAGAAGCCAGGACGAGTGACCGGCAAAGGCAGGCTTAAATAGTGTCTCTGATGAGCAACAGGTGCGCGTCCGGAACAACAGAGGCAGGTGAAAATCATAAGTAGCCATGGTAACTGTCATGACTTGGACTGTGGAGTTTTTGTTTTCCCAAGATGCAAGAGAAT
The DNA here is from genome assembly GCF_033978685.3 of Nerophis lumbriciformis. Taxonomy (NCBI): domain Eukaryota; kingdom Metazoa; phylum Chordata; class Actinopteri; order Syngnathiformes; family Syngnathidae; genus Nerophis; species Nerophis lumbriciformis. The sequence continues at coordinate 7,597,488 of NC_084570.2, read as the reverse complement.
TTGGATCGGACATGGCTTGAAGGTGGGTACATGATTTATTTAACACTATAATTACAAAGAAAGGATCAAACAAAAAGCGCGCACAGGGGCGGAGGTACAAAACTAGACTATAAAACCCAAAACTTGCACATTGGCAGAAACTATGAACAATTAAACAAAATACTAACTGTGGCTTAATAAACAAACTTACTGTGGCATGGGATCGTGAACAGGGCTTGAAACGTGAGGATAGCAGGGTGAGAAAGGCTATGACTCCAGGACGAACAACAGAAAATGAAAAGCTTAAATAACACAGACATGATTAACAACAGGTGCGTGACTCAAAACAGGTGCGTGACATGACAGGTGAAACTAATGGGTAACTATGGTGACAAGACAAGGGAGTGAAAAAGCCAGAAACTAAACAAAACATGACTTAAAACAAAACATGATGATTACACAGACATGACAGTAACAAACTCAGGAGGTGCACAAACAGGAACTAAAGGAGTCCTAAACAAACAGAAAACACAAAACATGATCCGGACCACAGCAGACTGAATTCCAGTTAATTGAAATACCACAACACTGGATATTGTTCAGATAAGTTCAATTCAATTTAAGAACTTGCACACAAAGCAACACTGGAGGTGACTGCGTACTAGGTCGTGTTGCGCCGGAGGACGGAGTAGGGTAGGGGGTCTTAAACGACCATTGTGTATGTGTGGACAAGGATAATGTTAGGTGGAATTTACAGAATCAGAAATCATCCTGGATAACCTTAGTGTAGAAGGGGCCTCAAAGGACAAGATCACGAGTACAAGTGGTCCAAAGAGTCTGTCGGGTAGCATTGATTGATTGACTGAAGCTTTTATTAGTAGATTGCACAGTACAGTACATATTCCGTACAATTGACCACTAAATGGTAACACCCCAATAAGTTTTTCAACTTGTTTAAGTCGGGGTCCACTGATTCATGATACAGATATATACTATCATCATAATACAGTCATCACACAAGATAATCATCAGAGTATATACATTGAATTATTTACATTATTTCCAATCTGGGGTGTGGGGTGTGGGGGGGAGGGGTTAGTTTTGGTTGATATCAACACTTCAGTCATCAACAATTGCATCATCAGAGAAATGGACATTGAAACAGTGTAGGACTGACTTGGTAGGATATGTACAGCAAGTAGTGGACATAGAGAGAGAGATCAGAAAGTATGAGAATAAGTATCTACATTTGATTATTTACAATCCGGGGAGGTGGGATGTGGAAGGGGTAAGGTGTTAGTTAAGGTTAGTTAAGTTAAGGGCTCTCCCTTGGAGATGGGGTGAGAAGTTCTGGTCAGGATGCCCCACGAACGCCTGCCTGGGGCGCGTCCGACCGGTAGGCAGCCACTTGGACAACCTGGGACACGTTGCGGGGATGATGTATCCCAGCTGGCCTGGGCTTCTCTCCTTAGGCTGCTGCCCCCGCGATCCAACCTTGGACAAGCGGAAGAAGAAGGATCGATGGATGGAAGAGCTAAAAACTCATACTCGCAGTTATAAAAGGTTTCAATGTCTGTGTGCATTGTTTCAGAATCCTGCAGTTGCCGTGGTGACACAGAAGTAAGTAACACAGAAGTAATGTAACACATTACAAATTAGAGGCAGAAATATCAAAGACAATAAATGCCAGAACACGTTCTTGGATGGAAATGTAAGTAGGCCATTGGGACGACGGATGGACAGCATTATGACATAATTAAAGGCGCCATGGATCATAAACAAAACGGCATAACCATGACTCAGGGTTGTAGCGTGTTCTTTCTGGCTACATTAAGCCATTAAAGTGATTAATCAATGCGGCACAACCTGGAAAAAAAGGCCTTCCTCTTACCTCGTTGGCCCCTTCTTTCTCCTCATTTCATTAAAGATGCACAAAGAGCAAGATCACACACCGTCTCTAACCATCCTCTTTGTCTTGGTTACTGCTGTTAAAAAGCAGCAGAGCGGCTCAGTGAGCCACCTTGACGACGCCAACGTGGCAATGACCTTGGTCTTAAGTCATAACCTGCTGCACACCACTGGCCGAGATCGGTGACATCATTCATTGCAAAGGAGCCTTAAATTGGCCCTCAAGAATCACTTTGTAGATGAGTAAAACAATGACTACATGAAGAAATACACGAATAGTTGTAATTAGGAGCGATTAGGCAGGCCTTATTAATCATTCAAATGGGTAAAGTGGTGGTTAAAGGGACAGAGCAGGAACACCTGACCATACTTTGGAGTTCTTTTAGTGGGCTTCATCTACATTATTTTACCGATTTAGGTTGTTTTTTTCCCCCCACATAATATTATAAGGAGGAACGTGTCAAGACTAGGACCATGGCTTGGTTTGTTCTCCCGAGGTGCAAGTGATTTGGACCAGATGTGGCGTGAAGGTGAATACATGATTTATTCAAACACTATAACTACAAACGAAAAGCGCGCACAGTGGCGGAGAAACGACTTGGCTATGAAAACAAATACTTGCACAAAGGCAGAAACTATGAACAACAAAAAACACTAACAGTGGCTTAATAAACAAAAACTTACTTGGCATGGAACCGGCATGAAAAAAAGAGCAGCAAGGGTCTTAAGGGTGTGTGGAGAGTGTGCAGAAGCATAAATGCGGGATGTCGCCAGAAAGACAAACTGAAAACAATCAACTACAGACATGATTAACTAAAACAGGTGCATGACTCAAAACGTGAAACAGGTGCGTGATGTGACAGGTGAAAACTAATGGTTGCTATGGTGACAAACAAGAGTGCACAATGAGTCCAAACGTGGAACAGGTGAAACTAATGGGTAACCATGGAAACAAGACAAGGGAGTGAAAAGCCAGAAACTAAAGAGTCCAATAACTAAACAAAACAAAACATGACTAAAACAAAACATGATTACACAGACATGACAGAACGGCACTTTTGTTTGGAATATTTAAAGTTAAAGTTAAAGTACCAATGTGTGGGGGAGGTGTGGCCAGTGCTGCCTGCAGGAACAAAGGTCACCACCTCTGTCCATGCTGCTGAGGACAGAGCACCATCAGACGGGGGCGTGGCAGTGCTGACGGCGAGACACAGCTGGCAGGTGATTAGATTCCACAGGTGGTACGTGTTAATCTAATCATCGGTTGTCTTTAACAGTAAGCGGCCAGGAGCAGGAGGGGAGAGAGGATACGGACGTGGCTGAACAGTCGCCTCCTGCTGGAGAGAGAACTTTGTGAAAACAGATGATTATTAAAAATTTGTTAAAACCTGCACGCTGGGCTCCTGTGCTGTGTCTGACAGTGGGACCACTAGGAAGCGACTTCCACACCGCTGCTGTTCAATGCTCCCCTCCCCTGAGGGAAGCAGTGAACAGCAGCGGTGTCCGTGCCCGGGAATAATTTTTGGTGATTGAACCCCCAATTCCAACCCTTGATGCTGAGTGCCAAGCAGGGAGGTAAATGTTATAGTCTTTGGTATGACTCGGCCGGGGTTCGAACTCACGACCTACCGATCTCAGGGCGGACACTCTAACCACCGCCTGTAATTCACAATCCTTACAAGAGACAAAAACGGTATAGCTCGGTTGGTAGAGTGGCTGTGCCAGCAATTTGAGGGTTCCAGGTTCAATCCCCGCTTCTGCCAACCCAGTCTCTGCCGTTGTGTCCTTGGGCAAGACACTGCTCCCAGTTCCATCCACACTGGTTTAAATGTAACTTAGATATTGGGTTTCACTATGTAAAGCGCTTTGAGTCACTAGAGAAAAGCGCTATATAAATATAATTCACTTAACAGTAAATACAGTTCTGCTCACAGTGGAGGGATTTCTAACAATCAGGCAGGTTTGTGACATGTTTCTTCTCCTACAGAAAATATATTAAAACAACAAAAACATGCTTTCTTCATCTTTTTCCATTTTCACACATCTATGAAAGGTGTCCAGGGAGCCACTAGGGCGGGGTAAAAGGTTGCTGACCCCCGCCCTCAGGGGTCCATTGTTCACAGACTTTTGCTAACATTTATTTACAAGTTAGAATGCATAAAATAATAGTTAAAAAATAAAACATGATTGTGAATGATATGCAAAATTCCAAACATGTGCAGTCCTTTTTTCTTTTTTTTTTCTTTTTTTTTTAATTATGCAAATATATTGTATTGAATTTTACAGTTAAAATCACATTTGACAATCATACTTGGCTCATGCAGACCCTTCCTACATGCACACATCCACTCATACACACTCACATGCACGCTTGAGGAGAGAGGTGCACTTGGGCTTTAACAACTCAAGGTATGGATATTATTAGAAAAATATATTGTATATATATCCATCCATCCTGCACTGGCTCAAGGATCAGCAGACGATCTGGACCACAGCAAGATGGATGAATATTCCTTGGCATCAAGGATCCTCAGGAAGAGATCACAAGACCACCACCCGGGGACCTGTCCATCGTTCACACTTTAAAAAAAAAGAAGAAGAAAGTCGCATTTTCGTGGCTTGATCAGATGCAAAAAAAATATTAAGTAAATAAATAAATAAAGTCACACACACAAAAAAAGCAAGTAAACACCATATCAAAAGTGACACAAAAAAGTAGAGATGTCCGATAATGGCTTTTTTGCCGATATTCCGATATTGTCCAACTCTTAATTACCGATACCGATATCAACCGATATCAACCGATATATACAGTCATATACAGTTATGCCTGATTTTGTTGTGATGTCCCGCTGGATGCATTAAACAATGAAACAAGGTTTTCCAAAATAAATCAACTCAAGTTATGGAGAAAAAAATCGCCAACATGGCACTGCCATATTTATTATTGAAGTCACAAAGTGCATTTTTTTTTTTTTTTAACATGCCTCAAAACAGCAGCTTGGAATTTGGGACATGTTCTCCCTGAGAGAGCATAAGGAGATTGAGGTGGGGGGAGTAGGGAGTAGCGAGGGGTGTATATTGTAGCGTCCCGGAAGAGTTAGTGCTGCAAGGGGTTCTGGGTATTTGTTCTGTCGTGTTACGTGCGGGTATTCTCCCGAAATGTGTTTGTCATTCTTGTTTGTTGTGGGTTCACAGTGTGGCGCATATTTGTAACAGTGTTAAAGTTGTTTATACGGCCACCCTCAGTGTGACCGTATCTTCCTGTTTTTATATCGCTCTTAAAAACATACTTCTTTTCCATGGCTTTTAACACTCAGTGATCTCCGTCTTGCTATGGCGTCCCACAATGCACCTGCTGTGAACCTGTTTTTGTATTTTTTTTTTTTATTATTATTATTTTGTCGTGCCCTGTTTGTGTTGTGTTGTGCTTGTTCGTTTCTCTTGTGTTATCTTTTAACCTGCCCATTGTACAACACTTTGGCTAACCCTGTGGTAAATTTTTAAATGTGCTTTATAAATAAAGTTGATTTGATTTGATTTGATTTGACCTGTATGGCTGTTGACCAAGTATGCCTTGCATTTGCTTGTGTGTGTGTGAAAAGCTGTAGTAATTGGCACTCTGGACTTCTTCCTACGGCCGTGTACACAGCAGCGTTTTTAAAAAGTCATGCATTTTACTTTTTGAAACCGATACCGATAATTTTGAAACCGATACCGATAATTTCTGATATTACATTTTAAAGCATTTATCGGCCGATAATATCGGCAGTCTGATATTATCGGACATCTCTACAAAAAAGCCATAGTAGTGTGGGAACAATACAAAAAGTATACAACCTTTTAAAGTGATTCGATGCTTCAAGTAAGACCTGTTTTTGCATGTATTTTCTCACAGAGGGGAAACAGGGAGTAGATCCAGCTAAAATTGCAGTTAAACATCAGTTACAAATTACAATCTTGTCTCCCCCACTTTTGATACAAACAAAAACACGCCTGTTAAACATTCAGTTTGTCGATGCATCCTGTCATTTGACTGGACATCCACTTGCCAATTACAAGCGGTGTGTGATTAAACTGACAAGTTTGCAAAGTGCCCACCCCAGACGGGGCGGAGACTCCGGCAGATGTGAATTAATCCAATCAGGTTGTGACACAGCGTTTAAGCTACAAGGAACAACATGATGCTCACACAAACTGCATTCGTAAAATATTAAACTTTTCAAACAGTAGTCTGCATTCTGCCATTTAATGATTCATACACAATATCAAATTGGATTCTTGTAATATAGCCTTTATATGTATCTGTCGCGACAAGGTTTTACGGTGTACCGGTATTAGTATAGTACCGCGATACTAATGAATCATATTCGGTACTATACCGCCTCTAAAAAGTACCGCTTGCGCCCCCGTCGTCGTCACCTCGTGTCATTGCTGGTTTACGAGCAGACGAGCATGTTCGGCAGTGCACAATCACAGAGTACTTACAAGCAGACACAGTGTGTCGACAGAAAAGGGAGAACAGACGCATTTTGGCTTAAAAACTAACAATAAAGGTGAAGTTATAACACTGAAACGCCCTCAGGAAGAGGTGCTTTAAGACAGGCCCGGCCCTAACCAATCTGGCGCCCTAGGCAAGATTTTAGGTGGCGCCCCCCCCACATCGGCAGTGAAGTGTATATACTCACAAGAACCCGAATAGCTTTGTCTTTGACCTTTTTTTTTTACTTACAACTATACCTAATATATAAAGGGGTGGAAAAGTGACTATTACCTGCAGGGCAAACATTAGCTAACCAGAAGGCAATAACAATGTAAACAAAAAACACCTGCTTGAGAGAGATCTAATACAAACATTTATATGCACGTACAACACTTAGAACTTTTAGCATATCAGTATGTGGAATTAAATTATGGAATGGATTAAGTAAAAAAGTTAAAAATTGTACTGATATGATCCAGTTTAAGAGGTTGTTCAAAATAATAGTGCTTACAGAGTGCAAAGAAGAAGAATTATGAGAAATACTTTCAACCTTATTGAAAATAAGATATTCTTCATCTCAGTATGTTAATAATGACTGAATTAATTAATTAATTACATATTACAAAACTGTTGTATACTAATTCATAGATGTTATTTTATTATATAAAAAGGTCAGTAAATGATTCTATATATTTGTAAACACTTTGAAGTGGGAAAGAGGTAGGATTAAATAAGCTTTGCTTCTTCCTACTCCTTTTCGGGCATGATGTAAAATGAAATGATATGAAATTGTGTGATGTATTATGATGTACGTGTGTTCATGTTCGAAATAAACTAAAGAAAGAAAGAAACGTCCCTGAGGAATGTAAAGTGGGAGTACTGTAATTACCTAACGTCACATTATTATTTTCCATAACAATTTAGCCCCCTCCACAATATTAACCCGACGTTAAAACAGAACTAGCTATTTATTGATTAGCAATTGCCGAATCATGTAACATTAGCTTAATGCTAAAAAGCCAGGTTACTATCACATTCTGTAACAGACAAATAATTTCATGTAGGCTAACGTTACCTACCTGCTACCTCTCTCTTTTTCTCGTTTCTCCTCCTCTTCTTTTCTCTTTTTTCTTCCCTGGGCACCTGACAGTTTTGGCATCTTGTGTTGATTTTTTGATGTGGGGACGTCCAAAAAGAGTCACGATACGGGAAGGGAGGGGGCGCACCGTGCGGGGGAGGAGGGGGGGGGGGGGGGGTGGGGGGGCGTAATGTTGTAACAAATAATATTTCTATTAAATAGGCTTTACTTTGCATTTTAATTATCCATCCATCCATCCATCTTCTTCCGCTTATCCGAGGTCGGGTCGCGGGGGCAGCAGCCTAAGCAGGGAAGCCCAGACTTCCCTCTCCCCAGCCACTTCGTCCAGCTCCTCCCGGGGAATCCCGAGGCGTTCCCAGGCCAGCCGGGAGACATAGTCTTCCCAACGTGTCCTGGGTCTTCCTCGTGGTCTCCTACCGGTCGGACATGCCCTAAACACCTCCTTAGGGAGGCGCTCGGGTGGCATCCTGACCAGATGCCCGAGCCACCTCATCTGGCTCCTCTCGATGTGGAGGAGCAGCGGCTTTACTTTGAGCTCCCCCCGGATGGCAGAGCTTCTCACCCTATCTCTAAGGGAGAGCCCCGCCACCCGGCGGAGGAAACTCATTTCGGCCGCTTGTACCCGTGATCTTGTCCTTTCGGTCATAACCCAAAGCTCATGACCATAGGTGAGGATGGGAACGTAGATCGACCGGTAAATTGAGAGCTTTGCCTTCCGGCTCAGCTCCTTCTTCACCACAACGGATCGATACAGCGTCCGCATTACTGAAGACGCCGCACCGATCCGCCTGTCGATCTCACGATCCACTCTTCCCTCACTCGTGAACAAGACTCCGAGGTACTTGAACTCCTCCACTTGGGGCAAGATCTCCTCCCCAACCCGGAGATGGCACTCCACCCTTTTCCGGGCGAGAACCATGGACTCGGACTTGGAGGTGCTGATTCTCATCCCAGTCGCTTCACACTCAGCTGCGAACCGATCCAGTGAGAGCTGAAGATCCTGGCCAGATGAAGCCATCAGGACCAAATCATCTGCAAAAAGCAGAGACCTAATCCTGCAGCCACCAAACCGGATCCCCTCAACGCCTTGACTGCGCCTAGAAATTCTGTCCATAAAAGTTATAAACAGAATCGGTGACAAAGGGCAGCCTTGGCGGAGTCCAACCCTCACCGGAAACGGGTCCGACTTACTGCCGGCAATGCGAACCAAGCTCTGACACTGATCATACAGGGAGCGGACCGCCACAATCAGACAGTCCGAAACCCCATACTCTCTGAGCACTCCCCACAGGACTTCCCGAGGGACACGGTCGAATGCCTTCTCCAAGTCCACAAAGCACATGTAGACTGGTTGGGCAAACTCCCATGCACCCTCAAGGACCCTGCCGAGAGTATGGAGCTGGTCCACAGTTCCACGACCAGGACGAAAACCACACTGTTCCTCCTGAATCCGAGGTTCGACTATCTGCATTTTAATTAACGTGGGATTATTTTTTGTATTTAGAAATAATAGTACCAACTTTTTTTTTTTCTTTTTTTTTTCTCCCAACATTTGTGGCACTGGCGTGGCGCCCCCTGATGGACGGCGCCCTTAGCATTTGCCTATACGGCCTATGCCACGGGCCGGCCCTGCTTTAAGACATGGCTAGCTAGCTAGCAGCTAAAGTCCAGCCCCATTCGGCAGTTTTTTAGCTACTTCTAAATCACTAATCCTCATCTCCATGGCGACAAATAAAGTAAGTTTCTTACAAGTATCATCCCTGCAGGACGAGGAATAGCTAAACATGCTTCACTACACACCGTAGCTCACCGGTGTCAAAATGTAAACAAACGCCATTGGTGGATCTACACCTGACATCCACTGTAATGATACCAAGTAGAGGAGCGTATCTAGTCCATAGTACTATGATTACGTCGATATCTTTTGGCATCACAACATCTTCTTTCGTTTTAGTTTTTTAATTGATATTATGTTTATGAACTCAGGAAATATGTCCTTGGACACATAAGGACTTTGAATATGACCAATGTATGATCCTGTAACTACAAACCCCGTTTCCATATGAGTTGGGAAATTGTGTTAGATGTAAATATAAACGGAATACAATGATTTGCAAATCATTTTCAACCCATATTCAATTGAATGCACTACAAAGACAGGATATTTAATGTTCAAACTCATAATTTTTTTTTTTTTTTTGCAAATAATAATTAACTTAGAATTTCATGGCTGCAACACGTGACAAAGTAGTTGGGAAAGGGCATGTTCACCATGGCCTTTCCTTTTAACAACACTCAGTAAACGTTTGGGAACTGAGGAGACACATTTTTTAAGCTTCTCAGGTGGAATTCTTTCCCATTCTTGCTTGATGTACAGCTTAAGTTGTTCAACAGTCTGGAGGTCTCCGTTGTGGTATTTTAGGCTTCATAATGCGCCACACATTTTCAATGGGAGACAGATCTGGACTACAGGCAGGCCAGTCTAGTACCCGCACTCTTTTACTATGAAGACACGTTGATGTAACACGTGGCTTGGCATTGTCTTGCTGAAATAAGCAGGGGCGTCCATGGTAACGTTGCTTGGATGGCAACATATGTTGCTCCAAAACCTGTATGTACCTTTCAGCATTAATGGTGCCTTCACAAATGTGTAAGTTACTCATGTCTTGGGCACTAATACACCCCCATACCATCACAGATGCTGGCTTTTACACTTTGCGCCTATAACAATCCGGATGGTTCTTTTCCTCTTTGGTCCGGAGGACACGACGTCCACAGTTTCCAAAAACAATTTGAAATGTGGACTCGTCAGACCACATAACACTTTTCCACTTTGTATCAGTCCATCTTAGATGAGCTCAGGCCCAGCGAAGCCGACGGCGTTTCTGGGTGTTGTTGATAAACGGTTTTCGCCTTGCATAGGAGAGTTTTAACTTGCACTTACAGATGTAGCGACCAACTGTAGTTACTGACAGTGGTTTTCTGAAGTGTTCCTGACCCCATGTGGTGATATCCTTTACACACGGATGTCGCTTGTTGATGCAGTACAGCCTGAGGGATCGAAGGTCACGGGCTTAGCTGCTTACGTGCAGTGATTTCTCCAGATTCTCTGAACCCTTTGATGATTTTACGGACCGTAGATGGTGAAATCCCTAAATTCCTTGCAATAGCTGGTTGAGAAAGGTTTTTCTTAAACTGTTCAACAATTTGCTCACGCATTTGTTGACAAAGTGGTGACCCTCGCCCCATCCTTGTTTGTGAATGACTGAGCATTTCCTGGAATCTACTTTTATATCCAATCATGGCACCCACCTGTTCCCAATTTGCCTGTTCACCTGTGGGATGTTCCAAATAAGTGTTTGATGAGCATTCCTCAACTTTATCAGTATTTATTGCCACCTTTCCCAACTTCTTTGTCACGTGTTGCTGGCATCAAATTCTAAAGTTAATGATTATTTGCAACAAAAAAATATATATCAGTTTGAACATCAAATATGTTGTCTTTGTAGCATATTCAACTGAATATGGGTTGAAAATGATTTGCAAATCATTGTATTCCGTTTATATTTACATCTAACACAATTTCCCCAACTCATATGGAAACGGGGTTTGTACTTGGTATCGGATTGATACCCAAATTTATGGTATCATCCAAAACTAATGTAAAGTATCAAACAACAGAAGAATAAGTGATTATTATATTTTAACAGAAGTGTGGACAGAACATGTTAAAAGAGAAAGTAAGCAGATGTTAACAGTAAATGAACAAGTAGATTAATAATTCATCGTCAAAATGACTAAGTTGGTCGGCAGAGGACCAGACAGGCGAACATGTACATACATGCACACTCTGTTTAGTATACTTTTAAATATATGTCCCCTAAATATTCATATATTTATGCACAAGACTATTCCAGAGGGCTTAAGAGAAGGGTACGACTGTTAGTTGAACTTCATCAATACGAGGTGCAATGAGGTTTTTGTCCTGGTCGAGGAACACTGTACAAGTTCTACATCCTTACAAAAGGTACTGGAACTGATGTGGGATCTGAGCCGAGGATGTCGTTGTGACTTGTGCAGCCCTTTGAGACACTCGTGATTTAGGGCTGTATAAATAAACTTAGTGAGGGAAGAGTGGATCGTGAGATCGACAGGCAGATCGGTGCGGCGTCTTCAGTAATGCGGACGCTGTATCGATCCGTTGTGGTGAAGAAGGAGCTGAGCCGGAAGGCAAAGCTCTCAATTTACCGGTCGATCTACGTTCCCATCCTCACCTATGGTCATGAGCTTTGGGTTATGACCGAAAGGACAAGATCACGGGTACAAGCGGCCGAAATGAGTTTCCTCCGCCGGGTGGCGGGGCTCTCCCTTAGAGATAGGGTGAGAAGCTCTGTCATCCGGGAGGAGCTCAAAGTAAAGCCGCTGCTCCTCCACATTGAGAGGAGCCAGATGAGGTGGTTCGGGCATCTGGTCAGGATGCCACCCGAGCGCCTCCCTAAGGAGGTGTTTAGGGCATGTCCGACCGGTAGGAGGCCACGGGGAAGACCCAGGACACGTTGGGAAGACTATGTCTCCCGGCTGGCCTGGGAACGCCTCGGGATCCCCCGGGAAGAGCTGGACGAAGTGGCTGGGGAGAGGGAAGTCTGGGCTTCCCTGCTTAGGCTGCTGCCCCCGCGACCCGACCTCGGATAAGCGGAAGAAGATGGATGGATGGATGGATAAATAAACTTTGATTGATTGATTGAACTTTGAACCATTTGCCCAACCGGTCCATAAAGGCTTTCTGGATTGGGAAAAGGCTGTGTCCCTCACAGTATTCTGTTGGGGTTGCTGTGGCAATACAGGACTACATGCCAATCGGTCCTTCCGTACAATCTAAGCAGAAACCTGGCCTCTGCCAGGTCTGGTCTTTGTCGACAGTTCAGTTAATTATTTTTATGGATAGTAGTTCTCGGCACACCAAAGGTGTCAAAGGTGTCTAGTTTAGGGACCTTTGGATTTCATCTAATCTATTTGCAGGTGAGGTCTTCCTGGTGACCTCATCGAGCTGTGACCTTCAGCGTTTCCTTGGGCAGTCGGCAGCTGAGTGTGAGGCTTACCGGATGAGACTCAGCACCGTCCAACCTGAGGCCGTAGTTCCCAGCCCCCCCCGATTGCGCAGAGCCCTGGGAACATTATGAATCTCTTATATTGTTTAAAGCGCTGCTGAAACCCACCAACGCTCATAGAATTATAACACGTTTAATCAGCAACATGTTGTTATATTGCATGTGCAGTGAAGTTTACATTATTTCTACAATCAACACGTACTTAAAGCAGCCTCTTGAGTGTTTAAGTGGCTAAAGAGCGCATACCTGCGTATGCCGCTGCAAAACTCTCTTTGAATGCATTCAAGATGATCCCCTGCTGGCCCCACTATAGACTGGACTCTCACATTATTAACTAGATCCACTCAATGTCCATTGCACCGGTCGCCCACGGGGTTGAGTTTTTTCTTGCCCTGATCTGGGATCTGAGCCTGTGGCTTGTGCAGCCCTTTGACACACTTGTGATTAAGGTCTATATACAAACCCCGTTTCCATATGAGTTGGGAAATTGTGTTAGATGTAAATATAAACGGAATACAATGATTTGCAAATCATTTTCAACCAATATTCAGTTGAAAATGCTACAAAGACAACATATTTGATGTTCAAACTGATAAACATTTTTTTTTTTTTTTGCAAATAATCATTAACTTTAGAATTTGATGCCAGCAACACGTGACAAAAAAGTAGGGAAAGGTGGCAATGAATACTGATAAAGTTGAGGAATGCTCATCAAACACTTATTTGGAACATCCCACAGGTGAACAGGCAAATTGGGAAAAGGTGGGTGCCATGATTGGGTATAAAAGTAGATTCCATAAAATGCTCAGTCATTCACAAACAAGGATGGGGCGAGGGTCACCACTTTGTCAACAAATGCCTGAGCAAATTGTTTAAGAACAACATTTCTCAACCAGCTATTGCAAGGAATTTAGGGATTTCACCATCTATGGTCCGTAATATCATCAAAGGGTTCAGAGAATCTGGAGAAATCACTGCACGTAAGCAGCTAAGCCCGTGACCTTCGATCCCTCAGGCTGTACTGCATCAACAAGCGACATCAGTGTGTAAAGGATATCATCACATGGGCTAAGGAACACTTCAGAAACCCACTGTCAGTAACTATAGTTGGTCGCTACATCTGTAAGTGCAAGTTAAAACTCTCCTATGCGAGGCGAAAACCGTTTATCAACAACACCCAGAAACGCCGTCGGCTTCGCTGGGCCTGAGCTCATCTAAGATGGACTGATACAAAGTGGAAAAGTGTTCTGTGGTCTGACGAGTCCATATTTCAAATTGTTTTTGGAAACTGTGGACGTCGTGTCCTCCGGACCAAAGAGGAAAAGAACCGACCGGATTGTTATAGGCGCAAAGTTGAAAAGCCAGCATCTGGGATGGTATGGGGGTGTATTAGTGCTCAAGACATGGGTAACTTACACATCTGTGAAGGCGCCATTAATGCTGAAAGGTACATACAGGTTTTGGAGCAACATATGTTGCCATCCAAGCAACGTTACCATGGACGCCCCTGCTTATTTCAGCAAGACAATGCCAAGCCATGTGTTACATCAACGTGGATTCATAGTAAAAGAGTGCGGGTACTAGACTGGCCTGCCTGTAGTCCAGACCTGTCTCCCATTGAAAATGTGTGGCGCATTATGAAGCCTAAAATACCACAACGGAGACCCCCGGACTGTTGAACAACTTAAGCTGTACATCAAGCAAGAATGGGAAAGAATTCCACCTGAGAAGCTTAAAAAATGTGTCTCCTCAGTTCCCAAACGTTTACTGAGTGTTGTTAAAAGGAAAGGCCATGTAACACAGTGGTAACTTGGATTGATTGATTGATTGAATTATAAAGCATTTAATCATTGATATAGGGATATATCACAGTGTCCTGGGCATGACGTTAAAGTGCATCCGGCAGTGGGGGCTCCTCTATGGGGTCTTGGGGCACTAGGAGGTTAACCCCTTTACTACTGTTACCCCAGGTGGCCCTTGGCAAAGGCCTGGTACCTGACTTCCCCCTAGCCAGGGATACGGTGAAGAACTCAACGGCGGAGCAGGCGGAGGATGACTGCTAACCCTATGGAGCGTCACAACGGCTGGGATGGCGGATGAAGGCTGCAGCAGAAAAGGGTCCCCAGTCGTCTTGGACTCCATGCCACTGGACCCTGACCCGGATCTGTCTGGGATCGTGCGGTGACTGTCTGTGCACCAGTCTACCCACGTTAAACAAAGTCACGCACAGGCATCCTCCATAAAGGGATACTCCCCTACCAGGAGGACCCTCATACTCCCTTCGAGTGACCGCCGATGATGATATCACATGTGCAATGAAGTGAATATTGTCTTTAACATCAGAACACACTAACAAGGAGGATGTTACATCATGGGTTTTTTTAGTCACTCAGGTGCTTTTTATGCGCGGTTGCGCTCAGCTCCATCTACACCACAGGTGTCACACTCAAAGCTCGGGGGCCAAATCTGGCCCACCACATTATTTTATGTGGCCCGCGAAAGCCTGTAAATAAAATGCGTTAATAATAATAATCTTTTCTTACTAAATATATTTGTTATTTCCCTTTTGACATTAAAAGTCATGTGCTGCATGCAATTGCATATCTTTTGAAATTCAATATTATCAAAATCTAAACAAATTGTCATGTATTCCAAAAATATTTTTTGTTAAAATAAACATAATTATTGTGCTTAAATATCTGCCTGACTTATTCAAAACAAATTGTCAATGACATTGTAGACTGTATAATTGACAATAGATTTTACGGTTAAATTCCGCCGACTGAGTTTTTTACCGTAAAATCAATTTTGGTACTGTTTTTTTTTCCATATACAGTAAGACACTAAAACAAAAACAAAACAAAACAAAAAAACTTTAAACAACACTTTCCTTTTCTTACCTTCTGGTACCTGCTGATCTGTATTTGGGATCTGTGTAAGTCCTGAAAAATTGCGCGCGTTCGCCTTTGTATTTCGTGGAGACACTGTACCAGTGGTACCAGTCCGTGGATCGATTGGTACCGGGCCGCACAAGAAATAAAAAAAAATAAAAAAATATTTTTATTTTTATTTTTATTTATTTTATTTTTTTAAATCAACATAAAAAACCCAACCCAACTCATTCACACAAAAAAGTTGTTTCTTTCTGTTAGTAATATTTCTGGTTCCTACATTATATATCAATATAAATCAAAACAGTCTGTAGGGATACAGTCCGTAAGCACACATGATTGTATTTTTTATGACAAACCCCCCCGGTCCGTGGGACAAATTTTCAAGCGTTGACCGGTCCGCAGTTACAAAAAGGTTGGGGACCACTGCCGTAGTCGATAAGCTTCTTCTTTTTCTCTATCTTCTCGGTATGGGACATTCATCCTCCGCTGTTGCCATTTCTACCGGTGTCGTGAGTTTACATTATTCACCCAAGGAACTTTAGTTATTGGAGAGTTCCGGTCGGACGTTTTTTCACGGGACACACTTCCGGCGGATGAAGAGATGCCGCTCCGTTATTGATTTAAGTAAAGTCTGAATGTCATTAAAACAGTTAGCTCCATCTTTTGACACTTCTTCCACACCCGTCCTTGCACGCTACACCGCTACAACAAAGATGACGGGGAGAAGACGCCGTGGAAGGTGAGTCACGTTGTCAGGTTCAAACACTGATGACATCTATTAAACAAGACAAGAAGCAAGGATTTAAACAGAGACAGAATTCAATTTGGCTCACTGAGGAGAAACGCGTACACCTCTTTTATTTGGACTTTCCCTGATTACATGGCAACAGCTGTGTCTAAGGGATGGGGGTCTTAAACAGCCATCACCTTTGATTACAAAACAGTTCAAAGAAAAGGTTGGTTCAAAGAAAAGGTTGTAAAATAGTTCAAGGAAAAGGTCCCTGGAGCTTGAGCAGGTCCTGCTTTCTCTCCGCTTTGTAGTTCTCGGGTCAAGACAAAATCTTTCTTTGGATTACAATACATCAAAGAAACAGAACACCTTCATGTTGCTTCCCATCCTACACAGTGGCGTTTTACAAGCCTTCTTCTTGGTAGGATCAAAGACAGCTTTTGTCTTCTCGCAGGGCGAGCTGAACTCAATGTCACACAAAGTTTTGTGATAACTTAGATACAATTATTCTGACACACGTAAATAAGACCGCCCACAAAACGGTGCATCCTGAAGCGACTGTAGAACATCATCCATGTAACATTTTAACCAAAGCACCACCATTACATGTTATGTAGACCACAAGGAAAAGTTTTACATTTAGAAAAAAATCATAATAATATGACTCCTTTAATGCGCCCTATAATCTTTATATATGAAAAAAAATCAAAAATAGACCATTCATTGGCAGTGCGCTTTATGGTCCAGAAAATACGGTATATACATATAAACTTATACCTATATATATATATATATATATATATATATATATATATATATATATATCTTAATTAGATTATCCAAAAAATAGTGCTCGATACCGTGGTAGAGCGCAATATATGTATGTGTGGGAAAAAAATCACAAGACTACTTCATCTCTACAGGCCTGTTTCATGCGGGGTTCCCTCAATCATCAGGAGATTTTAATAGAAGCATTCACATACCATTGTTTATATAAGGCACAGAACGGGTAGGTACAGGCAGGCGTAGGGGCGTGGTGATTGGCGCATGTGTTACCTAGGAGGTCTTTCCGTCTGTGACGGCATGCTGATACAATTTCGCTGCGCTTGTTGAGGGATGACAGGTCTGGGCGGTATATAATAAACAGTTTCTCTTTCAAGCATAGGTTGCATCCTTTATTACCACTGTTGTAAGGTGTGCTGGATGCAAGAATTTGCCATGTTATTGAATATTCAACATTATTGTCTTTGAGGTTCCAAATATGCTTGCTGAGTTCTGTAGTATTCCACAGGCTTTGGTTCCTGAAAGAAGCCTTGTGATTGTTCCATCTGGCTTTGAACTCTCCCTCGGTTAATCCAACATATGTGTCAGATGTGTTAATGTCCTTGCGTGTTACCTTTGATTGGTAAACGACTGATGTTTGTAAGCACCCCCCGTTGAGAGGGCAATCAGGTTTCTTGCCTGCCGATATTATCGTCCGATAAATGCGTTAAAATGTAATATCGGAAATTATCGGTATCGTTTTTTTTATTATCGGTATCGTTTTTTTTTGTTTTTTTTAATTAAATTAACATAAAAGACACAAGATAAACTTACAATTAGTGCACCAACCCAAAAAACCTTCCTCCCCCATTTACACTCAATCACACTCATTCACACCAAAGGGTTGCTTCTTTCTGTTATTAATATTCTGGTTCCTACATTATATATCAATATATATCAATATAGTCTGCAAGGGATACAGTCCGTAAGCACACATGATTGGTCCACTAATAGTACTAACCTTTAACAGTTAATTTTACAAATTTTCATTAATTACTAGTTTCTATGTAACTGTTTTTATATTGTTTTACATTCTTTTTTATTCAAGAAAATGTTTTTAATTAATTAATTTATTTATTTATATATTTTTTTTAAAGTACCTTATCTTTACCATACCTGGTTGTCCAAATTAGGCATAATAATGTGTTAATTCCACGACTGTATATATCGGTATCGGTTGATATCGGTATCGGTAATTAAAGAGTTGGACAATATCAAAATATCAGATATCGGCAAAAAGCCATTATCGGACATTCCTAATATATATATATGTATACAAATATATATACCTATTTGTTTTAATTAAACATGAGTGTACAATGCGCTTCAATGGGTTGCCTGGTGAGGTGTTCCTTTCATGCTCAGACAAATTTTGGCTGCCGGCAAGACAGAACCACTACACTGTCAATGAACACCTTAACTTAACTTGTGAAAGACAATTAATTGTGCCTTATCTCATTATTCGATGCTTTGAGATGTGGCTAAATGTTGGAGAGGTTGAGCGTAATGCAGTGGCCACATTTACTGGAAAGTTTGAAAAGCTGATTTTGGTTATGTGCTCTAACAACAAGTTATTAGAGCAGTAAAATGACTTGTTTACTCTCATAACAACACACTGTAATAATGTCTCATATAAATATAAGCACTCAATTGAACACCCTAACAGTCCATACACATTAGAGATGTGCGGTTTGCGGACACAACCGCGGAGTCCGCGGATTATCCGCGGATCGGGCGGATGAAATTAAAAACAATAAGATTTTATCCGCTCGCGGGTCGGGTCGGGCGGATTAATTAGATATTTTTTTTATTTTTTTATTTTTTTTGCGGGTGGCAGTTAAACCAATTCGGAAATATATATACATAGTTAAATGTTGTTACCCACATACGAAAAACGAGCAGGCACCTGCTGCATATGCCACAACAGAAGAAAAAAAAAGAAAAGAGATGGACACTTTTACGGAGCGGAGAAGGGACGCCTCGCCGGGGTCCGGGACCGAGGCCCCTTCCCCCCGAGAGGGCCCCACCGTCCAGGGTCACTACCGCGCCCACCGCACCGACACCCCGCCTCGTCCGCTTTCGCAGTGCGCTCACGAAAGGGGTGGGGCTCACCCTGGTTGATATAGAGAGCAGGACGGTGGCCATGGAATTTCATTTAAGGTTTGTGATAAACCATCAAACTCATTCGTTAAAAGGACTCTATAGTAATATAAAGCAAATTTTTCTGGACATTATCATGCAAGAAAAGTTTATTTTTGGGATCGCGATCACCGCGTAATGATTTTTAAAGGTTGCATTACATTATTAACTGTCCCATGTGATCAGCCAGTGCGATTGGAAGTCCATGCTCAATTATTGCCTCCGTAAATAAAACTTCGGCATTTATCACATCCAAAGAATCTGTTTGGGCGACGAAAAACGTTGAAAGTTTTCCACTTGTATCGCTAGCAACGGCATTAGACTTGTGTTTTTTTGTCCCAACGTGGTCTTTTACATCGCTAATTCCTCCGTGTCCGATCGAAAAATCTTGTCTGCACAAGGTGCAATTCGCGTAGTTTTCACCCTTTTTTTTTTTTTTTTATTAATATTAGATATATAACAACGGGCGGATGGCGGGCGGGTGCAGTTCTGATCAAACGTTACATCGGGTGGATGGCGGATGGTTGACGACTTTCTGACGCGGTTGCGGATGAAATAAATTGCCTATCCGCGCATCTCTAATACACATACAAAAAGATATAGTATGTGCAAAAAGGAATACTTTTTCAAGATTGTCCAGTGTGTGCATGTGCATTATTCACATAACAGTGTACTCCCACCACTTCATGTCCGCCTGCACAGAGAGGTCAAAGTTCACGGTTAGCTGGTCTCGCTCAAGGAGAATGCAGAGCACAGATATGGGGATCCTGACGCCGGGTCATATGTCAAACTCCCTTTTGGGCATCCGACTGCAAACGTAATTTATTACTTCACAAATATGGGATACACAACCATACAAATGGATGTCTTGGATAGTAACGGCTGCTTTATTGGTGGAAAGGGACTCTCGGTCTTTCCTTAAATCCATTTATTCATAGAAGATCCTCAATGATTAGTTAGAAAATGACAATTAACATAGCCGAGCGGAAGGTAGCTTATAGCATGAACGAGGGTGGATTGTCGCTGTACGGTTGAACACATCTGCCTCACTGGTGTTTAGACCTTAGTTATTCATCTTCTTTACAGGCGGGCATGGGTTTCCTCCCACAGTCCAAACATACACTACATTGCCAAAAGTATTTGGCCACCTGCCTTTACTCACATATGAACTTGAAGTGCCATCCCATTCCTAACCCATAGGGTTCGATATGATGTCGGTCCACTTTTTGCAGCTATTACAGCTTCAACTCTTCTGGGAAGGCTGTCCACAAGGACAGGGTCCAGCCTTAGACTGTTTTTTTTTTACTCTTCCCCCCTTTCCCAATATCACCTTTTTCCCACCTTTATTAAGGAGCGCCTTAAGTGGCTGATCCGTAGGCGGTCCCGTCTTGTCTCCCTGTAAATGTATGTCTGCTCTTAGTGGGACTGTGTAAAAAATTACATTTCATTTCTTATGTGTCTTGTACATGTTAAAGAATGGATAATAATAAAGCATCTTGAATCTTGACTCAACGTATAGGTCCAGAGTATATAAAGTCACCAAAAACGAATGGACAATGAAGGTGAAGGCAAGAGAGTGAGGAGTGTCCTGACCAGATATCTAGATCCCTAGATTGATTGATGTAATATGCTCTTTATCACATTGTTTACTTTCACGTGTCCATTAAAGATTTGAATAATTTCTGATGTCTCAGGTGTGATTCACTACAATAGGGCCCCACAGCACACTGGATTCCAGTTAATTGAAATACCACAACACTGGATATTGTTCAGATCAGTTAAATTTAAGAACTTGCACACAAAGCAATAGTGGAGGTGACTATGACGTGCGCATTTTCCGTGCATGCGTACTAGGTCGCGTTGTGCCGGCGGACGGAGAGGGGTAGGGGGTCCTAAACGACCATTGTGTGTGTGTGGACAAGGGTAAGGTTAGGTGGGATTTACCCTGGATAACCTTAGCCGGCTTAGTGTAGAAGGGGCCAAAGTTGCCTGGGCCAGCAGCACTTTGACAAAGAAAGTGTGAAAAACTACAGAATTTTGGAAAAAGAACAATAGCAAAGTACAAAGGTGGGTCCGGTTCACTCTCCCGTCCCCTCAAAACTCGATAGTCTTCAATTAGGGATGTTCAATAATGGCTTTTTGCCGATATCCGATATTCCGATATTGTCCAACTCTTTAATTACCGATACCAATATCAACCGATACTGATATCAACCGATATATACAGTCGTGGAATTAACACATTATTATGCCTAATTTGGACAACCAGGTATGGTGAAGATAAGGTACTTTAAAAAAAATAATTATAAAATAAAATAAGATAAATAAATTGAATAAAAAAGAAAGTAAAACAATATAAAAACAGTTACATTGAAACTAGTAATTAATGAAAATTAGTAAAAATAACTGTTAAAGGTTAGTACTATTAGTGGACCAGCAGCACACACAATCATGTGTGCTTACGGACTGTATCCCTTGCAGACTGTATTGATATATATTGATATATAATGTAGGAACCAGGATATTGGGTTGGTGCACTAATTGTAAGCGTATCTTGTGTTTTTATGTTGATTTAATTAAAAAAAAACAAAAAAATAAAAACGATACCGATAATAAAAAAAAAAACGATACCGATAATTTCCGATATTACATTTTAACGCATTTATCGGCCGATAATATCGGCCATCTGTATCTTCAATGAAGGTAAAAGTCTTGTGAATGTTCAAAATCATCCATTTCATTGATCATGTATAAGTTTTCTGCATGTAATCGGCCATCGATCAGAATCAGTTGATAGTTGATTCAACTTCTCGTCTAACTTTCCGGAAAACAGGATCGAGGTACCACTCTCTGTGCCCTGCGATTGACGAGTGACCGTTTCGACGTGTCTCACCTAAGACTCCGACCAGGATAAGACGCGTAGAAAATGAATGACTAAATGGGACAAGAGTGGAACAATGTGGCCTTCCAAGTCTAGCGGTCAAGTGGAGGCCTGCGCCAGCAAAAAAAGTACAATAAAATAACAGTGAAAAAAAAAAAAAAAAGGACCATCATACATACATTCTTTTATATTTTATAAAAATGCACCAGGGACACAGCTTGACATTGACAATCTAAATGGAATCTCATAGTTTGTCCTTAAACGTTCCAGCGCTCTCTGCGGAGCACTTGATAGAGATCAGGTTAAAAAAAAGATTGTATTTTTTTTTTCTCCTCCGTACATGCCTGTCTGCCATTTGCTAACTCACACTGCTGCTAAAGTGTATCTTGTTACTGCTAAAGAGATATTTTATGGGAGTCGATAATCACGATAAAACTTTATATCACCTTGAATTATAGAGCCTCTGTAATGCTGAAAACATTGGTACTTATTTAATAGTTCTGGACCTAAAAAAACATTTCTATGGGTAAAACTCCCCCCAAAACAGACAAAGTAATGATTTTAAAGGGGAACATTATCACCAGACCTATGTAAGCGTCAATATATACCTTGATGTTGCAGAAAAAAGACCATATATTTTTTTAACCGATCTCCGGACTCTATAGAAAGGCGAATTAAACGCCTTTCTATAGAGTTATGACGTCACAACGTGCCATTTTCTCAAACACCGAGTCAAATCAGCTCTGTTATTTTCCATTTTTTCGACTGTTTTCCGTACCTTGGAGACATCATGCCTCGTCGGTGTGTTGTCGGAGGGTGTAACAACACGAACAGGGACGGATTCAAGTTGCACCAGTGGCCCAAAGATGCGAAAGTGGCAAGAAATTGGACGTTTGTTGCGCACACTTTACCGACAAAAGCTATGCTACGACAGAGATGGCAAGAATGTGTGGATATCCTGCGACACTCAAAGCAGATGCATTTCCAACGATAAAGTCAAAAAAATCTGCCGCCAGACCCCCAGGAAAAGAGAGCGGATGAGGGTATGTCTACAGAATATATTAATTGATGAAAACTGGGCTGTCTGCACTCTCAAAGTGCATGTTGTTACCAAATGTATTTCATATGCTGTAAACCTAGTTCATAGTTGTTAGTTTCCTTTAATGCCAAACAAACACATACCAATCGTTGGTTAGAAGGCGATCGCCGAATTCGTCCTCGCTTTCTCCCGTGTCGCTGGCTGTCGTGTCGTTTTCGTCGGTTTCGCTTGCATACGGTTCAAACCGATATGGCTCAATAGCTTCAGTTTCTTCTTCAATTTCGTTTTCGCTACCTGCCTCCACACTACAACCATCCGTTTCAATACATGCGTAATCTGTTGAATCGCTTAAACCGCTGACATCCGAGTTTGAATCCGAGCTAATGTCGCTATAGCTTGCTGTTCTATCCGCCATGTTTGTTTATATCGGCATCACTATGTGACGTCACAGGAAAATGGACGGGTGTATATAACGATGGTTAAAATCAGGCACTTTGAAGCTTTTTTTAGGGATATTGCGTGATGGGTAAAATTTTGAAAAAAACTTCGAAAAATAAAATAAGCCACTGGGAACTGATTTTTAATGGTTTTAACCCTTCTGAAGTTGTGATAATGTTCCCTTTTAAGCTTGTTTTCTTGAGAGTTTCATTTTGTAACGCCTGCTGCATCGGCCTGCTGAAGTCACTTACAGACGTACTTGCCAACCTTGAGACCTCCGATTTCGGGAGGTGTGTGTGTGGGGGGGTTGGGGGGGCGTGGCTGGGCGTGGGCGTGGTTGGGGGCGTGGTTTAGAGGGGAGGAGTATATTTACAGCAATAATTCACCAAGTCAAGTATTTCATATATATATATATATATATATATATATATATATATATATATACATATAAATATATATAAGAAATACTTGACTTTCAGTGAATTCTAGCTATATATATATATTTATCTTATTTTATTTATATATATATATATATATATATATATAAATAAAAGAAATACTTGAATTTCAGGGTTCATTTATTTACACATATACACACACATAACACTCATCTACTCATTGTTGAGTTAAGGGTTGAATTGTCCATCCTTGTTCTATTCTCTGTCACTATTTTTCTAGCCATGCTGAACACCCTGTCTGATGATGCATTGCTGTGTGGCACGTACAAAAGTGCCTTCATCAAATGCACTAGAGTCTGGAATCTTCCATCTCTCCCTAGCATGGCCCAAAACCGGTCAATCTTTGCTTCCTGAGGAAGATCTTCACTGCCAAGCACTTGGTAGTCCACTACTTCTTCCCGGAGGCTATCCAGGTCCAATCGCAGCTGCGGCTTGGAACTTACTAGTGTATTTCTTCATCTTACTCGTCGTCGGCGTGCATGGCTGTATCTTCCTCAATCTTCTGCTTCATCTCCTTGTTGGGTGCGCAGTTGTGCACTGCACTCTCTAAAAGCCGTAGATGTTATTGTCACATATGCATGTACAGTAGATGGCAGTATTGTCCTGTTTAAGAGTGTTATAACATTGCTGTTTACGGCAGACGAACTGCTTTACGGTAGACAAAAATGTGACTGCTGTTGTTGTGTGTTGTTACCGCGCTGCGAGGACGTTAATGAAACTGCCTAACAATAAACCCACATAAGAAACCAAGAACTCGCCCTCCATCATTCTACAGTTATAACGTGATTGGGCAGGCACGCTGTTTATATTGTGGGAAAGCGGACGTGAAAACAAGCTGTCGACACGTCACTCAGGTCCGCATGGAGCTGGAGAGGGCGTGGCCTCCAGCTCCGCCTGAATTTCAGGAGATTTTCGGGAGAAAATTTGTCCCGGAAGGTTGTTGGGAGAGGCGTTGAATTTCGGGAGTCTCCCGGAAAATCCGGGAGGGTTGGCAAGTATGCTTACAGAAGACTGGAGGTAATTTCATATCGCCTGATTTACTAAAGGTTTGCATGTACTGGTGTTGTAACGATACCAATATTTTGGTACCGGTACCGGTACTAAAATTATTTCGATACTTTTCGGTACTTTTCTAAATAAATAGGACCACAAAAAAATTGCATTATTGGCTTTATTTTAACAACAAAATCGTGGGGTACATTAAACATATGCTCCTTATTGCAATTCAGTCCTTTTAAATAAAATAGTGAACTTACTAGACAACTTGTCTTTTAGTGGTAAGTAAGCAAACAAAGGCTCCTAATTAGTCTGCTGACATATGCAGTAACATATTGTGTCATTTATCATTCTAATATTTTGTAAAAATTATTAAGGACAAATGGTAGAAAATCTATTATTAAACTACTTGTTAATTTACTGTTAATATCTGCTTACTTTCTCTTTTAACATGTTCTATCTACACTTCTGTTAAAATGTAATAATCACTTATTCTTCTGTTGTTTGGATACTTTACATTAGTTTTGGATGATGCCACACATTTAGGTATCGATCCGATACCAAGCCGATACAGGATCATACATTGGTCATATTCAAAGTCCTCATGTGTCCAAGGACATATTTCCTGAGTTTATAAACGTAATATGAATTTTTTTCAAACGGAAAAAAGATTTTGTGACGATAAAAAATATTGATGTAATCATATCAGTATCGACTTGATACGCTGTTGTACTTGATATCATCATTGCGGTGGATGTCAGGTGTAGATCCACCAATTGCGTTTGTTTACATTTTGACGCCGGTGAGCTACGGTGTGTTGTGAAGCATGTTTAGCTATTCCTCGTCCTGCTGGGATGATACTATATGTCGCCACGGAGACCAGGATTAGTGATTTAGTAGTAGTTAAAACACAGCTGACTGCGGATGGACTTTAACCACTAGCGAGCTAGCAATGTCTTAAAGTACCTCTTCCTGAGGGCGTTTCAGTGTTTTAACTTCACCTTTATCTTTAGTTTTAAGCCAAAATGCGTCAGTTCTCCCTTTTATGTCTACACACTGTCTGCTTGTAAGTACTCTGTGATTGTGCACTGCCGAACATGCTCGTCTGCTCGTAAACCAGCAACTAATTGACGACG
Organism: Nerophis lumbriciformis; assembly: GCF_033978685.3. Lineage (NCBI taxonomy): Eukaryota > Metazoa > Chordata > Actinopteri > Syngnathiformes > Syngnathidae > Nerophis > Nerophis lumbriciformis. The sequence goes on along the minus strand of NC_084570.2, from coordinate 7,571,378 downwards.
GGGGCGCCAGAGGGTGGTTGACCGGTACTTTTCAGAGGCGGTATAGTACCGAAAATGATTCATTAGTATCACGTAACTATACTAATACAGGTATACCGTACAACCCTAATCCTGAATTTAAGGAAAAACGTTTTTGGTCCAACTTGGAATTGAAAACAATCATAAAAAATTCAAGCCAAATGCGACCCCGATAATAAGAGGAGAATGTCTTCTTCACAACCTGTGGAAAAATGGAGAAAGAAGAGCAAAGCAGGTGTTAAAAAATGAGAGAAAAAGAAAGTAAGCCACTAGAATTCTATTTTGCTTCCTTTTCTACTGATGTTTTTCTCAACATGCTCAAAGAGAATGAGGTAACAGGCTATGGTGTCTATGAGAGAGCAAAATGGCGTTTCTTTTATTTTGTATTTTTTTGCTCATAATGTTAACCATATCAGTTCCAAAGTAACCCTGGACCGGGGCGACAAAAACATGCAATTAAGTGATGAAAGTATCAATCAATCAATCAAAGTTTATTTATATAGCCCTTAATCACAAATGTGCTGCTGTGGAAGTCGCTTCCTAGCAGTTCCACTGAAGACACGGCACAAGAGCCAAGCGTGCAGTTTTTAACAAAGGTTGTAATCATCCAATTGTTTTAACAAAGTTCTTCTCCCCCAGAATGTGACTTTTCAGTCACGTCCGTATCCTCTCTCCCTCTCTGCTCCCGGCCGCTTACTGTTAAAGACAACAGATGATTAGATTAACACGTACCACCTGTGAAATCTAATAACCTGCCAGCTGTGTCTCGCCGTCAGCACATGCCCCACACCTCCCCCACACCTCCCCACCTGCCCGATGGTGCTCGTCCGCAGTACCATTGACAGCGGCGGTGACTTTTCCTCATGCAGGCAGCGCTGGCTACACCTCCCCCCACAGCTGCACACTCAGATCCCACATCAGGGAAAAGAAAAAACTCAACCCAATGGGATACAATGAGAAACCTTGGAGGGGACCCCCACCTCCCTGGGCGACCGGTGCAATGGACGTTGAGTGGATCTAGTTAATAGTCTGAGAGTCCAGTCCATAGTGGGGCCAGCAGGAGATCATCTTGAGTGAAGACAAGTCAGCAGCGCTGAGACGTCCCCAACTGATGCACAGATTTACATGCCTTTATCAACACTGTGCAGGGAAATGGACTCCAGTTCTGTAGAAGACATAACACCAAGAGGGGGCGGCACATCAAGTCTGGCAATGGAAAGGGGGCGTTAGTTACAGATTACTCAAAAACTAATATTATCGGAAATGATTGCAGATTCATTTTCAGTAGAGATGTCCGATAATGGCTTTTTTGTCGATATCCGATATTCCGATATTGTCCAACTCTTAATTACCGATTTCGATATCAACCGATACCGATATATTCAGTCGTGGCATGAACACATTATTATGCCTAATTTTGTTGTGATGCCCCGTTGGATGCATTAAACAATGTAACTTTACCATGAATTGATTAACGTGGACCCTGACTTAAACAAGTTGAAAAACTAAATCGGGTGTTGCCATTTAGTGGTGAATTGTACGGAATATGTACTGTACTGTGCAATCTACTAATACAAGTTTCAATCAATCAATCAAAAACAAGGTTTTCCAAAATAAGAGAACAACTTCAACTCCAGTTATGGAAAAAAAAAGTGCCAACATGGCACTGCCATATTTATTATTGAAGTCACAAAGTGCATTATTTTTTTTAACATGCCTCAAAACAGCAGCTTGGAATTTGGGACATGCTGTCCCTGAGATAATCCTGATACCCACTACAACTATGAGAAATACTATACTTTGACTTCCACAAAGTGCATTATTTTTGTATTTTTTTTAAACATGCCTCAAAACAACAGCTACAAAAACAGTGAAGGCACACTGCTTCAGTCCAGAGTATACTAGAGCAGTGGTTCTCAAATGGGGGTACGAGTACCCCTGGGGGTACTTGAAGGTATGCCAAGGGGTACGTGAGATTTTTTTTAAATATTTTAAAAATTGCAACAATTCAAAAATCCTTTTGTAAATATAAATAAAAACCTATCTTTTTTTCCGAATAGTTCAAGAAAGACCACTGCAAATGAGCAATATTTTGCACTGTTATTCAATTTAATAAATAAGAAACTGATGACATAGTGCTGTATTTTACTTCTTTATCTCTTTTTTTCAACCAAAAATGCTTTGCTCTGATTAGGGGGTACTTGAATTAAAAACAAATTCACAGGGGGTACATCACTGAAAAAAGGTTGGGAACCACTGTACTAGAGCATACTTGCCAACGTTGAGAACTCCGAATTCGGGCGGGGTTGAGTTGGGTGGGGTTGGGCGGTGCGGGGTTTGGTGGTAGCGGGGGGGTGTATATTGTAGCGTCCCGGAAGAGTTAGTGCTGCAAGGGGTTCTGGGTATTTGTTCTGTTGCTCGGATGTTCTCCCGAAATGTGTTTGTCTTTCTTGTTTGGTGTGGGTTCACAGTGTGGCGCATATTTTTAACAGTGTTAAAGTTGTTTATACGGCCACCCTCAGTGTGACATGTATGGCTGTTGACCAAGTATGAAATGCATTCACTTCTGTGTGTGTGAAAGCTGCATATATTATGTGACTGGGCCGGCACGCTGTTTGTATGGAGGAAAAGCGGACGTGACGACAGGTTGTAGAGGACGCTAAAGGCAGTGCCTTTAAGGCACTCCCCCTATATTGTTGTCCGGGTGGAAATTGGGAGAAATTCGGGAGAATGGTTGCACTGAAATTAGGGAGTCTCCCGGGAAAATCGTGTTTTACCGGTTATGTACCGCTCCGTACAGCGGCGTTTTAAAAAGTCATTAATTTTACTTTTTGAAACCGATACCGATAATTTCCGATAATATTATCGGACATCTCTAATTTTCAGGATCAAAAAATACAAAAAGATAAGTTGTTAGTGAAATGTTGGTCATCTAGTTGCTATGGTTACCTTAAAGGCCTACTGAAATGCGATTTTCTTATTTAAAGGGGGATAGCAGGTCCATTCTATGTGTCATACTTGATCATTTCGCAATATTGCCATATTTTTGCTGAAAGGATTTAGTAGAGAACATCGACGATAAAGTTCGCAACTTTTGGTCGCTGATAAAAAAGCCTTGCCTGTACCAGAAGTAGCGGACGAGTAGCATGACGTCACAGGTTGTGGAGCTCCTCACATCTGCACATTGTTTACAATCATGGCCACCAGCAGCGAGAGCGATTCGGACCGAAAAAGCGACGATTTCCCCATTAATTTGAGCGAGGATGAAAGATTTGTCGATGAGGAAAGTGAGAGTGAAGGACTAGAGGACAGTGGGAGCGATTCAGATAGGGAAGATGCTGTGAGAGGCGGGTGAGACCTGATATTCAGCTGGGAATGACTAAAACAGCAAATAAACACAAGACATATATAAACTCTATTAGCCACAACACAACCAGGCTTATATTTAATATGCCACAAATTAATCCCGCATAACAAACACCTCCCCCCTCCCGTCCATATAACCCGCCAATACAACTCAAACACCTGCACAACACACTCAATCCCACGGCCCAAAGTACCGTTCACCTCCCCAAAGTTCATACAGCACATATATTTCCCCAAAGTCCCCAAAGTTACGTATGTGACATGCACATAGCGGTACGGGCAAGCGATCAAATGTTTGGAAGCCGCAGCTGCATGCGTACTCACGGTACCGCGTCTGGGCATCCAACTCAAAGTCCTCCTGGTAAGATTCTCTGTTGTCCCAGTTCTCCACAGGCCAATGGTAAAGCTTGACTGTCATCTTTCGGGAATGTAAACAATGAAACACCGGTTGTGTTTGTGTTGCTGCAGCCGCCCGCAATACACCGCTTCCCACCTACAGCTTTCTTCTTTGCTGTCTCCATTGTTCATTGAACAAATTGCAAAAGATTCACCAACACAGATGTCCAGAATACTGTGGAATTTTGCGATGAAAACAGACGACTTAATAGCTGGCCACCATGCTGTCCCAAAATGTCCTCTACAATCCGTGACGTCGCGTGACGGCGTCATCATACCGAGACGTTTTTCAGCAGGATATTTTGCGTAGATTTTAAAATTGCACTTTAGTAAGCTAACCCGGCCGTATTGGCATGTGTTGCAATGTTAAGATTTCATCATAGATGTATAAACTATCAGACTGCGTGGTCGGTAGTAATGGGTTTCACTAGAAGGATCACCAACAAACTTGTACTAGACCAAATTCCCCGACAATGTGTTGTACATCAGCTTTTCCACACGAACACACCTGTCACAAAGTTGCTTCCCATTAACCCCCCCCCCCCCCCCCCCCCGCCAGGTCCCCGAAGCAATGATCCGTGACACAAATGATTCATGAGAGCGTGACATGTAATGTCTTATACTGCTGTAATGAAACTTTTATAAATGTCACTGAGAAAGGACAGCAGAGTCGCTAGACTGAGTGTTGCTATTCCCGGATGCAGAGTGAGCGTCAAGATGTGCAAAGAAACAAACGATAAAACACGTGAAATAAGCCCATAAAAGAATAGAAAAGCTCCATCATGGCTGAACAAAAAGCGCCATGCCGAGAACAACAATATAAAACCCTCCTATAATGTTATTAGCTGGAGCGTGGCGGCATTACAGCATGTACTGTAAATAGGGTCGCTATATATAAACCCTGTTTCCATATGAGTTGGGAAATTGTGTTAGATGTAAATAAGAACGGAATACAATGATTTGCAAATCATTTTCAACCCATATTCGGTTGAATATGCTACAAAGACAACATATTTGATGTTCAAACTGATAAACATTTTTTTTTTTTTTTTGCAAATAATCATTAACTTTAGAATTTGATGCCAGCAACACGTGACAAATAAGTTGGGAAAGGTGGCAATAAATACTGATAAAGTTGAGGAATGCTCATCAAACACTTATTTGGAACATCCCACAGGTGAACAGGCAAATTGGGAACAGGTTGGTGCCATGATTGGGTATAAAAGTAGATTCCATTAAATGCTCAGTCATTCACAAACAAGGATGGGGCGAGGGTCACCACTCTGTCAACCAATGCGTGAGCAAATTGTTGAACAGTTTAAGAAAAACCTTTCTCAACCAGCTATTGCAAGGAATTTAGGGATTTCACCATCTACGGTCCGTAATATCATCAAAGGGTTCAGAGAATCTGGAGAAATCACTGCACGTAAGCAGCTAAGCCCGTGACCTTTGATCCCTCAGGCTGTACTGCATCAACAAGCGACATCAGTGTGTAAAGGATATCACCACATGGGCTCAGGAACACTACAGAAACCCACTGTCAGTAACTACAGTTGGTCGCTACATCTGTAAGTGCAAGTTAAAACTCTCCTATGCAAGGCGAAAACCGTTTATCAACAACACCCAGAAACGCCGTCGGCTTCGCTGGGCTTGAGCTCATCTAAGACGGACGGATACAAAGTGGAAAAGTGTTCTGTGGTCTGACGAGTCCACATTTCAAATTGTTTTTGGAAACTGTGGACGTCTTAAAGAGGAAAAGAACCATCCGGATTGTTATAAGCGCAAAGTGGAAAAGCCAGTATCTGTGATGGTATGGGGGTGTATTAGTGCCCAAGACATGGGTAACTTACACATCTGTGAAGGCGCCATTAATGCTTAAAGGTACATACAGGTTTTGGAACAACATATGTTGCCATCCAAGCAACGTTACCATGGACGCCCCTGCTTATTTCAGCAAGACAATGCCAAGCCACGTGTTACATCAACGTGGCTTCATAGTAAAAGAGTGAAAATGTGTGGCGCATTATGAAGCCTAAAATACCAGAACGGAGACCCCCGGACTGTTGAACAACTTATGCTGTACATCAAGCAAGAATGGGAAAGAATTCCACCTGAGAAACTTAAAAAATGTGTCTCCTCAGTTCCCAAACGTTTACTGAGCTGTGTTAAAAGGAAAGGCCATGTAACACAGTGGTGAACATGCCCTTTCCCAACTACTTTGTTGTTGCAGCCATGAAATTCTAAGTTAATTATTATTTGCAAAGAATAAAAAATAAAGTTTGTCAGTTTGAACATCAAATATCTTGTCTTTGTAGTGCATTCAATTGAATATGGGTTGAATAGGATTTGCAAATCATTGTATTCCGTCAATATTTACATCTAACACAATTTCCCAACTCATATGGAAACGGGGTTTGTAGGTTTGTTTTAAACCACAAAGAATACAGTTGGAATGAGGGCGAGCAAACTGCGTCTTCTAAATGTAATAGTCGGGTATTTATCTGTAAAGATAATCTTCTATCACGGCATGCACAGAAGCAGCTTCATCCCACAGAGCTGATGATTCACAAGCCAACTTTATCGACCGTCTGAATGTTTGAGCTCATCTATCCTAATGAGCCCTCCCACCCAAATGAGATTCCTTTAATTATAGTGCTGTTTTTTAATCCATTTTCACAAGGAGATGTACAACTCGCTTTATCTTCCAATGTTGGCCTGCTTCCCCATGACACACCATAACCCTTTTTTGAAATAGTTTGGATGATTTCTTGGCTTTTGTGAAATTTGGGCTCGCTTCTAAGTTCTGAAAATAACTTCTTTCTTTTTATTACTGAGATTGCATTTTCTTTTTTTTTTGCTGTGTCTGTGCATAAACTAGCCGTCAACTCTGCCAATTAGCTAGGAAAGAAACGAGGTGGCCTCTCAAATTGTTAAACAACACCACTTTGTGTTTGTGCCGAGAGATTTAATCAACCCAGCTCCAATTATTTGTAATTAGCGTGTCAGTTGAGCCCCCAGCGCCAGGTCACAGTGACAATGCCAATTACAAACTTCCCTTCACACAAAAAAGCGTCAGCTGTGACAGTAAAAGCATTAAAGCTTTCAGCTACGAGTTGGAAGCGTAACCTTGATTGTTTTTCCGTTACATTTTAATGTTGCCTCCACAATTATTACATCTGAACCCAGGCAATTGGATTCATTTGACATTTTAGCCAATGGACGGTAAGGAAAACAGTAAAAAGAAAAGCACTTGGAAATTGGGCGATACGACACATTTTTGTTATAGATAGTTGCCCGGTATCGCAATACCCATACTTACTTAAACATTTTGAATCTTGATTTTTTTTTGAGGATGAGCCACACCCGCATATAGGACCCACGACTCTTGACAAAAAAAGTCTGGTTTCCATCGCAGACAGTCAAGTGTTGCGGGATCTATGACTGTCATGACGAGGTTTTCGCAAATTACTGCGAGGATTGTTCTCCCAGGACGCATACGGACTACTCTGGACAAGGCGTGCAGGTAAAAACATGATTTAATCTTGACTCAAAAAGTGAAAACAAAAAGGTGCACAAGACGAAGGCACAACTTAGCGCAGGATACAAAGACTAACACTTAGGCAGAACTATGGACATGAAACAAAAAACTTGCTAACTGTGGCATGAATAAACAAAACTTACTTGGCATAGTTAAAGTTAAAGTTAAAGTACCAATGATTGTCACACACACACTAGGTATGGCGAAATTATTCTCTGCATTTGACCCATCACCCTTGATCACCCCCTGGGAGGTGAGGGGAGCAGTGGGCAGCAGCGGTGGCCGGGCCCGTGAATCATTTTTGGTGATTTAACCCCCAATTCCAACCCTTGATGCTGAGTGCCAAGCAGGGAGGCAATGGGTCTCATTTTTATAGTCTTTGGTATGACTCGGCCGGGGTTTGAACTCACAACCTACCGATCTCAAGGCGGACACTCTAACCATTAGGCCACTGAGTTTGGTAAAAATAGCATGAAGCCTATGACTGTCATGACGAGGTTTTCGCAAATTACTGCGAGGATTGTTCTCCCAGGACGCATACGGACTACTCTGGACAAGGCGTGCAGGTAAAAACATGATTTAATCTTGACTCAAAAAGTGAAAACAAAAAGGCGCACAAGACAAAGGCACAACTTAGCGCAGGATACAAAGACTAACACTTAGGCAGAACTATGGACATGAAACAAAAAAACTTGCTAACTGTGGCATGAATAAACAAAACTTACTTGGCATAGTTAAAGTTAAAGTTAAAGTACCAATGATTGTCACACACACACTCGGTATGGCGAAATTATTCTCTGCATTTGACCCATCACCCTTGATCACCCCCTGGGAGGTGAGGGGAGCAGTGGGCAGCAGCGGTGGCCGGGCCCGGGAATCATTTTTGGTGATTTAACCCCCAATTCCAACCCATGATGCTGAGTGCCAAGCAGGGAGGTAATGGTTCCCATTTTTATAGTCTTTGGTATGACTCGGCGCGAAGGAACAACTTAGCGCAGGATACAAAGACTAACACTTAGGCAGAACTATGGACATGAAACAAAAAACTTGCTAACTGTGGCATGAATAAACAAAACTTACTTGGCATAGCATGAAGCGAACAATCGCATGAAAACAAGCATGAATCTGTGGCATGAAACGAGCATGAAACAATCAATACAGAGCATGAAAAGAACATCAACAGAGCAATGTCGCCAGGCCGACTAACTGGCAACGACAGGCTCAAATAGTCTCTTTGATTAGAGCCAGGTGTGTGTGTCACATGAGGCAGGTGAAACCAATGAGTCGCCATGGTGACCAAACAAGGGAACGCAAAAACAGGAACTATGTAGTTTTAAACAAACAGAAAATAACAAAAAACATGATCCAGACCACAGATCATGACAATGACTGCTCAGTGGCCTTGTGGTTAGTGTCCGCCCTGAGATTGGTAGGTCGTGAGTTGAAACCCCGGCCGAGTCATACCAAAGACTATACAAATGGGACCCATTGCCTCCCTGCTTGGCACTCGGCATCAAGGGTTGGAATTGGGGGTTAAATCACCAAAATGATTCCCTAGCGCGGCAACTGCTGCTGCTCACTGCTCCCCTCACCTCCCAGGGTGTGGAACAAGGCGATGGGTCAAATGCAGAGGGTAATTTCACCACACCTAGTGTGTGTGTGACTATCAGTGGTACTTTAACTTTAACTTTGACACCGTCTGACACTGTGGACTCTACCTAAAGCTACTAAAGACCATCCTGGACCGGCATACGGTGAAGTTCATCATGGAGATGCTGACGAACCACAGCTTCACCCTACAGACCAGTGATGGACAACGCAGCAGGCTCAGTAGGCTGAACAATGGCGTGATGCAGGGGTATGTCTTCGCACCTATGTTGTTGAGTATATATCGATGATCCACATACTTGCCAAACCTCCCGATTTTCCCGGGAGACTCCCGAATTTCAGTGCCCCTCCCGAAAATATCCCGGGGCAACCATTCTCCCGAATTTCTCCCAATTTCCACCCGGACAACAATATTGGGGTCGACTGCCTTTAGTGTCCTCTCTCACCTGAAAAGGAGACTACTATATATGTCTCCGTTATCCATAGGTTTATCTATAACCCATAAAGTAGGCAGGCACGGAGCTATTTCTCAGCGTGTGTTTATTCCAGCCGGCACGTTAATACACTGACACACAACATCCGGATTCCTATCATGCATTGCTTCAAAACTACGGCAAGTAGTAATGTCCAAAAACATAACAGAGACGAAGCAGAAGAACGGAGAAGAGACATGGTGACGACAAGTAAGAAGAAGAAGTACGCTTGCAAGTTCCAAAATGATTGGAAAATATAATTTCAGCTCATCCAGGACAGCTCGAAGGGGAAGGGGTATGCTGCCTGCACATTTTGTAGATCAGACTTCTCCATTGAACAGGGTTGCCGAACAGATATACTCATTCATGAACGGATTATTTAAATATATATATAGGAAATACTTGAAAATATATACACCCTCCGCCATCTCCCGAATTCGGAGGTCTCAAGGTTGGCAAGTATGATGATCCACCGGAGAAAACATCCCAAAAATATGGCTACGCTGATGAACTGGCCATCATGATGTGTAGAGTAACATGGGAGGCGATGGAAGACGGCCTAAACCAGAACATGGGCATCCTAGCAGTGTCCCTGCGCAAGTTGTGCATTGGCAAGACAACGTCAGCAGCTTACCACCAAAGCAAAGCAAAAAAAAAATGTTTAATGTATTCGTTGACAACAAGCCCACTTCCATCTAGCCCTGCAGTAGTTTGGTGTACGCCTGGATAGTGTCAGGAAGTGTTGGTGACGAACCCCAAGATGCAGAGATGGCAGGCTTGTAGCAGGAAAACATGATTTTAATGGCCAGAGAAAATGCAGGAAAACAGGAATCAGGAACCAGGAAACAAAAATCAGGCAAACTGGAGACAGCAAACAGGAACCAGCAAAGAGGATACTAGGAAACAAGGAGAACTGGAGACAGCAAACAGTCTACAGCATACAATACTCCAGCACTGAATGGAGGGCGAGGCAGGTATAAATAGTAGCCTGATTGGCAATTGCCACCAGGTGTGCCAGACTGCCAATTAGGGACAGGTGAGGGGAAACAAGCACTCAGGAAGACGTGCAGGAAAAGGAACCAAAATAAGAGTGCTGACAGGAAATAAAACTCAAAAACAGAGAAAAACCCGAACATAACCAAACTGTCAGAGACAAGCCTGGTGGCTTCCTATGACAGTTCCACGCTGGGAATCACTGAGAGCGGCCCATTCTTTCACAAATGTTTGTAGAAACAGTCTCCAGTGGTTGATTTTATACACCTGTGGCCGGGCCAAGTGATTAGGACACCTGATTCTGATCATTTGGATAGGTAGCCATATACTTTTGGCAATATAGTGTATTTATCAATATCTGTATGATGGGTTTTGTAATTAAATTATGTTTATATAGATCTGTTTTTGGGTGTCTGGAATAGATTAAATGGATTTACATAATTTCTTATGGGAAACAAAGATTATTTTTTTGGTGCGTTCAGCTTTTTCGTTCATATGACGTTATGGAATGCATTAGTACTTTATGTGAATAAAAGTAAAACCTATTTTAGGCCTTGCCCTTTTACATTGAACGATGAACAAAGCAAATTCATAAAAGTCAAACACTGAACTTACTTACCTTTGAAAAAAGCGTACGAGACCAGTTTTCCTCGTCAAGCAGTGTGGTCTCACGAACACCAACGTCCTTTAAATAATTCACTGGCCACTGAAACTGAGCTAAAATATTCATGCAAAAAAACATGTTACAAAGAATATGTTTTTCTTGCTGATCAATTAGGCTCCAATCCTGTCATCTCTCCGGGGTGTGAATTTAAATCGAGGGGCTTCTTTTTCCGACGGAAAAAAATAAAATACACGATGCAAATTCTGCTTATTTTCCTCGTCAGTCGAAAGACGGCGCCACAAGTACGCTCTCAAAGGTCATATTTTCACCGCAATAGTTATGGGAAACAGCGCTTAAGTCTAATTATTTTTGCTGACAAGACTCAAGAACAGGAGCCTATTTCAGCTGCAGTCGGGCGGAAGGCAGGATACACCCTGGACAAGTCGCCAACACAGATAGACAGACAAGCATTCCCACTCAGATTCACACACTAGGGCCAGTTTAGTGTTGCCAATCAGCCTATCCCCAGGTGCATGTCTTTGGAAGTGCGAGGCAGCCAGATTAAAATACCCGGGAATCGAACACAGGACCTTGTCGCTGTGAGGCACGGGTGGTATCCACTGTTCTTCGTGCTGCCTTAGTTTCAGTTTTCATTACCAAATTTGAATTTGTTGAAATCGCCATGTAAAAATGCTAATGTTAACCAGTAGCATACTGTATATATGGCAGGGCAAATGTAAAATGGCATTATGGCAGAGCATTTTGAAAAGTGGAGCCTTTATGTTCCAGTGTATTCTATCAGGCATATTTTCTTTGTTGGCATTGATAATGGCAGCACAGGAGTTAGTGCATGTGCCACACAATACAAAGGTCCTGACTAGTCCTGAGTTCAATCCCGGGTTTGGGATCTTTCTGCGTGGAGTTTGCATGTTCTCCCCGTGACTGCGTGGGTTCCCTCCGGGTACTCCGGCTTCCTCCCACCTCCAAAAACATGCACCTGGGGATAAGTTGATTGGTAACACTTAAATTGGCCCTAGTGTGTGAAAGTGAGTGTGAATGTTGTCTGTCTATCTGTGTTGGCCCTGCGATGAGGTGGCGTCTTGTCCAGGGTGTACCCCGCCTTCTGCCTGAATGCAGCTGAGATAGGCTCCAAGCACCCCCCGCAACCCCAAAAGGTACAAGTGGTAGAAGATGGATGGATGGATGGCATTGAAAATTGCAACATTACTTAGAGGCGGTTTGACTGAGTCCACTTCATGACTGATTACTTCCTCGCCAAGTGTTTGAACCGGTGCTTAGTCTGCAACACCAATGCCGCGGAACAGAGACACTCGGCAGGCTTACACACACACATGCATCCACAAAAATATACGCCACATTCTCATACCCCACCCCCATCCAACACCCTTGAGGCGATTCCCTTAGGGATGATGGCCGGCTGGGCAGCGCCTGAAGAGCTGCAGCCTGCCACCGCACCCCCTACTCCCTCTTCTCTGTTGCTTGTCTCGAGATGTATGTTGTAATATGTATATCTGTCCTTGGCATGACGTTAAAGTGCATCCGGCAGTGGGGGCTCCTCTATGGGGTCTTGGAGCACTAGGAGGTTAACCCCTTTACTACTGTTACCCCAGGTGGCCCTTGGCAAAGGCCTAGTACCTGACTGTCTCCTAGCCAGGGATACGGTGAAGACCTCAACGGCGGAGCAGGCGGAAGACGGTAGATATAAGAACCACCACAACGTCTGCGATGGCGGAAGAAGGTACCCCCACATCCCTGTGGGCCCAGTTATGGGGAAATAACAACCCAAGACCTCAACGGTGGAACAGGCGTAGGATGACCGCTAACCCTATGGAGCGTCACAACGGCTGGGATGGCAGATGAAGCCTGCAGCAGAAAAGGGTCCCCAGTCGTCTTGGACTCCATGCCACTGGACCTTGACCCGGATCTGTCAAGGATCGTGTGGTGACTGTCTGTGCACCAGTCTTCCCACGTTAAACAAAGTCACGCACAGGCATCCTGCATAAAGGGATACCCCCTACCAGGAGGACTGTCATACTCGTTCCAGTGACCGCCGATGATGATAATGAATATGTATATGTGCTTTGCTGTGGAGGGTTTTTTCCCACTCCAGACTAGGCCCCCTTAGGAGCCCAGTCTGGTTTGTATTTTTTTTACTCATCCTTCCCCAGGGTTTACCTTTTTCCCATCTTTTACAGGGCACCTTGTGGGGACCCATCAGCGTTCCTGTTCTGTAACCCTGTACACTGTTTGTTCGTCTAATCTTGAACGGGTTTGTGCTGAAAACAAAATTTTGTGCAATGACAATAAAGGCCTACCGACCTACCTACCAACTGGACGTGACGTCACATTCAACAAAGGTATCAAAATATGGCACCGTTTGATTTTATGTGACTCGATACCCAGAAGGGCCGACATAATTTGGTCGGTAACGATAAAAGTACCAAATTCAGTACCCATCCCTGCATCATAGCAGTCTGTCGGGCGCGACAATGACTGTTTCATTTCGGTCGGATCATATTCCTCCACTCAGCCCGGTCTTTTGCCTTCAGCTGCCAGGTTGCAGTGTCGATCTTCAGTTCCCTCAAATTCCGTTTAACGGTGTCCTTGTACCGTAGCCTTGGCCTCCCTCGGTTTCGTTTCCCTTCCTCCAGCTGTGAGTAGAGCAGATGCCTAGGGAGCCGCTCATGACTCATTCTCTCTACATGCCCGACCCATCTCAGGTTCGTTTGGGTTAAGATGTCATCCATCGATGGCAGTCCAGCACGACTTAGGACCTCTGTGTTCGGGATTTTCATCCCTAGTGATAATTTAACCAGTGTGGAAGTGAGTCATAGCCAATACAACAATGATAAACCACAGAGCATTTGTGTTCATTCAGACAGAAAACCTGAAGAGTTTTCCTGTCTGCGTATGCTTAGTGGTCATTTTGTTTCCCCAATATACAAATCAGAGCACTGGACAGCATACAGGTCTTTGGGGGGAACCGGCCTTTGTTTCAGGGTTTTACTTAGGGATGGGTATCGAATTTGGCTCTTCAATTGGTGTGACACGTAAAATCAAATGGTGCCATATTACAATACCTTTGTTGCTCGTGTCATGTCCGGTTGCAGACTAAACACTGGCATAAACACAGGCAACAATTGCTCAAGCAGCACTCAGAGCAGACTTAGACAAACTACCTCTAGGTAATGTTGCAATTTTAATGCCAACAAAGCAAGCATGTCTGAAAGAAAATGCTCGAACGTAAAGTAAGGCTCCATTTTTCCACAATGTGCCAACTTGATGCCTATTTATATTGGATTTGCCATATTGCTTGTATTCCGACACGTGGTTTCTACCCAAAAGTGAAAACCAGTGGTGGTCAACCAAACCAAGATGGATGTTGTACAGGAAGCAGTGCGTGAACTATCTGAGAAAAAAGAGGCTTATATCTTCCTGCAAAAAGCAAACACAAGCAACAAATCAAACTGTGCAATAGAATAGATCCCTATACTTTATCAACAAAAAGATTTGTCGAGTGATATCAAAGATTTCACTCCAAGACATATGGAGCTATTGTGCTCCAGACGCTATTCTACACGACAAAACGTGGAAACCTGGAAAAGCATGGAGGTCGACAACTTCTTTGTGTGTGGCTGGGTCAAGGAAATTGCTTTCAAGACTCTAAGTAAATCATGCCTCTTTTTTGCTCGGGTAAGGTTGCATTTCATGATTTAACCTCGCGTCTACTGATGTTTGTTGCTGTCGCACGCGCCGTTTACGAGTAGCATGTTTTCCCTGTCTTTATCAAAATATAACTATAGATGTCAACATTGAGTATGTGCTGAATGCTTCATTTATCATTGTTCAATCAATCAATCAAAGTTTACTTATATAGCCCTTAATCACAAATGTCTCAAAGGGCTGCACAAGCCACAAAGACATCCTAGGCCCAAAATCCACATCGGGGCAAAAAAAAACAAAAAAAAAACAAATGGGAACCTTGGAAGGGACCGCAGATGTGGGGATCCCACTCTGGGTGACCGGTGCAATGGATGCCGAGTAGATACGGTTAATAATGTGAGAGTCCAGTCCCTAGTGGGACCAGCAAGGGATCTTCTTGCATGTAGACACCTCGGGGCATACTTGCCAACCTTGAGACCTCCGATTTCGGGAGGTGGGGGGTCGGGGGTGTGGCGGGGTCGTGGTTAGGGGCGTGGTTAAGAGGGGAGGAGTATATTTACAGCTAGAATTCACCAAGTCAAGTATTTCGTATATATATATATATATATATATATATATATATATATATATACACACATATATAAGTAATACTTGACTTTCAGTGAATTCCAGCTATATATATATATATTTATTTTATTATATGTACAGTATATATAAATAAAAGAAATACTTGAATTTAAGTGTTCATTTATTTACACATATACACACACATAACACTCATCTACACATTGTTGAGTTAAGGGTTGAATTGTCCATCCTTGTTCTATTCTCTGTCACTATCTTTCTAACCATGCTGAACACCCTCTCTGATGATGCATTGCCGTGTGGCATGCACAAAAGTGCTTTCATCAAATGCACTAGAGTCTGGAATCTTCCATCTCTCCCTAGCATGGCCCAAAACCGGTCAATCTTTGCTTCCTGAGGAAGATCTTCACTGCCAAGAACTTGGTAGTCTACTACTTCTTCCCGGAGGCTATCCAGGTTCAATCGCAGCTGCGGCTTGGAACTTACAAGCGTATTTCTTCATCTTACTCGTCGTCGGCGTCGCCATGGCTGTATCTTCCTCGTTCTTCTGCTTCGTCTCCTTGTTGTGTGCGCAGTTGTGCACTGCACTCTCTGAAAGCCGTAGATGTTGTTGTCACATATGCATGTACAGTAGATGGCAGTATTGTCCTGTTTGAGAGTGTCACAACATTGCTGTTTACGGCAGACAAACTGCTTTACGGTAGACGAAAGCGTGACTGGTGTTGCTGTGTGTTGTTACCGCGCTGGGAGGACGTTAATGAAACTGCCTAACAATAAACCCACATAAGAAACCAAGAACTCGCCCTCGATCATTCTACAGTTATAACGTCATTGGGCAGGCACGCTGTTTATATTGTGGGAAAGCGGACGTGAATACAGGCTTTCCTCACTCAGGTCCGCACGGAGCTGGAGGGGGCGTGGCCTCCAGCTCCGCCTGAATTTTGGGAGATTTTCGGGAGAAAATTTGTCCCGGGAGGTTTTCGGGAGAGGCGCTGAATTTCGGGAATCTCCCGGAAAATCCGGGAGAGTTGGCAAGTATGCCTCGGGGCGAGGAGACGTCGTTGGTAAAAATGCCCCTGTGCCAACTTTTTTGGAAATATGTTGCTGCCATTAATTTCTAAGTTAATGATTATTTGCAAATCCTTTAAAATGTTTTAAAAACAAACAATAGAATTTTAAAAATAATTGTAAAATGAACTGGGAGGCAGTGAAGGGATGCTAAAATGAGGATAATGTGCTCATGTTCTTAGTGCCAGTTAAAAGACGAGCAGTAGTATTTTGGACTAGCTGCAATAGAGAGATTGAGGTCCGGTTCATTCCAACATAGAGTGAGTTGCAGTAGTCGTAACGTGATGAAATAAAAGCATGGATTACCCGCTCAAAGTCGTTAAAAGATAAAACTGATTACATTTTTGTTAAAAGTCTTAGTTGATAAAAAACTGGAGTGTACAGAGTTATTAGTCTGCTGTTTCAATTTAGAATCCTTGTCGAACTTAGAACTAAGATTTGTGACTGTGGGTTTAAAATAAGGCATCAGGGAGTCCAGATAACAGGGGTGAACATTCTTTTTTATTTTTGAGTCAAATAAAATTATTTCCGTCTTGTTCTCATTTAAGTTTAGAAAGTTTGCCGCCAACCATGCTTTTATGTCAAGACACTTTAAAAGTGATTTTAAACTTTTGTCACTTTTCCTTTTTAGAGGGACATAGATTTGCGTATCATCAGCATAAAGATGATGCGATATATTATTGGGGGGGGGGGCGTGGCCTGCGGACCTGGAGCGAAGCAGGGTGTGCCAGGACCGGCTTTGAGATCAGCGACAGGTGATGAGACGAGCAGGCCCAGGTGGGCCATCTACGCACCTATCGCTGATCTCGAAGCCGGTCCTGGCACACCCCGCTTCGCTGCAGGTCCGCAGGCCACGCCCCCATCCCCCCCACAATTATTTATACTATATGTATTAAATGTGTTGAATGGGCAGGATGTACATTGAAATCAGGATTGGTCCAAGGATCGAACCCTGAGGGACACCACAGGAAAAGGTAGAACAGGTTGAAGGGGAATTTATCAATTTGGAACTTAAACATTCTGTTTGTCAGGTATGACCTGAGCCATTTCAAGTGTGTGCCTCTTAAACCCACACATTGTTCTAAGCGACTAATGCAAGTTGTGTGATCCACTGTGTCGAATGCAGCAGTTAGATGCAAAATAATTAAAATGGCAGAATCGCCAGCATCAATGGATATTAAGAGGTCGTTAAAAACCCTTAAAAGTGCAGATTCGGTGCTATGAAAGGTTTTGAAATCGGACTGAAAAACATCAGGAATAGCGTGCAAATCAAGATAAGACTGTAATTGTAAAAGCACAGCTTTCTCTAAAGACTTGGAAATAAAAGGAAGCTTCGAAACGGGTTTAAAATTTGATAAAATAAAAATTCCTTCAAATTTGGTAATGAAAACTACAACTAAGGCGCACATTGCAATCAATCAGTTAGTGTGTACTAAGTGCAATACTTATAGTACAAACACTTTGTAGGGCGCAACAAAAAACTGGATTGGCACATTCAGCTTAACGGCAAAAGCTACTTCCGAGCTAGGTAACAAACCATAGTCTATAGTGCCATCTAACGTCTTGGAATAGCCACTGCATGCAAAGTCTACTATATGATACTTGCACATGAGACTCAGAAATGTACTAAGAAAACAATGTATAACAACTGGAGAGCACAGGTATCATAATTAGCTCATTTTTAAATGAATCGCAGCATCAACGGATATTAAGAGGTCGTTAAAAACTAGGGATGTCCGATAATGGCTTTTTGCCGATATCCGATATTTCGATATTGTCCAACTCTTTAATTACCGATACCAATATCAACCGATATATGCAGTCGTGGAATTAACACATTGTTATGCCTAATTTGGACAACCAGGTATGGTGAAGATACGGTACTTTTTAAAAAAATTAATAAAATAAGATAAATAAATTAAAAACATTTTCATGAGTGTGAATGGGAGAGGGAAAAAAACGATACCGATATTTTCCGATATTACCGTATTTTCCGCACCATAAGGCGCCCTGGGTTATAAGCCGCGCCTTCAATGAACGGCATATTTCAAAACTTTGTCCACCTATAAGCCGCCCCGTGCTGTAAGCTGCATCTAACTGCGCTAAAGGAATGTCAAAAAAACAGTCAGGTCAGTCAAACTTTAATAATATATTAAAAACCAGCGTTCTAACAACTCTGTTCACTCCCAAAATGTACGCAAATGTGCAATCACAAACATAGTAAAATTCAAAATAGTGCAGAGCAATAGCAACATAATGTTGCTCGAACGTTAATGTCACAACACACAAAATAAACATAACGCTCACTTTCTGAAGTTATTCTTCATTCATAAATCCCTCGAATTCTTCTCCTTCGTGTCCGAATTGAAAAGTTGGGCGAATGTGGGATCCAAAATGGCCGTCTCGTCGAAGAAATCGGAGTCAGTGTCGCTGTTGTCCAGCAGTTCTGTGAATCCTGCCTTCCGGAAAGCTCGGACCACAGTTGTGACCGAAATATCTGCCCAGGCATTTACGATCCACTGGCAGATGTTGGCGTCGTCTGGCGCTGCCTCCCTGTCTTAGTGAAGGTGTGTTCGCCTTCTGTCATCCATTGTTCCCACGCAGTTAGCAGTCTAGCTTCGAATGCCCTGTTGACACCAATATGTAGCAGCTGGAGGTCTTTTGTCAATCCACCCGGAATGACGGCGAGTATTGAATTAAGCGCGTAAGCGTGTCTCTTAATGTGATGTTATGAGCTAGCAAATATAACAACTACACTACCCAGCATGCAACGATAGTGACGAGCATGCGCGGTAGCCCTGAGAAGCGTTGTATGCTGGCAGTTAGAATGTGGTTATGAGCACGCTGTGAGTAAACGTTGAGAACTCAGTTAACACGCCTCGTCTGCATTATTTATAATTAGACAGACAACACACTTAATAGGAGCCATTTTGGGGTCTTTACATAAACACACAAATGGAAATGAAACGTCACATATCCCAGCATGCACCGCGCGCTTCTTCTACGGGGAAAAAAGATGGCGGCTGTTTACCGTAGTTGCGAGACCGAAACTTTATGAAAATGAATCTTAATATTTATCCATATATAAAGCGCACTGGGTTAAAAGGCGCACTGTCAGCTTTTGAGAAAATTTGTGGTTTTTAGGTGCGGCTAATAGTGCGGAAAATACGGTACATTTTAACGCATTTATCTACATCTCTATTAAAAACCCTTAAAAGTGCAGATTCGGTGATATGAAAGGTTTTAAAATCGGACTGAAAAACGTCAAGAAAAGCGTGCAAATCAAGATAAGACCTTAATTGTAAAAGCACAGCTTTCTCTAAAGACTACTAAAGAGCACTAATCAGGGGCTCTCTGATTACTGTTCAGCAGCAGGTGAACGTGCCGAACACTAACCAGAGGCAGGTGAACCCAATCAGTACCAATGGTAACCAAAACAAACCCAGGGGTGCAACCAAAACAGGAACTGAGGGAGTTCAAAACTAACAGAACATGACTGAACAAAACATGATCCGGGCCACGGATCATGACAGGTTGGTTAATAATTACCATTCATTTCTCAGAAATACCTGATTTTTATATGGAATTATCTATTCTAAATGATGAGTAATAGCAATAAAAGGAACTCAATGCTATACCTTTGGTAAAAAATTGCCAAAAGACGATGGGAAATCCTTACAGCTACATTGTTAAAGGCCTACTGAAACCCACTGCTACCGACCACGCAGTCTGATAGTTTATATATCAATGATGAAATCTTAACATTGCACACAAAAGCTTACTAAAGTGCAATTTTAAATTTTGCACGAAATATCCTGCTGAAAACGTCTCTGTATGATGACGCCGGCGCGTGACGTCACGGATTGTAGAGGACATTTTGGGAGAGCATGGTGGCCAGCTATTAAGTCGTCTGTTTTCATCGCAAAATTCCACAGTATTCTGGGCATCTGTGTTGGTGAATCTTTTGCAATTTGTTCAATGAACAATGGAGACAGCGAAGAAGAAAGCTGTAGGTGGGAAGCGGTGCATTGCGGGCGGCTGCAGCAACACAAACACAGCCGGTGTTTCATTGTTTACATTCCCGGAAGATGACAGTCAAGCTTTACCATTGGCCTGTGGAGAACTGGGACAACAGAGACTCTTACCAGGAGGACTTTGAGTTGGATGCGCAGACGCGGTACCGTAAGTACGCATGCAGCTGCGGCTTCCAAACATTTGATCGCTTGCCCGTACCGCTATGTGCATGTCACATACGTAACTTTGGGGACTTTGGGGAAATATATGTGCTGTATGAACTTTGGGGAGGTGAACGGTACTTTGGGCCGTGGGATTGAGTGTGTTGTGCAGGTGTTTGAGTTGTATTGGCGGGTTATATGGATGGGAGGGGGGGGGTGTTTGTTATGCGGGATTAATTTGTGGCATATTAAATATAAGCCTGGTTGTGTTGTGGCTAATAGAGTATATATATATGTCTTGTGTTTATTTACTGTTTTAGTCATTCCCAGCTGAATATCAGGTCCCACCCGCCTCTCACAGCATCTTCCCTATCTGAATCGCTCCCACTGCCCTCGAGTTCTTCACTCTCACTTTCCTCATCCACAAATCTTTCATCCTCGCTCAAATTAATGGGGAAATCGTCGCTTTCTCGGTCCGAATCGCTCTCGCTGCTGGTGGCCATGATTGTAAACAATGTGCAGATGTGAAGAGCTCCACAACCTGTGACATCACGCGCATATCGTCTGCTACTTCCGGTAGAGGCAAGGCTTTTTTATCAGCGACCAAAAGTTGCGAACATTATCGTCGATGTTCTCCACTAAATCCTTTCAGCAGAAATATGGCAATATCGCGAAATGATCAAGTATGACACATAGAATGGACCTGCTATCCCCGTTTAAATAAGAAAATCGCATTTCAGTAGGACTTTAATGATTTACACCTGTGATTATTAGTTGCTCTTCTAGAAGCTGCTGAGTGTTGGAAAACCTTCCAAAGGGCATTTTCCAAGTGCTCATCATCCTCCCCCTTCCTAAGCGGATTGGGGCTATGTTTTGACGTTTTGGCAGCCTCAGTTAGTGATAAGAGTGACCTCACAAGCGACCTGGCAGAAAGCTTCTGGACAGCACTGACCTCTCTTTGGGGAATTTGGCAGTATGTGCTTGCACTTTAGAGGAATATATGGGTATTTCGGTCCGGTTAATCAACAGTTTACACAAAATAAAAAAACTTGTCTCCTGCTACTAATAGTGTTCAAAGTTCTACAAAGTTTGAAAGTATGTTTAACATGGATTAAAAAGCCATTTGGCAGGAAATATCAGAATAAGCATGCAGATGAGGGGGAGAAAAAAAACTAGCCGTTTCTCTTTGCTTCAAGGTTTGATTTAATTCAAAGAAAAGAAAACAGCATTTTAGTTCTCAGCAGCCTTAAAAAAGTGACACTAATTAAGGCCTAGCGTCTGGACAGACGTCAAGCGCAGCAATGAAATAAATTATTGACAAAAGAAAACTGTCTCCGGCAATTTGAATGTAGCTGTCACCATCTAATTTGTTCATTTTTTTTTAACCATTGAAAGAGGGTAGCAATTTGCTCAGCCCGGAGAGGACATTTCAACCCCAGGAGAAGTGACATGTGGAGTGGGCCTCTGCACCACCAGACCCAATTCATTCTCAACACACTTTTAATGGAAGCCTGTAATTTAGATCAGTGAAGAGGGCCCCGGCGCACACCATCATAGCACGGCATTTATGACAGGGGTCACCGCTGAAGAATTTAAGCACTATTAAAACATATTACTCTCCAGCAGACACCAAATATCATCTTCCATTTATTTATTTTTTTTGGGTTCTCAACTTTATGGCTCCCTTACTGGAAGAACAGCAAGTGCAAAAAAGAACTTCAACTCATTACTCTCTTGCAGTGACGTGCGGTGAGGTTGATGACTGGTGAGGCACTGACTTCATCACAGTCAGATTTACAAACATATGAACCCTAAAGAGTATCTTATTCACCATTTGATTGGCAGCAGTTAACGGGTTATGTTTAAAAGCTCATACCAGCATTCTTCCCTGCTTGGCACTCAGCATCAAGGCTTGGAATTGGGGGTTAAGTCACCAAAAATTATTCCCGGGCGCGGCGCCGCTGCTGCCCACTGCTCCCCTCACCTCCCAGGGGGTGATCAAGGGGATTGGTCAAATGCAGAGGACAAATTTCATTACACCTAGTGTGTGTGTGTGACAATCATTGGTACTTTAACTTAACTTTAACTTAACTGTAGCACACAAAAAAGCACATTTAATTAAAAAAAACGTTATTATGGTCTTACCTTTACTTATAATAAAATAAATCCATGAGCCGCTATTGTGCTGGATTAATGCAATCCCTGACGAGAGTGTTATATCAACTAAAGCCCTCACTTAAACTTTCCACGTGCAAGATTGAATCTATTTAAAAAAGTGTAACCGAGGGTTTATAAATGTCGCCTATACTGTATGAAACTACAAAATAACAAACACGGAGGCTCCAGTTTACACGAGGACCACTTTATTTACCTTCTTTCAAAAACTTCCGCTCCACTCCAACGTGTCGTCACTTCCGCTCTTGGCGCCTTCAAAATAAGAGCTCAAGGCATATACTGTATAACAGCGCATAACAGGAACTTAACATCACAAAGAGGAAAGCCCATAAAAATAGGTTACAAAAGTTATTTAATAAGAAGCCAAAAAGTGCAAAAACAATAATGTTCGTGTTGGAGGAGTTGTGAATTAGGTACCCCTGCAGTCTGCAGGTGTACCTTATGTTGTGGCCCTGCAGTCATTCACAACTCCTCCAACACGAACATTATTGTTTTTGCACTTTTTGGCTTCTTATGAAATAACTTTTTTAAATAGATTCAATCTTGCACGTGGAAAGTTTAAGTGTGGACTTTAGTTGATATAACACTCCCGTCAGGGGTTGCCGTGCATTCTACGGCGGGGGTGCAGGAGGCGAGCCTCAGCCAGTGCGTCTTTTGCAGCCGTTTTATGATCGCTCAGCACAAGAAATACGTTACACACATACAGTTGTTGACAAAATACACTGCACATTATATACCTCAGCTAACTAAACTATGGAAATGTATAATATAGTTCATATAGCAATACGGTCTCACTGCACAGCAGGCCAGCAGTTAGCCGAGTTCGCAATCCATGGTGAGGCACAATTGAGTGATGTGCCTCAACCGTCTCTTCTCAGTATTTGAACGGCAAATGTGAAAATTCAGCGATTTTAAATAAAAATAATCTAAAACTGGTGAAGTTAAATGGAAAATAACTTTATA
Organism: Nerophis lumbriciformis; assembly: GCF_033978685.3. NCBI lineage: Eukaryota > Metazoa > Chordata > Actinopteri > Syngnathiformes > Syngnathidae > Nerophis > Nerophis lumbriciformis. The sequence goes on along the minus strand of NC_084570.2, from coordinate 7,547,732 downwards.
GTATAATCACTGGATACATATAACAATTTAATAAAAAATAAAAAAATTTACATTTTTCTTTCCTAGTGACTGCACGTCACTGCTCTCTTGCTATTTCAGTCTGACACAGTGGATTCCGATAACTACTTTAATGCATGTACATCGTCCGTGTGATTTGGGGAAAGTGATGAGTTGTTTTGGTCACGAGAGGCGCAATTTTATTAACTGGCCACGTAAACGGAGTGGACTCACCTGAGCTCGCAGCTTCCTCTTTGTTATGCCGTGTTGGCGCTAGGAATTTTCAAAATGGGGTGCCAGGGACCCCATCAAGTCTTAAAAATGGGTTCCCACAGTAAATGTTTGGGGTCCCACTGTTTTGTAAGGGTTCGATCAAACCCAGGTTAAGAACCACTGGTATAGACCATATATATAATAATAAACAATTCTAATAAACTATAGAATGGTGTGTGTGACAAACTCCAAAAGGGAATGGGTGATGTGTAGTATTTAACTGGAGGGTTATACCGTAAATGTTGGAGGTGCGTGTTTAGAGGAGCGGTGCTGTCCGACAAGGGCAAGGCAGGCAGGGTTGTCCAGGGGCGGAAGCTGGGTTGAGGGGCAGGAGCGGGTCGTCGTAGTCCGGGGGCAAGCGAGGCGTTTAGAACCAGGAAGCGCGAGGGAGGCAGGGAAGACCAGGGAGCACAAGACGCACAGCTTGACTCGGGGATGTACACAGGGAACTGCGGGGTGAGGGAGGACACGACAATCAACGCAGGGAAAGCACAGAGATCAGGACAGAGAGAGAGGGCATAAACATACTTGCCAACCTTGAGACCTCCGATTTCGGGAGGTGGGGGGGGCGGGGGGCGGTGCCAGGGTGGGACGGGGGCGTGGCTGGGGGCGTGGCTAAAAGGGGAGGAGTATATGTACAGCTAGAATTCACCAAGTCAAGTATTTCATATATATATATATATATATATATATATATATATATATATATAAGAAATACTTTTTTCAGTGAATTCTAGCTATATATATATATATATACATATACATATATATATATATATATATATATATATATATATATTTATTTATTTTATTATATGTATATATATACATATATATGTATTTTATATATATATATATATATATATATATATATATATATATATATATATATATATATATATATATATATATATATATATATAATAAATACTTGAATTTCAGTGTTCATTTATTTACACCTATACACACACATAACACTCATCTACTCATTGTTGAGTTAAGGGTTGAATTGTCCATCCTTGTTCTATTCTCTGTCACTATTTTTCTAACCATGCTGAACACCCTGTCTCTGATGATGCATTGATGTGTGGCACGCACAAAAGTGCTTTCATCAAATGCACTAGATGGCAGTATTGTCCTGTTTAAGAGTGTCACAACATTGCTGTTTATGGCAGACGAACTGCTTTACGGTATACAAAAACGTGACTGCTGTTGTTGTGTGTTGTTGCCGCGCTGGGAGGACGTTAATGAAACTGCCTAACAATAAACCCATGAGGACCTGAGTCCGCCTGAATTTCGGGAGATTTTCGGGAGAGGCGCTGAATTTCGGGAGTCTCCCGGAAAATCCGGGAGTGTTGGCAAGTATGGGCATAAAGCTTGTGTCGGCTTACGGTACAGAAGACTATATTCTGGCGCCGGCATGCCAGGTTGTGCAGGCTTATGAAGGCAGCTTGATCATTACGGGCAGGTGTACTGATTGCCGGTGAATGATTGCAGCTGGCGGCTGCTGCAGGGCGGAGACGCGCGCGGCCGTGGCCGTGTCCCGAGGTGAGACAATCAGAGCGCGAGGATGAGGGCGCATTCCATAGCGTATCAATCAATCAATCAATCAATGTTTATTTAAATCAATGTTTATTTATATAGCTCTAAATCAGTGTCTCAAAGAGCTGCACAAGCCACAATGACAGCCTCGGTACAGAGCCCACATAAGGGCAAGGAAAAACTCACCCATACAAATGAGTTTTAAGATGGGACTTAATCATTAAGTAATAATCAATCAATCAATCAATCTTTATTTATATAGCCCTAAATCGCAAGTGTCTCAAAGGGCTGCACAAGCCACAACGACATCCTCGGTACAAAGCCCACATACGGGCAAGGAAAAACTCACCCCAGTGGGACGTCGATGTGAATGACTATGAGAAACCTTGGAGAGGACCGCATATGTGGGTAACCCCCCCCCCCCTCTAGGGGAGACCGAAAGCAATGGATGTCGAGTGGGTCTGACATAATATTGTGAGAGTCCAGTCCATAGTGGATCCAACATAATAGTAAGAGTCCAGTCCATAGTGGGGCCAGCAGGACACCATCCCGAGCGGAGACGGGTCAGCAGCGCAGAGATGTTCCCAGCCGATGCACAGGCGAGCGGTCCACCCCGGGTCCCGACTCTGGACAGCCAGCACTTCATCCATGGCCACCGGACCTGTGCCCCCCCCCCCCTCAAGGAAAAGGGGAGCAGAGGAGAAAAGAAAAGAAACGGCAGATCAACTGGTCTAACAGGGGGGCTATTTAAAGGCTAGAGTATACAAATGAGTTTTAAGATGGGACTTAAATGCTTCTACTGAGGTAGCATCTCTAATTGTTACCGGGAGGGCATTCCATAGTACTGGAGCCCGAATAGAAAACGCTCTATAGCCCGCAGACTTTTTTTGGGCTCTAATAATAAAGACCACAATCTTGTTTAGGGCCACACAAAGCCTACATTCTACACTTGGGAAGTACACTGGAAGCATGTTGCAGCCTTGAGAAAAAAAAAAAAGCTCTCAGGTTACTTTTGTTCTGCGTGTGCTGAGCCAGCATCCTGTGTGGGTGCAGCTTGTGTCAGGCCTGTGCCATGTTGATTCATGGTGGCGGACGCTAATTCCATGGCAAATGATGCTATTATTCAGGGGCTCAAATTGAATTACTCCATCCATTGGATCTGCTTAACATTTTCCCCGTGGATAGTTTAGCAACCGGTGTAATCTCCCCTACTTACTTACAAGCTCGGTTTGTCACGCCAGGCGTTCTGTCTCCCTCCCGCCGACCGGGGGCCTTACTTTGAGGCAGTGCTGCAGTGAAATCACATGATTCATCCTTCGTGCGCCCACAAACACTGAGCGGTAAACACATTAATACCTGGAAGCGGGTAGGCGTTGGAAGATGGCACACCAGACTGCAACAATGTTGAGGTCGGATGAAACAAGAGATGACAGAAAGATGCGGGGGTGGGGGGAAATACCTCAAATAAACAAAAGTGAAACTGTAGCATTAAGAAAAATCAATTAGCAGGCATTTAATTAGCTTTTGAATGTGTTTTGTACTACCCTTTACTGTATTTCTGTTTTTATCCAACCGGGTGGCTTGGTTTCATGCCTTTCTAAAATGTATTTTGTGTCTGTGTGACCCCATTCTGTCAAACTCTGCATCTATATTTTGGTTGTTTTATGACAGAACACACACTCAAAGACACATTCCTATTTTTGTCTTTGTCCCCTTTCTTTAACGCAACTGTCCTCAATCCATGCAAGTTTTCGCAGCAGTTTTTTTAAACTTTGTTTACCGTTGTTGTCGCCTTCGCTTGCAACACTCGGTTGAACACTGTCAATGTTGCAAACGGAGCTGGAAGTCGCTCCCCTGTGGAGTATAGCTGGGAGATGAATGAGTAAATTCAAACATTTACCAGCATATACGACTTTAAAGGGGAACATTATCACCAGACCTATGTAAGCGTCAATATATACCTTGATGTTGCAGAAAAAAGACCATATATTTTTTTAACGATTTCCGAACTCTAAATGGGTGAATTTTGGCAAATTAAACGCCTTTCTATTATTCGGGAAGCAATCCGCCATTTTCTCCGCACACTTTACCGACGAAAGCTATGCTACGACAGAGATGGCAAGAATGTGTGGATATCCTGCGACACTCAAAGCAGATGCATTTCCAACGATAAAGTCAAAGAAATCTGCCGCCAGACCCCCATTGAATCTGCCGGAGTGTGTGAGCAATTCAGGGACAAAGGACCTCGGTAGCACAGCAAGCAATGGCGGCAGTTTGTTCCCGCAGACGAGCGAGCTAAACCCCCCTGGATGTCTTGGCTCAAACCGATTCTACCGTCCCTTATGCCACCGAAGATGATCAAGAGAAGAATATCGACCCTAGCTTACCTGGCCTGCTGACATCAACTCCAAAACTGGACGGATCAGCTTTCAGGAAAAGAGCGCCGATGAGGGTATGTCTACAGAATATATTAATTGATGAAAATTGGGCTGTCTGCACTCTCAAAGTGCATGTTGTTGCCAAATGTATTTCATATGCTGTAAACCTAGTTCATAGTTGTTAGTTTCCTTTAATGCCAAACAAACACATACCAATCGTTGGTTAGAAGGCGATCGCTGAATTCGTCCTCGCTTTCTCCCGTGTCGCTGGCTGTCGTGTCATTTTCGTCGGTTTCGCTTGCATGCGGTTCAAACCGATATGGCTCAATAGCTTCAGTTTCTTCTTCAATTTTGTTTTCGCTACCTGCCTCCACACTACAACCATCCGTTTCAATACATGCGTAATCTGTTGAATCGCTTAAGCCGCTGAAATCCGAGTCTGAATCCGAGCTAATGTCGCTATACCTTGCTGTTCTATCCGCCATGTTTGTTTGTATTGGCATCACTGTGTGACGTCACAGGAAAATGGACGGGTGTATATAACGATGGTTAAAATCAGGCACTTGGAAGCTTTTTTTTAGGGATATTGCGTGATGAGTAAAATTTTGAAAAAAACTTCGAAAAATAAAATAAGCCACTGGGAACTGATTTGTTATTGTTTTAACCCTTCTGAAATTGTGATAATGTTCCCCTTTAAAGCGGTATAGCTCGGTTGGTAGAGTGGTCGTGCCAGCAACTTGAGGGTTCCAGGTTCGAGCCCCGCTTTCGCCATCCTAGCCACTGTCGTTGTGTCCTTGGGCAAGACACTCCCAGTGCCACCCACACTGGTTTAAATGTAACTTAGATATTGGGTTTCACTATGTAAAAGCGCTTTGAGTCGCTAGAGAAAAGCGCTATATAAATATAATTCACTTCACTTCACTTAAGTCGTCCAGTTACCTGAATAATGGTGGAAAACTTGAAACTGCAATGACACCATTTATAATGTACAAGCCGCGAATGCGGTCAAAAGGAGCACAAATGTCAGGCAGATAGATTTACCTGTGTCAAGGCCGGGGCGCATTCCAATGCTTGTCACACCTCGGTACACGCCCACGGCCGTGCACATCCAGGGACGCACCGCGCGCGTCTCCGCCCTGCAGCAGCCGCCAGCTGCAATCATTTACCGGCAATCAGTGCACCTGCCTCTAACGATCAAGCTGCCTTCTTAAGCCTTCACAAGCTGCCATGCCGCGCCGGAATATAGTCTTCTGTACCGTAAGCCGATACCCAGCTTTATGCTATCTCTCTCTCTCTCTCTCTCTCTCTACTGTCTCGCTCCGTGTTTCATTGTTCTTCCTTGTCCTTCCACTGTCTGCCCTTGTTCCTGTGTTGGCGAGCTTTGCGTCTCGTCACCTTTTTTGTTCCCTTGCTTCCCGGACTGCCCTTTTGGATTCTCGACCTCCCGCTTGGAAACGGATCTTGTCTCTTTTCTCCTGCCCTGGATCATCTGCCTGCCCCACGGACTTCCGGTTCCTTCGCTCTCGTTCAACATTTACTGTAACATTCAACAGCTAATCCACACACATAGTCTTACACACTCTTGGATTTTGTCACACTCCATTTCCTTAGTTAGTATAGTTGATATGGTCTATATATATAATAAAAACATAGAGCTACATCGTCCCCTAGTGTCTGAGCCGTCATCTCCTCCTGTTAAACCAGAACAACCTGTGCTTTAATTTAGAGACGTAATTACTTTCTGCAAGCAAGGAAACATGGACAATTACTGTATACAATCCCTGGTGGTGTTGTGGTATTTTTGTGCAGAGGGCACAATGAACTGGGTGAAAAACATGGCCCTGGAGTTTTTAGTCCAGACAGGGTTACTACTAAAATCAACGTGTATTTTTGAATTTGCTAATAAATCAATGTGATTTATTTAAAAAAAATTGTAGTGGCTGCTGTTGGTAGGAGCTCTGTTCTCTTGTGTCATCCTTTTGTGTTCCTGGTGTTTCCCTCTTGTTTTCATGTGGGGTTTTTTTGCCTTTTGATTCGGGACCCTCTGGGACGGTGTGACAAGGGGTGGCACTTTTGTGGCTTCTGCGGTGCCTTTTTGTAAACTTCTGGATCTGCTTTCCGGGAGCCTTTTGGCCATAGAGACCAGCTGCTGGGTCTCTGCCACACCAGAGTCCGTTTGGAGAGACTGGAGGCGATGCGGATGAAGAGACAGAGCTAAGAGCCAGGATGGACAAGCTTCACAGTGTCTTGGCTGAATGCTCTTGGTTGCTTTGTTGGGTCTGCTCCTGTCCCTGGCCATGCATCCCCTACCCCAGGAACACCGCAGATGCCACCACAGTGTATATGTTTTTGTTGTTTTTTGTTGTTTTACTTTTGTGGCTGTGTGTAGAAATGGCTGGTTGCATCAGCTCTGCTCTTTTAATGTCTCTAAAGACCATTGTGTTCTTTGATGTTTCCCTCTTACACACATGTATGCTATGGCTATGAGGTTTTATTTCCCTTGGCCTCAGTCTGGACCCCCTCTATAGGGGCCCAGGCATAGACTGATTCCCCCCCCCAGTGTTTACCTGTTTCTTCCCTTTTTTGTAAGGGCTGCCGGAAGTTAGCAGACCCGTCAGAGATCCTGTTCTGTCTCCCTGTAATGTTTGTCTGCTCTTGAATGGGATCGTGCCGAAAATCTTAATTTCCCCTCAGGGATTATTAAAGTATTTCTGATTCTGATTATGTAAGTGTAACCCACTTAGTTCAGTACCCGCTCTCTGCTCTGCCCGGGACTCGAACCTGTGAGAGACGAGTATGCTAGCTATACCAAGCTATCAATAATTCTCTGAAGATTGTGAGGGAGTGAGGCTTACCAACATACACATGGCCCAGACACACTGACTTGCCTTTGTTACATACAGTGCATCCAAAAAGTATTCACAGCACTTCACTTGTTCCACATTTTGTTATTTAACAGCCTTATTCCAAAAGTGTTTGGCCTCAAAATCCTACAATACAATACCCAATAATGACAATGTGAAAATGTTTTGTTTTTTTTAAGTTTGCAAATGTATTTAAAGAATAAATAAATATCACATGTACATTAGTTTTTACAGCCTTTGTTGATGCACCTTTGACAGTAATTACAGCCCCAAGTCTTTCTGAATACGATGCCACAAGCTTGGCACACCTTTCTTTGGGCAGTTTCGCCCATTCCTCTTTGCAGCGCCTCTCATCCTCCATTGGGTTGGATGAGAAGCATTGTTTTTTTATCCAGGATGTCTCTGTACATTGCTGCATTCATATTTCCCCCTATCCTGACTAGTCTCCCAGTTATTGCCACTGAAAAACAACCCCAGAGCATGATGCTGCCACCACCCTGTTTCACTTCAGGGGTGGTATTGGCCTGGTGATGAGCAGTGCCTGGTTTCCTCCAAACACGATGCCTGGCATTCACACCAAAGAGGTCAATCTTTTTCTCATCAGACCAGAGTATTTTGTTTCTCATGGTATGAGAGTATTTTATGTGCATTTTGGCTAAATTTTTTACCAAGAAATGGGTTCTGTCTGGCCACTATACCATACAGGCCTGACTGATGGTTTGCTACAGAGACGGAGGTCTTTCTAGAAGGTTCTCCTCTATCCACAGATAATGGCTGTAGCTCTGACAGAGTGACCATTGGGTTCTTAGTCACCACCCTGACTACAATAAGATGTATGTAACAATGTACAGAGGCATCCTGGATGAATACCAATGGTTCTCATTCAACCAGCTTGAGAGGTTCTGCAAAGAGGAATAGGTGAACCTGCCCAAAAATAGATCCGCCACAGTAAGCCACGACAATGCACATTGATAATCATATCAAATGTAAATGTGCCAGATTGTAGCCAAAGGCTAATTTCCATCTGCAGTTCATAGTATATATCATCAACCCGGGCCCTGCGATGAGGTGGCCACTTGTCCAGGGTGTACCCCACCTACCGCCCGAATGCAGCTGAGATAGGCTCCAGCGACCCCGAAAGGGATAAGCAGTAGGAAATGGATGGATTAATGGATGGATGGATCATCAACCCGCTGAGGATTGTCTCATCCTAGAGGAATTAGCCCATGCCTCCCATTAATTCAGCGTTATGGTGAGTTGTATTTTTCATGCACTTATTTTTGTTGTAGTTATCTGCCACACATAAAAGGCCGGTCCGTGAAATGAATGCCAAATATTAACCGGGCACTGGTGCGAACAAGGTTGGGGACACCTGGTCTGGAACAGAGGTGTCACAAATGGCTACACAGAGGGCCAAAATTCAAATCACACTAAAAGTGATCACAGACTGCAGTGTACTGTGATCGGTACATACTCCATGGTTGCGAGAACTTCCGCATCTTAGTTTTCTGTGAAATTTCAGTGAAACACTGTAATACCCACAATCCCTGCGCAGTTTTAAATTTTTTTCTTATGGCTTGATGCACTGACCGCGAGCTGTTTTGCCTTCTTGTTTTGCAAAACAATGAACTCAAGAAACTGTCGGTGGTATTTACAGACATTAAATGCCACAAGAGACGAAGAGGGGGAGTATTTTCGGCGAGTTGTGTTCGCCAACAGCTGCCCCAGGCAAAATGTTGCAGCAAGTCCAGTCAGGCAAATCAACTGTTTTAGAAACTGTCTCAAAGGTGAGTCATGGAAAACATTTCATTCATACATTGGCCTGATTTAAATTTGATGGTATGTTTTGGTGGTAAAATGCAAATCGGTGTCCTATGTAATGCAGGTCGATTGTGAAAAATTATTGCTGAACAGTCTTTTGTGTGGCATAAGTGCACAAAGGAGAGTCTGCGCGGTCATAGAATTTCAACTTTGCGCGCACAGGCTCGACGAACATCTGTTTTGAGTTCCGTGTACGTTCCATCTCAGTATGTTTTGGCCTTTAAGATCACGGACCCGGCAGGAGTAATTGACCCCATTGATAGAAGGGTTAGTGCAATGCATCCTATTACTACCACGGTGGCCTGCAGTAATAGATCTACCGTAAATATAACACAGACCAACCAAATCTCTGGATACATTTCAAAAAGTCTGTTAGCCACAGTTGTACACAATGACACATTAAATATTTACACAGGCGCTTGTGTTCATTTACAATTTTACTTAAAGACAGTGCCTGTAACACATCTTACTTAATCCTCCTCATGCCGCTAAAGTATATATAATAAATACTACACGGTCTAGCTCCATCCTATCTTGCCGATTGCATTGTACCCTACGTCCCGGCAAGAAATCTGCGTTCAAAGAACTCTGGCTTATTAGTGATTCCCAGAGCCCAAAAACAGTCTGCGGGCTATAGAGCGTTTTCTATTCGGGCTCCAGTACTATGGAATGCCCTTCCGGTAACAGTTAGAGATGCTACCTCAGTAGAAGCATTTAAGTCCCATCTTAAAACTCATTTGTATACTCTAGCCTTTAAATAGACCCCCTTTTTCGACCAGTTGATCTGCCGTTTCTTTTCCTTTCTCTTCTGCTCCCCCTATCCCTTGTGGAGGGGGAGACACAGGTCCGGTGGCCATGGATGAAGTGCTGGCTGTCCAGAGTCGGGACCCGGGGTGGACCGCTCGCCTGTGTATTGGTTGGGAACATCTCTGCGCTGCTGACCCTTCTCCGCTCGGGATGGTTTCCTGCTGACCCCACTATGGACTGGACTCTTACTATTATGTTGGAGCCACTATGGACTGCACTCTCACAATATTATGTCAGACCCACTCGACATCTATTGCATTCGGTCTCCCCTAGAGGGGGGGAGTTGCCCACATATGCGGTCCTCTCCAAGGTTTCTCATAGTCATTCACATCGACGTCCCACTGGGGTGAGTTTTTCCTTGCCCTTATGTGGGCTCTGTACCGAGGATGTCGTTGTGGCTTGTGCGCAGCCCTTTGAGACACTTGTGATTTAGGGCTATATAAATAAACATTGATTGATTGATTGAATGTCATCTTTTTCGGCCTGTTAGTGATTTATGTGGCTGTTTCCTTTTTCAATGGCTGTATTGATCACCTTCGGCATTCTGTCATGTATTTTTCATGACGAGGGTGAGTCCATAACAAGCTAAATAGCTTACTATACAATTGTGCAAGTGTGTTTGACTTAATGTGAACAATATCGTTTGTCCACTGCGACACGTTCAACAATTTAATTGGTCTGATGTGACAAAGGCAAAACTTTTTGTCTGCATGTGAAGCTTGTAACCTAGAAAAAATCTATATCCGTATCCATGGCTTTCGCCCGGAAAAAGGTGGAGAGCCATCTACGGGTTTGGGAGAAGATCCTGCCTCAAGCACTTCGGGGTCTTCTTCACAAGTGGGGGGAGAGTGGATCGTGAGATCGACAGACGGATCAGTGCCGTGTCTGCAGTGATGCGGACTCTGCATTGGTCCGTCGTGGAGCTAAACCAGTCGATCTACGTCTCCATCCCCACTGATGGTCATGAACTCTGGGTTATGACCGAAAGGACAAGATCACAAGTACAAGCAGAAGAAATTAGTTTCCTGCGTCCGGTGGCGGGGATCTCCCTTAGAGATGGGGTGAGAAGCTCTGTCATTCGGGAGAAGCTCAGAGAAAGCCACTGCTTCCCCAAATCGAGAGGAGCCAGATGAGGTGGTTCGGGCATCTGGTCAGAATTCCCCTCGAACGTGTCCTTGGAGAGGTATTAAGGGTGCGTCTGACTGGTAGGAAACCACAGGAAAGACCCACGACACGGTGGAGAGACTATGTCTCCCACCTGGCCTGGGAACGCCTTGGGATCCACCTGGAAGAGCTGGATGAAGTAGCTGGGGATAGGGACCCGACTTGAGATAAGCAAAAGAAGATGGATGGATTATATAAAACACATGGTTCAAAGCATGGGAAAAAAGTAGAGGCTTATAGTCTGGAAATATATAGGTATATAAGATGGTATTGATAGAGCAGAAATGTAGGGATTCCTATTTGATTAAATTTGTCACGCCTTTGCTGGATGCTTGTTGATTTTCATATGGTCCCACAGGATGAATGAAATACTTTGACACATGTGATCTCGAGGAAGGTTAAGTCGTGGCATAGCTTTAGAAGTTGAATCTTTGGAAGGATCATTACCTTCACTACAGGGGAGCAGTGAGAGAAGCCTCCTGCCCGAACGAACTGGCCAAATCTTCACCTCAGAGCCACGCTGGAGTGTTACTGCTTTGACAAAATCCCCTTTCTTCACGGTGTATAACCTGCTTCTCTTTGTCACATTCTTCTTCTCATAACAGTCAATAGTAATGCTGGTCCTGAAAATAAGTATGGCAAAAAATAAAGTGCAGAGTTAATCCTTTCAGGTTGGATGATCTGAGTTTCAGAGAGGCACGCTGACGTCTCTAGCTGGAAAGTAGAGAACAGTAACAGAACGTCAATGACCAAACTTGTCTTAAGTGTTTGTAATTGTGTCACAGTTTTTTCCTGTCAATTTGTGTATCTGTGAATAATGAGGCTGAATGCTTGAATGCAGTCACAGTCCCAAATGAGCATCACTTGTCAGCTCCATCAACACTTGGTAAGGAGGATATTCCCAGAGTAGTGACAACCATACTTGCCAACCTTGAGACCTTCGAATTCGGGAGATTGGGGTGGGCGGGGTTGGGGGCGGGGGGTTTGGTGGTAGCGGAGGTGTATATTGTAGCCCGAAAGAGTTAGGGATGCAAGGGATTCTGGGTATATGTTCTGTTGTGTTTATGTTGTGTTTATGTTATGTTACGGTGCGGATGTTCTCCCAAAATGTGTTTGTCATTCTTGTTTGGTGTGGGTTCACAGTGTGGCGCATATTTGTAACAGTGTTAAAGTTGTTTATACGGCCACCCTCGGTGTGACCTGTATGGCTGTTGATCAAGTATGTCTTGCAGTCACTTTCGTGTGTATGCAGAAGCCGCATACAACATGTGACTGGCCCGACACGCTGTTTGTATGGTGAAAAAGCGGCTGCGTCGACAGGTTGTAGAGGGCGCTAAACGCAGTGCCATCACGGCAGGCCCTTAATATTGTTGCCTGGGTGAAAATCGGGAGAAATTCGGGAGAATGGTTACTCTGGGAGATTTTCGGGAGGGGCACTGAAATTCCGGGAGTCTCCCGGAAAAATCGGGAGGGTTGGCAAGTATGGTGACAACACTTTAATTATTGAACCACGCAGTCAGGCCGGCCAGTGACAGGAACCCCAGAGCCAGGCCCACCGTGCTGCCCGCCTGGGCAAGCGGCAGGTCATAGACAGACGTGCCCGGCAGAGGACAAAGCACGGGAGAAGCAGTAGACAGCCATCCCCCAAGCCAGCGAGAGACCACACCCAATGCAGGCAAAAAAGTTGAGACTCCCCGTCCCAAGGGGCCCAAATCCTACCCACAGCTGACTGGGAGAACCGCCCCACCCCACCAGCAACCATGCCCCCACGAGCCCAACCCCCGCCCCCCAGGAGAGCAAGGCCTCCCTACCCAAGTCGGCAGCTGCAGGACCACACGGGAACCACCTACCCTACCTGCAGGGACCCCAACGATGGAGATTGAACATCCAGCAACTGCCCCGGTGGACCCACCACCCAAGGAAAGAGGAAGAAGAAAGAAAAAAAAGAGACCACACACACAAAAGGTCATTACCCCAGCAGTTGAAACACTGCAGCGCAACAAGCTGCCATGATAGACGCGGGGACTAGACTCAGCAGGCCCCAATCAAGAAGAGCATTCGGAAGGGGTGGACAACGGGACCCAGGGGCCCCAGATCAATTAATTAGTATCACAGTATTTTATTAGTACCGGTATACGATACAACCCTAATATACACACATGCATGCATACACATATACACGTATACATACATACATACATTCATATATATACATACACACACACACATATACAAAAATAATATTAACAAACATACAGTATATAAACAAATCCATACACAAGCCGACGGGGCAACTATCCAGCCCTTTAACCAACTGCCCACCGAGAACCTGCCGATCACCTCCCCCCGACCCCACCAAGGGACAAGGCCGCACCCAAACGACAGCTTAACACTTGGCAAAAAGGAGCACGAGAGCAAGCCCAGCCTGATTTCCCACAAACCAGCCAACACCACAACAAACGAAAACGAAGCCGGCAAGTTCGCCAGCCCCAACAACCACACAATCACAAACCACAACATCAGCCACCCTCTTGCACCGGACCCAGCAGCCGTGGGCGCATGCACCACACACTAACGGCAGCATACACAACAGCTGCAATACACAGCACTCACACCAAACAAGAGGGCTGCGCAGCCCCTGAACAAGCCACCGATACAAACCCCGCAGCGCGAGGTCGGAATACAGGGGCACGGACCCCCCCAACAGTAAGCAAAACCCGCACACACCCTCAGCGAGGTCTTTGCAGGGGATTGACAGGCCACCAGACCACAGTCCCCGGAGCCTCTGCCGGTTGAGGAGGTAATGAGGGACCCGCCGCACCGCACCCCCGAACCCCAACCCACCCGTACATAAAGCGTGTCTCCTCCCTTTACTTTAAACAACAAACTCATTGTCCAGAAAAAAATAATAGATTCACTCCTTTCTTCACTTCGGCTGTTGCACATTTCCATCCATCCATCCATTTACTAGCGCTTGTCCCTTTCGGGGTTACAGGGGGTGCTGGAGCCTATCTCAGCTGCATTCGGGCGGAAAGCGGGGTACACCCTGGACAAGTCGCCACCTCATCGCAGGGCCAACACAGATACACAGACAACATTCACACTCACATTCACACACTAGGGCCAATTTAGTGTTGCCAATCAACCTATCCCCAGGTGCATGTCTTTGGAGGTGGGAGGAAGCCGGAGTACCCGGAGGGAACCCACGCAGATTTGTATCCTGTATTCCATTTTTAGAGCACAGCAAGAAACTCCTCCGGTTATGAACTCGCAATTACATCCGTAACATATGGCACCTGGAAAATTGTCCATAGTAATTACAGGATGCTCTAATCCAGTGTTTTTCAACCTTTTTTGAGCCAAGGCACATTTTTTGCGTTGAAAAAATCCGTAGGCACACCACCAGCAGAAATCATTAAAAAAACGAAACTCATTTGACAGTAAAAAGTCGTTGGATATGACTTTAAAACCATAACCAAGCATGCATCAATATAGCTCTTGTCTCAAAGTAGGTGTACTGTCACCACCTGTCACATCACGCCGTGACTTATTTTGAGTTTTTTGCTGTTTTCCTGTGTGTAATGTTTTAGTTCTTGCCTTGCGCTCCTATTTTGGTGGCTTTTTCTCTTTTTTTGGTATTTTCCTGTAGCAGTTTCAATCCAATCCAACTTTATTTGTATAGCACTTTTCATACTCAAGGCAGACTCAAAGTGCTTCACAGACAACAAAGTGAAATGAAAGAAAATAAAAGCAAAATTAAAATGCAGACAATTAAAAATTAAAACAGTGCGGACGTTAAAAGTTTAAAGATTAAAATATTTAGCTGAAAGCTAAGGTGAACATAAAAGTTTTCAGTCTAGTTATGAAAGTAGTCAGAGTTGGGGAAAGTCTGACATCTTCAGGAAGTTTATTCCAGCTATTTGTTGCATAGTGACTGAATGATGCTCTCCCTTGATTTGAGTTTACTCTGGGAACCGCTAACAGATTGGTCTCAGAAGATCTTAGTGATCTAGAGGGCTTATATAGTGGGAGCATATCGGTGATATACTTCGGCCCTAGACCATGTAGTGATTTATATGTGAGCAGGAGGATTTTGAAATCGATTCTCTGATGTACAGGGAGCCAATGTAAGGATTTAAGAATTGGTGTAATGTGCTCACATTTTTTGGTCTTTGTTAGAACTCTAACAGCAGCGTTCTGAACAAGCTGACAGTTTTTTTGGGAAGACCTGCAAGGAGACCATTCATGTCTTCCTTCGAGCGATATTTCCCGCATCGACTTTGTTTTAGCAATCAAGAATATTTCAGTTGTTTTTATCCTTCTTTGCGGGGACATTGTTGATTGTCTTGTCATGTTTGGATGTACATTGTGGACGCCGTCTTTCCTCCACAGTAAGTCTTTGCTGTCGTCCAGCATTCTGTTTTTGTTTACTTTGTAGCCAGTTCAGTTTTAGTTTCGTTCTGCATAGCCTGCCCTAAGCTTCAATGCCTTTTCTTAGGAGCACTCACCTTTTGCTTATTTTTGGTTTAAAGGGGAACATTATCACCAGACCTATGTAAGCGTCAATATATACCTTGATGTTGCAGAAAAAAGACCATATATTTTTTTAACCAATTTCCGAACTCTAAATGGGTGAATTTTGGCGAATTAAACGCCTTTCTAGTATTCGCTCTCGGAGCGATGACGTCACAACGTGACGTCACATCAGGAAGCAATCCGCCATTTTCTCAAACACCGGGTCAAAACAGCTCTGTTATTTTCCGTTTTTTTGACTGTTTTCCGTACCTTGGAGACATCATGCCTCGTCAGTGTGTTGTCGGAGGGTGTAACAACATGAACAGGGACGGATTCAAGTTGCACCAGTGGCCCAAAGATGCGAAAGTGGCAAGAAATTGGACGTTTGTTCCCCACACTTTACCGACGAAAGCTATGCTACGACAGAGATGGCAAGAATGTGTGGATATCCTGCGACACTCAAAGCAGATGCATTTCCAACGATTAAGTCGAAGAAATCTGCCGCCAGACCCCCATTGAATCTGCCGTAGTGTGTGAGCAATTCAGGGACAAAGGACCTCGCTAGCACGGCAAGCAATGGCGGCAGTTTGTTCCTGCAGATGAGCGAGCTAAACCCCCTGGATGTCTTGGCTCACACTGTCCCTTATGCCACCGAAGATGATCAAGAGAAGAATATCGACCCTAGCTTCCCTGGCCTGCTGACGTCAACTCCAAAACTGGACAGATCAGCTTTCAGGAAAAGAGTGCCAATGAGGGTATGTCTACAGAATATATTAACTGATGAAAATTGGGCTGTCTGCACTCTCAAAGTGCATGTTGTTGCTAAATGTATTTCATATGCTGTAAACCTAGTTCATAGTTGTTAGTTTCCTTTAATGCCAAACAAACACATACCAATCCTTGGTTAGAAAGCGATCGCCGAATTCGTCCTCGCTTTCTCTCGTGTCGCTGGCTGTCGTGTCGTTTTCGTCGGTTTCGCTTGCATACGGTTCAAACCGATATGGCTCAATAGCTTCAGTTTCTTCTTCAATTTTGTTTTCGCTACCTGCCTCCACACTACAACCATCCGTTTCAATACATGCGTGATCTGTTGAATCGCTTAAGCCGCTGAAATCCGAGTCTGAATCCGAGCTAATGTCGCTATATATTGCGTGACGGGTAAAATTTTGAAAAAAACTTCGAAAAATATAATAAGCCACTGGGAACTGATTTTTAATGGTTTTAACAATTCTGAAATTGTGATAATGTTCCCCTTTAAGCATGACACCTTTTTACCTACACACTGCCTCCCGCTGTTTCCGACATCTACAAAGCAATTAGCTACCTGCTGCCACCTACTGATATAGAAGAGTATTACGCGGTTACTCTGCCGAGCTCTAGACAGCACCGACACTCAACAACAACACATAATTTGCAGACTATAATTACTGGTTTGCAAAAAATATTTTCAACCCAAATAGGTGAAATTAGATAATCTCCCACGGCACACAGTGGTTGAAAAACAGTGCTCTAATCCATGGTATGATTCAACACAAAAAGAAGCACAATGATGCAACGCAACAATTTTAGACATGTATTCAGTGCAAAGGAAGCCAGTTGTCAGAGCTCACAACAGATGCGAGGGTTTGACCACTGACCTGCATTAATGACATCATCATATCATGTAGTGTAACCATCTGTGGCGCGGCGAAATGAACCATACTGGCTCCTGTAGCTCACATTGGACACTATATGTGAAACACACTCCAATGACTTCCGCATATGCAAATTGGCCATTATAATGTTTAGCAGCTGGTGCTTTCATTCACAGCTAATGTTGACAAATTAGCAGTTAGCAGCTTAATCACGAACTGTAAAGTACCTGGATTAGCGCTGATATCCACCACACACACACTCATATGTCAGCAGAAATGGATAAGAAATGGCAAGCTGCAAATAATAACTTTATGATGAACTAATATTATAATGAAAAAAAGAATTTAGATTGTACTGTACGACATAACCCAACCCAGCAATTGCCTCAACAGCTTGAGAGAGGACATATGGAGAACTTTGATAACGGTTGTGTTGCCCGGCAACCACAACTATGCAATTCTCCTGTGATCCTGTATCCCCTAGAGATGTGTCAAAGAGGAAAACTGATCGGGCTTGTTACAATAAGACCATTTACTCATTTTTTGAGGGCGTCACACGTGTCACGGACTGGTCATTGGAAACAAAAAGACAATGGCTCATCGGGAGCACGGAATGACTCAGAACCCCTGAAACGTCTCAACGAGTGTTATTGTCAAGCATGGACATATGGGCAGTTGATGTGGCAGGGACATGCGTCAGAAGCAAATAAGTCATTATGGAAGATTGAGGTTTTTTTTTTACTGATGCACTTCCATCGTAAAATAGCGTATTAATAACACAAAAGCCAAAACAGGTGCGTGCAAAGAAATATTTCCTTACAAAAACAGACAACGTTCTGTGAGCATAAACATGACGTTGAAGGTGTTTCGTAAATAGTTTTTTTTGTCATACTTGCCAACCTTGAGTCCTCCGATTTAGGGAGGTGGGGGGGTGAGGGACGGGGGGCGTGGTTGGGGCCCTGGTTAATAGGAGAGGAGTATATTTACAGCTAGAATTCACCTAGTAAAGTATTTCATATATATATATATATATATATATATATATATATATATATATATAGACCGTTTATTACCAAATAGTAGCCCGGGCGTTTATTTTACAAAATCGATTTTGGAGACAGGCGTTTAAAAGAAGCAGGTGGTTATTTGCACAAGGCTTTTATTAATTTTTGCACCAGGCCATTATTTGGTCTCTGCTCCACACGCTGTAAGTCTTTGCTGTCATCCAGCATTCTGTTTTTGTTTACTTTGTAGCCAGTTCAGTTTTAGTTTTGTTCTGCATAGCCATCCCTAAGCTTCAATGCTTTTTCTTAGCGGCACTTAGCAGCACTCGCCTTTTGTTTATTTTTGGTTTAAGCATTAGATACCTTTTTACCTGCACATTGCCTCCCGCTGTCGCCTGCATATTGTGATCACGGCAAACCATCGTCGTCTCACACAACCTGTTCCCGACATCTACAAAGCAATTAGCTACCGGCTACCACCGATTGATATGGAAGGGAATAACACGGTTACTCTGCCGAGCTCTAGACAGCACCGACACTTAACAACGGCACATTATTTGCAGATTATAACTACTGGTTTGTAAAAAATATTTTTAACCCAAATGGGTGAAATTACATAATCTCCCACAGCACACCCGACTGTATCTCACGGCACACTCACAGTGGTTGAAAAACACTGGTTCACATAACATGTAATGGTGGTTCTTTGGTCAAAGAGAGACGCCAAGACCGTGGCAATTCCAAAAGTGCTCGACAAAGTTGAGGTCAGGGCTTTTAGGTTCTTCTACACCATGGGAGCTTGATGTCTGGAACAGGGTCTTTCTCAAATTGTTGCCACATTGTTGGAAGCATAGATTTCTTAAAGACATTTTGGTAAGATGAGGAATTAAAGGCCTACTGAAACCCACTTCTACCGACCACGCAGTCTGATAGTTTATATATCAATGATGAAATCTTAACATTGCAACACAAGCCAATACGGCCGGGTTAGCTTACTAAAGTGCAATTTTAAATTTCCCGCTGAAAACGTCTCGGTATGATGACGTCTGCGCGTGATGTCACAGATTGTAGAGGACATTTTGGGACAGCATGGTGGCCAGCTATTAAGTCGTCTGTTTTCATCGCAAAATTCTACAGTATTCTGGACATCTGTGTTGGTGAATCTTTTGCAATTTGTTCAATGAACAATGGAGATAGCAAAGAAGAAAGCTGTAGGTGGGAAGCGGTGTATTGCGGCCGACTGCAGCAACACAAACACAGCCGGTGTTTCATTGTTTACATTCCCGAAAGATGACAGTCAAGCTTTACCATTGGCTTGTGGAGAACTGGGACAATAGAGACTCTTACCAGGAGGACTTTGAGTTGGATACGCAGACACGATACCGTGAGTACGCATGCAGCTGCGACTTCCAAACATTTGATCGCTTGCCCATACGTGTGGGCCGCTATGTGCATGTCACGTATGTAACTTTGGGGACTTTGGGGAAATATATGTGCTGTATGAACTTTGGGGAGGTGAACGGTACTTTGGGCTGTGGGCATACTTGCCAACCTTGAGACCTCCGATTTCGGGAGGTGGGGCGGGGCGTGGTTGGGGGCGTGGTTAAGAGGGGAGGAGTATATTGACAGCTAGAATTCACCAAGTCAAGTATTTCATACGTATATATATATATATATATATATATATATATATATATATATATATATATATATATATATATATATATATATAGATATCTACATTCCTGAAAATATGCAAACAAAACTGTGTTTAGATAATTGATACTTCAAACTTGCATAAATAAATATTAAGGAATATAACATAACTTGGCTTCTGAGAGTTTCAAAATGTAATGAATAAAATGCTAAAGTTGTTGATAAACAAGCAACCATTTTAATAATTAAATATGGTCATATTAAATGAATTATTATGATAATTTAAAATCAATTATTTCAAATATGTTTATTTTAATGTATAATTCTATGGCTGGATGTAATAAGGAGTCACGAAAAAATACAAATAAAAATACAATCAATTTTGATGTTTTTAGCAAAATATAGTAAAAATGTATTTAGTTGTTTGTTTTTTTTAAATTAATAAATATATTTATTTTTAGGTAAGATAAACATAATAATACAATTTATCTCTAGTCTGGATGATTTAGTTCTTGTCACCCTGTTGTCCTCCCGTCATGAAAAAAGGCTGTCCTCACTCAGGTCCGCATGGAGCTGGAGGGGGCGTGGCTTCCAGCTCCGGCTGAATACTGGGAGATTTTCGGGAGAATATTTGTCCCGGGAGGTTTTCGGGAAAGTCGCTGAATTTCGGGAGTCTCCCGGAAAATTCGGTAGGGTTGGCAAGTATGGCTGTGGGATTGAGTGTTTTGTGCAGGTGTTTGAGTTGTATTGGCGGGTTATATGGACGGGAGGGGGGAGGTGTTTGTTATGCGGGATTAATTTGTGGCATATTAAATATAAGCCTGGTTGTGTTGTGGCTAATAGAGTATATATATGTCTTGGGTTTATTTACTGTTTTAGTCATACACAGCTGAATATCAGGTCCCACCCGCCTCTCACAGCATCTTCCCTATCTGAATCGCTCCCACTGCCCTCTAGTCCTTCACTCTCACTTTCCTCATCCACAAATCTTTCATCCTCGCTCAAATTAATGGGGAAATCGTCACTTTCTCGGTCCGAATCGCTCTCGCTGCTGGTGGCCATGATTGTAAACAATGTGCAGATGGGAGGAGCTCCACAACCTGTGACGTCACGCGCATATCGTCTGCTACTTCCGGTACAGACAAGGCTTTTTTATCAGCGACCAAAAGTTGCGAACTTTATCATCGATGTTCTCTACTAAATCCTTTCAGCAAAAATATGGCAATATCGTGAAATGATCAAGTATGACACATAGAATGGACCTGCTATCCCCGTTTAAATAAGGCCTTTAAGATTCAGATGTTTCAATATACAAGTCCTTTGTCATCGCTTTCTCTGTTCGGAATCGGTTTAAATGTCTGTAAACATGGTACAGTAAAAAGTACAACTGCACCATAACGTGGTACAGCATGCTCTTGTCCAGTCGGTCAGTGGTTGGTGCAAGAATGTAACCGGAGCAAGTCAGAAGGAGCAATCAGTGCAACAGCAGCAATCCGACATAATTGTGATGGAATAAAATGTTCAGAACAGTACATAATCATCAGCAAATGAGCTTTCATACTGTGAAAAGAAGTGCTGCTCGGTACACGCATAAGTGCTTTTGATTCTGAATAGAATTAAAAAAAAATGTTTTACGTCTTCAAGTGACCTACAATGAGGTGATTGTTGGTGATTTTTTACTTTAAATTCATATGCTCTAAATTAGGGATTTTCAAACGGTGGTATACGAGGGCCCCATTGAGAGGTAAGAATCACTTGATTAAAGTACAGTGTTCTATTTTTTTTAATTCAAACTATTGTTGTCCCGATATCAATATTTTGGTACCAAAATTATTTAGATACTTCTCGGTACTTTTTGATGCTTTTCTAAATAAAGGGTACCACAAAAAAGGCATTATTTACTTTATTTTAACAAAAAAAAATGTACGGTACATTAAACATATGTTTCTTATTGCAAGTTTGTCCTTAAATAAAATAGCGAACATACAAGACAACTTGTCTTTTATTAGTAAGTAAACAAACAAAGGCTCCTAATTTAGTCTGCTGACATGTGCAGTAACATACTGTGTCATTCTCTATTCTATTATTTTCTCAAAATTATTAAGGACAAGTGGTAGAAAACTAATTATTAATCTCCTTGTTCATTTACTGTTAATATCTGCTTACTTTCTATTTTAACATGTTCTATCTACACTTCTGTTGAAATGTAATAATCACTTATTCTTCTGTTGTTTGTTTAGTTTTGGATGATACCATAAATGTGGGTATCAATCCGATACCAAGTCGGTACAGGATCATACATCGGTCCTATTCAAAGTCCTCATGTGTCCAGGGACATATTTCCGGAGTTTATAAACATAATATAATTTTTTTTTAAATGAAAGAAGATGTGATGCCAAAAAATATCGAAGCAATCATAGTAGTATCGACTAGCTGCGTTCCTGCACTTGGTATCATTACAGTGGATGTCAGGTGTAGATCCACCAATGGCGTTTGTTTACATTTTGACGCCGGTGAGCTACGGTGTGTAGTGAAGCATGTTTAGCTATTCCTTGTCCTGCAGGGATGATACTTGTAAGAAATATACTCTATTTGTCGCCATGGAGACGAGGATTAGTGATTCAGAAGTAAAGTTAAAGTTAAAGTTAAAGTACCAATGATTGTCACACACACACTAGGTGTGGCGAAATTATTCTCTGCATTTGACCCATCACCCTTGATCACCCCCTGGGAGGTGAGGGGAGCAGTGGGCAGCAGCAGTGGCCGCGCCCGGGAATCATTTTGGTGATTTAACCCCCAATTCCAACCCTTGATACTGAGTGCCAAGCAGGGAGGCAATGGGTCTCCCTGCCGATCTCAGGGCGGACACTCTAACCACTAGGCCACTGAGTAGGTTTTAGTAGCTAAAACACTGCCGACTGGAGCTAGCATCTCCCTTAGAGCAGTGTTTTTCAACCTTTTTTGAGCCAAGTCACATTTTTTGCGTTGAAAAAATCCGGAGGCACACCTCCAGCAGAAATCATAAACTTAGTTGACAGTAAAAAGTTGTTGTCGCAATTGGTGGATATGAATTTAAACCATAACCAAGCATGCATCACTATAGCTCTTGTCTCAAAGTAAGTGTATTGTCACTACCTGTCACATCACCCCCTGACTTATTTGGAGTTTTTTGCTGTTTTTCTGTGTGTAGTGTTTTAGTTCTTGTCTTGCGCTTCTATTTTGGTGGCTTTTTCTCTTTTTTTGGTATTTTCCCGTATCAGTTTCATGTCTTATATTTCCCGCATCTACCGTATTTTTCGGAGTACAAGTCGCACCGGAGTATAAGTCGCACCTGCCGAAAATGCATAATAAAAAAGGAAAAAAACATATATAACTCGCACTGGAGCCCGGCCAAACTATGAAAAAAACTGTGACTTATAGTCCGAAAAATACGGTACTTTGTTTTAGCAATCAAGAATATCTCAGTTGTTTTTATCCTTCTTTGTGGGGACATTGTTGATAGTCATGTCATGTTCGGATGTACATTGTGGACGCCGTCTTTGCTCCACAGTAAGTCTTTGCTGTCGTCCAGCATTCTGTTTTTGTTTACTTTGTAGCCAGTTCAGTTTTACTTTCGTTCTTCAAAGCCTTCCCTAAGCTTTGATGCCTTTTCTTAGCGGCACTCACCTTTTGTTTATTTTTGGTTTAAGCATAAGACACCTTTTTACCTGCCTTTACAAAGCAATTAGCTACTGGCTGCCACCTACTGATATGGAAGAGTATTACACGGTTACTCTGCCGAGCTCTGGACGGCACCGACACTCAACAACAACACATCATTTGCAGACTATAATTACTGGTTTGCAAAAAATGTTTTTAACCCGAATATGTGAAATTAGATAATCACAGTGGTTGAAAAACACTGCCTTAGAGATAGGGTGAGAAGTTCAGTCACCCGAGAGAGACTCGGAGTAGAGCCGCTGCTCCTTCGCTTGGAAAGGAGCCAGCTTAGGTGGTTCGGGCATCTCGTGTGGATGCCTCACGAGTGTATCCCTAGGGAGGTCCTCGTTGCACGTCCCACTGGGAGGAGACCCCGCGACAGGCCAAGGACCAGATGGGGGGATTACATCTCCTCTCTGGCCTGGAAACGCTTCGGGAATCCACAGGAGGAAGTTGCTAATGTTGCTCTGG
Organism: Nerophis lumbriciformis; assembly: GCF_033978685.3. NCBI lineage: Eukaryota > Metazoa > Chordata > Actinopteri > Syngnathiformes > Syngnathidae > Nerophis > Nerophis lumbriciformis. The sequence continues at coordinate 7,523,907 of NC_084570.2, read as the reverse complement.
AGAGGGAAGTCTGGGGGTCTCTGCTGGAGCTGTTTTCCCCGCGACCCGATTCCGGATAAGCGGTTGAAGATGGATGGATGGATGAAAACTACGCTACTGTATTTTAATGTTGATCCTTATGCTGGTACTTGGAGAGCCAAGTGTTTTCTGAGGTGGTATTTGGTGAAAAAAAAGTTTGAGAACCACTGCTCCAAAACAAACAATGTTAATACATGCTGCTCATTGAAGAAAAAAATCGTAAAAATGTTGTTTTCAAATACATCTTAACCCTGTTTAGTTTTACGAAATAAAAAACATGATATTTGTACCTAAAGTACATGTGCCTATCCGATACTTGCCAACCTTGAGACCACCGATTTCAGGAGGTGGGGGGTGGGGGCGTGGTCGGGGGTGGGGCAGGGCGTGGTTGGGGGCGTGGTTAAGAGGGGAGGAGTATATTGACAGCTAGAATTCACCAAGTCAAGTATTTCATACATATATATATATATATATATATATATATATATATATATGTAAATATATATATATATATATTTACATATATATATTTATATATATATATATATATATATATATATATATCTACATCCTGAAAATATGCAAATAAAACTGTTTAGATAATTGATACTTCAAACTTGAATAAATAAATATTAAGGAATATAACATAACTTGGCTTCTGAGAGCTGCAAAATGTAATGAAAAAAATGCTAAAGTTATTATTATTATTTTAATAATTAAATATGGTCATTTTAAATGAATTATTATGATAATTTAAAATTAATTATTTCAAATATGTTCATTTTAATGTATAATTCTAATGCCTGGATGTAATAAGGAGTCAGAAAAAATACAAATAAAAATACAATTAATTTTGATGTTTTTAGCTAAATATAGTAAAAATGTATTTCGTTTTTTTTTTTTTTTTTAATTAATAAACATATTTATTTTTAGGTAAGATAAACATAATAATACAATGTATCTCTTGTCTGGATGATTTAGTTCTTGTCACCCTGTTGTCCTCCCGTCGTAAAAAAAAAGGATGTCCTCATTCAGGTCCGCATGGAGCTGGAGGGGGCGTGGCCTCCAACACCGGCTGAAAATCGGGAGATTTTCGGGAGAATATTTGTCCCGGGAGGTTTTCGGGAGAGGCGCTGAATTTCGGGAGTCTCCCGGAAAATTCGGGAGGGTTGGCAAGTATGGCCTATCCTCTAGGTTTAGCTCTTACGTTGTTGTAAAAGTATAATCACCTTCTGTTTTACCTGAAAGTCCAGTTTGGAGAAGTTGTTGAGCTTTTTATCTACAATCCTCCTTTTTGGCAGCCAGATTTATTCATTCAGCAGAGCATACAAATATATTTCTTGCATTTGACTTGCTCCTGACTCTACCTGACTTATTGACGCTGCTGTTTGTGTTGCAATAAAGGTAAACAAAACAAAGCTGCAACAGTGAGTTGACAGGTGACAGTTTGACATTAACTGTCAAAAAAATCGAATCAACTGAATACAATTGATTTAATCCGTCAGTGATTCTCCTTGCTGAACTGTTGAATGAAGCAATTATTGATGATCACCTCCTTGTCCCTTTTAAAGCATGTGATAGACACAAACTTGCCAACCCTCCCGATTTTCCCGGGAGACTCCCGAATTTCAGTGCCCCTCCCGAAAATCTCCCGGGGCAACCATTCTCCCGAATTACTCCCGATTTCCACCCGGACAACAACATTGGGGGCGTGCCTTAAAAGCAATGCCTTTAGCGTCCTCTACAACCTGCCGTCATGTCTGCTTTTCCTCCATACAAACAGTGTGCTGGCCCAGTCACATCAAGAGAATGCAAGGCATACTTGATCAACAGCCATACAGATCACACTGAGGGTGGCCGTATAAACAACTTTAAAACTGTTACAAATATGCGCCACACTGTGAACCTACACCAAACAAGAATGACAAACACATTTCGGGAGAACATCCGCACCGTAGCACAACATAAACACAACAGAACAAATACCCAGAATCCCTTGCAGCACTAACTCTTCCGGGACGCTACAAAATATACCCCCGCTACCACCAAACCACACCCCCCCAACCCTGCCCACCTCAACCCTCAAGACATGTAATGTATGTGCTAGGGTTTTACGGTATACCGGTATTAGTATAGTACCGCGATACTAATTAATCATATTCGGTACTATACCGCGTCTGAAAAGTTCCGGTCCGTATAGGAGCGTATCTCGTCGATACTACTATGATTACAACATCTTCTTTCGTTTTTCTTTTTTTTATATTATGTTTATAAACTCAGGAATTATGTCCTTGGACACATGAGGACTTTGAATATGACCAATGTTTGATCCTGTAACGACTTGGTATCGGATTGATACCCAAATTTGGGGTATCATCCAAAACTAATGTAAAGTATCCAAACAACAGAAGAATAAGTGATTATTACATTTTAACAGAAGTGTAGATAGAACGTGTTAAAAGGGAAAATAAGCAGATATTAACAGTAAATGAACAAGTAGATTAATAATTAATTTTCTACCACTTGTCCTTAATAATGTTGACAAAATAATAGGTAGATAAATGACACAATATGTTACTGCATATGTCAGCAGACTAAATTAGGAGCCTTTGTTTGTTTACTTACTACTAAAAGACAAGTTGTCTTGTATGTTCACTATGTTATTTAAGGACAAACTTGCAATAATAAACATATGTTTAATGTACCATTCGATTTTTTTGTTAAAATAAAGCCAATAATAATAATAATATAATTTATAATATATAATAATAATTTTTTGTGGTCCCCTTTATTTAGAAAAGCATCAAAAAGTATAAAAATTATTTTAGTACCGTTTCCAAAATATTGGTATTGGGACAACACTAGTATGTATGTATTGTTTATTAAATAGTTGGATAGTTCAGTGATCCCAGTCCAACCGTAAAGGTTATATGTATTGAGTCTCCCAGGACGTCCAAACACAGCCGATTTGCACAGTTGCTTTGAGTTTTATGCCGTGTTGACGCTCTCCTTTTCTCCCACTTACGCAAAGACAAAGTCAGTTTTGATAATTAATACCGAGTTGCATTATGGTCATTTTATCCACATCTCATTGGATGTTTCCAGGTGTCTCAATTGAAGCAATCAGAATATATTTAATAGTTTTATCGAAGATGTACACTGCATCCAAAGTGCAATAGAATATTTTAACTTCCCAGGGAGCTGGACTTATTTCAGCCTCAGGAGTAAAATTGCTTAAGTGGATGGCCGAATACGCCGAAAGCCACATTTGACAGGGAACCTCCACATTTAGGGGTCGTTGCAGCGAAAGTGTGAATTTTGGATAAAGGCGCGCAGTGACAGACTTAAGTGGAGGGGGACCACTTGTGTCTGGTATGTTCTTGTTGTTCTTTTAGTGTGTGATGTGGCATAGTGCCTGTACTGACCTGTGAGAGGCAACGTTCTCAAAATCGGTACTCAAACTGCTGAAATGTACAAAGAAGAGCCAGCTAACTGTTATGTTTTCTGCTAACTCCATTGCAATGGGAACATTTTTGCCAACTCTATTACTGTAAGGCTTGTATGACCCTTGCGTAATAATATTTGCCACAATGAATTCAAGTCCATTTCACTTTTCAGTCAAATTGCCACCATACTTGCCGACCTTGAGACCTCCAAATTTGGGAGATTTGGGGGGTGTTTGAGGTGGGCGGGGCCGGGGGCGGGGTTAAGGGGGAGGAGTATATTTATAGCTAGAATTCACTGAAATTATAATATAATATATAATATAATATAATATAATATAATATATATATATAAATAAATAGTTGACTTTCAGTGAATTCTAGCTATATATATATATATGTATAATATATATATATATATATTTATATATATATATATATATATATATATATATATATATATATATATATATATGTATATATAGCTAGAATTCACTGAAAGTCAAGTATTTATTAATATATATATATAATATATATATAATATATGACTTTCAGTGAATTCTAGATATATATATATATATATATATATATATATATATATATATATATATATATATATATATATATATATATATATATATATATATATATATGTCTTAATAAGGTTATCCAAAAAATGTCTTAATAAGGTTATCCAAAAAAATTGCGCTCTACCGTAGTAGAGCGCAATATATGTATGTGTGGGGAAAAAAAAATCACAAGACTATTTCATCTCTACAGGCCTGTTTCATGAGGGGGGTACCCTCAATCGTCAGGAGATTTTAATTAAAAGTAGAATCTCCTGACGATTGAGGGTACCCCCCTCATGAAACAGGCCTGTAGAGATGAAATAGTCTTGTGATTTTTTTTCCCCACACATACATATATATATATATATGTATATATAGCTAGAATTCACTGAAAGTCAAGTATTTATTAATATATATATATATAATATATATATAATATATATATATATACACATACACATATAAATAAAATAAATAATTGCATTTCAGTGTTCATTTATTTACACGTATACACAAATAACACTCCTCTCTACTCGTTGCATTTGAAAGTGCAATATTTTGCAGCCAGTAGCACAGCCTTTGAAGGAGCATAGGTATGGTCAGTGTAATATTCTGGGTTGGAGTCAATAACCAGGCGAGGTGATGAAGTTACGTCTCTTTACTTCATACTTCAGAACCGACTCCCACACTTGCCCATGACAAATGTGTGCTTTGTTTTAAAGATGTGATATTTGGATTTACACTATATGAAAACAATTTGAAAATGAATTGATACCTTAGCAACCTCATTATACTATTGGTTAAGTTTTATATTCATAAATGTAAGTTTCTCAATACCCGACCTGTTTTTTTGTGCCTTTAAAAAAGATTTAGAACTCTACATTAAAACACTCTCTAGCTCTAACAACCAAAAAGCTGTGAAAACGATGATGCTGTGCTCCAAATTTGGATTATTTACGGAACTTGTGTGAGCCTATGGCTTTACATTTTGTTACATATATATATGTATGTATATATATATATATATATATATATATATATATATATATATATATATATATATATATATATATATATATATATATATATTTATTTATATATATATATATATATATATATATATATATATATATATATATATATATATATATATATTGCATTCATCTTTAGTTGCTTTATTGAGTTTACGAACCCCCTGGTGCTGTTTTGTACTGTTTTTGAACTGTTTCTGTGCTTATTTAGATTTACCGTATTTTTCGTAGTATAAGTCGCACCGGAGTATAAGTCGCACCTACCAAAAATGCATAATGAAGAAGGAAAAAAACATAAATAAATCGCACTGGAGCCCGGCCAAACTATGAAAAAAACTGTGACTTATAGTCCGAAAAATACGGTATATATTTTTTTGACTGTATGTAAATGTTGAATGTTATAAATAAAGGTTTTGAAAAAAAAAAACTTTATTGCCGTCAGGGTGCGCAATACAACGTAAACCGTTGGCCAACCAAAAAGTAACCACAGAACACTACGGTATAGTGTTCTGTGGTTACTTTTTGGTTGGGCCAAGCGGACCTGAGTGACGACAGGCTGTCCTCACTCAGGTCCGCACGGACCTGGAGGGGGCGTGCCTTAAGTCCGGCTGGAAATCGGGTGAAATTCGGGAGAATGGTTGTCCCGGGAGATTTTCGGGAGAGGCACTGAAATTCGGGGGTCTCCCGGAAAATTCGGGAGGGTTGGCAAGTATTTTTGCCACCCAATTTGCTAATGTTTCATTGCATGCTACAATCACGATGTCTGAGGTTTTGTCGTCCTCCTTGTACATTTAGAACATGTTTAACATTTGCAATCGTTGGTCCTGACAGTTTTTCAAGCAGATGGCAGAAAAATTAGCCTGGAGAACAGTTGACAGGAAAAGAAGTAGAATATACACCAATTATCTTCCATTAATGCATTGGTGCATTAATGGACTTTTGAAGGGCAGGCTCTCGGCCCAGTACTGCTTGAGTCATGCTGAACAAACCATGATCCAGACTGAAGAACAAAACCATGTGTTAAATTAACTGTCCTTGTTTAGACTCTAGGCAGCACAGTGATACAGGGGTTAGTGCATGTGCCTCACAATACAAAGGTCCTGGATTCGATCCCCGGGCTCGGGGTCTTTCTGTGTGGAGTTTGCATGTTTTTTCCCCGTGACTGCGTGGGTTCCCTCCGGGTACTCCGGCTTCCTCCCACCTCCAAAGACCTGGGGATAGGTTGATTGGCAACGCTGAATTGGCCCTAGTGTGTGAATGTGAGTGTGAATGTTGTCTGTCTATCTGTGTTGGCCCTGCGATGAGGTGGCGACTTGTCCAGGGTGTAGCCCGCCTACCGCCCGAATGCAGCTGAGATAAGCTCCAGCACCCCCTGCGACTCTAAAAAGGGACAAGCGGTAGCACTCATATTTAAATACATGTCGGTGTCCAAATTATTTGGATGTATTCGCAACCCTGTGACGAGAGCAGGAAGATTGTTGCTTTCTGAGGGACGACATAAGTCTGTGGGGATTGTTGGGGCGGACCCTCTGTTGACAAACCATATCACTGAGGCCAGAGGAAATGTATCCATTAAAAAGACTTATCACAACACCATGATCTTGCCCCATGTGGAGGAGTTCAAGTACCTCGGAGTCTTGTTCACGAGTGAGGGAAGGGTGGATCATTAGATCGACAGGCGGAGTGGTGCGGCGTCTTCAGTAATGCGGACGCTGTATCGATCCGTTGTGGTGAAGAAGGAGCTGAGCCGGAAGGCAAAGCTCTCAATTTACCGGTCCATCTACGTTCCCATCCTCACCAATGGTCATGAGCTTTGGGTTATGACCGAAAGGACAAGATCGGCCGAAATGAGTTTCCTACACCGGGTGGCGGGGCTCTCCCTTAGAGATAGGGTGAGAAGCTGTCACGGCCAGGGCGCATGGCCCTCATCTGTTCGTCCTGACGAGCGCACCTCGGAACACGGCCACGGCCGCGGCGCACATCCAGCCACCAGCTGTAATCATTTACCGGCAATCAGCACACCTGCCGGTAATGAAGGAACAGCCTTCATAAGCCTGGACAACTTGGCATGCCGGCGCCGGAAAATAGTCTTCTGTTGGCGTTCAGTAAGCTATCATCCTGCTTGACACAATCCTGCTCTCTGTGTTTTGCCCCTTCGTGTTTGCAGTGCGTGTTTTCTTGTGTCGTCTCCGCAGTACCCTACGTCACCTTGAAAGTGAGCTGTGCGTCACACTTTTCCCTGGATCTCCGTCTGGACTCTGACTGCCTCCCTCGATCCTTGACTTCCCTGGCTTGGACACGGAATTCCCCTCTACCCCTGGACATCCTCATCTCTTGTTCAACACTTGGTAACACACACTTCAGCTAACTACACACGTAGCCTTTCACCACATACACTTTTGGATCTAGTTCACACTCCATTCTATTGTTTTTTTGTATTGTTTAATTATTACATATATCGTATTTTTCGGAGTATAAGTCGCACCGGAGTATAAGTCGCACCTGCCGAAAATGCATTATAAAGAAGGAAAAAAACATATAAAAGTCACACTGGAGCCCGGCCAAACTATGAAAAAAACTGCGACTTATAGTCCAAAAAATACGGTATATATGGTTAATATATATAATAAATCATTGTACATACTGCCCCCTGGTGTCTGAGCCGTCACCTCCCTTTAGTCCAACCATAACAAAAGCTCTGTCATCCGGGAGGAGCTCAAAGTAAAGCCGCTGCTCCTACACATCGAGAGGAGCCAGATGAGGTGGTTCGGGCATCTGGTCAGGATGCCACCCAAACGCCTCCCAAGGGAGGTGTTTAGGGCACGTCCGACCGGTAGGAGGCCACGGGGAAGACCCAGGACACATTGGGAAGACTATGTCTCCCGGCTGGCCTGGGAACGCCTCGGGATCCCCCGGGAAGAGCCGGACGAAGTGGCTGGGGAGAGGGAAGTCTGGGCTTCCCTGCTTAGGCTGCTGCACCCGCGACCGGACCTCGAATAAGCGGAAGAAGATGGATGGAGGATGGATAATAGTATTCTATCTTTATTTGTCGTTATTTATATTTTCCGAATAAATTATGTGATCATGTGTCATGTCTGTGTGATCATGTTTTTGTTTTGGTCATGTTCGTTTTGGGTTTTGGACTTTTTGTGCACTTTTGTTTTGTCACCATAGCAACCATTAGTTTTCACCTGTCACGTCACGCACCTGTTTCACGTTTTGAGTCACGCACCTGCTTTCACTAATCATGTCCATAGTATTTAAGTTCATTCTTTTCAGTTTGTCGTTCTGACGACCACCCCATATATGCTTCTGCACACCCTTATGATCCTTGCTGCTCTTTTTTCATGCCGGTTCCATGCCAAGTAAGTTTTTGTTTATCAAGCCACAGTTTATGTTTTGTTTAATTGTTCATAGTTTCCGCCACTGTGCGCGCTTTTCGTTTGTACTTTTTTTTATATATTAAATAAATCATGTACCTTAATTCCCGTCTCGCCCGAGCCAACTTTCCGTTGCATCCCGGAAAAGCAAACACCCAAGACCAAGTCATGACAGTAGGTCGTCAGCAGACCCGCTTTTCCGCAAGTAAGTTGGCCGAGTTGGACAATGTGGATGAGGCTTCTTGGGCGGTCCTGTGCGCGATGGAGGAGGAAACGCGGCGCTACTCCTCCATGGAGTATAGAGACTTCATTTGGTCCCAGGACGACACAGCGTCACCTCAGCCACGGAAGCGCCGCCAAAGACAAAGGACGTCAGGAAGAACTTCCGCGAGCCTGCAGGACACGCCGCTCCCACATGCCCCTCCCCCTCCGGGCGGAAGCAAGCAGCAGCCAGGATTTTTTTTTCTGAATTCTTTTTCTTTTGATTCCCCGCCCCCCAGGACTCAAGTCACGCCCAAGTCACAACATTTTTTTTTTTCACCCAAAATATCACAGGTAGAAAATAGACATTGTGGCCAAAATAAAGGGGAAATTTCTGCCCTCCCCCGCCCACCCCTACAGAGAGTTCCAGACCGCAGGGAGCGCGTCTGGTATCCGCCCCTTCAGGGGGGGACTGGGGTCGGGAGCTGTGTAGGTGGGGTGGCTCTGCATCACCATGTCAAGCCACAGCCTCCCTCACGGCCGCCACCACCAGTCTACCGACCTGTCAAGCCACAGCCTCCAGCACGACCGCTCTCACCAGTCTACCGACCCGTCAAGCCACAGCCTCCAGCACGACCGCCCTCACCAGTCTTCCGACCTGCCTAGCCGCAACCCCCAGCTAGGCCACCTCCACCTGCTCCACGGCTAGCACCAGTCGCAGCTCCACGGCTAGCTGCTCCAAGGCTAGCTCCACGGCTAGCACCTGCCGCAGCTCCACGGCTAGCACCTGCCGCAGCTCCACGGCTAGCACCTGTCGCAGCTCCACGGCTAGCACCTGTCGTAACACCTGTCGCTGCATCTGTTGCCGCACCAAGGCTAGCACCAGACCCTCCACGCCAAGTCCAAGACCAAGACCCTCCACGCCAAGTCCAAGACCAAGACCCTCCACGCCAAGTCCAAGACCAAGACCCTCCACACCAAGTCCAAGACCAAGACCCTCCACGCCAAGTCCAAGACCAAGACCCTCCACGCCAAGACCAAGACCAAGACCCATCATGCCAAGCTCCGGTACCAGCTCCACGCCGCCAAGCACTGCCAAGCCAAGACCAAGCACTGCTAAGCCAAGACCAAGACCCTCCACGCCAAGTCCAAGACCAAGACCCTCCACGCCAAGTCCAAGACCAAGACCCTCCACGCCAAGTCCAAGACCAAGACCCTCCACGCCAAGATCAAGACCAAGACCCACCACGCCAAGCTCCGGTACCAGCTCCACGACGCCAAGTGCCGCCAGTCGCAGCTCAACGACGCCAAGTGCCGCCAGTCGCAGCTCAACGACGCCAAGTGCCGCCAGTCGCAGCTCAACGACGCCAAGTGCCGCCAGTCGCAGCTCAACGATGCCAAGTGCTGCCAGTCGCAGCTCAACGACGCCAAGACCCGCCATGCCAAGACCAAGACCAAGATCCGCCATGCCAAGACCAAGACCAAGACCCGCCATGCCAAGACCAAGACCCGCCATGCCAAGACCAAGACCAAGACCAAGACCCGCCATGCCAAGACCAAGACCCGCCATGCCAAGACCAAGACCCGCCATGCCAAGACCTAGACCAAGACCAAGATCCACGCCTAGACCAAGACCAAGACCCACGCCGAGCTTCGCCGCCGGACGCGTCACGCCGAGCTTCGCCGCCTGACTTGCCACGCCGAGCTGCCACGCCTGCCAAGTTGACGACGCGCCTGCCTCCTCGTCAGCTACGGATATGGCCGCTACCTGGTCGCCCGCCACGCCAGGTGCGCCCACCTCCCAGTCGGCCACGAATGTGGCCAATCCCTGGGCGCCCGCCTCGCCTGCTGCAGCGGCGTTCCACTCGCCGCCGCCACTTGACTTTGCCTTGGTGGATTCGGGGCCACTTGGGCTGGCGACCCACCGCCATGTCCCCCTCCCGCCCTCCCATGACTATTGTTAATTTTTTTTTTCTGTTTGGACATCTGGTATCTGTCTTTAAGGGAGGGGCTCTGTCATGTCTGTGTGATCATGTTTTTGTTTTGGTCATGTTCGTTTTGGGTTTTGGACTTTTTGTGCACTTTTGTTTTGTCACCATAGCAACCATTAGTTTTCACCTGTCACGTCACGCACCTGTTTCACGTTTTGAGTCACGCACATGCTTTCACTAATCATGTCCATAGTATTTAAGTTCATTCTTTTCAGTTTGTCGTTCTGACGACCACCCCATATATGCTTCTGCACACCCTTATGATCCTTGCTGCTCTTTTTTCATGCCGGTTCCATGCCAAGTAAGTTTTTGTTTATCAAGCCACAGTTTATGTTTTGTTTAATTGTTCATAGTTTCCGCCACTGTGCGCGCTTTGGTTTGATCCTTTTTTGTAGTTCTAGTGTTTCAATAAATCATGTACCTTCATTCCCGTCTCGCCCGTGCCAACTTTCCGTTGCATCCCGGAAAAGCAAACTCCCAAGATCAAGTCGTGACATAATGTTCATCAGTCAACTCATTGGTGTTAATTTTCAATCTATCAAGATACATTTTTTTTAATTAAAATCAAATTACAATATGTAATTTGATCATTTTCCTCAACTGATGTGCTAGCATCATGTGGTTTATTCTGTACATATGTAGCATCGTCGACAATGATACAAAGAATTGCTATTGCGACATCCAGTGGACACATTTAGAACAGCAGTTTCTTTCATTCAAAAATTTCAGACACATTTTTATACTTGGCAAACTCATAACCGCAGGCCGGATAAAACCTGTTCTCGGGCCTGATCCAGCCCTCGGGCCGTACGTTTGCCTCCCCTGTCCTATATTCTCAATGAAACATCAAAGTTTTGGTCTTGCTCGCTCGCGTCATTTATCGAACAGGCCCAACGCATTTCTCTTGTGTGTGACTGCCATCTACTGGTCACATTTACCATCACACCATGTACCACAACCAGAATTAATACATATATAACGTGCACCGAGTTACAATTGTCGATTTTTGGAAAAAAATGTACGATATCACGTCCGCCTTACCGTCCCAAAAAAAAAACATGGTAGTTATCTTGATATTTATATAACATCACCATGACAATTCATTGTTATTCCCCCAATCTGTTCCCCCAAGGCAACAGATGACGATAGAGCATGAGGAAAATGCTGCTCTATTTCATTAGGGACGGCGTTGCGCTGTTGGTAGAGCAGCCGTGCCAGCAACCTGAGGGTTCCTGGTTCGATCCCCAGCTTTTACCAACTTCGCTCCTGATGGGTCGTGGTTAGGGCCTTGCATGGCAGCTCCCGCCATCAGTGTGTGAATGGGTGAACGTGGAAATAGTGTCAAAGCGCTTTGAGTACCTTGAAGGTAGAAAAGCGCTATACGAGTATAACCCATTATTGATGCATGGTCATGGTCATTGTCCAAAAATTGTATTGTATGTTACTTTTATAAGTGTATGGGTAAACACACAAAAGCAGATTACTACTGAGCTGTTTGTGTGCGTGGGGGTAGTGAGGAAGGAGTTTTGCTGTCAAAGGGAGACTGATGGAGGCTGGCAGACAGGCGTTTAGGGAGGAGTCCGTCTGTTGCACAGTGGAGGCCGAGCCAGCCACCATCCATCTCCATTATACATGTCCACATGCCACTGGGCAGGGGACAACTCCTCCGAGAGTGACCGGGGAGGGGAGAGGAGGGTGCTTGTCTGTCAAAAACGTATGCATGTCGCGCTTGTGTTAATCACCGGCGGAGCAAGGCGGGCGAGACGAGGAACACGACGGGAATTCATCCTTCACGGTATAGACACGGTGCCTGTTTGTCTCCCCGGTAACACTTGCAGCTACTGCAGTTCGGAACACTCACTTGTTGGCGAGTTTGACATGAGGGCGTGGTGTGACTCATATGGTGGTTTTTGTTCCAAAAAGGTCAGACCAGGGGTTCTCAGTTATTTCCTGCCATGTCCCCCACAAGGCGACGAAATATATGTACACAACCCAGAATTGAAATGGTAAAATGGTAAACGGATTATACTTGTATAGCGCTTTTCTACCTTCAAGGTACTCAAAGCACTTTGACACTATTTCCACATTCACCCATTCACACACTGATGGCGGGAGATGCCATGCAAGGCCCTAACCACGACCCATCAGGAGCAAAGGTGAAGTGTCTTGCTCAAGGACACAACGGACGTGACGAGGTTGGTAGAAGGTGGGGATTGAACCTGGAACCCTCAGGTTGCTGGCACGGTCATTAGGGATGATACTCGAAACCAGTGACGTGCAGTCACGAGAGAATACTTGCCAACCTTGAGACTTCCGATTTCGGGAGGTGTGGGGGGGGGGCGTGGTCAGGGGGGGGGGGGTGAGGCGTGGTTAAGAGGGGAGGAGTATATTGACAGCTAGAATTCACCAAGTCAAGTATTTCATTCATACATATATATATATATATATATATATATATATATATATATATATACATACATACTGAAAATATGCAAACAAAACTGTGTTTAGATAATTTATAATTCAAACTTGCATAAATAAATCTTAAAGAATATAACATAACTTGGCTTCTGAGAGCTTCAAAATGTAATGAATAAAATGCTAAAGTTGTTGATAAACAATCAATTATTTTAATAATTAAATATGGTAATTTTAACTGAATTATTATGATAATTTAAAATTAATTATTTCAAATATGTTTATTTTAATTCTATGGCTGGATGTATTAAGGAGTCGGAAAAAATACAAATAAAAATACAATTAATTTTGATGTTTTTAGCAAAATATAGTAAAAATTTATTTAGTTGTTTGTTTTTTTTAATTAATAAATATATTTATTTTTATGTAAGATAAACATAATAATACAATTTATCTCTAGTCTGGATGATTTAGTTCTTGTCACCCTGTTGTTCTCCAGTCATGAAAAAAGGCTGTCCTCACTCAGGTCCGCATGGAGCTGGAGGGGGCGTGGCCTCCAGCTCCGGCTGAAAATCGGGAGATTTTCGGGAGAATATTTGTCCCGGGAGGTTTTCGGGAGAGGCGCTGAATTTCGGGAGTCTCCCGGAAAATTCGGGAGGGTTGGCATGTATGCACTAGAGACAGGTGAGGCGGGGTCTCACCTGCCATCATGGAAAGAAAAAAAATGTAAAAAGAAAAAAAAAAAATTAAATTGTTATATGTATCCAGTGATTATACTACAAAGTTATTTTCCATTTAACTTCACCAGTTTTAGATTATTTTTATTCAAAATCGCTGAATTTTCACATTTGCCGTTCAAATACTGAGAAGAGACGTGCGGTGAACAGCAGCCAGTTGAGGCACGTCACTCAGTGCCTCAACATGGATTCCGGACTCGGCTAACTGCTGGCCTGCTGTGCAGTGAGACCGTATTGCTATATGAATTATATTATACATTTACATAGTTTAGTTAGATGAGGTATATAATGTACAGTGTATTTTGTCAACAACTGTATGTGTGTAAAGTATTTCTTGTGCTGAGCGATCATAAAACGGCTGCGAAGACGCACTGTGTGAGGCTCGCAGTAGTCCCGCCTCCTTGTGCCCGACGGGAGCGCCACACCAAGCAAAGCCCACACCCAAACCCTCCACGTGCAAGACCGAACCCACTCAAAAAAGTCACTCAACAAGAAGCCAAAAAGTGCAAAAACAACAATGCTCGCGTTGGAGGAGCCGCCAACGACCGCAAGGCCACAACATTAGGTACACCTGCAGACTGCAGCACGGATTTCATATTTCATTCATTCACAACTCCTCCAACACGAACACCACTGTTCCCGCACTTATTATTAAGGTAAGACCATAATAACGTTTTTTTTTAATTAAATGTGCTTTTTTGTGTGCTACAGTTTGTATGTGTAAAGTTAAAGTTAAGTTAAAGTACCAATGATTGTCACACACACACTAGGTGTGGTGAAATTAGTCCTCTGCATTTGACCCATCCCCTTGTTCACCCCCTGGGAGGTGAGGGGAGCAGTGGGCAGCAGCGGCGTCACGCCCTGGAATCATTTTTGGTGATTTAACCCCCAATTCCAACCTTTGATGCTGAGTGCCAAGCAGGGAAGAATGCTGGTATGAGCTTTTAAACATAACCCGTTAACTGCTGCCAATCAAATGGTGAATAAGATACTCTTTAGGGTTCATATGTTTGTAAATCTGACTGTGATGAAGTCAGTGCCTCACCAGCCATCAACTTCACTGCACGTCACTGCTCGAAACCGATTTTCCCGGTTGTTCGATAAGAAAAGAACCGAGTCCTCGGACTCGAATCCCTTTTTGAGAACCGGTACCCGTTATCGAGACCACTATAGTAAAGAAAAAGAGTTAGTTCTTTATTTGAATCCCTCGGAACGAATCCCGTCCCGACCAGAAATGCCCCGTGTGACATCACAAGAAATGACGTCACGTAGCTCAGTCATTAGGCGCAGATAGCGAAAGCAGGAAAAACAATGGACCGGAAAAAGTGCTCCAAGGTGTAATAAAGTTCAAAACAAAAAGGTATAATCCAATGAATAACTTTACTGAGAGATTTGAGCAGGGTACAAACACATGACGAACACTTTTACGACCAACCGGAAACATAGCAACCAGGCTAGCAACGCACCTCCTTTACGGCAGCTGTCGCAACGTTCTTAAAGCAACCGCAGCACATACATATATATACAACATATATCTCCCTTTTTTAACTTTTGTTTTTCTTTCCTTGCAAACAAAACAAAATCACACTGTATATGTGTTGTCTGTCTAATTATAAATAATGCAGACGAGGCGTGTTGGCTGAGTTCTTGACGTTTACTTTCACAGCGTGCTCATAACCTCATTCTTAGCTGCCGGGTGGCGACATGCAACAACACTTTTCGAGGCTACCGCGCATGCTCGTTACTCCCGTTGCATGCTGGGTAGTGTAGTGTTTTTCTGAAAAATCCCACTTAATATACTTTGGGTAACAACAGTCAATATTTATTTATTTTATTTTATTTTTTTAGAGGGGGTAACAGTCAATATTTATTTATTTATTAGATTAAATTGTTTTCTTATATAATAAAAGTGAGCTTTTGTTAGACCAAATATTGTGTGTTTTTTTTCCATATACAACAACCTATCTGGACTCGATAAGAGAATCGATAAGGAATCGGTTCGATAAGAGGATTCGATAATAGGCTCGAACTCGACAATGTCATGTCTGTGTTGATCATGTTTTTGTTTTAGTAATGTTTTGTTTTGTTTAGTTATTGGACTCTTTAGTTTCTGGTTGTTCACTCCCTTGTTTTGTTTCCATAGCAACCCATTAGTTTTCACCTTTCACGTCACGCACCTGTTTCACGTTTTGAGTCACGCACCTGTTTTCGTTAATCATGTCTGTGTTATTTAAGCTTTTCTTTTTCTGTTGGTCAGTCTGGCGACATCGCATTTATGCTCTGTACGCTCTTTATCCTCTCAAGCCATGTTCACAGTCCCATGCCACAGTAAGTGTTTTGTTCCGTGTTCTTAGTTAATTGCCTTTGTGCTATAGTCTTTTTGGTTTCATAGTTTGTTCTCCGCCATTGTGCGCGCCTTTTGTTTGCTCCTTTTTTTGTCCTTTGTTAGTGTAAAAATAAAACATGTACTCACATTCCCGTCTCGCCCGAGCCAACTTTCCGTTGCCTTCCGGAAAAACAAAACCCAAGGACCAAGTCTTGACAGACAATTTCTTATCAAACATCATCCCTAACATTCACTCTCTCAACTGCGCCACGCCGGTTGGGAGAGTATTCTTAAAAACCTGGTCATATTAATTGTTTATCTGTATGTGTCATGCTGGTTGTTCACTTGCACCACAGTACAGTATATTCTCCTTACCAACCCGGTTTACGGTAAACCCAACAGCTACTGTATATACTTGTACGTTCAACACCACACGACTGGTCAGAGAAGTCCCAACAATGGCTTTACTTTCTCAGGAGGAGGAGGAATTTCGGAATAGCAGATCAGATCAGATCAGAAATACTTTATTAATCCCCGGCACAATCCCATTCAAGAGCAGACAAACATTGCAGGGAGACAGAACAGGATCGCTGGCGAGTCTGCCAACTTCCGGCGCCCCTCACAAGCCTGCTCAGTGACCTTGGGGTAAGAGTGTCCGCCTTGAGATCGGTAGGTCGTGAGTTCAAACCCCGGCCGAGTCATACCAAAGACTATAAAAATGGGACCCATTACCTCCGTGCTTGGCACTTAGCATCAAGGGTTGGAATTGGGGGTTAAATCACCAAAATGATTCCCGAGCGCGGCCACCACTGCTGCACACTGCTCCCCTCACCTCCCAGGGGGTGAACAAGGGGATGGATCAAATGCAAAGGTTCATTTCACCACACCTAGTGTGTGTGAAAATCGGTGGTACTTTAACTTTAACTTTAAAAACACCATTGTCTGCTGGGATGGGGGAAGCATGGCCAGAGACAGGAGCAGACCCAACAAAGCAACCAAGAGAGCCGACTCCGCCCACCAACTCTCAGCCAGTGTGCTGTCCGCATGGATGAGCGAGGATACGTCCAAGGAGACCGAGGTGTCCGACACCTGCTCATTCAGCCAAGACACCGTGAACTTGTCGCCAGCTCCGCAGCCCTGTCTCTTCATCCCCATCTCCTCCAGTCTCTCAAAACGGACTCTGGTGTGGCATAGACCCGACAGCTGGTCTCCACGGCCAAAAGGCTCCCGATAGGCAGATCCAGAAGTTCTCATAAAAAGCACCGCAGAAGTCACGAAAGTGCCACCCCTTGTCGCACAGTCCCAAAGGGTCCTGAACCAAAAGGCATCTTGGAAAGCATAATATCCAATTTTGCAGCTGCACTGTGGAGAGCATCCTGACCAGCTATATCATGACATCACTGTCTGGTACGGCAGCATCACCGCACCGGACCGCAATCGTTTGCTGAGAGTGGTGAAGACTGCTGAAAAAAAATCACCAGGACTCCACTGCCCTCTCTGCAGAACATCTACCAGCACAGAGCCCGCGGGAGAGCTGCCTCCATCCTCAAGGACACCACCCACCCACAACACAAATTGTTCACAATGCTACCCTCAGGTCTGAGGTATAGAAGTGTGAAAAGCAGGACCTCCAGACTAAAGATCTCTTTCTTCCTTTCTGCCATCATCATCCTAAGTAGCTGACAGGTGTTATAATCATGGATTTGTACTCTCACTACACCATTTTATTATATTTATACTGCAATTTTGCACATGGTGGCCTTCTCTGTACATTTTTGTATATAAGATTTTTATTTACTTTTTATTCATTTATTTTCATGTATACCTTTACCATCTTTTTTTTTTACATTATTACTTTCTTACTTTACTGTATACTAGAATACAAATATTTATATTGTACTCAAGACAATAAACTCTTTAAACCAGTGGTGTCAAACGTACGGCCCACAGGTTTAATCCGGCCCGCGGTCCGCAAGATGAATTTGCTAAGTATAAAAATGAGCTGCAGTTTTTTTTAATGAAATAAACTGCTGTTCTAAATGTGTCCACTGGATGTCGCAATAACAATTCAAGTGCAACCCACGTCGACAAATGACACTGTTTTAAGATGACGTGTCAGTTGACTTTAAATGCCCTACGGATTGGCTGCCGCAACTCCAATCAGCGCAGTTGCAAACAATCATCCGCTCCTGTTGTGGCTGGCAGCAGATGGCGGCAGACTGATGCAGTCGCAATGCACAATACCTTTGTTCATTATAAATGATCTGTCATCAGATAAAATAACGAAACTGTAAGATGCAAAGACTTAAGTCAACATAAGTCAAAAAAAATTGTTGAATAAATGAACACAAAACACACAAATTCATAGATTAGCAGCACCGTTTTATAAGCGTAGAAAAAAAGTGGCGGTTTATAGTCTGGAATTTACAGTAAATGTAATCCTTAATCATTAAATGACAGACTAAATGGATAACTACCATATTTTTCGGAGTATAAGTCGCACCGGAGTATAAGTCGCACCTGCCGAAAATGCATAATAAAGAAGGAAAAAAACATACGGTATATAAGTTGGAAAAAAACTGTGACTTATAGTCCGAAAAATACAACATCAGTTTTACCTCTATTTAAAACTCTTGTTTCTGACAAAGGCCTGGAGAAGAGAAGTAGGACGGATGGGGGAGCCAAGCAGACGCCACCTTTCTATATTACTACAACTTTGTTTTTAGTACCATAGAGTTTCTTCATCAAAGTGCTGGCACTTGCAACTTTTTGGCTTATTTTGCAATCACACTCAATAAAAACATTTTTTTTTTAAAAGCACATAGCAAGTCACCAACGTGTGAGATTCCTTGTTTTGGGGCACTCAATTCTTAGACTTAGACTTAGATTTAGACAAACTTTAATGATCCACAAGGGAAATTGTTCCACACAGTAGCTCAGTTACAACATACTTGCCAACCCTCCCGGATTTTCCGGGAGACTCCCGAAATTCAGCGCCTCTCCCGAAAACCTCCCGGGACAAATTTTCTCCCGAAAATCTCCCGAAATTCAGGCGGACCTGAGTGACGTGTCGACAGCCTGTTTTCACGTCCGCTTTCCCACAATATGAACAGCGTGCCTGCCCAATCACGTTATAACTGTAGAATGATCGAGGGCGAGTTCTTGGTTTCTTATGTGGGTTTATTGTTAGGCAGTTTCATTAACGTCCTCCAACAGGACAATACTGCCATCTACTGTACATGCATATGTGACAATAACACCTAGGGCTTTTAGAGAGTGCAGTGCACAACTGCGCACACAACAAGGAGACGAAGCAGAATGCATCATCAGAGAGGGTGTTCAGCATGGTTAGAAAAATAGTGACAGAGAATAGAACAAGGATGGACAATTCAACCCTTAACTCAACAATGAGTAGATGAGTGTTATGTGTGTGTGTATATGTGTAAATAAATGAACACTGAAATTCAAGTATTTCTCTTATTTATATATAAATGTATATATATATATATATATATATATAGCGCTAGAATTCACTGAAAGTCAAGTATTTCTTATATATATATATATATATATATATATATATATATATATATATATATATATATATATATATATATATATATATATATATATATATATATATATATATATATATATATATATATATATATATGTATGTGTGGGAAAAAAATCACAAGACTATTTCATCTCTACAGGCCTGTTTCATGAGGGGGGGTACCCTCAATCATCAGGAGATTTTAATGGGAGCATTCGCATACCATGGTTTATATAGGGCACAGAGTGGGTGGGTACAGGCTGGCCTAGTGGCGTGGTGATTGGCTCATGTGTTACCTAGGAGGTGTTTCCGTCTATGGCGGCATGTTGTTACAATTTCGCTGCGCTTGTTGAGGGATGACAGGTCTGGACGGTAAATAATAAACAGTTTCTCTTTCAAGCATATATATATATATATATATATATATATATATATATATATATATATATATATATATATATATATATATATATATGTGTGTATATATATATATATATATGAAATACTTGACTTGGTGAATTCTAGCTGTAAATATACTCCTCCCCTCTTAACCACGCCCCCAACCACGCCCCCGCCCCAACCACGCCCCCCACCCCACCTCCCGAAATCAGAGGTCTCAAGGTTGGCAAGTATGAGTTACAATGATGGAAAGTGTAAGGATGGAAAGGACAATGCAGGTATAAATAGACTAAATATAGTGATATAAAATATAAAATATATACGTGATATTTACATAATGTATGTACAGTATATTATGTATACTGATATATTATATTATGTCTATATCATATATTGTCAATATGTGGAGCTTGGGGTTTGTTTTCCCAGAATGCAAAGGAAAGTTGGCGCGGGCAAGGCGTGAATGTGAGTACATATTTATTAATAACACTAACAAGCTACAGAAAAAGGAAGCAAACAAAAGGCGCGCACAATGGCGGAGAACAAACTTGACTAATGAAACAAAACTTGCACAAAGGCAGAAACTGTGAACAATAAACAAAAACTTACTTGGCATGAAACTATGGTAGCATGAAGACAAAACAAGGTAGCAGGGGTGTCAGAAGTAGCATGGTATGAAAGGATAATGTCACCAGGACGAACAACAGAAACAGACAGGCTTAAATAGCAGTGACATGATCAGTGAAAACAGGTGCATGACTCAAAACGTGAAACAGGTGCGTGACATGACAGGTGAAAACTAATGGGTTGCTATGGTGACAAAACAAACAAAAGTGCACAAAGAGTCCAAAAACAAAACCGAACATGTCTAAAACAAAACATGATCACACAGACATGACATATATACAATATATAACAAATACCATGTACAATATTACAGTATATGTGACAGCTGCAGCATAAAATAGAGAGTATGCCTTGCATTCACTTGTGTGTGCGAAAAACCGTAGATATTATGTGACTGGGCCGGCACGCAAAGGAAGTGCCTTTAAGGTTTATTGGCGCTCTGTACTTCTCCCTACGTCCGTGTACACAGCGGCGTTTTAAAAAGACATAAATTTTACTTTTTGAAACCGATAATTTTGAAACCAATAATTTCCGATATTACATTTTAAAGCATTTATCGGCCGATAATATCGGCAGTCCAATATTATCGGACATTTCTATCTAGGATGAATCATGAAATGTTCAGATGAAGCCGCTATTTCTCACTGGCACTCATCGAGGGCGGACGCTCCCCTTTCCTCTCCTGCTTGCTTCTCAGTCTTGTCTTGTCTTAACTTTCTCCTTGCCTTTTTTTTGCACTGCTCTCCAAATCTAAACATTGGAACTAAGTAACTGGCCTCAACGAGATTGACAAGATCTTGGGTTTGGGGGAACCTGCTTGTCTTGACTAGGGATGATGTTTGATAAGAAATTATGGAGTTCGAGCCCATTATCGAATCCTCTTATCGAACCGATTCCTTATCGATTCTCTTATCGAATCCATAAAGGTTGTTGTATATGGAAGAAAAACCACAATATTTGGTTTAACAAAAGTCACTTTTTTTTAATAAGAAAAAAATACAATAAAATAAATAAATAAATATTGATTGTTACCCCCCCCCTAAAAAAATAAAATAAATAAATATTGACTGTTGTTACCCAAAGTATATTAAGTGGGATTTTTCAGAAAAACAAATATATACAGTAACACAAAAACAACCTGTCTCTGTGATCACTATAGGTGTATAAATAATAATATAGTGTTAAATAAAATCAGTCCTTTGGGCACAAAACTGAAAATAATACAGCTCTCCAAAAAGTGCATTTCTGCTGCTATTGGAACATACTAACTACACACACTATGACACTAAGAACACCACAGTCATCAATCAACAATTCTTCTTCCAAAAAAATATTTCGATGGTGGAAATACACGACTGGCAGCCATTTTAAGTCCTCAAAACATCCATTGAAACACTGCACAAAAATCGTTTTTCAAAAAAAACATCTTAGTATCAAATGTAACCACTTTCCACCTTAATATTGAGTTACATAAACAAATTAAACAGTTTACTTACAGACTTATCTTTTCCAAGGCTTGTAAGAGCTAACACAACTTGTCTACTTCTCAATTGTCTCATGAACTGAACTGAACTGACGTTTCCAACCCGGAAGTGCCCAAACTAATGGCGCGTAGTATTTTCAAATCGCCACAAAATGTCAGTAAGAGTCTACAATCAAATGGGCATAACATTGCCGTCCCACAGGAAATGCCCTGTGGAACGGGATTCGTTCCCAGGGATTCCAATAAAGAACCAACACTTTTTCTTTACTATAGTGGCCTCGATAACGGGAACCGGTTCTCAAAAAGGGATTTGAGTCCATGGAATCGGTTCTTTTCTTACCGAACAACCGGGAGAACCGGTTTCAAACATCATCCCTAGTTTTGACGGAGAGGTTGTTGCTGCACACACGACGGACTCTTGGGAGAAGAAGGAGTGCCGCGTGCCTGGCGACCCTTTTCAGTCGCGAACGTGAAGATATCCACCTAATCGGGATTATGACAACAGGACATCTGCTGATTGGAGCAAGCGTTGCTCTGGTTTGTCGATAAATTGGAAGTTGCTGGCAGTACAGGAGATCGCAAAAAGCCGCTGCCTGACCAGGGCTCAGAAAATCTGCAGAGACTCCTCCCACCCCCACCAAGGACTGTTTTCACTCCTGGACTCCAGAAAGAGGTTCCGCAGCCTCCGAGGCAGAACCTCCAGGTTCTGCAACAGCTTCTTCTCTCAGGCCGTAAGACTCTTGAACGCATTATAAGTATCCCCTCAATTCCCCCCAAAAATGGATTAACTCTTGAATATAAAGGCAATATAACATGCATCCATAAACATAGATGCATACGCAAAAGTGCAATATATTTATCTGTACAGTAATCTATTTATTTATATCTGCACCTTATTGCTTTTTTATCCTGCACTACCATGAGCGAATGCAACGGAATTTCGTTCTTATCTGTACTGCAAAGTTGAAATTTGAATGACAATAAAAAGGAAGTCTAAGTCTAAGTCTTAGTCTAAGTCTTCAAAGTACCCCAGAGCTGCCACAACTGATTGGAGGATGCGGGAAGAACTGTGGACACTTTGTGATTTGGATAACATCGGACTGTCTGCCCTGCAGGATGAATTTGAGGACCAGTCATAGACAATTTAGAGTGAAAAGCAAATTTTATTTTCTCTCTCCACTGTCTTAGTGGGCTGACCATTAAGTTGATTTTGTTTATACATGCTACAGAAAAGTTGTTCAAATGTGTTGTCATGTGCAGAGAAGTTTTTGTTTTTTTTACGATATCAGTCAGATTAACCACAACATACAATGCATATTGTGTCAATGCAAAGTAAACACAGAGGTAACTTAAACCTAATTTCACTACTTATTTTGGGGGATATTTTAGGGGAAGCTGGGCCTCCCTTGCAGTCGTAGTGCAATCGACACTGTTTAACAATACTAATAATGGTGAGTTGATAAACGTGATAATCTTGGTCACAATAATCGTGATATGAAATGTTCAGCCCTACTTGTGACATAATGGAAAAACAATGATTCTAGCGCAAGGCCAAACTGTTACCATCACAAAAATATGCATAAGCTAAGCAGGCAATTTCAGTAACATTTTGATACTTTTAGAAAATAAGTTGCCTACCTGAAAAAGCAATAAAACCCAGAGCCTTTGATAACAAATGACAGAGCCGTAATGTGAAGGTTATGTTGTCTTGATGATGTGCTTCAAAAATGTCACATTTTAACATTTAAATATCACACAAGAGTAAAAAAAAAAAAAGAAACCCCTGTGTAAAAGACAAAAACAACAAATTGGTGCAAACCTTGACCTTAATAACAAGTGAAAATGCTTGACTGCTTTGATTATTATTTCCACTTTTGGTGTATTTTCCTAGAAGTCGTCTAAATTTCCCCTTCTCTGAACACCGTTCGGCGAAGCTGCTTCTTTGTTTGGTATAAATGACAACACGGCAAAAAGCCAAAAACAAAGAAAGCTCCTTTGATGCTCACTGTTGTGAAGTGTGCTGAGGGAAATGCATTACGGTGGTTCAAACTACTGATAATTACACCAAGATTTTTGGGGGACCAGTTGAATTTCAAGGTAAGGGTTCTCGATTGACATGTACAATATATTGCCAAAAGTATTTGGCCACCTGCCTTGACTCACATATGAACTTGAAGTGCCATCCCATTAACCTATAGGCTTCAATATGATGTGGGTCAATTCTTCTGGGAAGGCTGTCCACAAGGTTGCGGAGTGTGTTTATAGGAATTTTCCACCATTCTTCCAAAAGCACATTGGTGAGGTCACACACTGATGTTGGTCGAGAAGGCCTGGCTCTCAGTCTCTGTTCTAATTCATCCCAAAGGTGTTCTATTGGGTTCAGGTCAGGACTCTGTGCAGGCCAGTCAAGTTCATCCACACCAGACTCTGTCATCCATGTCTTTATGGACCTTGCTTTGTGCACTGGTGCACAGTCATGTTGGAAGAGGAAGGGGCCCGCTCCAAACTGGTTATCCGGCTTAATGTAAACGTAGCCTCAGGCAGGAGGAAAAACAGTCTGGTCCTGGAGTCTTTCTGATCTTTAGTTTTTGGAAGAGCTGGCACACATCCTTTTCACAGGTCGTCAGTGTAGGTAGGGGGTCACAGGGGAGGGGGTTGTGGGTGCAGCAGGTAGGCCCCCACAACCTACCTGCCTGGGTGATGTTGATGAGCTGGGTGATGGTTGTAAAACCCTGCAATAGAAGCTGTTCAGGTACTCGGCCCGTCTATTGTTACCTGCAGGGTAGGTTGTGGGTTTCCTGTAGTTGGTGGGCGTTCGTAGGCCTTTCTGCTGAGGGGTTGTTAGCTAAGAAAGGCTTTGTTTTAGCTTCTTAGTGTAGCTCATTTTTAGCTAACCTGATCTCCTTTATCATTCCACCCCACTCCTGTTGGCGTCCTCCTTGGCCCGACGCAGCTTCCTAAGCTGAGGTGTAAACCAGGGCTAGTTGTTGTATGTGCTGAAGGTCCTGGTCTGCACAGTGTCAGTGAGAATGTCAATATTTTCTGATGCAACTTCAAAGACACTCCAGACGGTGTGGTGAAGTTGGGAGAGTGGCCGTACCAGCAACCTGAGGGTTCCTGATTCAATCCCCACCTTCTACCAACTTCGTCACGTCCGTTGTGTGTTTGAGCAAGACACTTCACCCTTGCTCTTGATGGGTCGTGGTTAGTGTAGCGCAGGGGTCGGCAACCCGCGGCTCCGGAGCCGCATGCGGCTCTTTGATCACTCTGATGCGGCTCAGCAGCTTACTTGCTGAACCCCCCAATTTTCTGTGAGACTTCCGGATTTCAGTGCCTCTCGCAGAAATCTCCCGGAATTAATAGTCACCGATTTTCACCCTTACAGCTATAATAAGGGCGTGCCATGATGGTACAACATTTGGAGCCCTATACAATATGTATCAATAGCGTGTCAGCCCAACACTTGTTATACAATACACATCTTCTGCTTGCACACGTACGTGACAGTAAGGCATACTTGGTCAACAGCCACACAGGTTACACTGACGGTGGCCATATAAAACAACTTTAACACTCTTACTAATAATGCGCCACACTTTGAACCAAAACCAAACAAGAATGACAAACACATTTCGGGAGAACATCTGCACCTTAACACAACATAAACACAACAGAACAAATACCCAGAATCCCATGCAGCCCTGACTCTTCCGGACTACATTATACACCCCTGCTACCACCAAACCCCGCCCCCACCCCAACCCTGCTCCTCACACATCAACCCCCCCCCCCCCCCCCCCCCCCCTCCTCTCTGTGCGTCGGTTGAGGTGGGCGGGGTTTGGTAGCGGGGGTGTATAATGTAGCCCGGAAGAGTTAGGGCTGCAGGGGATTCTGGGTATTTGTTCTGTTGTGTTTATGTTGTGTTAAGGTGCAGATGTTCTCCCGAAATGTGTTTGTCATTCTTGTTTGGTGTGGGTTCACAGTGTGACGCATTATTAGTAAGAGTGTTAAAGTTTTTTATACCGCCACCGTCAGTGTAACCTGTGTGGTTGTTGACCAAGTATGCCTTGCGGTCACCTGCGTGTTCAAGCGGAAGCCCTATTCAACGTGTGGCCAATCAGGCACGCTGGTTGTAGTGGGCGCTAAATGCTGTTCCATCACGGCACGCATGACGCCGACAAGCGTCATTCATTTAAAACCTGCGTGCCGCACCAGCTTTCAAATTCCATATAAAGGAGTGGGCAGCGTGTCTGAGACCCTTGGTTTATACATAGCACAAAGCAAAAAAAACAACTTTGTACGCAGTGTTATTTCATTTAAAATTACAAAAAATTTTCGCGGCTCCCGTTGTTTTCTATAATTTGTGAAACTGGTCAAAATGGCTCTTTGACTGGTAAAGGTTGCCGACCCCTGGTGTAGCGGATGTCCCTTATGGGCCTTGCATGGCAGCTCCCGCCATCAGTGCGTGAATGTGTGTGTGAATAGGTGAATGTGGAAATAGTGTCCAAAGCGCTTTGAGTACCTTGAAGGTAGAAAAGCGCTATACAAGTATAACCACTCTAAGACCAGACATAGTTATGTGGTCCCCAGAGGGAAAGAAAATCCTCCTGGTGGAATTTACTGTCCCGTGGGAGGAGGGATGTGAGGAAGCGGTAGAGAGGAAGAAAACAAAGTACCAACAACTTGTCCAGGACTGCCGGGACAAGGGGTGGACAGCATGGCTGATGACAGTGGAAGTTGGATGTCGAGGATTCCCTGCTCAATCTGTGTGGAATCTGATGACAAAGGTCGGATTGAGAGGTCACTTGAGGAAAACAGCCGTTCGTAGGCTGGGAGAAGGGGCAGAGAGAGCCTCTTGTTGGCTCTGGCATAAAAGAGAGGACAATAGCTGGAAGCCTGGATGAGAGGAGCAGTGATCTGGCCAATCACTGCTGACCCACCAAACGGAGAGTGTTGTGGTTAAGGGTCGAAACACTCGGTGAACGTTGGGGACCACCTGATGACCTCTTGTCCAGGCCAAAGCTTTATCCATTAGAAATGGATTAAAATAGCATCTTTGATGTATTTGCAAACTGAACCCATTTACTCCAATCAGTACAATCAAAGCGGGCCTGTAACTGATACTTTGATTAATTTGACAATCTCTTCACAGTCCTTTTATACAGTTTTAGCATGTTTTAACATCTGCTTGTAGGTCAAGATGAGATGTATCAGACAGTGATTAGAGAGTCCTAAAGCTGCAAGGGGAGCAGGGCAATAAGAGTCCTTTATTAGCAGTGGTACAGTGTGTTAGCTCCCCTTTATATGCTGTATGTATTTCATGTTTGAAACTTGCTTTGTTAAAATCCCCCAGAATGATGAGAACTAAGTCAAAGTGTTTTTTCTCCATGTCTGCGATATGGTCAGCCAGGTGCTATAACGCCTCTGTTATGCAAGTCTGATGTGGGATGTAAACACCAACCATAATAAATTAGGAGAACTCCCATGGTGAATAAAGTTTATTACAGTTTATTAAAAAAAAACTCACAGATATGGGCTACATGTCTGCTTCAACACTGTGACATCAGTGCATCAACCTTTATTTATGTAGAAGCATATAATTCCTTTGTCTTCCCTGAGATCTCGTTTGCGAGGCCCGCTCTGAGGTGCTGAAAGTCCGGTAGGCTTAGTGAGCTATTTGGGATGTATTTACTGAGCCGGGTTTTCGTGAAACACAGGGCGGCGAATCTGCAAGATCCAGGGGCAGCAGTTCTTCCTTCTTATCAGCCAAGGAGCGAGCATTTGCCAGGTGAATAGATGGAAGCGCAGTGTGTATGTAATCTCTGCTGCCTTAGTGTAACTAGCACCTGCTTGTTTTTCTCGTCTTTGGCGTATCCGGCAAAGTCCGGAGAAAGCTGGTGCTCCTCCTGTAAGAATCTCCGCATAGCGCTCTGGTTTAAAAAAACACAAACTGAGATAAGAGTTCGGTAAATGACTGTCCAATATTAAATAGCTCTTCTCTGGTAAAAGAGACTAAAAAAAAGGAGCAAAAAAATTGCAAAAATAAAGAAAACTGCGACGAAAAGAGAGCGCAGTACTGTGCCAACCATATGTTTTAATTGTTTGAAGCATAGCGTTGATGTTCAGGACTGAGTGTTAATACTTGCAGTGATTTATACGCAGTGGTGGTTTTAGACATGGGACCACAGCGGTATTCCTGGGATGATGAAGGGGAAGAAAACGAGTGCAATGGAGGTCTCGTACAGGGCACCATTGAAGCCAGAACTGCTACTCTTTATAATGCAGAATCTCATTGTCACGGCTTTGCATACCGGCTTGCGGCATGACCTATAAATGCAGAAAAAGTAGGCAATGTGCGGGTAAACAGTCATTTTATGAGGAACTGGGAGCACCAGTGTGGTCAAAGCAATGGATGACAGGTAAATACAGCAAGGCAAACTGCGATGCCGAAACCCAGATATAATAGTGTACATCCATACACCAGCATTTCGCAACAAACAATGATCCGGCGTCGTCAGATGGACGGCAGCTGGCATAAGAACTAGGGCTGCAGTTATCGATTATTTTAGCAATCGATTCATCTATTAATGCATCTGTTTGATTAATCGAGTAATTGAATAAAACACTTCATTGACTCAATGCGTCTTTTAGGGAAAATGTATCAAATAAGGATTTTTCTGATGCCCTCCATTCGTTCTTCTTGTAAATGCACATAACATTAAAAATTGCACTTTACCATTGACGAATCACTATATATTACTTATACCGTATTTTCCGCACTATTAGCCGCACCTAAAAACCACAAATTTACTCAAAAGCTGACAGTGCGGCTTATAACCCGGTGCGCTTTATATATGGATTAATATTAAGATTCATTTTCATAAAGTTTCGGTCTCGCAACTACGGTAAACAGCCGCCATCTTTTTTCCCCGTAGAAGAGGAAGTGCTTCTTCTTCTACGCAAGCAACCGCCAAGGTAAGCACCCGCCCCCATAGAACAGGAAGCGCTTCTTCTTCTACTGTAAGCAACCACCCGCCCGCGTAGAAGAAGAAGAAGCGCGCGGATATTACGTTTCATTTCCTTTGTGTGTTTACATCTGTAAAGACCACAAAATGGCTCCTACTAAGCGACAGGTTTCTGGTTCATGAAAAGACGCAATCTCTCCATCCGCACACGGACTACTATTTCACAGCAACTGCCTAAAGACTTTCAAGAAAAGCTGGCTACTTTCCGTGCATATTGTAAAAACAAGATAGCTGAAAAAAAGATCCGGCCAGAGAACATTATCAACATGGACGAGGTTCCACTGACTTTTGATATTCCTGTGAACCGCACTGTGGATACAACGAGAGCACGTACGGTGAATATTCGCACCACAGGGAATGAGAAGTCATCCTTCACTGTGGTTCTAGCTTGCCATGCTAATGGCCAGAAACTTCCACCCATGGTGATATTCAAAAGGAAGACCTTGCCAAAAGAGACCTTTCCAGCCGGCGTCATCATAAAAGCTAACTCGAAGAGATGGATAGATGAAGAAAAGATGAGCGAGTGGTTAAGGTAAGTTTACGCGAAGAGGCCGGGTGGCTTTTTTCACGCAGCTCCGTCCATGTTGATATACGACTCCATGCGCGCCCACATCACGCTGGTTTTTAATATATTATTAAAGTTTGACTGACCTATCTGACTGTTTTTTTGACATTCCTTTAGCGCAGTTAGATGCGGCTTATAACACGGGGCGGCTTATAGGTGGACAAAGTTTTGAAATATGCCGTTCATTGAAGGCGCGGCTTATAACCCAGGGCGCCTTATGGTGCGGAAAATACGGTACTAAAAAAATTAAAAAATTAAAAATAAATGTCTAGCCTAATACCAAGAAATAGTTAATAAATAAATAATCAAACTAACCAAAATACACTTTAAAAAAGTGTTTAAAAATATTGTCAAAGTCAATCATAATTTAACATATACACATTTTGAAAAGGAATAAATTGAAGGCATGGTACAAACAACTCCTTGACATTAACATACATCTTACGAATGGGTCACATGTTTGCGGTAGTCGTGTCCCCAAGATGCAGCAAGGACAGCAGGAAATTGGCGCCCATGGCAACTAAGAAAACTAAAAAGGACGCTGAAACAGAAATAGACAAACTAAGAATAACATTAGCAAACTAAACACCACAACTTGACCCAGGCAACGGGCCATGACAGTATGCCCCTGTATGGGACGGATTCCAGACGTCCCAACAAAACTAGGTTCTAAGTCACGAGAGGATGGAGAGAGGAGTTGGCAGAGGGTCGCCAGACCAAGTGTGGGACGAGTCAGGTGGCGGCGAGTTAAACTGGCAGTGAGGCGGGCGTCCACAAATTGGCTACACTCGTGGCCGACAAGGAGGCAAACAAGGTTTGAAACGAAGCTTCAGCAGCTGCTGATAGCGCGGAGAGCGTCCATGAATTGGCCACATATGTGGCCGACAAGGTGGTGGACGGCGAGTTGAACGCCGCTGCAGATGGAGAGGCGGGTGTCCACGCAGTGGCTACATCTTTGGCGAAGGAGAACGCGACCGGAGCTTGGCTTGGGCAGGCTTTGAAGCTGGAGCAAGCTTGGCTTGAACGAGCATCGAAACAGGAGCGAGCTTGGCTTGAGAAAGCGACCGAGCTTGGCTTGGGCAGGCTTTGAAGCTGGAGCAAGCTTGGCTTGAACGGGCATCAAAACAGGAGCGAGCTTGGCTTGAGCAGGCGTCTTGACACAATAAGCTGAACCTTCCGGTACGACTCATTCATCCACGCCTCGCTGTACTTTTATGGAGGTCCCTGGTAGAATGAGGCGCTGGAGCAGGAAGCGGAGCTGGTGCTTGAGCCGATAGCTCACCCGCTGGTGGAGAGGGAGGAGGCGACCTCAGTGGAAGGAGCTGTGCTTCCCCAGCTACAACACTACCAGCACTAGGCCCCACCTCAGGAGCAGATTCAAGGCACTGTCAGTAGATGAAGGGTGGAGCGTTTGACCCACAACATCAGGGTGAGGAGAAGCCAAGGGTAGGTTGGCTTTGGGAAATTGGGCTGCTGAAACAGAAAGTGCAGGAGTTTGAGTCTCAAAAAACTGAGTGGGTTAGGTGGGTGCCGCTTTAGCCTTAGGGATGGGGCTTGAGCCATCGGGGGCGGAGCTTGACTGACTGCATCAGTCCTTAAAACAATGTCCATATTGTCAGCAGCCTTTGATTTAAGCTTAGAGGTGACAGAGCGTTTGCCGTCGCTGCTCCCAAGCTCGGCAACGACTTACCTTAGTGTTAGACAGGCCTCCTCTCTTCCTGTTTTTAAATCGCTCTTAAAAACACCCTTTTTACCCTGGCCTTTAACACTCTGTGATCTCCATCCTGCTATGGCGTCCCGGAAATGGCAGAGTTTGAGTCTTGGGAAGCATAGATCAGCTAGCCGCATTAGCCTTAGAAAACGAGTCCAAATTGTCAGCATAAGTAAAATTATTGTGACTCGGTGGTGGCGGACTCATGGGATTAGGAAACAAAAATATGTGTGTGCCGTGACATCATCAGGCTGCGACAGATCTGAGTGTTGGAAGGTGGCCCAAGCAGAGTAAACAGAAGCCAAATGTACGTTTATAATACCAAGGTTGGTCTATGCCTGGGTCTGGTGGAGAGGAGGAGCATGCGGGAAGTGCGCTGGGGATGACTTCCGGGTGCCTCGAGATCAGGAAAGGTAGCGGCTTTCTGCTTCTGTCACCTTCGCCATCAATCCACCCCCCCCACCCCCCCCGGGCGCCCGGTGCAACGGACGTTGAGTGGATCTCGGTAATAGTGTGAGAGTCCAGTCCATAGTGGGGCCAGCAGGGGATCATCTTGAGTGGAGACAAGTCAGCAGCACAAGGTTCAAGGTTCAAGGTTCAACTTTATTGTCCCCGCGGGGAAATTTGTCTTGGGCACAGTGCATCATTGCTTTCTTAACACACCCAAAAACAACAGAACAAAAACACAAGCACAGACACAACCACAACCATACAACTAACATTTAAACATCAGAACATGGAGGTTGATAGACATAGGTGGCACTTTGATGTAGGCATAAAATCTACAGTATGGAGATAAAGATAAAGTACCAGTGTGCATTGCACTAGAGCTCATGGATAAAGTGCTGTGTGCTAAAGTGCTTAGTTCTAAAGTGCTATGTGCTAAAGTGCAGACGTCTCCAACTGATGCACAGATGAGTAGTCCACCCCTGGTCCCGACTTTGAACAGCTAGCGCAGCATTTGTGGTCCCCTAATAACCTCTTTACGCAGAAAAAAGACGGCAGATCAACTGGTCTAAAAGGGGTGGGACGGATTCCAGACGTCCCAACGTAGGAAGCCAGTCCAGCTGAGCCAGTATAGGAGTACCGTATTTTTCTGACTATAAGTCGCAGTTTTTTTCATAGTTTGGCCGGGCTCCAGTGCGATTTATATATGTTTTTTTCCTTCTTTATCATGCATGTTCGGCAGGTGCGACTTATACTCCAGTGCGACTTATACTCCGAAAAATACGGTAATATAATCAAACTTTCTTGTCAAAAGTCTAACAGCCACATGTTGTACCAACTGTAATCTTTTAATGCTAGACATAGGGAGGCCCGAAAATAACATGTTACAGTAATATAGACGAGACGTAACGAATGCATGAATAATGATCTCAGCGTCGCTGGAGAACAAAATGGAACGAATTTTAGCGATATTACGGAGATGAGAAGAAGGCCGTTTTAGTAACATCTCCAGGGGTGCACCGCTCTCATGAGCAGTCTCGCGTACGTTTTCATTAATTAAACCTATTAAATGAATCATAGAAGCAACTAAACACAAATCAAATCTTTTAACTGATCAAATTAATCTATGAACCATTACAGCCCTAAAGGGGAGCCTTCTGATTAGCAACCAGGAACAGGTGAGGGAACCAGGGCTCTAACAAGAGATGAAGTGGTGGAGCATGGAGGCAAACAGGAAATACTACAAAATACAAGAAAAAAGCAAACAAAGTCTAAACTGTCAAGTGGGATCATAACACTTACCTGGTGAAGTGACTCAACAAAACCGCTCATCGTGAAAAATACACTAAAAAACGAAGACCAAAGACTAAATTCCAAGATACCCCTGGACCTTGATGCCTGAAATATCCTCCAGGATTCAAGTTGTTGTCAAAACACCAAGCTTTTAGAGAAAAGTGTTCTCCAATGTTCACAGCCGCAGTGTTTATTACTACAAATGCAAACATGCAAAGTCCAAAATCCTAAAATAAACATCAGTCCCAGACTCACCAAACTCATTGCCATGTGTATATTATAGTCTAGCATGGAGATGACAGATGCAGATGAGCAAACAAGCACACGTCGTGAAATATTCATAAGTGTGCTGCATCCACAAGAGAAGAGTAAATGAATCTAGCAATTAATTCCTGAAAATGTCTTACCAGTCTACCAAGTGACTGTAACATCGGATCCTAAACAGCTGTCTGGAATGTCTTGAGGGAGTTTCTGCCATCCTCAGAAAATACACGTGCAGTGGGGTACATTGTTCCACTCAACCCTTTGAATGGAAACCTCTGAAAGCATGTTCTAAAAATGTGGAAATTTTTTACATCAAATCCTTCACAGAGAATCGTTTAGACTCAGGCAGGATCACGCCTCAACAGAAATGGGCTCTTTAGTGGCTGAACTTGAAGCATCTGTAACCAGAGGCATCTTTTGTGCAGGAGGAGATAAGCAGGTTGTGCGCTATTATTGTATTCTTGGGCGAAATTGCTACATCAATGAAGGAAAGAGGCTTGGAGGAGAATGTTCCGTAAACCTTCTTGGTGAAAGTCATTTTAGGCCAAGTAGTTCGTTTGTAAGAAACTTTTTTTTTTTTCGTCCGGGGGAAAATTCTTTCTTATATTCCGTCAGTCGTCCATAATGAAGGACATCCTACAAACACTCATCGACCTACTGAATAACTGAATTCCACGTTCCAACTTCAGATTTTATCTTGAGCTTTCACTCAGAAATAGGGTAAAAAGGAGTATTTTTCGAGTACATAATAACCCTGTCAGCTCTTGCCTTCTCTCTGACAAACTCAGAAATTAACTAGGGATGTCCGATAATGGCTTTTTTGCCGATATCCGATATTCCGATATTGTCCAACTCTTAATTACCGATACCGATATCAACCGATACCGATGTATACAGTCGTGGAATTAACACATTATTATGCCTAATTTGGACAACCAGGTATGGTGAAGATAAGGTCCTTTTTTTAAAAAAAATAATCAAATAAAATAAGATAAATCCAAAAACAAATTTTGAATAAAAAAGAAAGTAAAACAATATAAAAACAGTTACATAAAAACTAGTAATTAATGAAAATGAGTAAAATTAACTGTTAAAGGTTAGTACTATTAGTGGACCAGCAGCACGCACAATCATGTGTGCTTATGGACTGTATCCCATGCAGACTGTATTGATATATATCAGTGACGTGCAGTCACTAGAGGCTGGGCCTCACCTGCCATCATGGAAAGAAAAAAAATGTAAAAAGAAAAAAAATTAATTAAATTGTTATATGTATCCAGTGATTATACTATAGAGTTATTTTCCATTTAACTTCACCAGTTTTAGATTATTTTTTTTTCAAAATCGCTGAATTTTCACATTTGCCGTTCAAATACTGAGAAGAGACGGTGCGGTGAACAGCAGCCAGTTGAGGCACGTCACTCAGTGCCTCAACATGGATTCCGGACTCAGCTAACTGCTGGCCTGCTGTGCAGTGAGACCGTATTGCCATATGAACTATATTATACATTTCCATAGTTTAGTTAGCTGAGGTATATAATGTACAGTGTATTTTGTCAACAACTGTATGTGTGACGTATTTCTTGTGCTGAGCGATCATAAAACGGCTGCAAAAGACGCACTGGCTGAGGCTCCAGTAATCCCGCCTCCTGCACCCTCGCCGTAGAATTGTTATATCATCTAAAGCCCACATTTAAACTTTCCACGTGCAAGATTGAATCTATTTTAAAAAGTTATTTCATAAGAAGCCAAAAAGTGCAAAAACAATAATGTTCGTGTTGGAGGAGTTGTGAATGACTGCAGGGCCACAACATTAGGTACACCTGCAGACTGCAGGTGTATCTAATTCACAACTCCTCCAACACGAACATTATTGTTTTTGCACTTTTTGGCTTCTTATTAAATAACTTTTGTAACCTATTTTCATGGGCTTTTCTCTTTGTGATGTTAAGTTCCTGTTATGCGCTGTTATACAGTATATGCCTTGAGCTCTTATTTTGAAGGCGCTAAGAGCGGAAGTGATGACACAGTGGAGCGGAGGTTTTTGAAAGAAGGTAAATAAAGTGGTCCTCGTGTAAACTGGAGCCTCCGTGTTTGTTATTTTGTAGTTTCATTCAGTATAGGCGACATTTATAAACCCTCGGTTACACTTTTTTAAATAGGTTCAATCTTGCACGTGGAAAGTTTAAGTGAGGGCTTTAGTTGTGGACTTCATTTATAAGTAAAGGTAAGACCATAATAACGTTTTTTTTATTAAATGTGCTTTTTTGTGTGCTACAGTTTGTATGTGTAAAGTTAAAGTTAAGTTAAAGTACCAATGATTGTCACACACACACACGAGGTGTAATGAAATTTGTCGTCTGCATTTGACCCATCCCCTTGTTAACCCCCTGGGAGGTGAGGGGAGCAGTGGGCAGCAGCGGCGCCGCGCCCGGGAATCATTTTTGGTGATTTAACCCCCAATTCCAACCCTTGATGCTGAGTGCCAAGCAGGGAAGAATGCTGGTATGAGCTTTTAAACATAACCCGTTAACTGCTGCCAATCAAATGGTGAATAAGATACTCTTTAGGGTTCAGATGTTTGTAAATCTGACTGTGATGAAGTCAGTGCCTCACCAGCCATGAACCTCACCGCACGTCACTGATATATATTGATATATAATGTAGGAACCAGAATATTAATTACAGAAAGAAACAACCCTTTTGTCTGAATGAGTGTGAATGGGGGAGGTAGTTTTTTTGGGTTGGTGCACTAATTGTGAGTGTATCTTGTGTTTTTTATGTTGATTTAATGAAAAAAAGAAAAAAAACAAAAAGAAAAAACCATACCGAAAATTAAAAAAAAACGATACCGATATTTTCCGATATTACATTTTAAAGCATTTATCTCTAGTAAAAAGGAATACTTTTCGAGTACGTAAGAACCCTGTCAGCTCTTGCCTTCTCTCTGACAAACTCAGGAATTAACTGATTTTAACAAATCCAGTATTCCAACAGAGACAATCACCATCACACAAATCAGTTTCTTTCTTTCCTTTTTTTTAAAAGTGACCTAAGATGATGATTTTCATCTTTACTAAATGTTACAATGTTGCCGAAGCGTCAAATTATAACATTACCGTATTTTCCGCACTATAAGGCGCACCTAAAAACCACAAATTTTCTCAAAAGCTGACAGTGCGCCTTATAACCCGGTGCGCTTTATATATGGATAAATATTAAGATTCATTTTCATAAAGTTTAGGTCTCGCAACTACGGTAAACAGCCGCCATCTTTTTTCCCCGTAGAAGAAGCGCGCGGTGCATGCTGGGATATGTGACGTTTCATTTCCATTTGTGTATTTATGTAAAGACCCCAAAATGGCTCCTATTAAGTGTGTTGTCTGTCTAATTATAAATAATGCAGACGAGGCGTGTTAACTGAGTTCTCAACGTTTACTCACAGCGTGCTAACTGCCAGCATACAACGCTTCTCAGGGCTACCGCGCATGCTCGTAACTATCGTTGCATGCTGGGTAGTGTAGTTGTTATATTTGCTAGCTCATAACAGCACATTGAGAGACACGCTTACGCGCTTAATTCAATACTCGCCGTCATTCCGGGTGGATTGACAAAAGACCTCCAGTCGCTAGATATTGGTGTCAACAGGGCATTCGAAGCTAGACTGCTAACTGCGTGGGAACAGTGGATGACAAAGAAGCGCGCGGTGCATGCTGGGATATGTGACGTTTCATTTCCATTTGTGTGTTTATGTAAAGACCCCAAAATGGCTCCTATTAAGTGTGTTGTCTGTCTAATTATAAATAATGCAGACGAGGCGTGTTAACTGAGTTCTCAACGTTTACTCACAGCGTGCTCATAACCACATTCTAACTCCCAGCATACAACAACGCTTCTCAGGGCTACCGCGCATGCTCGTAACTATCGTTGCATGCTGGGTAGTGTAGTTGTTATATTTGCTAGCTCATAACAGCACATTGAGAGACACGCTTACGCGCTTAATTCAATACTCGCCGTCATTCCGGGTGGATTGACAAAAGACCTCCAGCCGCTAGATATTGGTGTCAACAGGGCATTCGAAGCTAGACTGCTAACTGCGTGGGAACAATGGATGACAGAAGGCGAACACACCTTCACTAAGACGAGGAGGCAGCGCCAGACGACGCCAACATCTGCTAGTGGATCGTAAATTTGCCCAACTTTTCACTTCGGACACCGAAGACGAAGGATTTACGAATGAAGAATAACTTCAGAAAGTGAGCGCTATGTTTATTTTGTGTGTTGTGACATTAACGTTCGAGCAACATTATGTTGCTATTGCTCTGCACTATTTTGAATTTTACTATGTTTGTGATTGCACATTTGCGTACATTTTGGGAGTGAACAGAGTTGTTAGAACGCTGGTTTTTAATATATTATTAAAGTTTGACTGACCTATCTGACTGTTTTTTTGACATTCCCTTTAGCGCAGCGTAGGCGCGGCTTATAGTCCGGGGCGGCTTATTGGTGGACAAAGTTATGAAATATGCCATTCATTGAAGGTGCGGCTAATAATCCGGTGCGCCTTATAGTGCGGAAAATACGGTAATGCATTTTAGCGTGAGCTTGCGCCCAGTTTTGGATGCATCTTTTCGCGATGTTTTGCAGTCTGGCTATGTTGTGATGTCACAGCGAGGTGGATGTACATTACCTAGAGTTCTCAGCCAGAGTGGGAGAAGCACAAACACAATAAAAAGGTAGGATAAAGTATTGTTCTTATCTCATCTTGGCATGTGCATAATAATGCTCAAAGCAGCATTTTTGATGCAGAGTGTGCCGGTGTATCTAACTCTGTGAATCAATATTAAGTTCCATCCATCCATTCATTTTCTACCGCTTATTCCCTTTGGGGTTGCGGGGGGCGCCGGAGCCTATCTCAGCTACAATCGGGCGGAAGGCGGGGTACACCCTGGACAAGTCGCCACCTCAGATAGACAGACAACATTCACACTCACATTCACACACTAGGGCCAATTTAGTGTTGCCAATCAACCTATCCCCAGGTGCATGTCTTTGGAAGTGGGAGGAAGTCGGAGTACCCGGAGGGAACCCACGCAGTCATGGGGAGAACATGCAAACCCCACACAGAAAGATCCCGAACCCGGGATTGAACCCAGGACTACTCAGGACCTTCGTATTGTGAGGCAGATGCACTAACCCCTCTTCCACCGTGCTGCCCTAATATTAAGTTCACAAAGTTTATTTTCCACCTTGCCTGGAAAAAATATAGCGATGACGACTTCAAGATACATATGTAAACATTGTACATTTTTAAAAGAAAACCTATGAACTTTTGGAGGGGGTGGGATGTGGTTTTATTTCCACAAACCAACATCAGAAGATGGGTTATAAACGGTGACTAGAGCAAAATTTACACCAAAACATACCCAATACCGTATTTTTCGGACTATAAGGCGTACTGAAAATACTTTCATTTTCTCAAAAATCGATACAGTGGCCTTGTGGTTAGAGTGTCCGCCCTGAGATCGGTAGGTCGTGAGTTCAAACCCCGGCCGAGTCATACCAAAGACTATAAAAATGGGACCCATTTTCTCCCTGCTTGGCACTCAGCATCAAGGGTTGAAATTGGGGGTTGAATCACCAAAAATGATTCCCGAGCGCGGCCACCGCTGCTGCTCACTGCTCCCCTCACCTCCCAGGGAGTGGACAAGGGGATGGGTCAAATGCAGAGGACAAAATCATTGGTACTTTAACTTTTAACTTTAACTAATGTACGGAATAATTCTCGTTGTGCTTACCGACCTAGAAGCTATTTAATTTAGTACATGGTGTAATGATAAGTGTGACCAGTAGATGGCAGTCATACATAAGATATACGATATACGATTTTAGGTTGTCCTTAAGAATTTGGAGATAATCCTCCTTTTTCATTGTCCCATTTAAAGCACCAGTTCCATTGGCAGCAAAACAGGCCCAGAGCATATTACTATCACCACCATGCTTGACGGTAGGTCTGGTGTTCCTGGGTTTAAAGGCCTCACCTTTTCTACTCCAAACATATTGCTGGGTATTGTGGCCAAACAGTTCAATTTGTGTTTCATCTGTCCACAGAAGTTTCCTCCAGAAGGTCTTATCTTTGTCCAATCAAACTCAGTTTGTAAACGATCAATGAGTCCATGCAAAGCTAAAAGCCGGAGATTCAAGAAATACACGGCGCACTTACCCGTGTAAAAAATTATCCAAGGAGGGTTACCTTAAACCAGGGGTCGGCAACCCGCGGCTCTAGAGCCGCATGCGGCTCTTTAGCGCCGCCCTAGTGGCTCTCTGGAGCTTTTTCAAAAATGTATGAAAAATGGAAAAATATATATTTCTTTGTTTTAATATGGTTTCTGTAGGAGGACAAACATGACACAAACCTCCCTAATTGTTATAAAGCACACTGTTTATATTAAACATACTTCACTGATTCGAGTATTTGGCGAGCACCGTTTTGTCCTACTAATTTTGGCGGTCCTTGAACTCACCGTAGTTTGTTTACATGTATAACTTTCTCCGACTTCTAGGACGTGTTTTATGCCACTTATTTCTCATTTTGTCCACCAGACTTTTTACGTTGTGCATGAAAGGTGAGTTTTGTTGATGTTATTGACTTGTGTGGAGTGCTAATCAAACATATTTGGTCACTGCATGACTGCAAGCTAATCGATGCTAGCATGCTATTTAGGCAAGCTATATGTACATATTGCATCATTATGCCTCATCTGTAAGTATATTTGAGGTCATTTAGTTTCCTTTAAGTCATCTTAATTCAATTGATATCTCATGACACACTATCTGTATGTCATATGGCTTTTAATTTTTTGCGGCTCCAGACAGATTTGTTTTTGTATTTTTGGTCCAATATGGCTCCTTCAACATTTTGGGTTGCCGACCCCTGCCTTCAATCAATCAATCAATCTTTATTTATATAGCCCTAAATCACAAGTGTCTCAAAGGGCTGCACAAGCCACAACGACATCCTCGGTACAAAGCCCACATACGGGCAAGGAAAAACTCACCCCAGTGGGACGTCGATGTGAATGACTATGAGAAACCTTGGAGAGGACCGCATATGTGAGTAACCCCCCCCCCCCCCCCCCCCCCTCTAGGGGAGACCGAAAGCAATGGATGTCGAGTGGGTCTGACATAATATTGTGAGAGTCCAGTCCATAGTGGATCCAACATAATAGTAAGAGTCCAGTCCATAGTGGGGCCAGCAGGACACCATCCCGAGCGGAGACGGGTCAGCAGCGTAGAGATGTTCCCAGCCGATGCACAGGCGAGCGGTCCACCCCGGGTCCCGACTCTGGACAGCCAGCACTTCATCCATGGCCACCGGACCTGTGCCCCCCCCCCCCCCCCAAGGAAAAGGGGAGCAGAGGAGAAAAGAAAAGAAACGGCAGATCAACTGGTCTAACAGGGGGGCTATTTAAAGGCTAGAGTATACAAATGAGTTTTAAGATGGGACTTAAATGCTTCTACTGAGGTAGCATCTCTAATTGTTACAGGGAGGGCATTCCATAGTACTGGAGCCCGAATAGAAAACGCTCTATAGCCCGCAGACTTTTTTTGGGCTCTGGGAATCACTAATAAGCCGGAGTTCTTTGAACGCAGATTTCTTGCCGGATTTCTTGTCATGTCTTGCCTTAAACGATGGTTTAGTGTGGTGGCTGCCACGACGCTTAGGCTAAATAATTATTTGTTTAAGGGGTTATCCGGCTTAGTGTAGACATAGCCTTAGTGTTTTGGAAGAGAATTACAAGTTTGCCGTCACCCCCAACAGAAGGACTATAAATCAAACAAGACGCCGTCAGGGGGATGCAAGCTACGTGACGCGAGAGTATATTCCAGCCTTCAATCCAATAAATTATATAACTTTTTAAAAAATGCACATTTCTCCCACTCCGGAGAAAACCTTAGAGCTCTGCGAACGGAGCCAAGGAGAACTGAAGAGCCGGTTGGGGTTCCAGAGCCGCGGGTTGCCGACCCCTTTTGTAGTTAAACATGCCTGATAGACACAATTTAACTGCCTTGGGCTGTTTCCCTGTGCATCTAGCCCCGGTGTCTTTGTTTGGAAACCATCATTCAGTGCGCTCACTTTCTCTCAAACACAGAGGTCTGAGGTTGAGCAGCATTGGAGACGTTTGTCATGAATAAACCATCGCATGGCCTCACTCAACACCAGAGCAGTGTGAATCAGCACAGTTAATGTACTCTGCTCAACAAGCTCAGCAAATACAACATCGTTGAGAGGAATGGCTTTTTAAGTGTCATGCATGAACTTACACACCGAAGGTTAGGAGGTGTGCTTGATGTGTTCACAATCGGGTTTAAAGGGCGTTACAATGTGTTCCGTCAAAAAACACCGACATTTATTTGCAGCTCATGTATGAGTCCACGCTGCGCTTCTTCATTCACAGCCCGTATTTTGCATTCCAGGATGCAATTTACAGTAAGTATGTGTCTGGTATGCGGGGTAAAAAGTTTCAAAAGATGTCCTCAGTCTGTGCGTGTAGTAGTGTTGTCCCGATACCAATATTTTGGTGCTGGTACCGGTACCAAAATTATTTTGATACTTTTCTAAATAAATGGGACCACAATAAATTGCATTATTGGCTTTATTTTAACAAAAAATCTTATATGTTTCTCATTGCAAGTTTGTCCTTAAATAAAATAGTGAACATACAAGACAACTTGTCTTTTATTAGTAAGTAAGCAAACAAAGGCTCCTAATTTAGTCTGCTGACATATGCAGTAACATATTGTGTCATTTTCCATTCTACCATTTTGTCAAAATTATGGTAGAAAATGAATTATTAATCAACTTGTTCATTTACTGTTAATATCTGCTTACTTTCTCTTTTAACAAGTTCTATCTACACTTCTGTTGAAATGTAATAATCACTTATTCTTCTGTTGTTTGGATGCTTTACATTAGTTTTGGATGATACCACAAATTTGGGTATCAATCCGATACCAAGTCGTTACAGGATCATACATTGGTCATATTCAAAGTCCTAACATGTCCAGGGACATATTTCCTGAGTTTATAAACATAATATACATGGCCGGGGAAATTTATCCCAGTTGATTTTGGGTAAGCACACCATTTATGTCAAAATAACTTTGCTCCAAGTTCCACATTTGCAGCTTCGAGTCGATTTCACCTTACTCTCTCGGCTTCTATCAGCTTCAAAAATATATGGTTGTGAATACTCATTTGTCCAAAAATGGTCGTCTTTCCTGTTAGTTACCAAGGCTACCATGATTAGAACACACACAAGCCTTTTGTATCCGGAAGTAGGAAGACAATGTAAGTCGGACGTGCTTTGGAAACAGAAATCAATGCGCGGAAGAAGTCACTCCCGGAAATGATTAAAATGATCAAATTACCGTAAATATTAAACATATTACATATTGTTATGAATGTGTCTTGTTACTACATTATAAATAGACTTGCACTGTGTATATAAAACGTTTGATGGAGAGTTTTGAAGTTGTCTTAGAAGGCTTTGAAGGTTACAATTGTGACTCCAATTAACCGCATCTTCCAAGCAGTTTTTATCATCTTTAAAATCCTAATGAAAAAAAAATGACGTATGTCTTCTTGTCTCTCATAATAATTGTGAACTAGTGTGATCGCGATACCAATATTTTGTTACCGGTACCAAAATGATTTCGATACTTTTCGGTACTTTTCTAAATAAAGGGGACCCCAAAAAATTGCATTATTGGCTTTAATTTAACAAAAACATCATACGGTACATTAAACAAATGTTTCTTATTGCAAGTTTGTCCTTAAATAAAATAGTGAACATACAAGACAACTTGTCTTTTATTAGTAAGTAAGCAATCAAAGGCTCCTAATTTAGCTGCTGACGTATGCAGTAACATAATGTGTCATTTTCCATTCTATTATTTTGTCAAAATTATTAAGGACAAGCGGCAGAAAGGAAGTGCTTCTTTCTGGAGTTTGCATCGAGCAAATCGTTTGGAGGAACAAATAAGAAATAAGTGTCCATGCAGACTGGACAGTGGCCGAGAGTGGAGTCGGCTCTCTTGGTTGCTTTGTTGGGTCCGCTCCTGGCCATACTCCCCCCACCCCAGCAGACGGTGGCGTGGAACACCGCCAGAGGTGGGTAGTAACGCGCTACATTTACTCCGTTACATCTACTTGAGTAACTTTTGGGATAAATTGTACTTCTAAGAGTAGTTTTAATGCAACTTACTTTTACTTTTACTT
Source organism: Nerophis lumbriciformis (assembly GCF_033978685.3). NCBI lineage: Eukaryota > Metazoa > Chordata > Actinopteri > Syngnathiformes > Syngnathidae > Nerophis > Nerophis lumbriciformis. The sequence continues at coordinate 7,480,141 of NC_084570.2, read as the reverse complement.
GAGTATATTTATAGAGAAGAAACGCTACTTTTACGCCGCTACTTTTATCTACATTCAGCTCGCTACTCGCTACTAATTTTTATCGATCTGTTAATGCACGCTTTGTTTGTTTTGGTCTGTCAGACAGACCTTCAAAGTGTCTGCGTTACTGGTGACGTTTCACTCCGTTCCACCAATAAAATGCAGTCACTAGTGACGTTTGTGTCCGTTCCACCAATCAGATGCAGTCACTGGTGACGTTAGACCAATCAAACAGAGCCAGGCGGTCACATGACCTGACTTAAACAAGTTGAAAAACTTATTGGGGTGTTACCATTTAGTGGTCAATTGTACGGAATATGTACTGTACTGTGCAATCTACTAATACAAGTTTCAATCAATCAATCAAAAGTGTGAAGGAAAAAAGACACTTTTTTATTTCAAACGTACATCCCGTCACAAGCCTAAAGACTGACTGCACAGTTCCTGTCTTCACAATAAAAGTGCCGCTCCATCGCGCCTGCGCTTTCAAAATAAGAGTCTCCGAAAGCCAGCGCAAACAAGCTAGCAAGCTATGGAATTTGCCGCCAATGTATTTCTTGTAAAGTGTGTGAAAACGAATATGGAAGCTGGACAAATAAGATACCAAAAACCAACCACTTTCATGTGGTATTAGACAGAAAGGAGGAACTTTTTTTCTCCTGCATTTGAAAACGTGGACGTTAAGCACTGCTGTCTGATTACAATCAATGCAAGTCATCAGAATCAGGTAATACACCAACTTATATTCTTGTCAACATGAAAGAAAGGAATCTATATGTGTTAAACATGCATGTATATTCATTAAAACACCTTTAACATGTAAACAAAAACGGCAAAATAAATAAATATAAATGATATACTGTATATATCAATGTATGTGTATATATGTATATATATATATATATATATATATATATATATATATATGATATGTGTGTGTGTATGTTACTCATCAGTTACTCAGTACTTGAGTAGTTTTTTCACAACATACTTTTTACTTTTACTCAAGTAAATATTTGGGTGACTACTCATTACTTTTACTTGAGTAATAAATTTCTAAAGTAACAGTACTCTTACTTGAGTACAATTTCTGGCTACTCTACCCACCTCTGAACACCGCAGAGGCCACCACAGTGTATGTTTTTTTAATTTTTTTTAAACTTTTGTCGCTGTATGTAGAAAGGGCTGGTTGCATCAGCTCTGCTCTTTTAATGTCTTTGATGTTTGATGTTTCCCTCTCAAACACATGCTTATGTGTGCAATGCCTCTGAGTTTTTTTTCCTTTGGCCTCATTCCGGACCCCCTCTCCAGGGGCCTGGCTTTTACTGAATATTACACTCCCCCACGCTCCCAGTGTTTACCTGTTTCTCACCTTTTTTATAAGTGGAGCCGGAAGTCGGCAGACCCGTCAGCGATCCTGTTCTGTCTCCTTGTAATGTTTGTCTGCTCTTCAATAGGGATCGTGCTGAAAATCTTGATTTCCCCTCGGGGATTAATAAAGTATTACTGATTCTGATTCTGAAGTGGCACTAGATCAGGAAAAAGATGAAGAAGAATATGGATGTGCATGGCCAAAACAGACGAGGGTACCACAGAGTGGTGCTCACCCCGTTTAAAAAGATAGTCGCTGCAATGATATGTAACATATTAAGGGGTGGGAGCACATATAATTTGTTTAATTTACAACAAAATGTATTCATACAGTAGTCTACCCAGAGTCAGATTAGATCCTAAAATTATGTAATATTTGGTTTGAAATTTTTAAAATTCAAACATGCAAGCATATCAAAAAGGATACTGTGGGGGGGCGTGGCCTGCGGACATGCAGCGAAGCGGGGTGTGCCAGGACCGGCTTCAAGATCAGCGACAGATGTGTAGATGACCCAGATGAGAGTGTTTGTCTGATCACCTGTTGCTCTGTTAAAGGCAGCAGTCGGGAAGGAGAGGGGAGTTGTTGATGGTGGAAGAGGGGAACGAGCACGAACGAGAGTGAGAGCGAGACGGACAGAAATGACTGAAAACGAACACAAAGAACATTTATTGCAAAATAAATCATTATTCACAAAGATGAACGAGGCTGTCATGTCCGTCATTGGTGGTCCAAGGAACCCGGAGGAGCCAGACCTCCACAGATACAAAAGACTTTGGTTTGATCACTCAATGTATTATTACAACCCAGGAGAGCTACTTGCGATGGCAGCCACGTGACACAAAGTCGGGCCTTTCCGGACCCCGTCATTGCCACCGTCATTACATGCCATTTGTGCCGCAACCCCTGGCGGCGGCAGCTGTACGCTGGAGCCACAAGAACACATTGTGACAGCAATGGCAAAATGGTCGTTTAGATAAATTAATAGACGTTCTCATAATGCATGCTTGTTGGTGATGTGCATTTCTGGTCTTGTCACCCTCGCCCGGACAGAAGGGCGACACGGCAGTGTGGCTGGATCAAAAGAGACTTTACTGAACCAAAAGCTTCTTTATTACAAGCGAGCGTCATTATACAGGACTGCAGTTCCTAGAGGAGGTCAGGTCAAGAAAATGAGGCACTTCTAACTTGGAGAAGCCAAACCATCAGTTTTATTTTCCTCCTTCCTGTCTCTGTGGGTGTGCGCTAAGTCAGGAGAGCATACCCTGACCATAAAAGGAGACATTTGTGTGTAAGTGTCTGGAAAACAACTACTTTACGTTATAACTTAAATGTTGGCGTTGAGCTAGACAGGTAGTCTCTTCTCAAGGATAGGGCTATCACTTTTGCATTCCGAAGTCCCAATTAGGGCCTCTTTCCTACGAGAAGTGATCCAATCCACCTGCGAATTTCAAACTAAGAGGCCTTATCTTATTATGTGCTCAAACTGAAATACCACGATTTACTTAAACTTGGTGGTTTGCTTTCTCCAAGATGAATATGACCATTCACCATATGCAAAACATAATATGAGTTAATGAATTCACATCATTGGTCAGCAAAGCTTGAGACTTTCCGCAGTGTTGTCGTTCGGCAGCTGTTACGAATCCCGAATGGAGAGAACCAAGTCATTTGCTTCCGCTTCTTTGGAACGGACAGAATAATTTGTTGGTGGTTTGATTGATTGATTGAGACTTTTATTAGTAGATTGCACACTACAGTACATATTCCGTACAATTGACCACTAAATGGTAACACCCGAATAAGTTTGGTTTGGTTTGCTTTAAGTTAAAAGTTAAAGTACCAATGATTGTCTCACACACACACGAGGTGTGGCGAAATTATTCTCCGCATTTGACTCATCACCCTTGATCCCCCTCTGGGAGGTGAGGGGAGCAGTGAGCAGCAGAGGTGGCCACGCCCGGGAATCATTTTTGGTGATTCAACCCCCAATTCCAACCCTTGATGCTGAGTGCCAAGCAGGGAGGTAATGGGTCCCATTTTTATAGTCTTTGGTATGACTCGACCTACCGATCTCAGGGCGGACACTCTAACTCTACTCCCTTATCACCTGATTACGTGCGGATTTGCAAGTTCTCGGAATTGTTCGCGTATGTCACTGCACGGCAGAACCGCGAGAAAGAGGCAGCGTGGATTGCCGGAGGGCGGATGTCGGCGTCGTTTTTCTGCCGTTATGCGTCCAGTGGAAATTCGGGGTTACACGGCGATCACACGCCGCGCGTAGAGCACCGCAACCCGTTTGGAGCCCCGTTTTGCGCGAAGAGGCGCATGTAAAATGTCAAACGTCATATAAACTTTGTGCTTTCCTGCTGTGTCAAATCCAACTGCGTAACCGGCTCAGTGGCCTTGTGGTTAGAGCGTCCGCCCTGAGATCGGTAGGTCGTGAGTTCAAACCCCGGCCGAGTCATACCAAAGACTATAAAGATGGGACCCATTACCTGGCAAATATACCTACAAATGAGGCATAATGATGCAATGTGTACATACTCCAGCCTAAATAGCATGTTAATATAACTGATTGGCGCTCCAAGTCAATAACATCAACAAACCTCACCTTTGTGCATTCACGCACAGCTTAAAATGTTTGGTGGACAAAATGAGACAATTTTACACGTAAACAAACTTGCATTTGTATTTTCCTACCATCTTTTTGTATTTTCAATCCTTTTTAAAAAATGCTCCAGGGAGCCACTAGGGCGGCACTAAAGAGCAGCATGCGCCTCGAGAGTTATACCAATCATAACATAAACAAGGTGAAATGACCACAATCGCCCCCTAGTGTACGAGGGACACACTGCGTATGGTCATCAGTCACAGTAGAGATAAAAGCATGTTAAACTAGCACTTTAGCACTTTAAACCTGCTCAGTGGCCTTGTGGTTAGAGTGTCCGCCCTGAAATCGGTAGGTTGTGAGTTCAAACCCCGGCCGAGTCATACCAAAGACTATAAAAATGGGACCCATTACCTCCCTGCTTGGCACTCAGCATCAAGGGTTGGAATCGGGGGTTAAATCACCAAAATGATTCCCGGGCGCGGCCACCGCTGCTGCTCACTGCTCTCCTCACCTCCCAGGGGGTGAACAAGGGGATGGGTCAAATCCAGAGGGTAATGTCACCACACCTAGTGTGTATGTGACTATCAGTGGTATTTTAACTTTAACTTAATCACCCTCACCTGTAGTGTGCAGTGACAATGCACAAAGGGAGCATATGGCCACCTTAGAAATCATTTTCATAACTTCAGCAAATTTTAAATTAACAAGCTCAGTTGCTACTTTACATCGTCATCACAGCGTTACACACACACACACGCACACACACACACACACACACATACCTCAAGCTATTTGCTTTCAACACAACATTTACGCTCGAAGGCTTGTTTGTGCTTTTCAATCAAACCCCCCCGAAAGACTTTCGTCGACGTGAATTCAAGCTGGAGGCTTGTTATATTGTTACAGACGCGTGTGGAAACGTATTAAAGGTAAACACTTTTCCCAGGTATGGCACGTCCATACCCTAAGAAAAAAAGTCGTTAAAAGACGGTAAAAAAACTGAAATCTAAGTAAGATTAAATATCTCAAATAAGGGTGATATTTGCTTATTTTCTGTCTGATAAGATAATTCTTCTCACTAAGCAGATTTTATGTTAGAGTGTTTTACTTGTTTTAAAGGGGAACATTATCACCAGACCTATGTAAGCGTCAATATATACCTTGATGTTGCAGAAAAAAGACCATATATTTTTTTAACCGATTTCCGAACTCTAAATGGGTGAATTTTGGCGAATTAAACGCCTTTCTATTATTCGCTCTCGGAGCGATGACGTCACAATGTGACGTCGCTTCGGGAAGCAATCCGCCACTTTCTCAAACACCGAGTCAAATCAGCTCTGTTATTTTCCGTTTTTTTCGACTGTTTTCCGTACCTTGGAGACATCATGCCTCGTCGGTGTGTTGTCGGAGGGTGTAACAACACGAACAGGGATGGATTCAAGTTGCACCAGTGGCCCAAAGATGCGAAACCGGTTCCGGTTCACCGTGCGTGACTGCTCGCTGACTGCTCGCTGTTTCAAAAAAAGCTAAGTATCGTTCTATTTGTGTGCTTTTAATTGTTCTGCAGCTTTCTTTATTACTTTCTCAACATATTTAGTAGTACTATTTAACTTGCAAATCACCCGATCTCTGTCTCACCACCCCTCCCGCAGCTAGCTAGCAGCTAGCTGCTAAGCTAACGAAGCTAGCGCGGAGAAAGGCGTTGCCGGTCAGAAGGAGTCTACTCCTGCACACCGTGACCAGGACTTCTCGGAAGACAGCAGGAACTTCACTCGGTGACAGAAAACACAGTGAGTATGGCTTCCTGCGCGTCTTGCACCTTACTCACGGAGAGGCTGGCTCTGCTAGAGGGCCGTGTCCGCCAGTTAGAGCAGAGTAATCTCGTAACTTTAGATGTTGCGGACACATCTGCTAGCGTTAGCTGTAGCGAGCTAACTAGCCCAGCCTGTAGTAGTCCTAAGCGGCCTACAAGCTACGGTGTACCGGTTGAGACGCATAATAGATTTAGCTCTTTAGCTAGTCCTACACCCCAGTCTACCGGGCACCACACCTTAGTCATAGGGGACTCCATCACCCGAAACATAAAGCTTAGCAAACCAGCCACAATTAAGTGCATCCCTGGGGCCAGAGCACCTGACATTGAGGCTAATCTTAGGGAGCTAACTCGCAACAGGCCTAGTAAACACGTACGACAGGCTAATCGCACCACCAGTTATGCGAATATAGTTGTACACGTTGGCTCCAATGACACTAGAATGAGACAGTCAGAGATTACAAAGAGAAACATAGCCAGGACTTGTGATCTCGCTAGAAAGATGTCCAGGCATCGAGTAATTGTCTCTGGCCCCCTGCCTGCGAGAGGCAATGATGAGAGATATAGCAGATTAGTCTCGCTTAACAAGTGGCTGGCTAGCTTCTGTAGACAACAGGGACTAACGTTTATTGATAATTGGCCCTCTTTCTGGGGCAAACCAGGCTTGCTGATGAGGGACGGCCTTCACCCTAACCAGGAAGGCGCCATCATCCTGTCTAAGAACATAGACTACTGTTTAAGTCACATTTGACTAACTACACTAGAGCAAGCCCGGTCACAGGCAATTACAGAGCCTGCTAGTCCGGGTGAGGAGTCAGTTAAGCTAGAACTAGCCAGCACCAGGCTGGATAATTCCTGTACGCATAGCAATTTTCTTAGAATAACACACAACTCACATAATGTGTTTTCTGTTGTGAATGTGTCCGGGGTAGATATGCATTCTACTGAGGTGGCAAATCATGATGCGTTCAGTCGATCGCAGCATCAAGCAAACAATCTGAAAATTCCCGTCGTATCAATTCCTAGATATGGTCGAAACTATTTAAAGTGCACTACGTATAATAAACGCAACATTATTAATATTTCTACTACAGATAATTTAAACAAAAGCTCGTCAAAACAGCCCAATACTTATAATATGGGCTTTTTAAACATAAGATCATTGTCTACCAAAACATTATTAGTTAATGAGGTCATTAGAGACAACAATCTTAACGTCATTGGTCTTAGCGAAACCTGGCTCAAACCAGACGATTTTTTTGCGCTAAATGAGGCATCTCCTCCTAACTATACGAATGCGCATATTGCCCGTCCCCTTAAAAGGGGTGGGGGGGTCGCACTAATATGCAATGAAAACTTTAACCTTACCCCTAACCTAAATAATAAATACAAATCGTTTGAGGTGCTTACTATGAGGTTTGTCACACCGCTGCCTCTCGATATGGCTGTTATCTACCGCCCCCCAGGGCCCTACTCGGACTTTATTAATGAATTCTCAGAGTTCGTTGCTGATCTAGTGACGCACGCAGACAATATAATCATAATGGGGGACTTTAATATCCATATGAATACCCCATCGGACCCTCAGTGCGTGGCACTCCAGACTATAATTGATAGCTGTGGTCTTACACAAATAATAAATGAACCTACGCATCGCAACGGCAATACCATAGATCTAGTGCTGGTCAGGGGTGTCACCACCTCCAAAGTTATGGTACTCCCGTATACTAAAGTAATGTCCGATCATTACCTTATAAAATTCGAAGTTCTGACTCATTGTCAACAAACTAATAATAATAATAACTGCTATAGCAGCCGCAACATTAATGCTGCCACAACGATGACTCTTGCTGACCTACTGCCTTCGGTAATGGCACAATTCCCAAATTATGTCGGCTCTATTGATAACCTCACGAACAACTTTGACAATGCCCTGCGCAAAACCATTGATAGTATAGCACCGCTAAAACAAAAAAGGGCCCTTAAAAGGCGCACACCATGGTTTACAGAAGAAACCAGAGCTCATAAATTATCATGTAGAAAGTTGGAACGCAAATGGCGCGCGACCAAGCTTGAGGTTTTCCATCAAGCATGGAGTGATAGTTTAGTATCGTATAAACGCATGCTTACCTTAGCTAAAGCTAAATATTACTCAAATCTCATCTGCCTCAACAATACCGACCCTAAATTTTTGTTTAGTACAGTAGCATCGCTAACCCAACAAGGGACTCCTCCCAATAGCTCCACCCACTCGGCAGATGACTTTATGAATTTCTTTATTAAGAAAATTGAACTCATTAGAAAGGAGATTAAAGACAACGCATCCCAGCCACAACTGGGTTCTATTAACACAGATACAACTGTATCTACGACGGATACTGCAATACAAAATAGTCTCACTCTTTTTGATGAAATAACATTAGAGAAACTATTCGTGTAAGTGGGATAAAACAAACAACATGTTTACTTGACCCACTTCCTGGGAAACTTATCAAGGAGCTTTTTGTATTATTAGGTCCATCAGTGCTAAATATTATAAACTTATCACTTTCCTCTGGCACTGTTCCCCTAGCATTCAAGAAAGCGGTTATTCATCCTCTGCTCAAAAGACCTAACCTTGATCCTGACCTCATGGTAAACTACCGACCGGTGTCTCACCTTCCCTTTATTTCGAAAATCCTCGAAAAAATTGTCGCACAGCAGCTAAATGAACACTTAGTGTCTAACAATCTCTGTGAACCTTTTCAATCCGGTTTCAGGGCAAATCACTCTACGGAGACAGCCCTCGCAAAAATGACTAATGATCTACTGCTAACGATGGATTCTGATGCGTCATCTATGTTGCTGCTTCTTGATCTTAGCGCTGCTTTCGATACCGTCGATCATAATATTTTATTAGAGCGTATCAAAACACGTATTGGTATGTCAGACTTAGCCTTGTCGTGGTTCAACTCTTATCTTACTGACAGGATGCAGTGCGTCTCCCATAACAATGTGACCTCGGACTATGTTAAGGTAACGTGCGGAGTCCCCCAGGGTTCGGTTCTTGGCCCTGCACTCTTCAGTATTTACATGCTGCCGCTAGGCGACATCATACGCAAATACGGTGTTAGCTTTCATTGTTATGCTGATGACCCCCAACTCTACATGCCCCTAAAGCTGACCAACACGCCGGATTGTAGTCAGCTGGAGGCGTGTCTTAATGAAATTAAACAATGGATGTCCGCTAACCTCTTGCAACTCAACGCCAAGAAAACGGAAATGCTGATTATCGGTCCTGCTAAACACCGACATTTATTTAATAATACCACCTTAACATTTGACAACCAAACAATTACACAAGGCGAATCAGTAAAGAATCTGGGTATTATTTTCGACCCAACTCTCTCCTTTGAGTCACACATTAAGAGTGTTACTAAAACGGCCTTCTTTCATCTCCGCAATATCGCTAAAATTCGTTCTATTTTATCCACTAGCGACGCTGAGATCATTATTCATGCGTTCGTTACGTCTCGTCTCGACTACTGTAACGTATTATTTTCGGGTCTCCCTATGTCTAGCATTAAAAGATTACAGTTGGTACAAAATGCGGCTGCTAGACTTTTGACAAGAACAAGAAAGTTTGATCATATTACGCCTATACTGGCTCACCTGCACTGGCTTCCTGTGCACTTAAGATGTGACTTTAAGGTTTTACTACTTACGTATAAAATACTACACGGTCTAGCTCCGTCCTATCTTGTCGATTGCATTGTACCATATGTCCCGGCAAGAAATCTGCGTTCAAAGAACTCCGGCTTATTAGTGATTCCCAGAGCCCAAAAAAAGTCTGCGGGCTATAGAGCGTTTTCTATTCGGGCTCCAGTACTATGGAATGCCCTCCCGGTAACAATTAGAGATGCTACCTCAGTAGAAGCATTTAAGTCCCATCTTAAAACTCATTTGTATATTCTAGCCTTTAAATAGCCCCCCTGTTAGACCAGTTGATCTGCCGTTTCTTTTCTTTTCTCCTCTGCTCCCCTTTTCCTTGAGGGGGGGGGGGCACAGGTCCGTTGGCCATGGATGAAGTGCTGGCTGTCCAGAGTCGGGACCCGGGGTGGACCACTCGCCTGTGCATCGGCTGGGCTGCTGACCCGTCTCCGTCTGCGCTGCTGACCCGTCTCCGCTCGGGATGGTGTCCTGCTGGCCCCACTATGGACTGGACTCTTACTATTATGTTGGATCCACTATGGACTGGACTCTCGCAATATTATGTCAGACCCACTCGACATCCATTGCTTTCGGTCTCCCCTAGAGGGGGGGGTTACCCACATATGCGATCCTCTCCAAGGTTTCTCATAGTCATTCACATCGACGTCCCACTGGGGTGAGTTTTTCCTTGCCCTCATGTGGGCTTTGTACCGAGGATGTCGTTGTGGCTTGTGCAGCCCTTTGAGACACTTGTGATTTAGGGCTATATAAATAAAGATTGATTGATTGATTGATTGAAGTGGCAAGGAATTGGACGTTTGTTCCGCACACTTTGCTACGACAGAGATGGCAAGAATGTGTGGATATCCTGCGACACTCAAAGCAGATGCATTTCCAACGATAAAGTCAAAGAAATCTGCCGCCAGACCCCCATTGAATCTGCCGGAGTGTGTGAGCAATTCAGGGACAAAGGACCTTGGTAGCACGGCAAGCAATGGCGGTAGTTTGTTCCCGCAGACGAGCGAGCTAAACCCCCTGGATGTCTTGGCTCACACCATCCCTTATGCCACCGAAGATGATCAAGAGAAGAATATCGACCCTAGCTTCCCTGGCCTGCTGACATCAACTCCAAAACTGGACAGATCAGCTTTCAGGAAAAAGAGCGGATGAGGGTATGTCTACAGAATATATTAATTGATGAAAACTGGGCTGTCTGCACTCTCAAAGTGCATGTTGTTGCCAAATGTATTTCATATGCTGTAAACCTAGTTCATAGTTGTTAGTTTCCTTTAATGCCAAACAAACACATGCCAATCGTTGGTTAGAAGGCGATCGCCAAAGTCGTCCTCGCTTTCTCCCGTGTCGCTGGCTGTCGTGTCGTTTTCGTCGGTTTCGCTTGCATACGGTTCAAACCGATATGGCTCAATAGCTTCAGTTTCTTCTTCAATTTCGTTTTCGCTACCTGCCTCCACACTACAACCATCCGTTTCAATACATGCGTAATCTGTTGAATCGCTTAAGCCTCTGAAATCCGAGTCTGAATCCGAGCTAATGTCGCTATAGCTTGCTGTTCTATCCGCCATGTTTGTTTGTATTGGCATCACTATGTGACGTCACAGGGAAACGGACGGGTGTATATAACGATGGTTAAAATCAGGCACTTTGAAGCTTTTTTTAGGGATATTGCGTGATGGGTAAAATTTTGAAAAAAACTTCGAAAAATAAAATAAGCCACTGGGAACTGATTTTTAATGGTTTTATTTTTTCTGAAATTGTGATAATGTTCCCCTTTTAGGGTTTTGGTCCTACATGATCTGAGTAAGATATTACAGCTTGTTGCTGAGATTTGATGACCTATATTGAGTAAAACATGCTTGAAACTAGAATATCAACTGTTGCAAAGCTGTGTCATCAACACTCACAAGTATAAAACTACTTTTTTAAAGTAATAGTTCCTTATTTCAAGCATGAAAAAAAAATCATGATGCCAAGCGCATGTCATTATGTCAAGATAATGGCACTAGCATTTACTTAATTTAAGAATATTTTTTGACATATTGAGCAAAAAGGTCTCTTTTTTTGTACCAAGAAAAGTGCACTTGTTATTAGTGAGAATATACTTATTTTAAGGTATTTTTGGGTTCATTGAGGTAAGCTCATTTTACTTGTTTTGGAAAGTCTTGACAAGCCGAATTTTCTTGTTCTATTGGCAGATATTTTTGCTTAGTTCAAATAAAATACCCCTTTCTTGTTTTTGAACACTGACTTTTTGCAGTGCACACATACGAGCTGTGCAAACCCGCCGCTGTCTAGGTCTGCTTGATTAATGGCTGTTTACTACACCTCCCACTCACCTGCTCTCAGCTGCTTGATTGATGGGCTCCGGGGTTTGACAGATGGACAGATGTGGCATCGGGGAGGACTTGGGCAGGGAACGCCACATCAGTCCCGCTGGCATCCTACTCAGCCGGGACTATTGTGTTTTATCCTCATCGGGCCTCATCATCTTTTAATTGCACTGACATGGAAGAGTTGAGGTGTACTTTCCGCTGACGTTATGCAAATGGACCCGAGATGATCCGACCATTAAATTACTTCAATCAGGTATAATCGCAGAATGTATACATTTCCATTTTTCTAGATGTGTTACACGATTCTTTTAAGGCAAATCTGCTTGTTCTAACACTGCATTAGTGCAAAGATAAAAATCACAATTTCATAATTGCATTTGATGTAATTATGATGTTGTCTCACGCTGCTGCCTATCATTTAGGAGGAGGACAAACGGAGGTTAAATAAGATGATGAAACTCATTATCAGCTGCAAATTAAATCGCCGCCTGCAATATTATTATTGCTGCATGTAAGCCTGCTCAGGGTTTTTATTTTTTTTTTATATTTCAAATTTGCAGTCACATCCAGCAATAACTTATAGCAGGGGGTGTCAAACTCATTTTAGATCGGGGGCCACATGGAGGAAAATCTACACCCGAGTGGGCCGAACTGGTGAAATCACGGCACGATAACTTAAAAATAAAGACAATTTCGGATTGTATTCTTTGTTTAAAAATAGAACAAGCACATTCTGAAAATGTACAAATTATATAGTTGTTGTTTTTTTTACATTTACACATACTTGCCAACCTTGAGACCTCCGATTTCGGGAGGTGGGGGGAGGGGGTGGGGTGGGCGTGGTCGGGGTGGGGCGGGGGCGTGGTGGGGTGTGGCTAAAAGGGGAGGAGTATATTTACAGCTAGAATTCACCAAGTCAAGTATTTCATATATATATAAGAAATACTTGACGTTCAGTGAATTCTAGCTATATATATATATATATATATATATATATATATATATATATATATATATATATATATATATATGTATATATATATATTTATTTTATTATATGTATATATATATATATATATACAAATATATATATATATATATATATATATATATATATATATATATATATATATATATATATATATATATAAAATAAATACTTGAATTTCAGTGTTCATTTATTTACACATATACACACACACACATAACACCACTCATCTACTCATTGTTGAGTTAAGGGTTGAATTGTCCATCCTTGTTCTATTCTCTGTCACTATTTTTCGAACCATGCTGAACACCCTCTCTGATGATGCATTGATGTGTGGCATGCACAAAAGTGCTTTCATCAAATGCACTAGATGGCAGTATTGCCCTGTTTAAGAGTGTCACAACATTGCTGTTTACGGCAGACGAACTGCTTTACGGTATACAAAAAAGTGACTGCTGTTGTTGTGTGTTGTTGCCATGCTGGGAGGACGTTAATGAAACTGCCTAACAATAAACCCACATAAGAAACCAAGAACTCGCCCTCCATCATTCTATAGTTATAACGTGATTGGGCAGGTACGCTTTTTTATATTGTGGAGGACCTGAGTCCGCCTGAATTTCGGGAGATTTTCGGGAGAAAAATTGTCCCGGGAGGTTTTCGGGAGAGGCGCTGAATTTCGGGAGTTGGTAAGTATGCATTTACATGTTGCGGTTAATAGTATTCTTGTTGTGATCTGCTGCCCGGATCATAGTCTGTTTAAGTTTTTCGAGTCACTTGTGTTTTCTGTTAGTTTTGCACTCCTTGAGTTCCTGTTTATGCATCTCTGAGTTTGTTACCATGGCTACTTATTAGTTTCACCTGCCTCTTGTGTTCTGGACGCATACCTGTTTGTAATCACTGACATTATTTAAGCTTGCCTTTGCCAGTCAGTCGGTCTAACGTTAGTTTTGCTCGTCTCCTAGCCCCTGCTAGTGATCCCTAGTCTGTGCTAAGTAGTAGCCTTAGCTTCAGGTGCGATCGGCACCTTTTTCCGTCGGTTTGTTTTCTGTTGTGTACCTGTTTTGTGTTCATTTACTATTAAACCTGTTCGGATTCGTCCGTTTGCATCCTGGGAGAACAAACCCCGCATCACCATGCGACCCAGTCGTAACAATTATATCTTTATTTGTTGTTATTTATACTTTCTGAATAAATTATGTTATAATGTTCATCAGTCGACTCATTGGTGTTAATATTAAATCTATAGCAAGATAAATGGTAAATGGTAAATGGGTCGTACTTGTATAGCGCTTTTCTACCTTTTTAAGGAACTCAAAGCGCTTTGACACTATTTTCCACATTCACCCATTCACACACACACACACACACACACATTCACACACTGATGGCGGGAGCTGCCATGCACGGCGCTAACCAGTCCCATCAGGAGCAAGGGTGAAGTGTCTTGCTCAAGGACACAACGGACGTGACTAGGATGGTAGAAGGTGGGGATTGAACCAGTAACCCTCAGATTGCTGGCACGGCCACTCTCCCAACTTCGCCACGCCGTAATATCAAAATCAATTTACAGTATGCTGTTTATGTAATTTGCAAATTTTCCTCGATTAGTGGATTATTTTTTGTACATATGTAGCATCATCTACAAAGATACCAATAATTGCTATTGGGACATCTAGTGGACACATTTAGAACAGCAGTTTCTTTCATTCAAAAATTTTGGCTAATTTTTATACTTAGCAAACACATCCCGCGGGCCGGATAAAACCTGTTTGCGGGCTTGATCCGGCCCAAGGGCCGTACATTTGACACCCCTGATTTATAGTAAAAATATCTCGAAACTCCCGATTAAGGTTGTATATCGTTAGGATTTTATCAATACCAGTATTCATTGGTACTCTTTTCGTTAGTATATGTTATTTGCGTAAATAAGGATGTGGAAAAATGCTATTTTTGATAAGCACAAGAAATTGTGCACCAGCAGCATCGTGATACAACATCTCACAGCATGGAAGTCTTTTATTAACACTTGCTTTTAAATCTTTCAGAGATGTGTGAAAATGGAAAAAGAAGAAGAAAAATATAAATTTTTTGTTTTAATATGTTTTGTCAGAGACCAACATGACACAAACCGCCCTGATTGTTAGAAATCTCACAGTTTATATTAAACATGCTTCACTGATGAGAGTATTTGGCAAGCACCGTTTTGTCCTAATTTCAGCGATCGTTGAACTCATCGTAGTTTGTTTACATGTACAACTTTCTCTGATGCTGCCACAGAAAGACGTGTTTTATGCCACTACTTTTTTGTCTCATTTTGTCCACCATATATTTTATGCTGTGCGTGAATGCACCAAGGTGAGCTTTGTTGATGATATTGACTTGTTGGAGTGTTAATCAGGCATATTTGGTCAATTTATGACTGCAAGCTATTTGATGCCAACATGCTATTTAGGCGAGCTGTATGTACATATTGCATCATTATGCCTCGTTTGTAGCTATATTTGAGCTAATTTATTATCCTTTACTTATGTCCTCTGTGTATTTAATTTATATATGCATGTGTCATGACACATTATCTGTTTGCAATATTAGCTGCATTTCTCACAGTTGTTTGTGTGCCATGTTGTTCCAGACCACAGCAAACGTTACCCAGCTTGCAAAGATTGCAATAAATCCATTAGAAGAAGACAGCCTGCCATTTCCTTCAACTTGGACACACACATCTATACCTTTGGCCATTCTGAGCCAGTTATTTCTAGGAGTTATCTCATCCTGTGAGAATCCTCCATTTACTAATGATTTCCAATGTTGCAAAAATTTGCAGAATACAAATTTAAATACAACATTCTGTCCAACGAAGACTTGCGTCAGCCTTTGATAGTAGGCTAATATAGCTAATATAGACACTTACATCATGTGTTGCCTTCATTTTAACACTTATATGAGACTTTAATTTTTTGCGGCTCAAGACAGATTTTTTGTTTGTATTTTTGGTCCAATATGGCTCTTTCAACATTTTGGGTTGCCGACCCCTGGGCTAGGGCTAAGGAGTAGGGCAAGGGTGTGTCTTAGGCAGTGTTACTGTAACGCGTGTGTGTATGTGTGTGTGTGGGAGGGAGGGGGCGTGTCTGTGTTTACTAACAAGACATGGCGAAGCCGAGTTTCTTAACATGGAGATATTCTCACTACTTTTCTTTTGTCGACCACAAAGAAAAGAACATTTTTGTTAAATGTAAGTTGTGTCTTGGATCAAAGATCCTATCCTAGCAATTCAAATCTGCTGAAACAGCTACAAAAGCAACATGCTTCGACGAAGCTAGTAAAGAGAGACACACTTCATTCACCTCCTAAGCAACAGCGGCTGGATTTTTAACGAGGCACTGCGCACTGAAGGTACACACTCTGTCAATTCTCTTATATACTGTTGCGCTTTCATTCTAGACTTCTAGAGTCTTCACATCACTCTAAATGTATAGACTATAAAGTTCACAAACAAAGATGGATGCTAGTGGGCCAGGCCAATCTTTCATTATCTCTAAACTAAAACTGGGGAAATGTGTAGTGTGTTCTGGGCTTCAGACAGGATTTTATTTCACAATTCCTTGAGAGAGAAAAACGCCTGGTTAGGCTTTGTGTATGTAGTGTGTGCCTTCCTTGGTTTACAGCTATGTTGTTATAATGCTGTTTATTACTTATGTATGTTATGTTGCAGTTATTTAAAATAGTTTTGTCAATTTGTTCGGGCCTGAAACAAATTGGCCCTTTGAAACATATCTTTGTCTTTGTCTGTTTTATACAGGCCACATTGCTTAGCAGAGTTCAGTGATGCAAATGTATGTCACGTTGATCAACAGATTGTATTATTCTCCAGTGCAATAACAGTACTGAAATGAAGGCTAAAAGGGCATTAAAGGGGCTTTAAAAAAATATATATAGTGCGCAGTGCCTCGTTATCACTTTCCTCTGGCACTGTTCCACTAGCATTCAAAAAAGCGGTTATTCATCCTTTGCTCAAAAGACCTAACCTCGATCCTGACCTCATGGTAAACTACCGGCCGGTGTCCCACCTTCCGTTTATCTCGAAAATCCTCGAAAAAATTGTCGCACAGCAGCTAAATGAACACTTAATGTCTAACAATCTCTGTGAACCTTTTCAATCCGGTTTCAGGGCAAATCACTCTACGGAGACAGCCCTCGCAAAAATGACTAATGATCTACTGCTAACGATGGATTCTGATGCGTCATCTATGTTGCTGCTTCTTGATCTTAGCGCTGCTTTCGATACCGTCGATCATAACATTTTATTAGAGCGTATCAAAACACGTATTGGTATGTCAGACTTAGCCTTGTCGTGGTTTAACTCTTATCTTACTGACAGGATGCAATGCGTCTCCCATAACAATGTGACCTTGGACTATGTTAAGGTAACGTGCGGTTCTTGGCCCTGCACTCTGTAGTATTTACATGTTGCCGCTAGGCGACATCATACGCAAATACGGTGTTAGCTTTCATTGTTATGCTGATGACACCCAACTCTACATGCCCCTAAAGCTGACCAACACGCCGGATTGTAGTAAGCTGGAGGCGTGTCTTAATGAAATTAAACAATGGATGTCCGCTAACTTCTTGCAACTCAACACTAAGAAAACGGAAATGCTGATTATCGGTCCTGCTAAACACCAACATTTATTTGATAATACCACCTTAACATTTGACAACCAAACAATTACACAAAGCGACTCAGTAAAGAATCTGGGTATTATCTTCGACCCAACTCTCTCCTTTGAGTCACACATTAAGAGTGTTACTAAAACGGCCTTCTTTCATCTCCGTAATATCGCTAAAATTCGTTCCATTTTGTCCACTAGCGACGCTGAGATCATTATTCATGCGTTCGTTACGTCTCGTCTCGATTACTGTAACGTATTATTTTCGGGTCTCCCTATGTCTAGCATTAAAAGATTACAGTTGGTACAAAATGCGGCTGCTAGACTTTTGACAAGAACAAGAAAGTTTGATCATATCACGCCTATACTGGCTCACCTGCACTGGCTTCCTGTGCACTTAAGATGCGACTTTAAGGTTTTACTACTTACGTATAAAATACTACACGGTCTAGCTCCAGCCTATCTTGCCGATTGTATTGTACCATATGTCCCGGCAAGAAATCTGCGATCAAAGAACTCCGGCTTATTAGTGATTCCCAGAGCCCAAAAAAAGTCTGCGGGCTGTAGAGCGTTTTCTATTCGGGCTCCAGTACTATGGAATGCCCTCCCGGTAACAGTTAGAGATGCTACCTCAGTAGAAACATTTAAGTCCCATCTTAAAACTCATTTGTATACTCTAGCCTTTGAATAGCCCCCCTTTTTTTTTAGACCAGTTGATCTGCCGTTTCTTTTCTTTTCTCCTCTGCTCCCCCCTATCCCTTGTATAAGGGGAGACACACAGATCCGGTTGCAATGGATGGGGTGCTGGCTGTCCGGGGTCGGGACCCGGGGTGGACCGCTCGCCTGTATATCGGTTGGGAACATCTCTGCGCTGCTGACCCGTCTCCGCTCGGGATGGTTTCCTGCTGACCCCACTGTGGACTGGACTCTTACTGTTATGCTGGATCCACTATGGACTGTACTCTCACAATATTATGTTAGACCCACTCGACATCCATTGCATTCGGTCTCCCAAGAGGGGGGGGTTACCCACATATGCGATCCTCTCCAAAGTTTCTCATAGTCATTCACATCGACGTCCCACTGGGGTGAGTTTTTCCTTGCCCTTATGTGGGCTCTGTACCGAGGATGTCGTTGTGGCTTGTGCAGCCCTTTGAGACACTTGTGATTTAGGGCTATATAAATAAACATTGATTGATTGATTGATTGATATATATAAATAACTAAATAGTTACTTTTCACAGTAACGCATTACTTTTTGGTGTAAGTAACTGAGTAAGTAACTGAGTTACTTTTGAAATAAAGTAACTAGTAACTGTAATTAGTTACTGGTTTTCAGTAACTAACCCAACACTTATCTTAGGACCGGCCCCAACTCTTATTAGCGTGCATGACTTTGGGAACAAGGAGGAAATATTGTTGTGTTCAAAACTTGTGTGTGGTGTTGCTTCCTTATTTGTGATTATTCCAAGCTGATTGTCATCTTGAACTGAATGTGACAGCGTGTCAAAAGTATGACGGTCAACCGGGTAAAAAACACAGACAGCAGTATCATTAGACCCAATTAGGAACCGGTACCAAAAAATACTGGTATATGGTATACATTCCTACTACTGCTAGATACTGTTTTTTTTGTTGTTTGTTTGTTATTAATCTCCGCCCACCATTCAGCCTATTTATAACACAAGTCTGACTTGGAGGTACGCTTCCACGAACAAAGCTCCCAGTGCAACCTGAGAGCAAGAAGACAGAGGAAGCAGAATGGAGGCCGACTCTCTGTTGTGTTGCAAAGTGAAAGCGGCGCTTTCTGGAGGAGCGGAATAAAGCCATAAATCATTTGTCTACTAATGGCAGTTCCAAATGAGGCCTCTCATCAAACAAGACAAGTGCCGCTCTGTTTGCTACTTCAAGCGCCACTGTAACATCTGGGCACGCTCATGAAACTGCGCCCGCCATGTGTGTCACTCTTGCATCCATTAGGAAATGTCTACTAAGCTGTAAAAGTTCCGATTGGGTTCAACTGGCTTGAATCTGAAACGATGGCGGTGACGAGGGACGCGGGAATGATGAAATACGACAGAAATGATAGAAATTTGCCCGACAATAGAGTATTTAATTACATTGCCACATTTTAGCGCAATAGTTGTATGTTGTAAGTAGCGTCCTCGCCAGTGAGCACAGTTTATGTCTCTCCACAGTGCGACGCGGTTTCTACAAACTCCGTTTCCATATGAGTTGGGAAATTGTGTTAGATGTAAATATAAACAAAATACAATGATTTGCAAATCATTTTCAACCCATATTCAGTTGAATGTGCTACAAAGACAACATATTTGATGTTCAAACTGATAAACATTTTTTTTTTTTGCAAATAATCATTAACTTTAGAATTTGATGCCAGCAACACGTGACAAAGAAGTTGGGAAAGGTGGCAATAAATACTGATAAAGTTGAGGAATGCTCATCAAACACTTATTTGGAACATCCCACAGGTGAACAGGCAAATTGGGAACAGGTGGGTGCCTTGATTGGGTATAAAAGTAGATTCCATAAAATGCTCAGTCATTCACAAACAAGGATGGGGCGAGGGTCACCACTTTGTCAACAAATGCGTGAGCAAATTGTTTCACCATCTACGGTCCGTAATATCATCAAAGGGTTCAGAGAATCTGGAGAAATCACTGCACGTAAGCAGCTAAGCCCGTGACTTTCGATCCCTCAGGCTATACTGCATCAACAAGTGACATCAGTGTGTAAAGGATACCACCACATGAGCTCAGGAACACTTCAGAAACCCACTGTCATTAACTACAGTTGGTCGCTACATCTGTAAGTGCAAGTTAAAACTTTCCTATGCGAGGCGAAAACCGTTTATCAACAACACCCAGAAACGCCGTCGGCTTCGCTGGGCCTGAGCTCATCTAAGATGGACTGATACAAAGTGGAAAAGTGTTCTGTGGTCTGACAAGTCCACATTTCAAATTGTTTTTGGAAACTGTGGACGTCGTGTCCTCCGGACCAAAGAGGAAAAGAACCATCCGGATTGTTATAGGCGCAAAGTGTAAAAGCCAGCATCTGTGATGGTATGGGGGTGTATTAGTGCCCAAGACATGAGTAACTTACACATCTGTGAAGGCACCATTAATGCTGAAAGGTACATCCAAGCAACATTACCATGGACGCCCCTGCTTATTTCAGCAAGACAATGCCAAACCACGTGTTACATACAACGTGGCTTCATAGTAAAAGAGTGCGGGTACTAGACTGGCCTGCCTGTAGTCCAGACCTGTCTCCCATTGAAAATGTGTGGTGCATTATGAAACCTAAAATACCACAACGGAGACCCCCGGAATGTTGAACAACTTAAGCTGTACATCAAGCAAGAATGGGAAAGAATTCCACCTGAGATGCTTAAAAAATGTGTCTCCTAAGGTTCCCAAACGTTTACTGAGTGTTGTTAAAAGGAAAGGCCATGTAACAAAGTGGTGAACATGCCCTTTCCCAACTACTTTGGCACGTGTTGCAGCCATGAAATTCTAAGTTAATTATTATTTGCAAAAAAAAAAATAAAGTTTATGAGTTTGAACATCAAATATCTTGTCTTTGTAGTGTATTCAATTGAATATGGGTTGAATAGGATTTGGAAATCATCATATTCTGTTTATATTTACATCTAACACAATTTCCCAACTCATATGGAAACGGGGTTTGTATATATATATATATATATATATATATATATATATATATATATATATATATATATATATACATATATATCTCCAGTACAGCTGCGCCCAACAAATATAGCCAAATGTTAAAATAATTGTTTCTAAGTTATCACAAAAACTTTGTGTTACATTGAGTGCCCAGTGAGAAGCAAAAGCTTTGAACCTACCAAAAAGAAGGCTTGTAAAACTCCAATGTGTAAGAGGGGAAGCAACATGAAGGTGTTTATGTTTCTTTCATGTATTGTAATCAACAAAAAGATATTATCTGACCCAAGAACTACAAAAGCAAAGAGGAAGCAGGACCAGACTCCCATCCAGGCACCGCTTTTTTGAACTCTTTTGCGAACCTCTTTTTTAACTGTTTTACGGCCTTTCCTGTGAAGTGTTTACGACCTTTTATTTTGAACTGTTCTGTAGCCAAAGGCAACGCTGTTTACGACCCACGTCCCTTTGGAAGCAGCTGTTGCCATGTGGTTCAGGGAAAGTCCAAATAAAGGAGGCGGCGTACAATCTTTCGCCAGAGTGTGCTGAGACACTGTGCAAGGGTACAATGTCCATGCGTCTCTCCTCAAATTGAGCCAAATTGAATTCTGTCTCTGTTTAATTCTTTGCTTCTTGTCTTGTTTAATAGATGTCATCAGTGTTTGAACCTGACACCAAACATTTAAAGGGGAACATTATCACCAGACCTATGTAAGCGTCAATATATACCTTGATGTTGCAGAAAAAGACCATATATTTTTTTAACCGATTTCCGAACTCTAAATGGGTGAATTTTGGCGAATTAAACGCCTTTCTAGTATTCGCTCTCGGAGCGATGACGTCACGTTGTGACCTCACATCGGGAAGCAATCCGCCATTTTCTCAAACACATTACAAACACCGAATCAAATCAGCTCTGTTATTTTCCGTTTTTTCGACTGTTTTCTGTACCTTGGAGACATCATGCCTCGTCGGTGTGTTGTCGGAGGGTGTAACAACACGAACAGGGACGGATTCAAGTTGCACCAGTGGCCCAAAGATGCGAAAGTGGCAAGAAATTTGACGAAATTTGTTCAAAATACGAGGGTGTGGGGAAAGCCGACGAAAATGGTCAGTTGTTTGTTCCGCACACTTTACCGACGAAAGCTATGCTACGACAGAGATGGCAAGAATGTGTGGATATCCTGCGACACTCAAAGCAGATGCATTTCCAACGATAAAGTCAAAGAAATCTGCCGCCAGACCCCCATTGAATCTGCCGGAGTGTGTGAGCAATTCAGGGACAAAGGACCTCGCTAGCACGGCAAGCAATGGCGGCAGTTTGTTCCCGCAGACGAGCGAGCTAAACCCCCTGGATGTCTTGGCTCACACCGTCCCTTATGACTGAAGATGATCAAGAGAAGAATATCGACCCTAGCTTCCCTGGCCTGCTGACATCAACTCCAAAACTGGACAGATCAGCTTTCAGGAAAAGAGAGCGGATGAGGGTATGTCTACAGAATATATTAATTGATGAAAACTTTATTTATTACTCGCGGTTTTACGGATATTATTATACATAAACTGTGTTTACCAATAATTTAGCTTAAAAACATTACAACACTTAAAAACAAACACATACCAATCATTGGTTAGAAGGCGATCGCCGAATTCGTCCTCGCTTTCTCCCGTGTCGCTGGCTGTCGTGTCGTTTTCGCTTGCATACGGTTCAAACCGATATGGCTCAATAGCTTCAGTTTCTTCTTCAATTTCGCTTAAGCCGCTGAAATCCGAGTCTGAATCCGAGCTAATGTCGCTACCTTGCTGTTCTATCCGCCATGTTTGTTTGTATTGGCATCACTATGTGACGTCACAGGAAAATGGACGGGTGTATATAACGATGGTTAAAATCAGGCACTTTGAAGCTTTTTTTAGGGATATTGCGTGATGGGTAAAATTTAGAAAAAAACTTCGAAAAATAAAATAAGCCACAGGGAACTGATTTTTAATGGTTTTAACCCTTCTGAAATTGTGATAATGTTCCCCTTTAATATAGTCAAATACAGATAAGTATGCCTCACTACTCTTTTGTAGAGTAAATTTGTACAAGTATGAGCATCTACATCAATAGGATTTGCCTGAGCGGCTGGACAAAGCAGATTTTATTAAAAAAAAACTATTTTCATTTAAATTTTTTATTTTTACTTGGGACCTCCAGAGGTCCGGCTTGCGGACGCTGGCGGTTTGGATCCAGCCCACCGGCCGTAGTTTGGACACTCCTGATGTAAGTGGTTAAGTACTGTGGACCAGGACTTGATGAGTTGGTTGGCTTATAACAGTTGTCATACTTTGACGGCTGACCCCATGCAAACGCGACAACGCCTTTGTTCTACTTGGTAAGCGGATGATGACGTCTGAAGCCGTATGCTGGTGCTATGCAGAGATAGGGACTGAAAGAAAGAAAAATGCAATTACTATACCTGTCTGAGCAACAATGGCTGAGCAGCCACGTTGCCCCTAACGCCACTCGAGGAAGCCTGACAGCAAGTGCTGTTGGATTGTGGGAGCACAAAAGCTGCCCTTGCTGCGACTCCCAAATCAGTGTCTCGTACAAGATAAAAAGGGATATGTGACAGTATTCTCCCAAAAAAAAAAAAAAATAATAAAGCAGATATGTGTATCTGGATGGAAAGGTATTTTCGCCGCGTCCATTCCTTTTGATACCACAAGGCCGAGATAGGAAGCAGTACTAAAATAAGCTTTCGTATAAAGCTTTCATAATAACAACGATCCCTACTACTCAAGAGACAGGAGTCAATCAATCAATCAATGTTTATTTATATAGCCCTAAATCACAAGTGTCTCAAAGGGCTGCACAAGCCACAACGACATCCTCGGTACAGAGCCCACATAAGGGCAAGGAAAACTCACCCCAGTGGAATGTCGATGTGAATGAGAAACCTTGGAGAGGACCGCATATGTGGGTAACCCCCCGCCCTCTAGGGGAGACCGAATGCAATGGATGTCGAGTGGGTCTGACATAACATTGTGAGAGTCCAGTCCATAGTGGATCCAACATAATAGTAAGAGTCCAGACCATAGTGGGGCCAGCAGGAGACCATCCCGAGCGGAGACGGGTCAGCAGCGCAGAGATGTTCCCAACCGATGCACAGGCGAGCGGTCCACCCCGGGTCCCGACTCTGGACAGCCAGCACTTCATCCATGCCCACCGGACCTGTGTGTCTCCCCCTCCACAAGGGAGAGGGGGGAGCAGAGGAGAAAGAAAAAGAATGGGCAGATCAACTGGTCCAAAAAATGGGGGTTATTTAAAGGCTAGAGCAGGGGTCGGCAACCCGCGGCTCTAGAGCCGCATGCGGCTCTTTAGCGCCGCCCTAGTGGCTCTCTGGAGCTTTTTCAGAAATGTATGAAAAATGGAAAAAGATGAGGGGAAAAAAATCTATTTTTTGTTTTAATATGGTTTCTGTAGGAGGACAAACATGACACAAAGCTCCCTAATTGTTATAAAGCACACTGTTTATATTAAACATGCTTCACTGATTCGAGTATTTGGCGAGCGCCGTTTTGTCCTACTAATTTTGGCGGTCCTTGAACTCACCGTAGTTTGTTTACATGTATAACTTTCTCCGACTTTCGAGGACGTGTTTTATGCCACTTCTTTTTCTGTCTCATTTTGTCCACCAAACTTTTAAGGTTGTGCATGAAAGGTGAGTTTTGTTGATGTTATTGACTTGTTGGAGTGCTAATCAGACATATTTGGTCACTGCATGACTGCAAGCTAATCGATGCTAACATGCTATTTAGGCTAGCTATATGTACATATTGCATCATAATGCCTCATTTGTAGCTATATTTGAGGTCATTTAGTTTCCTTTAAGTCCTCTTAATTCAATTTATATCTCATGACACACTATCTGTATGTAATATGGCTTTTAATTTTTTGCGGCTCCAGACAGATTTTTTTTGTATTTTTGGTCCAATATGGCTCTTTCAACATTTTGGGTTGCCGACCCCCGGGCTAGAGTGATTTATTTTAAAGAGTGTTTATAATTTGTCAACAATAAATCATATACAGTCGCGATCATAAGTTTGCATACACTTGTAAAGAACATTATGTCATGGCTCTTTATTTTTTTTGTGATAGAGTGATTGGAGCACATACTTGTTGGTCACAAAAAACATTCATGAAGTTTGGTTCTTTTATGAATTTATTATGAGTCTACTGAAAATGTGACCAATTCTGCTGGGTCAAAAGTATACATACAGCAATGTTAATATTTGGTTACATGTCCCTTGGCAAGTTTCACTGCAATAAGGCTCTTTTGGTAGCCATCCACAAGCTTCTGGTTGAATTTTTGACCACTCCTCTTGACAAAATTGGTGCAGTTCAGCTAAATTTGTTGGTTTTCTGACATAACTTGTTTCTTCAGCATTGTCCACACGTTTAAGTCAGGACTTTGGGAAGGCCATTTGAAAACCTTAATTCCAGCCTGATTTAGCCATTCCTTTGCCACTTTCGACATGTGTTTGGGGTCATTCTCCTGTTGGAACACCCAACTGTGCCCAAGACCCAACCTCCGGGCTGATAATTTTAGGTTATCCTGAAGAATTTGGAGGTAATCCTCCTTTTTCATTGTCCCATTTACTCTCTGTAAAGCACCAGTTCCATTGGCAGCAAAACAGGCTCAACGCATAATACTACCACCACCATGCTTGACGGTAGGTGTGGTGTTCCTGGGATTAAAGGCCTTTTCTCCTCCAAACATATTGCTGGCCAAACACCTCAATTTTTCTTTCATCTGACCACAGAACTTTCCTCCAGAAGGTCTTATCTTTGCCCATGTGATGTCAGATGAAGCAAAAATGCTGAAGAAACAAGTCCATGTCAGAAAACCAACACATTTAGCTCAACTGCACCAATTTTGTCAAGAGGAGTGGTCAAAAGTCAATCCACCTTTTCTCCTCCAAACATATTGCTGGGTATTGTTGCCAAACAGCTACATTTTTGTTTCATCTGACCACAGGACTTTCCTCCAGAAGGTCTTATCTTTGTCCACCGTCAAGCATGGTGGTGGTAGTAATATGCTCTGGGCCTGTTTTGCTGCCAATGGAACTGGTGCTTTACAGAGAGTAAATGGGACAATGAAAAAGGAGGATTATCTCCAAATCCTTCACGACAACCTAAAATCATCAGCCCGTAGGTTGGGTCTTGGGTGCAGTTGGGTGTTCCAACAGGACAATGACCCCAAACAAACATCAAAAGTGGTAAAGGAATGGCTAAATCAGGCTAGAATTAAGGTTTTAGAATGGCCTTCCCAAAGTCCTGACATAAACGTGTGGACAATGTTGAAGACATCTACCTATTTGGAACCATGATCGCGGGGCACCTGCTGATTGGGCTTGGCATTGCTCTGGTCTATCGTAAAATTTGTAAGACAATGGCAGCCACTCAAGGAGCCCGAAGGCTGTTCGTCGCAATGGACGGATTGGGTCGGGCTGTGGGATCACAGTCTGGGGCGATTTCTGAACTGAATCACAAGATGGATCACATCATGGAGAAGCTTGCTTGAGAAAAAAACAAAAATTCTTATCTACGATCTGACTCCCCCGAATGGCCTTGAGGACAAAAACAGGCTGTTCTGTAATTATCCCCTGAGGAATTTCAAAGATGGACGCTTTTGACCTCCCTCCCTCCTCAACGACACCTGGACGTCGAACTTTGCTTGCATAGCATGCAGAATGACCCCAGGCCTATGAACACAACTCCACTACACCCAAAGACAATGGGCATATACACAAACACACAGTCCCCACCCCCACCCCACACCTTCACCACCGCTTGATTCCCCTTCTGGGTGATGGACGGCTGAGTAGCGCTTTATAGCAGCATGCCGGCCTCCAGGACCCCAACCCCCCCTGTTGCGAGTTGTTGTGATTATATGTTTATGTGTGCTATGGAAAATGAGTTTTTTTCCCTTGGACTCAGTCTGGAAACCCTCCCAAAGGTCCAGCCTTTGACTGATATTTTTTACTCTTCGCCCCTTTCCCAATATCACCTTTTTCCCACCTTTTTTAAGGAGCGCCGTAAGTGGCTGATCCATCGGCGGTCCCGTCTTGTCTCCCTGTAATGTATGTCTGCTCTTAGTGGGACTGTGCCGAAAATGTAATTTCAGTTCTTATGTGTCTTGTACATGTTAAAGAATGGACAATAATAAAGCATCCTGAATCCCGAAACAAGTCCATGTCAGAAAACCAACAAATTTAGCTGAACTGCACCAATTTTGTCAAGAGGAGTGGTCAAAAATTCAAGCTTGTGGATGGCTACCAAAAGTGGCTTATTGCAGTGAAACTTGCCAAGGTACATGTAAGCAAATATTAACATTACTGTATGTATACTTTTGACCCAGCAGATTTGGTCACATTTTCAGTAGACCCATAATAAATTCATAAAAGAACCAAACTTCATGAATGTTTTTAGTGACCAACAAGTATGTGCTCCAATCACTCTATCACAAAAAATAAGAGTTGTAGAAATGATTGGAAACTCAAGACAGCCATGACATTATGTTCTTTACAAGTGTATGTCAACTTTTGATCTCGAGTGTAGTCCTTCTGACAATGACAACCAGCGTGTTGCTCAAGGACACTTCAGCGGTGAGAGAAGCTGCGATTGAGACACGGACGTCTGTTTACCCACTGGGCCCCTCAATTGAGCTTATTTTCCTTTATTGTGACTTGACAAGCGCCACAGATCTCCCGTCATGCTGCGGCCCGCCTTCACTTTTTTTTCGGTGACGGCTGCTGAGTCGGCACGTGTGCGGCGCCGACTGCTCAAAGGACGCTCGGTGGGTCTTGTGTGATTGGCGAAGAGATATCGAGAGCAAGGACCAATGCAAAAGCAATTTTCAGGAGCTGTTGGGAATATTGAGGTCAAGTGAACTTCTTCTTTTTTTCCCCCCCATATCCATCTTTTCATTGAAACGGGTCTCATTCAGGACACTGAAGGATTGTGGTACCAGTGGAGTATAGAACACGTGGCAAAATAAATTACATGCGCATCTAACTTTGATATTGGTGCTTTAGTGGCCAGTGGCCTGGTGGTTAGAGTGTCCGCCCTGATATTGGTAGGTCGTGGGTTCAAACCCCGGCCGAGTCATACCAAAGGCTATAAAAATGGGACCCATTACTTCCCTGCTTGGCACTCAGCATCAAGGGTTGGAATTGGGGGTTAAATCACCAAAATGATTCCCGAGCACGGCCACGCTGCTGCTCACTGCTCCCCTGGAACAAGGGAATGGGTCAAATGCAGAGGGTAATTTTACCACACCTAGTGTGTGTGTGTGTGTATGTGTGACTATCAGTGGTACAACCGACCGATCTCAGGGCAGACACCAACTACAAGGCCACTGAGCAGGTTTAAAGGCCTACTGAAATGCGATTTTCTTATTTAAACGGGGATAGCAGGTCCATTCCATGTGTCATACTTGATCATTTCGCGATATTGCCATATTTTTGCTGAAAGGATTTAGTAGAGAACATCGACGATAAAGTTTGCAACTTTTGGTCGCTGATAAAAAAAGCCTTGCCTGTACAGGAAGTAGCAGACGAGTAGCGTGACGTCACAGGTTGTGGAGCTCCTCACATCTGCACATTGTTTACAATCATGACCACCAGCAGCGAGAACGATTCCGATCGAGAAAGCGACGATTTCCCCATTAATTTGAGCGAGGATGAAAGATTCGTGGATGAGGAAAGTGAGAGTGAAGGACTAGAGGGCAGTGGGAGCGATTCAGATAGGGAAGATGCTGTGAGAGGCGGGTGGGACCTGATATTCAGCTGGGAATAACTAAAACAGTAAATAAACACAAGACATATATATACTCTATTAGCCACAACACAACCAGGCTTATATTTAATATGCCACAAATTAATCCCGCATAACAAACACCCACCCCCCTCCCGTCCATATAACCCGCCAATACAACTCAAACACCTGCACAACACACTCAATCCCACAGCCCAAAGTACCGTTCACCCCCCCAAAGTTCATACAGCACATATATTTCCCCAAAGTCCCCAAAGTTACGTACGTGACATGCACATAGCGGCACGCACGTACGGGCAAGCGATCAAATGTTTGAAAGCCGCAGCTGCATGCGTACTCACGGTACCGCTTCTGCATATCCAACTCAAAGTCCTCCTGGTAAGAGTCTCTGTCATCCCAGTTCTCCACGGGCCAATGGTAAAGCTTGACTGTCATCTTCCGGGAATGTAAACAATGAAACACCGGCTGTGTTTGTGTTGCTGCAGTCGGCCACAATACACCGCTTCCCACCTACAGCTTTCTTCTTTGCTGTCTCCATTGTTCATTGAACAAATTGCAAAAGAATCACCAACACAGATATCCAGAATACTGTGGAATTTTGCGTTGAAAACAGACGACTTAATAGCTGGCCACCATGCTGTCCCAAAATGTCCTCTACAATCCGTGACGTCACGCGCTGACGTCATCATACCGAGACGCTTTCAGCAGGATATTTCGCGCAAAATTTAAAATTGCACTTTAGTAAGCTAACCCGGCCGTATTGGCATGTGTTGCAATGTTAAGATTTCATCATTGATGTATAAACCATCAGACTGCGTGGTCGGGAGTAGTGGGTTTCAGTAGGCCTTTAAAGTTGTGAAATGTGAAGTTCCAGTTAACCTGCTCTTATCTCTACTGTGACTGATGGCCATATGCAGTGTGTCGCTCGTACACTAGGGGGCGATTGTGGTCATTTCACCTTGTTTATGTCACGATTGGTATAACTCGGGGGTCGGCAACCCGCGGCTCACGAGCGGCATGCTGCTCTTTAGCGCCGCCCTAGTGGCTCCCTGGAGCATTTTTTTTTTAAAAGGATTGAAAATAGAAAAAGATGGCAGGGAAAATATAATGCAACAGTTTGTTTACATGTAAAATTGTCCACTACTTTGTCTCATTTTGTCCACCAAACATTGTATGCTGTGCGTGAATGCACAAAGGTGAGCTCTGTTGATGTTATTGACTTGGAGCGCTAAGCAGTTATATTTGGTCAGTGCGTGACTGCGAGCTAATCAATGCTAACATGCTATTTAGGCTAGCTGTATGTACATATTGCATCATTCTGCCTCATGTGTAGGTATATTTGAGCTCATTTGATATCCTTTACTTTCATCCTCTTTGTATATAATTTACTTTTGCATTTCTCATGACACATTGTATGTAATATTGGCTGCATTTCAGACAGTTGTTTGTGTGCCATGTTGTTCCAGACCACAGCAAACATTCCCGAGCTTGCCAAAGATTGTAATGAATCTATTAAAAGAAGACAGCCTGCCGTTTCCTTTAAAGGGGAACATTATCACCAGACCTATGTATGTGTCAATATATACCTTGATGTTGCAGAAAAAAGACCATATATTTTTTTAACCGATTTCCGAACTCTAAATGGGTGAATTTTGGCGAATTAAACGCCTTTCTATTATTCGCTCTATCGGAGCGATGACGTCACAACGTGACGTCACAACAGGAAGCAATCCGCCATTTTCTCAAACACCGAGTCAAATCAGCTCTGTTATTTTCCGTTTTTTCGACTGTTTTCCGTACCTTGGATACATCATGCCTCGTCGGTGTGTTGACGGAGGGTGTAACAACACGAACAGGGACGGATTCAAGTTGCACCAGTGGCCCAAAGATGCGAAAGTGGCAAGAAATTGGACGTTTGTTGCGCACACTTTACCGACGAAAGCTATGCTACGACAGAGATGGCAAGAATGTGTGGATATCCTGCGACACTCAAAGCAGATGCATTTCCAACGATAAAGTCAAAGAAATCTGCCGCCAGACCCCCATTGAATCTGCCGGAGTGTGTGAGCAATTCAAGGACAAAGGACCTCGCTAGCACGGCAAGCAATGGCGGCAGATTGTTCCCGCAGACGAGCGAGCTAAACCCCCTGGATGTCTTGGCTCACACCGCCCCGTATGCCACCGAAGATTATCAAGAGAAGAATATCGACCCTAGCTTCCCTGGCCTGCTGACATCAACTCCAAAACTGGACAGATCAGCTTTCAGGAAAAGAGTGCGGATGAGGGTATGTCTACAGAATATATTAATTGATGAAAATTGGGCTGTCTGCACTCTCAAAGTGCATGTTGTTGCCAAATGTATTGCATATGCTGTAAACCTAGTTCATAGGTTCCTTTAATGCCAAACAAACACATACCGATCGTTGGTTAGAAGGCGATCGCCGAATTCGTCCTCGCTTTCTCCCGTGTCGCTGGCTGTCGTGTCGTTTTCGTCGGTTTCGCTTGCATACGGTTCAAACCGATATGGCTCAATAGCTTCAGTTTCTTCTTCAATTTCGTTTTCGCTACCTGCCTCCACACTACAACCATCCGTTTCAATACATGCGTAATCTGTTGAATCGCTTAAGCCGCTGAAATCCGAGTCTGAATCCGAGCTAATGTCGCTATAGCTTGCTGTTCTATGCGCCATGTTTGTTTGTATTGGCATCACTATGTGACGTCACAGGAAAATGGACGGGTGTATATAACGATGGTTAAAATCAGGCACTTTGAAGCTTTTTTTAGGGATATTGCGTGATGGGTAAAATTTTGAAAAAAACTTCGAAAAATAAAATGAGCCACTGGGAACTGATTTTTAATGGTTTTAACCCTTCTGAAATTGTGATAATGTTCCCCTTTAACTTGGACACACTCACCTATACCTTCGGCCGTTAAAAGCCAGTAATTTCTGAGAGTTATCTCACATTTTGAGTAGCCTCTGATTTACTAATGTTTTTTAACGTTGTAAAAATGTGTAGAATAACAGACTGTGGATGCTTTTAAAAAAAGCTTAAAAACCTTATTTTAAAAAAAGCCTTTTTATAGATATATGCATACTAGTTCTAGCTATTAGGCTGTTCTAGTTTTTATTTTTTTATTTTTTTTTAAATCTTTTTATCATTATTTTTTTTAATACACTGTAGCACTTTGAGGTTGTTCGCTCAATGTAAAGTGCTTTTTTACAAATAAAATCTATTATTATTATTATTATTATTATTATTAAATATTCCATTTCAACATTTCTGTCAACCAAAATTTGCTGCAGCCTGCGACAGTCATTTTGATAGTAGGCTATTATAGCTAATATAGACACTTACTTCATGTGTCGCATTCATTAAGCATTTAATTTTTTGTGGCTCCAGACCAGACCTGGGCAAATTAAGGCCCGGGGGCCGTATGCGGCCCATTAAGCTTTTCAATCTGGCCCATTCCCAAATAAATGTTTTAGTTTTTAAGATGGAAAGTGTAGCTGCCATTATGATGTGCAGTCATGTTTTCAAATGACCGTAAGTCTTCAACTATACAAAGTATTTCAATGGTTGGAATCTGCACTTTTGCATGATATACTAGTTACTATGGTAATCTACTTAGTTACTTTGATAATTTAATTAGTTACTATGGTAATATAAGTCACAGCAGAGGCACCAAACAGTGTGGGTGGGGAGCGTTTCCACAGAGTGTTTCCAGAGCGGCCAGCCTGAAATGCGGGTGTCAGGGATAGACGCGGAAGGAGATTTTTACAACACAGTTCTGAAGCTTAGTGATATATCAGATTGTAGGTGGGTTTATTTCATTGTTTGTTGCATTTTTATTGCGTTTCGTTTGATTGTAAAATATGTCGATCGAGTGGGGGTGTGATGTTCATATGTTGTCAATATTCAGTGTTTTATCGTTCATAGTTAATATTGTAAATCACACATTTTTTATTTTCATGTACATTTTGGGTGTCTCATTCAGTAAAAAAAATTTAAATTACATTCTGTTTTTCTAAGGCGGTCTGTCATAATGTTTTTAGCATTCAATCAGACATTATTGTGAGGTTTTGTATTAGTGTTCCTAAAAATAGATATATTGGCCCCCAGAGACATGTTTTCTCTAAATGTGGCCCCCTGAGTCAAAATAATTGCCCAGACCTGCTCCAGACAGATTTGTTTTTTTGTATTTTTGGTCTAATATGGCTGTTTCAAGGTTTTGGGTTGCCGCCCCCTGGTATAACTGTTGGGCCCAAACGCAGAAATGACAGGCAGAATCAAAGTCTAAAGCATGGGTGTCAAACTCTGGCCCACGGGGCCAAAATTGGCCCGCCGTGTAATTTCATTTGGCCCTTGAGGCAATATCAAATTAACACTAGAGCTGGCCCGCCGATTATATACAGCGGCGGTGCCGCGGTAACACCGCATTCACCGCTAATTCTCATACTTGCCAACTTACAGACTCCCAAATTTCAGTGCCCCTCCCGAAAATTTGCCCCGAACTGTCGTCACGTCAGCTTTTCATCCAGTCCAACGGCACACCCCCAAGACTGTGGTCCGGGTGGACTACGAGATATAATGACTGATGAACACCTTTGTTCTATAATGAAGGTTGCCTCAGCTCAAAGCCTGAACCCTGACATTAATGAACGAGCATCCAAGAAAAGATGCCAGGTACCTGGCTTGGGCACATCAGATTAGATCAGTGTGTTGCGAACTGAGCAGTTTAAAGTCCTGAATGTTTTTTTTATTCATTATTTTATTTTCAAATGTATTAGCCTGTGGAAAAAGTTAATGTTGATGTTTACCTCAGAAGGCTGCAAATAGAAAAGAGGCATTCAATTTTTATTTAAATTTTATTTGATATGCCATTGATATTTTTTAATTATTATTAGAAACTCGATTTTACATGTCACTATAAAGTTATATAAGCCTTGCTTGTTCAATATTCAATGCAAAACTTGTTTGGGTCCCTATTAAAAGGTTCATTTGTTCAACCTTGGCCCGCGGTTTTGTTCAGTTTTAAATTTTTGGCCCACTCTGTATTTGAGTTTGACACCCCTGGTCTAAAGGTTATTATTGAAAAACCAAAAAGGAAAGGAGGGAGCTTGTAGTTCTTGGCTTTTGTGGTCCAGGAGGGCAGGCTATGGCTCGCAGGCTGAGGAAGGGGTAGCGTTACCACGTGTAGAACTGTGAACGACCTGGCAATCGCGCCGAGAGAAGTCCAAACATTTATAGGCTGCAGGTGATGAGTTGATGGCAGGCAGGTGAGTTGATTACGGAGTTGGGATCAGCCTCCGGCCAAAACACGCCCACTCTCACAAAGACAAACACATGGACACAGACAGAGACTGTGACAGTTTAGCTGTATGGAAATGTAAATAATATAGAAGAAGAGAATGCTACATACTAATAAGCTTGTGATAGTAACTTTCAAGCTACGGACATAACACATTTCCACTGCTATTTAGTGTTGTTGGTAATGTTTAATGTGTTTAAATGACACTTGTGGTTATTAGGATCACCAGAGACTACCAATATTTTGATACTTTTTGATACTTTTCTAAATAAAGGGCACCACAAAAAATGGCATTATTGGCTTTATTTTAACAAAGAATCTTAGGGTACATTAAACATATGTTTCTTATTGCAAGTTTGTCCTTAAATAAAATAGTGAACATACAAGACAACTTGTCTTTTATTAGTAAGTAAGCAAACAAAGGCTCCTAATTTAGTCTGCTGACATATGCAGTAACATATTGTGTCATTAATCATTCTATTATTTTGTCAACATTATTAAGGACAAGTGGTAGAAAATGAATTATTAGGTACGCCTCAGGATCTCCCGGAAAGAGCTGGATGAAGTGGCTGGGGA
Source organism: Nerophis lumbriciformis (assembly GCF_033978685.3). Taxonomy (NCBI): domain Eukaryota; kingdom Metazoa; phylum Chordata; class Actinopteri; order Syngnathiformes; family Syngnathidae; genus Nerophis; species Nerophis lumbriciformis. The sequence continues at coordinate 7,445,207 of NC_084570.2, read as the reverse complement.
GAGGGAAGTCTGGGCTTCCCTGCTTAGGCTGCTGCCCCCGCGACGCAACCTCGGATAAGGGAAAGAAGATGGATGGATTGTTCATTTACTGTTAATATCTGCTTACTTTCTCTTTTAACATGTTCTATCTACACTTCTGTTAAAATGTAATAATCATTTATTCTTCTGTTGTTTGATACTTACATTAGTTAGCAGGGAAAGGTGTAGACCAGTGTTTTTCAACCACTTGTGTGCCAAGAGTTACAGTCTGGTGTGCCGTGGGAGATTATGTAATTTCACCCATTTGGGTTAAAAATATTTTTTGCAAACCAGTACTTATAATCCGCAAATAATGTGCCGTTGTTGAGTGTCGGTGCTGTCTAGAGCTCGGCAGAGTAACCGTGTAATACTCTTCCATATCAGTAGGTGGCAGCAGGTAGCTAATTGCTTTGTCATGATCACAATATGCGGGAGGCAGCGTGAAGGTAAAAAGGTATCTAATGCTTAAACCAAAAATAAACAGAAGGCAAGTGCCGCTAAGAAAAGGCATTGAAGCTTAGGGATGGCTATGCAGAATGAAACTAAAACTGAACTGGCTACAAAGTAAACAAAAACCGAATGCTGGATGACAGCAAAGACTTACGGCGTGTGGAGCAGAGTATCCGTACATGACATGACAATCAACAATGTCCCCACAAAGAAGGATAGTCTTGATTGCTAAAACAAAGTAGGTGAAGTTTAACATTGAAACACCCTCAGGAAGAGGTGCTTTAAGACATGGCTAGCTAGCTAGCCGCCATCTGCAGTGTTTTAGCTACTTCTAAATTACTAATCCTCCATGGCAACAAATAAAGTAAGTTTCTTACAAGTATCATCCCTGCAGGACGAGGAATAGCTAAACATGCTTCACTACACACCGTAGCTCACCGGCGTCAAAATGTAAACAAACGCCATTGGTGGATCTACACCTGACATCCACTGTAATGATATCAAGTACAGGCACGTATCTAATCGATACTACTATGATTACGTCAATATTTTTTTGCTTCACAACATCTACTTTAGTTTTTTTTTAAATGTATATTATGTTTATAAATAAGGAAATATGTCCCTGAGGGGGCTTCACGGTGGCAGAGGGGTTAGTGCATCTGCCTCACAATACGAAGGTCCTGAATAGTCTTGGGTTCAATCCCGGGCTCGGGATCTTTCTGTGTGGAGTTTGCATGTCCTCCCCGTGACTGCGTGGGTTCCCTCCGGGTACTCCGGCTTCCTCCCACTTCCAAAGACATGCACCTGGGGATAAGTTGATTGGCAACACTAAATTGGCCCTAGTGTGTGGATGTGAGTGTGAATGTTGTCTGTCTATCTGTGTTGGCCCTGCGATGAGGTGGCGACTTGTCCAGGGTGTACCCCGCCTTCCGCCCGATTGTAGCTGAGATAGGCTCCAGCGCCCCCCGCGACCCCAAAGGGAATAAGCGGTAAAAAATGGATGGATGGATGGATGTCCCTGAGGACTTTGAATATGACCAATGTATGATCCTGTAACTACTTGGTATCAAATTGATACCCAAATTTGTGGTATCATCCAAAACTAATGTAAAGTATCAAACAACAGAAGAATAAGTGATAGTTACATTTTAACAGAAGTGTAGACAGAACATGTTCAAATAGAAAGTAAGCAGATATTAACAGTAAATAAACAAGTAGATTAATAATGAATTTTCTACCACTTGTCCCTCATAATGTTGACAAAATAATAGAATGATGAATGACACAATATGTTACTGCATACTTCAGCAGACTAATTAGGAGCCTTTGTTTGTTTACTTACTGTTGTGGTTTAACAGAGGGAGATGACGGCTCAGACACCAGGGGGCAGTAATGTTCAAGAATGTATTATATATATAGTTAATATATATAATAATAAACAATACTAAGTAATAAACTAAACTAAGGAAATGGAGAGTGTCAAAACCCAAGAGTGTGTGTGTGTGAGGCTATGTGTGTAGTTAGCTGAAGTGTGTGTTACCAAGTGTTGAGAGCGAAGGAACGAGGCAGTCCGTGGGGCAGGCAGGTGGTCCAAGGCAGAAGAGGAGTGACAAGGTCCGTGTCCAGGCGAGGGTCAAGGATCGAGGAAGGCAGTCCAAAGTCCACAGGGGAAATCAACGGAAGAATCACCAAGGGCAAAACTCGGGAGAGCACTGAGGGAGGACAAACAAGGAAGTCAAGCACGGAGGGAAAACAGAGAGCATCAAGCTAGAGTAGGCTTACGGTACACCATTGAGAAACTAAGTTACAGCATGGATCCTTGGGTCCACTGGTCTTTTATACAGCTCCCTCTCATCAGGTCCAGGTGCGCTGATTGCTGATCGCCCACAGCCTTGCAGGCATGTGGGCGCATTGGAACGCGCTCTGGCCGTGACACTTATTACTAAAAGACAAATTGTCTAGTATGTTCACTATTTTATTTAAGGACTTAACTGCAATAAGAAACATATGTAAGATATTTTGTTAAAATAAAGCCAATAATGCAATTTTTTTGTGGTGCCCTTTATTTAGAGAAGTACCGAAAAATTTGTAGTACCGGTACCAAAATAATGGTATCGTTACAACACTACACTACACAGAGGAAAACACAAAAAAAAAACTAAATAAGTCGCGGCGTGATGTGACAGGTGGTGACAGTACACCTACTTTGAGACAAGAGCTGTAGTGATGCATGCTTGGTTATGCTTTGAATTCATATCCAACAATTGCCAGAACAACTTTTTACTGTCAGTATCGGCTGCTGAGTTTCATGTATTTATGTTTTCTGCTGGTGGTGTGCCTCCGCATTTTTTCAATGAAGAAAATGTGCCTTGGCTCAAAAAAGGATGAAAAACACTGGTGTAGATGATGCAAAGCTTTGTATACTCAACCCCCTCTACAAACACTTCGAGAAGCCACCAGCCCATGCCAGGCTCTCATTTGCTGATTTCTCTTCCGCATGTAATTCAATGCATCTCTTAATAGAGAGGCTTGTGTCTAAATGTAAATGGTCTCACCAGCTTGTGCTATGGATTTTAGACTTTTTAAGTGGCAGAGAGCAAAGAGTCTCTGTAAACGGCTGTCTCTCTGACTCTGTAACCATCTCCACATGGTTTCATCATGTAAATAGTTGGGGACCTTTTTTTGACCACCAGCTCAAGTTTGATGTGCACACCGATTTTATTGTGAAGCGAGCACAACAGAGAATTCATCTTCTCAGGAAGTTAAATTATTTCTCTGTCAGGCCTGTTATACTCTACAGCAGTCTTTTTCAACCACTGTGAGATACAGTCTGGTGAGATTATCTAATTTCACCTATTTGGGTTAAAAATATGTTTTGCAAACTAGTAATTATAATCCACAAATTATGTGTTGTTGTTGAGTGTCGGTGCTGCCTAGAGCTCGGCAGAGTAACCATGTTATACTTTTCCATATCAGTAGGTGGCAGCCGGTAGCTAATTGCTTTGTAGATGTCAGAAACAGCGGGAGGCAGCGTGCAGGTAAAAAGGTGTCTAATGCTTAAACCAAAAATAAACAAAAGGTGAGTGCACCTAAGAAAAGGCATTGAAGCTTAGGGAAGGCTATGCAGAACGAAACTATAACTGAACTGGCTAGAAAGTAAACAAAAACAGAATGCTGGACGACAGCAAAAACTTACTGTGGAGCAAAGACGGCGTCCACAATGTACATCCGAACATGACATGACAATCAACAATGTCCCCACAAAGAAGGATAAAAAACAACTGAAATATTCTTGATTGCTAAAACAAAATAGATGCGGGAAATATCTCTCAAAGGAAGACATGAAACTGCTACAGGAAAATACCAAAAAAAGAGAAAAAGCCACCAAAATAGGAGCGCAAGACAAGAACTAAAACACTACACACAGGAAAACAGCAAAAAACTCAAAATAAGTCAGGGCAGGATGTAACAGGTCGTGACAGTACACCTACTTTGAGAAAAGAGCTATAGTCATGCATTCTTGGTTATGGTTTAAAGTCATATCCAACAATTGCGACGACTTTTTATTGTCAACTGAGTTAGTTTTTTAATGATTTCTGCTGGTGGTGTGCCTTTTCAACGCAAAAAATGTGCCTTGGCTCAAAAAAGGTTGAAAAACACTACTCTACAGAGCCCCTAAAGCAGGGGTCGGCAACCTTTACCACTCAAAGAGCCATTTTGACCCGTTTCACAAATTAAAGAAAACAATGGGAGCCACAAAACTCTTTTGAAATTTAAAATTAAATAACACTGCATACAAAGTTTTTTTTTAATTTGTGCTATGCAGAGGTGTGGACTCGAGTCACATGACTTGGACTCGAGTCAGACTCGAGTCATGAATTTGATGACTTTAGACTCGACTTGACAAAATGTAAAAAGACTTGCAACTCGACTTAGACTTTAACATCAATGACTTGTGACTTCACTTGGACTTGAGCCTTTTGAATTGACATGACTTGACATGACTTGCTACTTTCCCCAAAACCCAAAGATGAAAAAGTTATTCGGGAGCGCACCGTATTTTTCATTGTGTACTTGTCTATCAGCGTTGCATGTGTCAGCTGGTGTGGTCTCAGTACAACAGCCAATCAAATTAGATCTACTTTGTTTTCATCACACAGCATTCATCCAATCAAATTGCAGGACAACCAACGAAGAAGACATGTCCAAACCACACGCCAGTGAACAAAAAATGATACCTAAAATAATTTTGTTTGGGTATAAAAATTACGAGGTGGTCAACACAAAACGGTTTGCAGTATGCAACACATGCGGTTCGAAAATTACTGATGGAGAGGCAACAACTTCCAACTTCGTCCGGCATTTGAAGTTGCACAAAGAACGGTAAGTTTTGAATGTAAGATAACGTTTATTGGCTAAGTAACGTGACTTTTATTTGCTGTGTAGTTAAATCAGTGAGGCTGTAAACTCACTGCTAACGTTATAACGTTATTGCAAACATGGGAATCTGTTGCAGTTCACTACCTTATTCATACTTTTTGTTCAGTGATTTTTTTTAAGCAGGGTTACGTTAGTCAATATATCACACGTAACGTTAGACGGCGGTCAGCAGCACCGCGTATTTTAGCCACCTAAAAAAAGACAAAAATAGTAAAATAAAGGTCAGTTAAAATGTATACTATATTATGAATGTGTGTACCGTTTTAGCTAGCTTTCTGACATACTGTTGGTTGTTTACCTCAGTGGTCCCCAACCACCGGGCCGCGGCCCGGTACTGGTCCGTGGATCGATTGGTATCGGGCCGCATAAGAAATAATTTTTTTTTTCTCTTTTTTTAAATAAATCAACATAAAAAACACAAGATACACTTACAAGTAGTGCACCAACCCAAAACAACTCTCTCCCCCCTTTTGTTCTGGGCATTGAACATGAAGACTCTTCCTTCACTGTTCCGAGTGGCCATGAGAGTCTTGGCAGTGCCTGCCTCCAGTGCTCCAGTGGAGCGAGTTTTCAGCCATGGTGGCATCATACTACGCCCCCATCGTGCACAAATGACTGACAGACTCTTGGCTAATTTGGTCTTTTGCAAATGCAATGCAGCATAGGGCCCTGACATATAAAAAGTACAACTTTTTTGTTATGTCCACGTATATGTCATGTTTTTTCAATGTTAACACTTTTGTACAAATAAGTACATTTGCACTTTATTTTTCAATGTGTTTGTTCTGTAAAGGAATGAGTTAATGTTTAAAATGACTGGTTAATAGTGCTATTATAAAGTGCAATGTCAGCACAATTTTCTTTCCTGCAATTTAAAATGCACTTGTTTTAATAAATAAATACAGCGTTTGAAAAGCATACACAATCTGTGTTAATATATTAGTCTGTGGTTAAAAGGACTTGAAAGGACTCGAAACTCAAAATGCAGGACTTAGGACTTGACTTGAGACTTTCCAGTCTTGACTTTGGACTTGACTCGGGGCTTGCCTGTCTTGACTCGGGACTTGACTCGGACTTGAGGGCAAAGACTTGAGACTTACTTGTGACTTGCAAAACAATGACTTGGTCCCACCTCTGGTGCTATGTATAAACCAGGGGTCTCAGACACGCGGCCCGCGAGACGTTATTTTGCGGCCCGCACCTTAATATGAGAATTTAATATTAGTGCAGGCCGCAAGTTTAATATAAATGGCGCTTGACAGAGTCATACTTGCCAACCCTCCAGATTTTTCCGAGAGACTTCCGAACATTAGAGCAACTATTCTCTTGAACGTCTGCTGATTTTCATCCAAAGAACAATAATAAGAGCGTGCCGTGATGGCACTGCCTTTATCGCCCTCTACAACCTGTACAGACAGCATGCCAGCCCAGTTACATGTTATATGAGGCTTCTGCATACATACTTAAGTGACTGCAACGCATACTTGGTTAACAGCCATATAGGTTACACTGAGGGTGGTGATATAAACAACTTTAACACTGTTACAAATATGTGCCACACTGTGAACCCACACCAAACAAGAATGACAAACACAATTCGGGAGAACATCCGCACCGTAACACAACATAAACACAACAGAACAAATACCCAGAATCCATTGTATTCCTAACTCTTCCGGGCTACTTTATACACCCCTGCTACCACCAACCCCCCCCCACACACACACACATCAACTTCCCCCCCCTCCGTGCGTCGGTTGAGGTGGGCGGGGTTTGGTGGTAGCGGGGCTGTCACTCACGTGTGTATGCAGAAGCCAAATGCAACATGTGACTGGGCCGGCACGCAGATAGTGTGGTGAAAAAGCGGAAGTTGAAGGCAGTGGCATCACGGCACGCCCTCAATATTGTTGTCCGGGTGAAAATTGGAGAAAGGTTGCCCCGGGAGATTGTTGGGAGGGGCACTGAAATTCGGAAGTCTCCCGGAAAAATCGGGAGGGTCGGCAAGTATGCAGCTGAGCCGCATCAGAGTGGTCAAAGAGCCGCATGCGGCTCCGGAGCCGCGGGTTGCCGACCCCTGCCCTAAAGGGACATGGAGGGAAAAAATGTTTTGCGAGATCTCGCAAAACTTTTTTTCCTATGTGAGTGAACCGGAAGTATAACAGACACAACGATGGTGAACCGAAAGTGAAACAGACAAAGCGATGGAGGAGCCTACCCATCATCCGTGGGAGAAGTTTATTGATTTATATTTTAGTATTGGCCTAACATATAAAGACATCAAATCGTATTATGGTCCCACAACAGAGCACAGATGATAGGTAGGCACCCGCATGCTCCCGCTCCTCCATCGCTGTGTCTGTTTCACTTCCGGTTCACTGACATAGGAAAAAAACTAGAGCTGTCCGATAATGGCTTTTTTGCCGATATCCGATATTCCGATATTGTCCAACTCTTAATTACCGATTCCGATATCAACCGATACCGATATATACAGTCGTGGAATTAACACAATATTATGCCTAATTTTGTTGTGATGCCCCGCTGGATGCATTAAACAATATAACAAAGTTTTCCAAAATAAATCAACTCAACTTATGGGGAGGTTGAGGTGGGTGGGGTTGGGGGGCGCGGGGTTGAGGTGGGGGGGGTGGTAGGGTGTAGCGGGGGGTGTATATTGTAGCGTCCCGGAAGAGTTAGTGCTGCAAGGGGTTCTGGGTATTTGTTCTGTTGTGTTTATGTTGTGCTACAGTGCGGATGTTCTCCCGAAATGTGTTTGTCATTCTTGTTTGGTGTGGTTTCACAGTGTGGCGCATATTTGTAACAGTGTTAAAGTTGTTTATACGGCCACTCTCAGTGTGACCTGTATGGCTGTTGACCAAGTATGCCTTGCATTCACTTGTGTGTGTGTGAAAAGCCGTAGATATTATGTGATCGGGCCGGCACGCAAATGCAGTGCTTTTAAGACATTCCCCCAATATTGTTGTCTGGGTGGAAATCGGGAGAAATTCGGAAGAATGGTCGATTTTCGGGAGGGGCACTGAAATTCGGGAGTCTCCCGGGAAAATCGGGAGGGTTGGCAAGTATGACTGGGAGACACAACTGCTCTGTATTTCTCCCTACGTCTGTGTACCACTCCGTACAGAGGCGTTTTAAAAAGTCATCAATTTTACTTTTTGAAACCGTTACCGATAATTGCCGATATTACATTTTGAAGCATTTATCGGCCGATAATATCGACAGTCCGATATTATCAGACATTTCTAAAAAAAACTTTTGCGAGATCTCGCAAAACATCCATGTCCCTTTAGGGGCTCCGTAATACTCTTGTCTTTTTTAATCAAACATTTATTGAGAGTCTTATGTGTTTTTCTCTTATTTGTTGGTTTCACTGTCTTTCAGTTACAGACCAAAACAGCCGGACTAGTATTGTTAATTCTTTCTCTAAGAATACCGGAGTAAAACTAGGAGACTTAAACTTCTTCTGCAAGCAGCAAATCCTCCGAAAAGCAAAGAGCATTTCAGCCTCCCCGAGCCATGTCCTGGCGGGGGAATTCTCTCTGTTGCTTTCAGGGCGACGTTATGCCCTTCCATTGTGTGAAACGAATCGCTTTTCCATATCATTTGTCCCCTCTGCACTCAGACTCTTAAACTTTTACATTTTTCAGAGTAATATAATGTTTATGTATTTATTTACTTTTTATTTTCTGTGAGCCATGTAGGCATTGTGAAACACGACAACCTGCTGCTCAAATTGAATTGCCCCTTGAGGGATTAATAAGAGTTGTTGGAATTGAATTGAATCGAATTGAATTTCCCGGTTAAAAATCCACACACTGTGTCTTAGTAGTTGTAGTTCTGATTGGATCCCCGTCGTGATTTAGCCCCCGCCCCTCTCCCGCATGCTACTGTGATTGGATAGTTTCCTAACTTGTCCCAACCGCCTAAAGACGAACTGAAACATGATTGGATTTTGTTAGGGGCGTAACGGTACACAAAAATTTCGGTTCGGTACATACCTCGGTTTAGAGGTCACGGTTCGGTTAATTTTCGGTACAGTAAGAAAACAACAAAATATACATTTTTTGGTTATTTATTTACCAAATTTGTAAACAATGGCATAACATACATATACACACAGGGTCCATTGCCAGGGTTAATGTGGTCAACATATATAAAATAAAAACTAAATAAGACAAGGCTCAGAATGGTTTCTTAACAAAACCTTTCTACATATAAAGTGCTTTTTTTGATTGATTGAGACTTTTATTAGTAGATTGCACAGTACAGTACATATTTCGTACAATTGACCACTAAATGGTAACACCCGAATAAGTTTTTCAACTTGTTTAAGTCAGGGTCCACGTTAATCAACATTAAACTGTCTCAAATTGTTGCTCAGATTAAATAAAATGACAAAACGTTTCTTCTACATATAAAAAGAGCAACATTAAACAGTTTCAAGTCAACTCATCATGCTTAATTTATTACAGCATTTGGGAAGCCTGTCGTTGATTTTTATTATGTAAATGTTATATTTTTATCAACATGTGATAGCAGGGACCCTGCCATTCAAAACTAGGCTGCTCCATTACTAATGATTAATGTAACTATAGGTGAAAAAATAGTACAATAACAATAGGAGAGGCTATTCATCCCTGAACACCATGGAGTTCATGTAGGCTTAATGATGAAGTTACATTATTATATCAACTATCAGAGACAGAAACTCTTCATTTAACATAATGTCCTTTTTTGCTGCTTCAACACAGCTCAATCAACACAGAAAAAGGTAAAGTGAAATAACAGACAGACAGGGCTTTGCTGTCCGTAACACACACACACACACGCGCACACACCGCAAAATGAGCTAACGTTACGCTAAAAGCGAATTAGCCTTCACCTCAAGCCAGGACTGCGAGCGAGCTGAGCTGCAGTTTATATTTCTAGAAGGTCAACGGGCTCATAGTGATGATACTAGTACCGTATTTTCCGCACCATAAGCTGCCCTGGGTTATAAGCCGCGCCTTCAATGAACGGCATATTTCAAAACTTTGTCCACCTATAAGCCGCCCCGTGTTATAAGCCGCATCTAACTGCGCTAAAGGAATGTCAAAAAAACAGTCAGATAGGTCAGTCAAACTTTAATAATATATTAAAAACCAGCGTGATGTGGGCGCGCATGGAGTCGTATATCAACATGGACGGAGCTGCGTGAAAAAAGCCACCCGGCCTCTTCGCGTAAACTTACCTTAACCACTCGCTCATCTTTTCTTCATCCATCCATCCCTTCGAGTTAGCTTTTATGATGACGCCGGCTGGAAAGGTCTCTTTTGGCAAGGTCTTCCTTTTGAATATCACCATGGGTGGAAGTTTCTGGCCATTAGCATGGCAAGCTAGAACCACAGTGAAGGATGACTTCTCATTCCCTGTGGTGCGAATATTCACCGTACGTGCTCCCGTTGTATCCACAGTGCGGTTCACAGGAATATCAAAAGTCAGTGGAACCTCGTCCATGTTGATAATGTTCTCTGGCCGGATCTTTTTTTCAGCTATCTTGTTTTTACAATATGCACGGAAAGTAGCCAGCTTTTCTTGAAAGTCTTTAGGCAGTTGCTGTGAAATAGTAGTCCGTGTGCGGATGGAGAGATTGCGTCTTTTCATGAACCGGAAACCTGTCGCTTAGTAGGAGCCATTTTGTGGTCTTTACAGATGTAAACACACAAAGGAAATGAAACGTAATATCCGCGCGCTTCTTCTTCTTCTTCTACGCGGGCGGGTGGTTGCTTACAGTAGAAGAAGAAGCGCTTCCTGTTCTATGGGGGCGGGTGCTTACCTTGGCGGTTGCTTGCGTAGAAGAAGAAGCACTTCCTCTTCTACGGGGAAAAAAGATGGTGGCTGTTTACCGTAGTTGCGAGACCGAAACTTTATGAAAATGAATCTTAATATTAATCCATATATAAAGCGCACCGGGTTATAAGCCGCACTGTAAGCTTTTGAGTAAATTTGTGGTTTTTAGGTGCGGCTAATAGTGCGGAAAATACGGTAGTTGCCTCGGAGGTGTTTAGTATAATTTGGGGAGAGTCCTTTGCATTATGCTTACCTGCTAAACACCTACATGCTCATCACTACGAGCACTGACTCCATGCGCTCTGAATACGCACTGCTGATTGGCTGTTACCGCTTTGTGTGTAACCAATCAGATGGTTGTGTGAGTGGGACAATGCTGGGTGCTGCGGAGTGCTGACAGAGACATGGGCAGTAGAAGCGGAGCAGCTTGTTAAGACTTTAGCTTTGGCGGCTACTTAATATGTTCTTGTGGAAACTCGAACCGAATCAAAACGAACCGAACGGAAACCCTGTTACCGAAACAGTTCAATACAAATACACGTACCGTTACACCCCTAGTTTTCGTCTATGTCAACATTTTCGTCTCATTTTTATTTTCGTCGACTAAATTGTCAAATAGGTCCTCATTGTTTTAGTCAACGTGCATTTGTTGTGATTTTTTATCGTCCTATTTTAATCAGGGAAAATACACTATATTGCCAAAAGTATTTGGCCACCTGCCTTGACTCACATATGAACTTGAAGTGCCATCCCATTCCTAACCCATATGGTTCAATATGATGTCGGTCCACCTTTAGCAGCTATTACAGCTTCAGCTCTTCTGGGAAGGCTGTCCACAAGGTTGCGGTGTGTGTTTTGTAGGAATTTTCGACCGTTCTTCCAAAAGCGCATTGGTGAGGTCACACACTGATGTTGGTCGAGAAGGCCTGGCTCTCAGTCTCCGTTCTAATTCGTCCCAAAGGTGTTCTATCGAGTTCAGGTCAGGCCAGTTAAGTTCATCCACACCAGACTCTGTCATCCGTGTCTATATGGACCTTGCTTTGTGCACTGGTGCACAGTCATCTTGGAAGAGGAAGGAAGGGGCCCGCTCCAAACTGTTCCCACAAGGTTGGGAGCTTGGAATTGTCCAAAATGTTTTGGTATCCTGGAGCATTCAAAGTTCCTTTCACTGGAACTAAGGGGCCAAGCCCAACTCCTGAAAAACAACCCCACACCATAATTCCTCCTCCACCAAATTTCACACTCGACACAATGCAGTCCGAAATGTACCGTTCCCCTGGCAACCTCCAAACCCAGACACATCCATCAGATTGCCAGATGGAAAAGCATGATTCATCACTTCAGAGAAGGCGTCTCCACTGCTCTAGAGTCCAGTGGCGACGTGCTTTACACCACTGCATCCCACGCTTTGCATTGGACTTGGTGATGTATGGCTTAGATGCATTTGCTCGGCCATGGAAACCCATTCCATGAAGCTCTCTGCGTATTGTACGTGGGCTAATTGGAAGGTCACATGAAGTTTGGAGCTCTGTAGCAACTGACTGTGCAGCATCCGCTGACCCCTCTCTGTTAGTTTACGTGGCCTACCACTTGGTGGCTGAGTTGCTGTTGTTCCCAAACTCTTCCATTTTCTTATAATAAAGCCGACAGTTGACTTTGGAATATTTAGGAGCGAGGAAATTTCACGACTGGATTTGTTGCACAGGTGGCATCCTATGACAGTTCCATGTTGGAAATCACTGAGAGCGGCCCATTCGTTCACAAATGTTTGTAGAAACAGTCTCCATGCCTAAGTGCTTGATTGTATACACCTGTGGCCGGGCCAAGTGATTAGGACACCTGATTCTGATCATTTGGATGGGTGGCCAAATACTTTTGTTATTATAGTTGTATATTTGTCCATGAATCGCACAATACTATCGATGGGATGTGAAGTCGTAGCGCAGAGTCCCACTAGCTCTAAAAGCAAATACAAGACTGACAGGTAAAATGAAATAAAAACAATTCTGAGAATCCCTTATGAAGGAGAGAATATGTGCAAGGAGGCCATGTTTATAATGTTTGTATTGGACGTGCGCGAGTCTAAGAAGAGGCATCTCACTCTCAAGGTTTATTGACCGGTCCCTTTCTGCCTCAGCTGCAATCCCCATCAGATCATTCATCCAGTCCCGTACGCTTTATGTACTTCACAGACGCGCTGCCTCCAGTGAGCACATGATGGAGTGTGTGGACGTTAACGGGAGATAACAAAGTGGGAATCCATTAGGCTGCTTAATTCCAAATCGGGGTGGTGCTGACACAGCAGCCTGAGAGGTGACAATAGGGACGGACAGCTCCGCCGTGATTAACATCACTTTAAAAAAAATAAATAAATAAAAAGCTTTATGATGCTTCTGGATAAACACAATGAGTTAGAAAAAAAGTCCATCACTGACAATGGGTCTGAAAAGGGTCTTAGTCGGAAAACAGTGCAAAAAGAAGAATGGCTTGGTGATGAACGACACAGAACAAGAACCATGGACCTGCAGGGAATTGTGTTTCCCAGCATCTCCAGGGTGACACACACACACACACACACACACATACGTTCTTGTATTTGTTACCTTCTTGAGACCTCCGATTAATGCCTACCTCTTTAGGACCACCCTTTCTCGATATATAAATATTTGTATTTACAACATTAATAATATATACATACTATGCAGATATAAAAAAGCTTGTTGTGAAAAATGAGTTGGAATTTCCCAAGAAGAAGGTGACAATTTCACTATGTAAAAGTGCTTTGAGTCACTAGAGAAAAGCACTATAAAAATATAATTCACTTCACTTCACTTCACAAGTAAAACTTAGAATGTTGTCATTTTTATAGTAAAAGTCATGATTTTCCTCAACACAAGTCAAAATTTTACAAGAAAAACGGAACATTTGTGCAATGTTATGATAAAAGTTGAAATTTTACTCAATAACAGTCGCACTTTTATGAAAAGAGTCGTATTTGTACTCGACAAAAGTCACAGTTTTATAAGAAAACTTTACAATGTTGGCAATGTTATAATAATAATCGGAATTTCACTTGGAAAAATTATGACAAAAGTCATCATTTTTTACTCAAAAAATGTCACTATTTTACGAGAACAACCAAAAAATTGGCAATATTGTGATAAAAGTCAGAATTCTGTATGACGCATGTCACCACTTTGCATTAAAAAGTAATAATTTTACATGAAAAAGTAATAATTTTACATAAAAAAGTAATAATTTTACATAAAAAAGTAATACTTTTATTAGAAAATATTGCAGTATTACAGAAACAGAAAGAATATGAGAAATTATTCCCAACTATATAAGAAAAAAGTCGACACATTGTTAGAAAAAGACTGATTTTAGTTAATTTATTATTTTTTTATTTAATTTTTTTGGTAGTAGAAAATGGATGGATGGATGGATGGTTTTTAATCTTCCTTATTTATTTCAAGTTATTACAGTATGTCTTTATATATGTTTTTTTTATTTTTTTATTTTGGCCAAAGGGGGCAAATTTCAATTTATTACACACACTTGTTATTTCATATGTTGACAGTCAAATTTTTTTGGGACCACCCTAATTTTTTTTATAGATTTCACCACCAGGGGTGCAAATGAGACATTCTCCATTAGATGCAATGGTTTTCCGTACTGGGACCATGATTTATGTCCTGACTTGTTCACATACGGAAGGTACTTTTCTTTGTTGATGTCTCAAGAAGGGTGGAAATACAAGAACACACACACACACACACACATTCTTGTATTTACTACCTTCTTAATACCGACCTCTTTAGGACCACCCTTTCTAGATTTCTATGTAAAAAAAATGTATTTACAACATTAATAATATATACATACTATGCAAATATAAAAACGCTTGTTGTGAAAAATGAGTTGGAATTTCACAAGAAAAAGGTCACAATTTCACAAGTAAAACTTAGAATTTTGTCATTTTTATAGTAAAAGTCGTAATTTTACTCAACACAATTCAACATTTTACAAGAAAAACTGAACATTTGTGCAATATTATGATAAAAGTTAAAATGTTACTCAATAACAGTCGCAATTTTACAAGAAAAGCTTAAAATGTTGGCCTATTTTATGAAAAGAGTCGTAATTGTACTCGACAAAAGTCACAATTTTATAAGAAAACTTTACAATGTTGGCAATATTATAATAATAATCTGAATTTCACTTGGAAAAATTATGACAAAAGTCATAATTTTTACTTAAAAAATGTCACTATTTTACGAGAACAACAAAAAAATTGGCAATATTGTGATAAAAGTCAGAATTCTGTATGACGCATGACACCACTTTGCATTAAAAAGTAATAATTTTACATGAAAAAGTAATAATTTTACATAAAAAAAGTAATAATTTTATTAGAAAATATTGCAGTATTACAGAAACAGAAAGAATATGAGAAATGATTCCCAATTTTATAAGAAAAAAGTTGACACATTGTTAGAAAAAGACTGATTTTAGTTAATTTATAATTTTTTTTGTAATTAGTTTTTAATCTTCCTTATTTATGTCAAGTTATTACAGTATGTCTCTATATATATATTTTATTTTTTTGTTTTTTTTATTTTGGCCAAAGGGGGCGAAATTTCAATTTCTTACACACACTTGTTATTTCATATGTTGACAGTCAAATTTTTTTGGGACCACCCTAATTTTTTTATAGATTTCACCACCAGGGGTGCAAATGAGACATTCTCCATTAGATGCAATGGTTTTCCGTACTGGGACTATGATTTATGTCCTGACTTGTTCACATACGGAAAGTACTTTTCTTTGTTGATGTCTCAAGAAGGGTGTAAATACAAGAACACACACACACACACACACACACACACACACACACACACACATACATGTCTTGCCTACTTTGTGTGGACCCACGTTTGGTTAGTAGGTTGTGAGGGCCCCCCTTTCCACTATAGCTAGAATGATGAAAAATATATATCTAGCACAAGATGGGAGTAGAGAGTTGCAACCTCACTTCAGAATGCAAAACACACAAAGTAAAACAAATATTTTACTTCTGTAGTTGTGAGGACCAGGCAAATGTCCTCACAAGTCAAAAGGTCCTCACAGAAAGGGTAGTTTGTCAAGTGTATGTCCACACAGGGATGGTGAGACAAGTGCACACACACACACACACAGACACACACACACAGACACACACACACACACACACACATTCTTGTATTTACTACCTTCTTAATGCCTACCTCTTTAGGACCACCCTTTCTAGATTTCTATGTAAAAAAAAAATGTATTTACAACAGTAATAATATATACATACTATGCAAATATAAAAACGCTTGTTGTGAAAAATGAGTTGGAAATTCACAAGAAAAAGGTCACAATTTCACAAGTAAAACTTAGAATTTTGTCATTTTTATAGTAAAAGTCAAAATTTTACTCAACGCAATTCAACATTTTACAAGAAAAACTGAACATTTGTGCAATATTATGATAAAAGTTCAAATGTTACTCAATAACAGTCGCAATTTTACAAGAAAAGCTTAAAATGTTGGCCTATTTTATGAAAAGAGTCGTAATTGTACTCGACAAAAGTCACAATTTTATAAGAAAACTTTACAATTTTGGCAATATTATAATAATAATCTGAATTTCACTTGGAAAAATGATGACAAAAGTCATAATTTTTACTCAAAAATTGTCACTATTTTACAAGAACAACAAAAAAATTGGCAATATTGTGATAAAAGTCAGAATTCTGTACGACACATGTCACCACTTTGCATTAAAAAGTAATAATTTTACATGAAAAAGTAATAATTTTACATGAAAAAGTAATAACTTTACATAAAAAAGTAATAATTTTATGAGAAAATATTGCAGTATTACAGAAACAGAAAGAATATGAGAAATTATTCCCAACTATATAAGAAAAAAGTCGACACATTGTTAGAAAAAGACTGATTTCAGTTAATTTATTATTTTTTATTTTTTTAACACCCCGAATTGTAAATAATGTAAATAATTCAATGTATACACCCTGATGATTATCTTGTGTGATGGCTGTATTATGATGATAGTATATATGATAGTATATATCTGTATCATGAATCAATTTAAGTGGACCCCGACTTAAACAAGTTGAAAAACTTATTCGGGTGTTACCATTTAGTGGTCAATTGTACGGAATATGTACTTCACTGTGCAACCTACTATTAAAAGTCTCAAAAAAACCGTACACACACATAGTAATAAGTTCTGTGAGTTGGCCATTTTTTAAGGACAGCAAAGTACTCAATGAAGGTCATATCATATCTTGCTCATTTCTCATCCTATTTTCGTTCAGTTTACATTATGTCCTCACAGAAAGGGTGGTTTGTCAAGTGTATGTCCACACAAGGATGGTGAGACAAGTGCACACACACACACACACACACACACACACACACACACACACACATACACTTACACACACTAATGGCTGATCACACTTGACAAAACACTGAAATGTTTTCCTTCTCACCGGCTTCGGTTCTCCCTCTCACTCATAAACGACTTTTGATCTGCTCATTTCACATTTAGGCCCTGGACTATCAGACGGACAATTGGATTGCCGGGACAAAACGGCCTTAGATGGATTTTCCATGAAGTTGAAAGCAGGTGGCTATTGATTAGGACGATCACAGCCTGTTGCACTGACACGTCCAAGGAACGTTTCTACTTAGAACAATTTAAAGATATCAGTGTCCTGTTAAAGGCCCATTGATTTTACTGGCTGGTTCGAACCCAAATTGCTTTATTTGCGTGTCAGCGGAAGCCGGCAAGACTTTGCGTGTGTCATAAAACGACACTAACTTGAAGGCACTCTAGGGGGAAGTCAAAAAATATACAGTGGCACCTCAACTTTAAAAGTGTTTTGAGATTAGAGCTCTCTCTCGGCTAATTGTTATTGTAGCAGCTCAGTTGAAATTAATGTCCGGAACTGATGGTCGAATGGTCTTTTATTCAACACCCGTGGGTCCAATGACCAATGAAAGAGCTAATGAGCAAACATACAGAAGAAACGGAACATTAGGATACATATTTTAGCCTTAGCTCATTTTGCACAATTACACAAATTAGACTATAACTGCAACTGTTTAACTTGTTTCCCTATCGTTCTATCACGATAAAAGCATATCTGCTAATGCAACCTTCAAAATAACAGCCATAAGATACACACAAAAAACAATAAAAACATTTTTTTTTAAAAGTCACAAAACAGTGTTCTAACAGTTTTTGCACTGCAAAAAGTCAGTGTTCAAAAACAAGGGAAAAAAATACAAAAATGAGGGGTATTTTACTTGAACTAAGCAAAATTATCTGCCAATAGAACAAGAAAATTTGGCTCGTCAAGACTTTCCAAAAGAAGTAAAATTAGCTAACCTCAATGAACCCCAAAATACCTTAAAAAAAAAAGTATATTCTCACTAATAACAAGTGCACATTTCTTGGTAGAAAAAACAAATATGAGACCTTTTTCCTCAGTATGTTGAAAAAGATTCTTAAATTAAGTAAATGCTAGTTCCATTGTCTTGACATAATGATATGCGCTCGGCATTACATTTTTTGAAACCAGCAAACTTATACTAAAAACTATTTTATTGTTTTTAATGGAAACACTAAAGCGAACCAACAGGCCCTCCAGCGAGTGGTTAAAGCGGCGGGGAAAATTACAAGGACGATACTCCCAGAGATGAGTGCCATGTACACAACTCGCTGCCTAAAGCGAGTACACATGATCTGATATGTGCTCGGCATTACATTTTTTGAAACCAGCAAACTTACACTAAAAACTAATTTATTGTTCTTAATGGAAACACTAAAACGAACCAACAGGCCCTCCAGCGAGTGGTTAAAGAGGCGGGGAAAATGACAAGGACGATACTCCCAGAGATGAGTGCCATGTACACAACTCACTGCCTAAAGCGAATACACATGATCTGATATGTGCTCGGCATTACATTTTTTGAAACCAGCAAACTTATACTAAAAACGAATTTATTGTTCTTAATGGAAACACTAAAACGAACCAACAGGCCCTCCAGCGAGTGGTTAAAGCGGCGGGGAAAATGACAAGGACGATACTCCCAGAGATGAGTGCCATGTACACAACTCGCTGCTTAAAGCGAGTAGACATGATCTGATATGTGCTCGGCATTACATTTTTTGAAACCAGCAAACTTATACTAAAAACTAATTTATTGTTCTTAATGGACACACTAAAGCAAACCAACAGGCCCTCCAGCGAGTGGTTAAAGCGGCGCAGAAAATTACAAAGACGATACTCCCAGAGATGAGTGCCATGTACACAACTCGCTGCCTAAAGCGAGTACACATGATCTGATATGTGCTCGGCATTACATTTTTTGAAACCAGCAAACTTATACTAAAAACTAATTTATTGTTCTTAGTGGAAACACTAAAGCAAACCAACAGGCCCTCCAGCGAGTGGTTAAAGCGGCGGGGAAAATTACAAGGACGATACTCCCAGAGATGAGTGCCATGTACACAACTCGCTGCCTAAAGCGAGTAGACATGATCTGATATGTGCTCGGCATTACATTTTTTGAAACCAGCAAACTTATACTAAAAACTAATTTATTGTTCTTAATGGAAACACTAAAGCGAACCAACAGGCCCTGCAGCAAGTGGTTAAAGCGGCGGGGGAAATTACAAGGACGATACTCCCAGAGATGAGTGCCATGTACACAACTCGCTGCCTAAAGCGAGTACACAACATCCTGAAGGACAGATACCACCCAGCACATGGCCTCTTCAACCTGCTACCCTCTGGAAGGAGGTATAGATCGATTCGCGCCAGGACCACCAGAATGTCTCACAGTCTGTATCCCCAGGCTGTGAGACTGCTAAATGAACAGCCTGCCCCTTTGCTGCCCCGGACCATCTTATTACCTCACTCTTCACCACCTCAGTAATTGTGCTCTGGACATTGCATTGCTGCAACATCAACGTAACACCAATCAGACATCTGACTGTTCCCAACTCCACGTCCCTCTTATCGCGATCTTCTTGACAATGCTAAAATGCTAAAATGTAAACTATTGTCAACCTGCACATCAATGCAGTTTCTATGCCGCTGGACAAAGCTCAAACAAAATCTCGTCGTTCATGTATGACTTAAGTGTTATTATGACAATGACAATAAAGGAATTGATTGATTGATTGATTGATTGATTGATTGATTGATTGATTGATTAATTGATTGATTGAAAGGCAACAAGGCAACCGCTTGTTACTATCAGGGTCTACGAGCCGCTCAAGCAAATCATATTGTCTAAAAATGCATTTTCCCATCGATAACATGACATCATCGCGCCAAGTGCGTGCTCTTTCAGTCAATTAGTGCCCAAGGGATGTGTATATATATATATATATATATATATATATATATATATATATATATATATATATATATATATATATATATATATGTATGTATATATATATATATATATATATGTATATATATATATATATATATATCAGTGACGTGCAGTCACTAGAGGCAGGTGAGGCGGGGCCTCACCTGCCATCATGAAAAGAAAAAAAATGTGAAAAGAAAAAAAAAAAATTAAATTGTTATATGTATCCAGTGATTATACTATAAAGTTATTTTCCATTTAACTTCACCAGTTTTAGATTATTTTTATTCAAAATCGCTGAATTTTCACATTTGCCGTTCAAATACTGAGAAGAGACGGTGTGGTGAACAGCAGCCAGTCGAGGCACGTCACTCAGTGCCTCAACATGGATTCCGGACTCGGCTAACTGCTGGCCTGCTGTGCAGTGAGACTGTATTGCTATATGAATTATATTATACATTTACATAGTTTAGTTAGCTGAGGTATATAATGTACAGTGTATTTTGTCAACAACTCTATGTGTGTAACGTATTTCTTATGCTGAGCGATCATAAAACGGCTGCAAAAGACGCACTGGCTGAGGCTCGCCTCCTGCACCCCCGCCGTAGAATTGTTATATCAACTAAAGCCCACACTTAAACTTTCCACGTGCAAGATTGAATCTATTTAAAAAAATTATTTCATAAGTAGCCAAAAAGTGCAAAAACAATAATGTTCGTGTTGGAGGAGTTGTGAATGACTGCAGGGACACAACATTAGGTACACCTGCAGACTGCAGGTGTATCTAATTCACAACTCCTCCAACACGAACATTATTGTTTTTGCACTTTTTGGCTTCTTATTAAATAACTTTTGTAACCTATTTTTATGGGCTTTCCTCTTTGTAATGTTAAGTTCCTGTTATGCGCTGTTATACAGTATATGCCTTGAGCTCTTATTTTGAAGGCGCTAAGAGCGGAAGTGATGTCACATTGTGGAGGTTTTTGAAAGAAGGTAAATAAAGTGGTCCTCGTGTAAATTGGAGCCTCTGTGTTTGTTATTTTGTAGTTTCATACAGTATAGGCGACATTTATAAACCCTCGGTTACACTTTTTTAAATAGATTCAATCTTGCACGTGGAAAGTTTAAGTGAGGGCTTTAGTTGCGGCACATGGACTTAATTTCTAAGTAAAGGTAAGACCATAATAACGTTTTTTTTATTAAATGTGCTTTTTTGTGTGCTACAGTTTGTATGTGTAAAGTTAAAGTTAAGTTAAAGTACCAATGATTGTCACACACACACTAGGTGTAATGAAATTTGTCCTCTGCATTTGACCCATCCCCTTGTTAACCCCCTGGGAGGTGAGGGGAGCAGTGGGCAGCAGCGGCGCCGCGCCCGGGAATCATTTTTGGTGATTTAACCCCCAATTCCAACCCTTGATGCTGAGTGCCAAGCAGGGAAGAATGCTGGTATGAGCTTTTAAATACAACCCGTTAACTGCTGCCAATCAAATGGTGAATAAGATACTCTTTAGGGTTCATATGTTTGTAAATCTGACTGTGATGAAGTCAGTGCCTCACCAGCCATCAACCTCACCGCACGTCACTGATATATATATATATATATATATATATATATACATTCAGCCCGGCCCCTGGCCAATTTTTTTTTATTGTAATTTTGAAGAATTTACCTGAATGTGCATGAACTATTTCTGTTCAAAATGGTTTGAAATGTGAAATGTTTAAACTGTCAGTTTACTGTACTGTGCCAACTGTACTACTATATGAGTACGTATTTTCTCTTGTTTCATTGAAAATAAAACAGCAAAGTCCATTTGGCTGTCATCCGTTTTAATTATGAGACACAATTGTGTCAAAGTCATGATTTTTTATTTCATGCTTGAAATAAGAAATGATTACTTTAAAAAACTAGTTTTGATGACACAGCTTTGCAACAGTTGATATTCTAGTTTCAAGCATGTTTTACTCAATATAGGTCATCAAATCTAACAGAAGAAATATCTTACTGAGATCATTTAGGACCAAAACCCTTAAAACAAGTAAAACACTAACATAAAATATGCTTAGAGAGAAGAATTATCATATCAGACAGAAAATAAGCAAATATCACCCTTATTTGAGATATTTAATCTTACTTAGATTTCAGTTTTTGCAGCGTGCAAGCACAACTTTTAGTTAAAAGCACCACCGCCATTGGTTGGTGGAGCAAATGTCCCACCAACCAAAACTGATAGCTAGAGATCGACATGATAAGCATAGGAAAGAAAAATGTGGTTGTGAAGGACAGTGCTGAGGACAACAAGTGAATTATAGTTCATTAATTAAAAAATAAATCATCAAAAATTGGCAAAGCAATATGCTAGTCTGCACCATACTGAAGCACAATGAGTCTTAACGCCAGCCAAGAATGTTAAAATAATATCTAAACGGCAGAAGTGGAGAATTTGCTGATGGTGTGTTTGCTGGAGAACAAGGTGGAAAGAGACACTGTAGAAGTCCGCTGTAGGCCTACACTAATATTGTATTACCTTATACAAACCCCGTTTCCATATGAGTTGGGAAATTGTGTTAGATGTAAATATAAACGGAATACAATGATTTGCAAATCACTTTCAACCCATATTCAATTGAATGTGCTACAAAGACAACATATTTGATGTTCAAACTGATAAACTTTTTTTTTTTGCAAATAATCATTAACTTTAGAATTTGATGCCAGCAACACGTGACAAAGAAGTTGGCAAAGGTGGCAATAAATACTGATAAAGTTGAGGAATGCTCATCAAACACTTATTTGGAACATCCCACAGATGTGCAGGCTAATTGGGAACAGGTGGGTGCCATGATTGGGTATAAAAACAGCTTCCCAAAAAATGTTCATAATATCATCAAAAGGTTCAGAGAATCTGGAGAAATTACTTACTCCAGATTTAAGCGGCATGGCCAGAAACCAACATTGAATGACCGTGACCTTCGATCCCTCAGTATCAAAAACCGACATCAATCTCTAAAGGATATCACCACATGGGCTCAGGAACACTTCAGAAAACCACTGTCACTAAATACAGTTGGTCGCTACATCTGTAAGTGCAAGTTAAAGCTCTACTATGCAAAGCGAAAGCCATTTATCAACAACATCCAGAAACGCCGCCGGCTTCTCTGGGCCCCGAGATCATCTAAGATGGACTCATGCAAAGTGGAAAAGTGTTCTGTGGTGTGACGAGTCCACATTTCAAATTATTTTTGGAAATATTCGACATCCAGACTGTTATCGACGCAAAGTTCAAAAGCCAGGATCTGTGATGGTATGGGGGTACATTAGTGCCCAAGGCATGGGTATCTTACACATCTGTGAAGGCACCATTAATGCTGAAAGGTACATACAGGTTTTGGAACATCATATGCTGCCATCTAAGCGTCGTCTTTTTCTTGGACGCCCCTGCTTATTTCAGCCGGACAATGTCAAGCCACATTCAGCACGTGTTACAACAGCGTGGCTTCGTAAAAAAAGAGTGCGGGTACTTTCCTGGTCCGCCTGCAGTCCAGACCTGTCCCCCATCGAAAATGTGTGGCGCATTATGAAGCGTAAAATATGACAGCGGAGACCCCGGACTGTTAAACGACTGAAGCTCTACATAAAACAGGAATGGGAAAGAATTCCAATTTCAAAGCTTCAACAATTAGTTTCCTCAGTTCCCAATCGTTTATTGAGTGTTGTTAAAAGAAAAGGTGATGTAACACAGTGGTGAACATGCCCTTTCCCAACTACTTTGGCACGTGTTGCAGCCATGAAATTCTAAGTTAATTATTATTTGCAAAAAAATAAATAAAGTTTATGAGTTTGAACATCAAATATCTTGTCTTTGCAGTGCATTCAATTGAATATGGGTTGAAAAGGATTTGCAAATCATTGTATTCCGTTAATATTTACATCTAACACAATTTTCCAACTCATATGGAAACGGGGTTTGTACAAAATATACTCTTGTTGTTACTATTACATTCTATTGTATTGTCTTTTTGTACAATTTGGCTTATCTGAAAGTTTTTTGACACCACATGTTAAAATGTTGCTGTTATGGGGTGGCCAAACACCAAAGAACTGGATTCCAACTCATTTCAATGGGAGACATTGATTTGAGATACACGCATTTTGAGTTAAGAGCTCTGTCACAGAACTAATCAGGCTTGTAAGTTGAGGTACTACTAAGTGTATTACTTATTATAATTTTGTAAATGTACCCCCTTACAAAGACATAATCAATACAAAATTGTCATATGTTTAATTGTAACTCAAGCACAGAATGTGAAAACAACTGTTTCAATTAAGTGAATAAATTAAAGGAGCCATATGTAATAATGTGGCCAGAAATGGTACTGCAATCACGATAAAAATTCTGTAGTCCCCTCCCACTCTCCATGACTGAGGTTGCCAGATACGCAGCCGAATCCCAATCCTACTCCAAGGAACTTCAAATGGCAATCGACGAGTCCTACGCTGTAGGTTTCTCTTGTTTATGCTTCATGCAAGATGGTTTACTAAGTAATTATGCCACATTTTACTGATGTCCATTAGCCAAATGTATTTGTAAAGGTACGCAGCAATATTTTCGTCGGGAGTCGGGACAGATTGTTGGCATTACCCTGCTAAAATGTCTAGTTTGACCGCACGGACCACCATCGAAATAATTATGTACAAACCCCGTTTCCATATGAGTTGGGAAATTGTGTTAGATGTAAATATAAACGGAATACAATGATTTGCAAATCATTTCCAACCCATATTCAATTGAATGCACTACAAAGACAAGAAATTTGATGTTCAAACTCATAAACTTTTTTTTTTTTTTGCAAAGAGTAATTAACTTAGAATTTCATGGCTGCAACACGTGCCAAAGTAGTTGGGAAAGGGCATGTTCACCACTGTGTTACATGGCCTTTCCTTTTAACGACACTCAGTAAACGTTTGGGAACTGAGGAGACACATTTTTTAAGCTTCTCAGGTGGAATTCTTTCCCATTCTTACTTGATGTACAGCTTAAGTTGTTCAACAGTCCGGGGGTCTCCGTTGTGCTATTTTAGGCTTCATAATGCGCCACACATTTTCAATGGGAGACAGGTCTGGACTACAGGCAGGCCAGTCTAGTACCCGCACTCTTTTACTATGAAGCCACGTTGATGTAACACGTGGCTTGGCATTGTCCTGCTGAAATAAGCAGGGGCGTCCATGATAACGTTGCTTGGATGGCAACATATGTTGCTCCAAAACCTGTATGTACCTTTCAGCATAAATGGCGCCTTCACAGATGTGTAAGTTACACCTGTCTTGGGCACTAATACACCCCCATACCATCAAAGATGCTGGCTTTTACACTTTGCGCCTATAACAATCCGGATGGTTCTTTTCCTCTTTGGTCCGGAGGACACGACGTCCACAGTTTCCAAAAACAATTTGAAATGTGGACTCGTCAGACCACAGAACACTTTTCCACTTTGTATCAGTCCATCTTAGATGAGTTCAGGCCCAGCGAAGCCGGCGGCGTTTCTGGGTGTTGTTGATAAACGGTTTTCGCCTTGTATAGGAGAGTTTTAACTTGCACTTACAGATGTAGCGACCAACTGTAGTTACTGACAGTGGGTTTCTGAAGTGTTCCTGAGCCCATGTGGTGATATCCTTTACACACTGATGTCGCTTGTTGAGGCAGTAAAGCCTGAGGGATCGAAGGTCACGGGCTTAGTTGCTTACGTGCAGTGATTTCTCAAAAAAAAACAAGACAAGACCAACGTTGTGTGCTTATTGGAGGACATTTCGATGTTAACAGGCTGTCCAACTTTGCACAAGTAAACACACTGCAGGACTGCTTGTATCTGAGATTTTAAATGAAAGCCGATATAATCCGCATACTTGCCAACCTTGAGACCTCCAAATTCGGGAGATTGGGGGGTGGGGGGTATTTGGGCGGGGGCGGGGTGGGCGGGGCCTGTGGGGGGGTTAAGGGGGGAGGAGTATATTTATAGCTAGAATTCACTGAAATCCAAGTATTTCTTATATATATATATATATATATATATATATATATATATATATATATATATATATATACATGTATGTGTGGGGAAAAAAATCACAAGACTATTTCATCTCTACAGGCCTGTTTCATGAGGGGGGGTGCCCTCAATCGTCAGGAGATTTTAATGGGAGCATTCGCATACCATGGTTTATATAGGGCACAGAGTGGGTGGGTACAGGCTGGCCTAGGGGCGTGGTGATTGGCTCATGTGTTACCTAGGAGGTGTTTCCGTCTATGGCGGCATGTTGTTACAATTTCGCTGCGCTTGTTGAGGGATGACAGGTCTGGACGGTAAATAATAAACAGTTTCTCTTTCAAGCATAGGTTGCATCTTTTATTACCACTATTGTAAGGTGTGCTGGATGCAAGAATTTGCCATGTTATTGAATATTCAACATTATTGTCTTTGAGGTCCCAAATGTGTTTGCTGAGTTCTGTGGTATTTCGCAGGTTTTTGTTCCTGAAAGAAGCCTTGTGGTTGTTCCATCTGGTTTTGAATTCACCCTCGGTTAATCCTACATATGTGTCGGATGTGTTAATGTCCTTGCGTATTACCTTAGATTGGTAGACAACTGATGTTTGTAAGCACCCCCCGTTGAGAGGGCAATCAGGTTTCTTTCGACAGTTACATGCTTTGTTGGTTTTGGAGTCGTTCTGACTGGGGGTCGACGGCTCATTTGCAATTGTTTTGTTGTGGTTTGAGATGATTTGTCGTATATTGTTCATGCAGCTGTAGCTCAATTTGATGTTGTTCTTGTTGAATACTTTTCTTAGGTTGTTGTCTTTGGGAAAGTGTTTGTCAATCAGATTGAGGAATTTGTGTCCAATGTTCGTTGAGACGTTTTTGCTGTATGGGGGGTTGTACCAGATGATGCCGCTTCGTTTTCTGTTCTTTTTTGGCTGGTTTCCTGGCGTGGGTTCATAGGTGAGGGTGAAATTGTATCCGCTTTCATCAAGGGCTTTTTGGTACGGGGGGGTTGCTTGGTCAAATTCAGCTTTGCTAGATGACAGCATCGATAGCCTTTTATTGATTCCGGTAGGTATTCTTTTCGTGGTGGTGGGTGGGTGGTTGCTGTCATGGTGCACGTATTGGAGTGTTGTGTTGGGTTTCGTGAATGGTTGGTAGCTGTTATTTCTCAGGTTGAAAGTGACGTCAATGCGAATGCTCCCATTAAAATCTCCTGACGATTGAGGGCACCCCCCCTCATGAAACAGGCCTGTAGAGATGAAATAGTCTTGTGATTTTTTTCCCCACACATACATATATTGTGCTCTACTACGGTATCGAGCACTATTTTTTGGATAACCTTATTAAGACATATATATATATACATATATATATAATGAATACTTGACTTTCAGTTAATTCTAGCTATATATATATATATATATATATATGTATTTTGCTCTATATATACTGTATATAGATATACATATAAATAAAATAAATACTTGAATTTCAGTGTTCGTTTATTTACACATATACACACATAACACTCCTCTACTCATTGTTATATTTGAAAGTGCAATGCTTTGCAGCCAGTAGCACAGCCTTTGAAGGAGCATAAGTATGGGCAGTGTAATATTCTGGGTTGGAGTCAATAACCAGGCGAGGTGATGAAGTTACGTCTCTTTACTTCATACTTTAGAACCGACTCCCACACTTGCCGTCAGGGTGCGCAATACAACATAAACCGTTGGCCAACCAAAAAGTAACCACAGAACTCTATACCCAACATTCACCAGGAGATGGCAACAAACAACTTAGATCACTCTATTACAGGCAGCATCTGTGACATTTAATTTGCAGGAAAAGAGTGAGTTTAGGGTTGAATTGTCCATCCTCGCTCTATTCTCTGTCACTCGTCGTCACCATGACTGCCTCTTCTTCGTCTCCTTCTTGTGGTGTGTGCAGTTGTGCACTCGCCAAAAGCCGTAGATGTTATAACGTGACCGGGCTGGCAGCTGTAAAGCGGACGTGACGACAGGCTGTCCTCACTCAGGTCCGCACGGACCTGGAGGGGGCGTGCCTTAGGTCCGGCTGGAAATCGGGAGAAATTCGGGAGAATGGTTGTCCCGGGAGATTTTCGGGAGAGGCACTGAAATTCGGGAGTGTCCCGGAAAAATCGGGAGGGTTGGCAAGTATGATAATCCGATACTTGGTTTTTTGGGGCTAATATTGGGCCGATATCAATATCGGAACAAGATACCCCTCGTACTTGCGTTCGTTGAAAAAAGGTTGAGACTAACTGAATTAGAATAGTATTCCACAATGTGCTGTGACAGTGAGATTTGACACATGGCGCCGTCACCAATGCAAGACACTGCAATCATTTGCTACATTTTTACAGCGATGACATCGTCCCGGCGTCCTCGGCGACTATCTCAATTTCAGGTCCCAGCCGTCCCTTGGGCGCTCCTCGCCGTCGCTGGGATTGACAGATTAGGACTCTCTTTTCTCCCGCCGCACTATTTCATTTACACCAATACATCCTCTGCAGTAAATAAATCCAATTTCCAAGGCCTTGAAGTGTCTCCGCACTCGGGAGACAACAGATAAAAACAGGCATCTCTGTAATGCATCTTGTTAGATGTCAGTCTAACAGCAGCCTTACATACAGGTGCTATAACGGTGAACTTGTAGTGTAAATAGTCGTGTAAGGTAATAAGTGGAACTGTGATGAGATGATTACCGGGCCAACCCCCGCCTGAACAGTATCATTGCCAGTGAATGGCAGCAGCTAGAAATGGTCACTCTAAAACTGCGCAGAGGGACTCTGTAACACACCTCCACTCCCGGTAGTCCCTCTGATTGAACCCTCAGGGAGCAATCACTCTTCAGTATCTTCAATACCCTTCTCCACAGTCATTTTCCTCCGCCCATCAACATCAAAAGGCGCTCTTCTCGCCATGTGACAATAATTGCGAGCCTTCATCAGCCGGGCCATCAAATGATCACAACCCACATGCACAGTAATGATTCCCTATCACTGCATGGATTCACTGTCCTGCTGTCTGTGATAAATGTGAACGACGCGTTTATTTATTCGACTCTCTTAAGCCACATTCCATTTTTAGTTGTGACAGCTGGGATTTTAAGTGTAAAGCTGCAGAAAATGACTATTTTAATTGTTGTACATTATGTCAACAGAATCAGAAAGCGATAAACACATAGGGCCTGATTTGCTGAAAGGGGAACTGTGCCGCCCTCGATATGTAGAAATATCTTGGCTTTACCCTAACACCTTTTCTTGATCAAACACTCTGAAAAACGTCTTCTAGTCCACAGGTTTATTGACCGTAAAAAGGGTAAAACTGAAAGCATACAAGCAGAAGGATGCTTACATTACAGACATGCACACACAGCCAATTACACACACAAGCATACTACAATAAAACATACATTGTGCTGTGTATTGAACTTAAATGGATAAATAAATGCCACAAAATATGTAATTTAAGTGCTCTACAGCAAACTAGCTTACTATGCTAACATTCACTTCACTGTGTGAATTAGGGTGACCATTTCCATGACACCAAAAAGGAGGACATTATGCGGCATATCAATAAATTACTATGGTGTACATAGGACTCTGGTATACCTTATTTATAGTACAATTTTGAGTGGTTTAAAGATGATGTTTGTGTGGCTGAATAGGAAAAAATATTAAAGTCAAGTGTTTGTTAACAGTATTTGTATTTATTCAATACATTGTGGTGTTCAAAAAGTGACCACTGAGATGAATCTTTTCAAGTGCAGAGTGCCACAAAGCATAACATATGTAGTTAACATATATAATAAAAAGAAAAATGCCACAAAAAATGTTCCACATCAACATCAAGGCTGCTTGCTGCATATCTGGTTGCGTTATGCAGAATATGGGCCAAACAGTTTGCAGGGAGCACATCTTTTTGGCTCAGTTTCAGCTTCTGATACACTGTTATGTTTGCCACAATTGACACTGGCATTGTCTGCTGCATATGCAGACATGTTTTTCACCTCTAAGCCAGACATCTCAAGTTTTGCCAGCAGCTGGTTTGTTATGGCTTCTGACGTTTCGTTGCTGTCACTATAAAAATCCAACAGGACATGTTGGATGCCTTCATCAAAGTGAAAATACCTTACCACAATGGGAAAACACTTGTTTGTTCCTTTATTTGAGGCGTCGGTTGCCACGGAAAAGGGTAGGTTGTTTTCTTTTATGTAGTCGGTATGTTCCTGTACCGAATAGTGAGCGATGACGTTCTCGCACAATGCCTTGGCTTTTGTTCGGCCACAGGCCATCCCTTTAGCTGTGGGATAGTCACTGAAAATCTCCCGGTCCACTTTCATGCCGCAGTCTAAACTTCTGTAGGACTGGTGATGCTTTACAGCAGTGGTTCTCAACCTTTTTTCAGTGATGTACCCCCTGTGAACATTTTTTTAATTCAAGTACCCCCTAATCAGAGCAAAGCATTTTTGGTTGAAAAAAAGATATAAAGAAGTAAAATACAGCACTATGTCATCAGTTTCTGATTTATTAAATTGTATAACAGTGCAAAATATTGCTCATTTGTAGTGGTCTTTCTTGAACTATTTGGAAATATATATATAAAATAACAAAAAACTTGTTGAAAAATAAACAAGTGATTCAATTACAAATAAAGATTTCTACACAGAGAAGTAATCATCAACTTAAAGTGCCCTCTTTGGGGATTGTAATAGAGATCCATCTGGATTCAGGAACTTAATTCTAAACATTTCTTCACAAAAAAAGAAATCTTTAACATCAATATTTATGGAACATGTCTACAAAAAATCTAGCTGTCAAGACTGAATATTGCATTGTTGCATTTCTTTTCACAGTTCTTTTTGACAGACATTTTAGTGAGGGTCAAACCATCAATGGCATGGGGGAAACTCTGGGTTTATGGTAATGAATGGAATAGCCTACTTGATTTGATGTTCAGTTTATGAACTTACATTACATTACATACCCCCAGGGTACCATTTGAGAACCCCTGCTTTACATCATGGTACACCTTGCACAGCTCCGCAGCGGTTATCTTGTCATCCAGGGGCGACGAAACCTCACGAAAAAATGTCCTCATTGAAGAGGTACTTGCCGCACGTTTATTACTTTTATGTTTATCCGCGCACCCGCATGCCGTTCAATTGCAGCATTCCCCTGACTACTTACGTCGACATCACATCGACAAAGTGTGCAGAAGCCATGGAATGAGTCTCGACTGCTTTTCGTTATAAATTCGTTCTCTTTTATCCATTCAGAATTAAACGAGGTCTTGCGTTTTGGCATGATGCTAACTTTCTGTCAATGTCATGCCGCAACAGCACATGGACCCTTGTTTACTTTTTTAACCAATGATAATTGGAATTGGGGGTTAAATCACCAAAATGATTCCCGGGCGCAGCCACCGCTGCTGCCCACTGCTCCCCTCACCTCCCAGGGGGTGATCAAGGGTGATGGGTCAAATGCAGAGAATAATTTCGCCACACCTAGTGTGTGTGTGACAATCATTGGTACTTTAACTTTAACTTTAACTTTAAGCAGATTTGTATCCGACACAGCTCTTAGCCAATCATTTGATATGTTACTGCGTTGGGGGCATTTTTTACGGTCTGCGCTGCAGCCCAGCAAAGATGAAAAAACTCCACTCTTCAAGCCTAGTGCCTCAAAAAGGAGGACAAATACGTGTCCGGCTTGATGCTGCGCCGGACGCCGGACAGGGCATTAAAAATCCGGACTGTCCGGCCTAAATCCGGACACCTGGTCACCCTGAATTACAAAAATTAGCATGACTGACTTTTGGCCATAAAACGTCCCAAATTACATCACAACCAACAAATAATACAACTCCATCAAATATTAGCAAACTACTCAACAATACATACCGATGATACTTTGTTTGGCATGAGATTCGAGCAGATGAAAACGTTTGCAATCGTCACCGAACTAGCTTAAAGTAGACTTGAAAGGAACTCCTTGTTGAGTCCTGTTAACATGGACATTACTGTAAACTAGGCTATGCTGCCTCCTGCTGTCTAAAGGAGGAAGTGCACCTCACTGTTGAATTCCAAAGTGAACTTAAACACTGGTTTTACATATCCATCCATCCATTTTTCTACCGCTTATTCCCTTCGGGGTCGCGAGGGGTGCTGGAGCCTATCTCAGCTACAATCGTATTATTAATAAATTCAACAAACAAGACAGAACAGGAACATTATCACAATTTCAGAATTGTTAAAACCATTAAAAATCAGTTCCCAGTGGCTTATTTTATTTTTCAAAGTTTTTTTCAAAATTTTACCCATATCCCTAAAAAAAAGCTTCAAAGTGCCTGATTTTAACCACCCGTCCATTTTCCTGTGACGTCACATAGTGATGCCAACACAAACAAACATGGCGGAAAGAACAGCAAGCTATAGCGACATTAGCTCGGATTCAGACTCGGATTTCAGCGGCTTAAGCGATTCAACAGATTACGCATGTATTGAAACGGATGGTTGTAGTGTGGAGGCAGGTAGCGAAAACGAAATTGAAGAAGAAACTGAAGCTATTGAGCCATATCGGTTTGAACCGTATGCAAGCAAAACCGACGAAAACGACACGACAGCCAGCGACACGGGAGAAAGCGAGGACGAATTCGGCGATCGCCTTCTAACCAACGATTGGTATGTGTTTGTTTGGCATTAAAGGAAACTAACAACTATGAACTAGGTTTACAGCATATGAAATACATTTGGCAACAACATGCACTTTGAGAGTGCAGACAGCCCAATTTTCATCAATTAATATATTCTGTAGACATACCCTCATGTCAGCAGGCCAGGAAAGCTAGGGTCGATATTCTTCTCTTGATCATCTTCGGGACGGTCTGAGCCAAGACATCCAGGGGGTTAAGTTCGCTCGTCTGCGGGAACAAATTGCCGCCATTGCTTGCCGTGCTAGCGAGGTCCTTTGTCCCTGAATTGCTCACACACTCCGGCAGATTCAATGGGGGTCTGGTAGCAGATTTCTTTGACTTTATCGTTGGAAATGCATCTGCTTT
Organism: Nerophis lumbriciformis; assembly: GCF_033978685.3. NCBI lineage: Eukaryota > Metazoa > Chordata > Actinopteri > Syngnathiformes > Syngnathidae > Nerophis > Nerophis lumbriciformis. The sequence continues at coordinate 7,411,882 of NC_084570.2, read as the reverse complement.
GAGTGTCGCAGGATATCCACACATTCTTGCCATCTCTGTCGTAGCATAGCTTTCGTCGGTAAAATGTGCGGAACAAACGTCCAATTTCTTGCCACTTTCGCATCTTTGGGCCACTGGTGCAACTTGAATCCGTCCCTGTTCGTGTTGTTACACCCTCCGACAACACACCAATGAGGCATGATGTCTCCAAGGTACGGAAAACAGTCGAAAAAACGGAAAATAACAGAGCTGACTTCCGCCCGATTGTAGCTGAGATAGGCTCCAGCGCCCCCCGCGACCCCAAAAGGGAATAAGCGGTAGAAAATGGATGGATGGATGGATTTGACTCGGTGTTTGAGAAAATGGCGGATTGCTTCCCGATGTGACGTCATCGCTCCGAGAGCGAATATTAGAAAGGCGTTTAATTCGCCAAAATTCACCCATTTAGAGTTCGGAAATCGGTTAAAAAAATATATGGTCTTTTTTCTGCAACATCAAGGTATATATTGACGCTTACATAGGTCTGGTGATAATGTTCCCCTTGAAGGTCTGCGTCTACTAAAACAAACTTGGTAGCACATGCAAAGCTAAGCTACTAACACTGCAAAAAGTCAGTGTTCAAAAACAAAACAAAAATTAGGGGTATTTTAATTGAACTAAGCAAAATGATCTGCCAATAGAACAAGAAAATTTGGCTCGTCAAGACTTTCCAAGACAAGTAAAATTAGCTAACCTCAATGAACCCAAAATGTTCTTAGAATAAGTATATTCTCACTAATAACAAGTGTACTTTTCTTGGTAGAAAAAAAATGAGACCTTTTTTCTCAGTATGTTGAAAAATATTCTTAAATCTAGTAAATGCTAGTGCCATTATCTTGACATAATGATATGCATTTCTTGAAACCAGCAAACTTATACTAAAAACTCGTTTATTTTTCTTAATGGAAAGGCAACAAGGCAACCGCTTGTTACTCTCAGGTTTTCGAGCCGCTCAGGCAAATCATATTGTCTAAAAATGCATTTTTCCATCGATAACATGACATCATCGCGCCAAGTGCGTGCTCTTTCAGTTCGTTAGTGCGCATATATACAGCCCGGCTCCCGGCCAAACATTTTTAATTGTAATTTTGAAGAATTTATCTGAATGTGCATGAACTATTTCTGTTCAAAATTGTTAGAAATGTGAAATGTTTAAATATTAACTGTCAGTTTACTGTACTGTGCCAACTGTACTACTATATGAGTGCGTATTTTCTCTTGTTTCATTGAAAATAAAACAGCAAAGTCCATTTGTCTGTCATCCGTTTTAATTATGAGACACAGTTGTGTCAAAATCATGATTTTTTTTTTTCATGCTTGAAATAAGAAATGATTACTTTAAAAAAGTACTTTTATACTCGTGAGTGTTGATGACACAGCTTTGCAACAGTTGATATTCTAGTTTCAAGCATGTTTTACTCAATATAGGTCATCAAATCTCAGCAACAAGCTGTAATATCTTACTGAGATCATTTAGGACCAAAGCCCTTAAAACAAGTAAAACACTCTTAACATATAATCTGCTTAGTGAGAAGAATTATCTTATCAGACAGAAAATAAGCAAATATCACCCTTATTTGAGATATTTAATCTTACTTAGATTTCAGTTTTTGCAGTGTGCATGTTTCCTGCTTGTTTGAAAACACAGCAAAAGGCGACAGGTGTAACATGACAACATGAATGTGCAGTAAATGAGTGTCTCTGTGGTGATGCCCCGTTTAGTACACGCAGAATCCTCATTTAAATGAGGATTGTACCACTTTTCAATTGCACACGCAGTTAGTAGATCACCCACTTATAGTACACGCTATCTTATAGATTGTACAAGCTGTTTAGCTTAAGGTATTTAGTTCTTAGTAAATCCGACCCTGAATAAACATTTGCTTGCAGCAATGGAGTAGTAGCTCTAATATATTCCAGAATTAGGACCCTCCCTTTTAGAATGGACGAGTCCTCCCATATTTGTTTATTCCGAGGCTGTTTAAAATGATTACAGGTGACTAGAACTGGAATTTAACCATTTATTCTATACAAAGGAGTAAGTAAAATCAACTCCAATACCAGCGCTGAGAGAGAGAGAGAGAGAGACGGGCTCTCTCGAGGTCGGAGCGATCTCTAAAATGGTTGCCCGTCTCTCATGCTTTTGTCCACGCCTTGTCAGGCATTGAAACTGAAATTCGACAAGACGTATTTTCCTCCACTCTCCCTTCAGGCTGGTACTTTATGACACCTTTAAACTACAGAGAACAATACGTGTGTGTGTGAGAGAGTGCATAGATAACAAAACAGTGTGAGTTCATTGTGTGTTTCTCTTCTAGCAGATAGAAAACTAATTCTAAAGCAGCCTATGGATGAATACCAAATTTGGTACTTTTATAGACATGACTGAAGTCAGTCGGTTTGATTTGATTGATTGAGACTTTTATTAGTAGATTGCACAGTACAGTACATATTCCGTACAATTGACCACTAAATGGCAACACCCGAATAAGTTTTTCAACTTGTTTACGTTAATCAATTCATGGTACTGTCAGGTACTGATTCACGTAACAACAAACGGTGCCATTTTTCGATAAGCTTCGATGCATGAAACATCACGTGTGGGTTGCGCAAAACATTTGGCCAGGAAACAAGCAGTCAAGCCCTCAGAGCGGACGCAGCCCGACTGCTTTTAGGAAATGTTGCAATTTTCCGTGTCAACATAACAAAAAAGAAGGCCCTCAAAAGTACAGGAAGGCTTCTTTATATAATGCGCTAGCTCGATGCTAGTTTACATTGGATTGGACATGCTACCGATTAGCATTAGGGATTTTACATGGCGGTTTCAACATTTCCATATCCAACATCTCCATATCCAACATCCCCACATCTGCGGTCCCCTTCAAGGTTCCCATTGGGTTGAGTTTTCTCTTGCCCTTGTCACGACGTGAACTGTGGGGGGTTTGTTTTCCCGAGATGCAAGAGAAACTGGAGCGGAAGGAAAGGACATGATTTAATTCTAACAAAAAGAGTGAGCAAAAAGTGCACACAAGGCGGAGGTACAAACTTGGCTGATTAAAGCAAAAACTAGCACTTGGGCAAAAGCTATGGACATGAAACAAAACACGAGCATGAGCTATGGTAATAGCAGATAGCATGGGCGTCAAGGGTGACAGCGGTAATGTCGCCAGGACGACCAACTGAAAATGACAGGCTTAAATAGTATTGACATGATTAACACAGGTGCGCGAGTCCAAGACGTGAAACAGGTGAAACTAATAAGTTGTCATGGAAACGGTAATAGCAAATAGCATGGATGTCAAGGGGAACAGCGGTAATGTCGCCAGGACGACCAACTGAAAATGACAGGCTTAAATAGTGTTGACATGATTAACACAGGTGCGCGAGTCCAAGACGTGAAACAGGTGAAACTAATAAGTTGTCATGGAAACGGTAATAGCAGATAGCATGGGTGTCAAGGGGAACAGCGGTATTGTCGGCAGGACGACCAACTGAAAATGACAGGCTTAAATAGTATTGACATGATTAACACAGGTGCGCGAGTCCAAGACGTGAAACAGGTGAAACTAATAAGTTGTCATGGAAACGGTAATAGCAGATAGCATGGGTGTCAAGGGGAACAGCGGTAATGTCGCCAGGACGACCAACTGAAAATGACAGGCTTAAATAGTATTGACATGATTAACACAGGTGCGCGAGTCCAAGACGTGAAACAGGTGAAACTAATAAGTTGTCATGGAAACGGTAATAGCAGATAGCATGGGTGTCAAGGGGAACAGCGGTAATGTCGGCAGGACGACCAACTGAAAATGACAGGCTTAAATAGTATTGACATGATTAACACAGGTGTGCGAGTCCAAGACGTGAAACAGGTGAAACTAATAAGTTGTCATGGAAACGGTAATAGCAGATAGCATAGGTGTCAAGGGGAACAGCGGTAATGTCGCCAGGATGACCAACTGAAAATGACAGGCTTAAATAGTATTGACATGATTAACACAGGTGCGCGAGTCCAAGACGTGAAACAGGTGAAACTAAAAAGTTGTCATGGAAATGGTAATCGCAGATAGCATGGGTGTCAAGGGGAACAGCGGTAATGTCGCCAGGACGACCAACTGAGAATGACAGGCTTAAATAGTATTGACATGATTAACACAGGTGCGCGAGTCCAAGACGTGAAACAGGTGAAACTAATAAGTTGTCATGGAAACGGTAATAGCAGATAGCATAGGTGTCAAGGGGAACAGCGGTAATGTCGCCAGGACGACCAACTGAAAATGACAGGCTTAAATAGTATTGACATGATTAACACAGGTGCGCGAGTCCAAGACGTGAAACAGGTGAAACTAATAAGTTGTCATGGAAACGGTAATAGCAGATAGCATGGGTGTCAAGGGGAACAGCGGTAATGTCGGCAGGACGACCAACCGAAAATGACAGGCTTAAATAGTATTGACATGATTAACACAGGTGCGCGAGTCCAAGACGTGAAACAGGTGAAACTAATAAGTTGTCATGGAAACGGTAATAGCAGATAGCATAGGTGTCAAGGGGAACAGCGGTAATGTCGCCAGGACGACCAACTGAGAATGACAGGCTTAAATAGTATTGACATGATTAACACAGGTGTGCGAGTCCAAGACGTGAAACAGGTGAAACTAAAAAGTTGTCATGGAAACAAAACAAACAAGAGTGTACAAACAGGAACTAAAAGGAGTCCAAAACCCAAACAGAACATAGCCAAACAAAAACATGATCGCAGACATGACAGCCCTGATGTGGGATCTGAGCCGAGGATGTCGTTGTGGCTTGTGCAGCCCTTTGAGACACCTTTGATTCAGGGCTATATGAATAAACTTTGATTGATTGATTGATGCTAATAAAAACTACAAAATAGATGCACGTTGCAATCAAACAGCTGGCGTGTAATAAATACAATACTTACTGTTTAAACACTTTGTAGGACTCAACAACAACAAAAAAGATCGGGACATTTAGCGTTTAACTTAATGGCAAATACTACTTCCTGACTAATGCAACACACCGTAACACAGAGTCATGTAAAAAGAGAGCATGGCCAACTAAGCAGCAGGCGCCATGACTGCTACCAAGGACGTGTGCGGCTGTGCCCGGATGCATGCAATTGCTGTTGTTTTGACGCTAGTTTTTGTGACAAAATAAACCAAAATAATAGGTCTATAAATAGTTCTAAACATACTCCGGCTCATAAACTTATAATAAAACATGCATTTATTTCTTCAAAGTATAACTTTTCGGCCGTATTTGACGCACTCTGCTGCTACATTCCTGCAGTGTTTCATGACCAGCGGCCACGCACCCAATGTTACGGCGCACGCGCATTCTGCTTCTCCCTCCTCTGCGGGAGCACCTCGAGGCTCCGCTGTGAGCTGCACAGGACGCGCCCACGCGTCGCCGCAGCCGAAGACAATCTACAATCAACGCACCTGGACCTGATGAGAGGGAGCTGAATAAATGGTAAATGTGTTATACTTGTATAGCGCTTTTCTACTTCAAGGTACTCAAAGCGCTTTGACACTATTTCCACATTCACCCATTCACTCACACATTCACACACTGATGGCGGGAGCTGCCATGCAAGGCCCTAACCACGACCCATCAGGAGCAAGGGTGAAGTGTTTTGCTCAAGGACACAACGGACGTGACGAGGTTGGTAGAAGGTGTGGATTGAACCAGGAACCCTCAGGTTGCTGCCACGGCCACTCTCCCAACAGCGCCACGCCGTCCCCTAAATAATAAAGGACCAGTGGACCCAAGGATCCTGGCGGGAACTTAGTTTCTCAATGGTGTACCGTAAGCTGACACAAGCTTTATGCTCTTTTTTGCTCTCTCCGTGTTTCTTCCCCGTGCTTGATTTGTCCCCTGTCTTCTCCCTCGTGCACGCAGTGTTTTCCTTCCGCTGCCTTGGTTTCGAGGTGTGCGCGTCTCGCTTCCTTGGACTCCCCGCCCCCCTGGATCTCGACTGCCTTCCCGGATCTCGACCACCTCGCATGGACACGGATTCTGACGCTTCTCTCTCACTAAACAGATAACTGCTTCACATAGTCTCACACCAGACACACTCTTGAATTTAGTCACAATCCATTCTATAGTTTATTAAGTATATTGTTCATTAGTTATTATATTATATTGTTGATATATATAATAAATACATAGAGCAATAATGCCCCCTAGTGTCTGAGCCGTCATCTCCCTCTGTAAGCATAACACCCGACGATAAAATAAACATTAAAAAATACACAGAACAACCAAAAAAATAACTTATTACCCTCAGTTTGCAAAAATCGTTATTAGTTTTGGACCAACAATTGTAACTTTTGTGTGAAGTATGTCAACTGTGGTGTCTGCCTTCAATGTATGTGTAACTCATTATGTATTATTATAACTCATCTTTCCTTTTTGTAGCATGCTAAAAGTGAATTAGCGTACTTTTGAACTTATTTCACCATATTTCTGCACAATTACTCAGATATGGTAACACTGGTGAGCAGTAGAGACTATGGAATGATTTTTGGTCCAGAACATATTTTGCTTTATTCATTATTGGCATATTTCTTGCCACTTGCCTGCTCAGTGGCCTTGTGGTTAGAGTGTCCGCCCTGTGATCGTCAGGTTGTGAGTTCAAACCCCCGGCCGAGTCATACCAAAGACTATAAAAATGGGACCCATTACCTCCCTGCTTGGCACTCAGTATCAAGGATTGGAATTGGGGGTTAAATCACCAAAAATGATTCCCGGGCGCGGCCACTGCTGCTGCTCACTGCTCCCCTCACCTCCCAGGGGTGATCAAGGGTGATGGGTCAAATGCAGAGAATAATTTCGCCACACATAGTGTGTGTGTGACTATCATTGGTACTTTAACTTTGTTGTATATTAGTATGTGAGATTTTAAGTTAATTTTCTCATCTGTTACACCCAAAATGTGTTTTATTTTACTAATATAAACTAATATTTGTATGTGTTTGACTTTCTCTTTTGCTGCTACCGAATCTTTTTGGCAATATAGTGTATTTATGTGAGCGTGTGTCAGGTTCAAACACTGATTACATCTATTAAAGGGGAACATTATCACCAGACCTATGTAAGCGTCAATATATACCTTGATGTTGCAGAAAAAAGAACATATATTTTTTTAACCGATTTCCGAACTCTAAATGGGTGAATTTTGGCGAATTAAACGCCTTTCTATTATTCGCTTTCGGAGCGATGACGTCACATCGGGAAGCAATCCGCCATTTTCTCAAACACCGAGTCAAATCAGCTCTGTTATTTTCCGTTTTCCGTACCTTGGAGACATCATGCCTCGTCGGTGTGTTGTCGGAGGGTGTAACAACACGAACAGAGACGGATTCAAGTTGCACCAGTGGCCCAAAGATGCGAAAGTGGCAAGAAATTGGACGTTTGTTCCGCACACTTTACCGACGAAAGCTATGCTGCGACAGAGATGGCAAGAATGTGTAGATATCCTGCGACACTCAAAGCAGATGCATTTCCAACGATAAAGTCAAAGAAATCTGCCGCCAGACCCCCATTGAATCTGCCGGAGTGTGTGAGCAATTCAGGGACGAAGGACCTCGGTAGCACGGCAAGCAATGGCGGCAGTTTGTTCCCGCAGACGAGCGAGCTAAACCCCCTGGATGTCTTGGCTCACACCGTCCCTTATGCCACCGAAGATGATCAAGAGAAGAATATCGACCCTAGCTTCCCTGGCCTGCTGACATCAACTCCAAAACTGGACAGATCAGCTTTCAGGAAAAGAGAGCGGATGAGGGTATGTCTACAGAATATATTAATTGATGAAAATTGGGCTGTCTGCACTCTCAAAGTGCATGTTGTTGCCAAATGTATTTCATATGCTGTAAACCTAGTTCATAGTTGTTAGTTTCCTTTAATGCCAAACAAACACATACCAATCGTTGGTTAGAAGGCGATCGCCGAATACGTCCTCGCTTTCTCCCGTGTCGCTGGCTGTCATGTCGTTTTCGTCGGTTGCGCTTGCATACGGGTCAAACCGATATGGCTCAATAGCTTCAGTTTCTTCTTCAATTTCGTTTTCGCTACCTGCCTCCACACTACAACCATCCGTTTCAATACATGCGTAATCTGTTGAATCGCTTAAGCCGCTGAAATCCGAGTCTGAATCCGAGCTAATGTCGCTATAGCTTGCTGTTCTATGCGCCATGTTTGTTTGTGTTGGCATCACTATGTGACGTCACAGGAAAATGGACGGGTGTATATAACGATGGTTAAAATCAGGCACTTTGAAGCTTTTTTAGGGATATTGCGTGATGGGTAAAATTTTGAAAAAAACTTCCAAAAATAAAATAAGCCACTGGGAACTGATTTTTAATGGTTTTAACCCTTCTGAAATTGTGATAATGTTCCCCTTTAATCAGACAAGAAGCAAGGAACCATGCAGACAGAGTTCAATTTAGCTCATGAGGAGAACACATGGAACTGCACCCTTAGTCACAGTCTCGCTCTAAGGTTCAGCTCCTGCGTCCCTCTATTTATTCAGGAGCTCCACAGTCAACATCACTGAGGCCGCCTCTAAAAGGAGTGGTCACATATATTGTGCAAAGCAGGTCCAGGACGCACAATACGTGACGGAATGTGCTGGGGGACTTGTGATTTCGCCTTGTCCCCGCTTCGTCTGCGTGCTGTCATCTTATCTTCGTTGAGGTCCTTGAAGTGTCTGCTTCGTCTGCGTGCTGTCATCTTATCTTCGTTGAGGTCGTTGAAGTCCTTAGAAAAGTCTAACTTGAGCACAATAGCTAATAACTAAAGCAAAGGACTTTAAGCATACTAAAGTTAGTGTGATAATATATACATAACTATTCTAACAGCGTGTGTGTGTGTTTATTACAGTTGCCTAAATATAAAAAAACAAAGGGCAATTAGTGAGATGAAACTATGTTGAAAGTCAAACAATAAAAATATGTTTTTAAATGTCTGTAATAATGTAGGTGGTGCAAGACAACATAAACGCTTAAAGGTGGTAAAAAAACGGGAATCCAAATATTGGAAGCCAGGACAAGAGTAAATGCTGAGGTTTACAGGAAGCAGTTAAAAGAATAAGAGCTTTCTGTACTCGTTGTAAACGGTGGAGGGAAGGCTGGCTGTAATAAAAGGTGTTACAGTCCAGCAAAGTCCTGATCAAAACATAGATTTCAAGGTCCCGAGATGGGAAAATGGTCTCAAAACTTGATTTGCCAATTGGCGATTCTGTAAAAAATCTGGGTCTGTTGTCACACCGAGATTAGTAACCGTGATTCGGGTTATTAAGTGTAATTTCACACACACAGAGCGTCTCCATCTTTGCCTTCGTTGTTTTCCACGTTCTCTCTCTTATTCTGTCACTTTCCAAGGCAGGAACGTCTCAGAACGACAAAAGCCGGACTTCCCAACACTTGACACACCTGACGTGCAGGTAATTACACCCCGTCTTGTCTGTGTTTACACGTCCGTAACAATCTCGCCTCAGACGACAGCAAGTCGTGATCTTAATCCAGAAACATCCGCCCTAAATCCTGACTTTTCTAATCCCAAACAACATTTCATGGTGGTAAATTCAAGTATTACAGCGGACCTGTCGGTTCCAATGTTAAAATGTAAGGCTTCACACACAAAAAAAATGTAAAACTGGATTCAAATCAGTGTGTGATCTAAGTATTAAAGGGGAATAGTATCACAATGTCAGTTCCCAGTGGCTTATTTTATTTTTCGAAGTTTTTTTCAAAATTTTACCCATCACGCAATATCCCTAAAAAAAGCTTCAAAGTGCCTGATTTTAACCATCGTTATATACACCCGTCCATTTCCCTGTGACGTCACACAGTGATGCCGATACAAACAAACATGACGCATAGAACAGCAAGATATAGCGACATTAGCTCGGATTCAGACTCGGATTTCAGAGGTTTAAGCGATTTAACAGATTACGCATGTATTGAAACGGATGGTTGTAGTGTGGAGGCAGGTAGCGAAAACGAAATTGAAGAAGAAACTGAAGCTATTGAGCCATATCGGTTTGAACCGTATGCAAGCGAAACCGACGAAAACGACACGACAGCCAGCGACACGGGAGAAAGCGAGGACGAATTCGGCGATCGCCTTCTAACCAACGATTGGTATGTGTTTGTTTGGCATTAAAGGAAACTAACAACTATGAACTAGGTTTACAGCATATGAAATACATTTGGCAACAACATGCACTTTGAGAGTGCAGACAGCCCATTTCAGGCACGCTAAGAACATATATTTTTCCACGATTTCAGCACTCAGGTTAGCCATACCTAAATAGACACAAAATACTGCATTACACAAGACTACCCGAATGTACTCGAATGATTGAAAAAAATAAATGTTTTGGTAAACACAGTTTATGTATAATGATTTACGTAAAACCGCGAGTAATGAATAAAGTTTTCATCAATTAATATATTCTGTAGACATACCCTCATCCGCTCTTTTTTCCTGAAAGCTGATCTGTCCAGTTTTGGAGTTGATGTCAGTAGGCCAGGGAAGCTAGGGTCGATATTCTTCTCTTGATCATCTTCGGTTTATTATTGCTATCTCTGTCGTAGCATATTTCTAGGCGCAGTCAAGGCGTTGAGGGGATCCGGTTTGGTGGCTGCAGGATTAGGTCTCTGCTTTTTGCAGATGATTTGGTCCTGATGGCTTCATCTGGCCAGGATCTTCAGCTCTCACTGGATCGGTTCGCAGCTGAGTGTGAAGCGACTGGGATGAGAATCAGCACCTCCAAGTCCGAGTCCATGGTTCTCGCCCGGAAAAGGGTGGAGTGCCATCTCCGGGTTGGGGAGGAGATCTTGCCCCAAGTGGAGGAGTTCAAGTACCTCGGAGTCTTGTTCACGAGTGAGGGAAGAGTGGATCATGAGATCGACAGGCGGATCGGTGCTGCGTCTTCAGTAATGCGGACGCTGTATCGATCCGTTGTGGTGAAGAAGGAGCTGAGCCGGAAGGCAAAGCTCTCAATTTACCGGTCGATCTACGTTCCCATCCTCACCTATGGTCATGAGCTTTGGGTTATGACCGAAAGGACAAGATCACGGGTACAAGCGGCCGAAATGAGTTTCCTCCGCCGGGTGGCGGGGCTCTCCCTTAGAGATAGGGTGAGAAGCTCTGTCATCCGGGGGGAGCTCAAAGTAAAGCCGCTGCTCCTCCACATCGAGAGGAGCCAGATGAGGTGGTTCGGGCATCTGGTCAGGATGCCACCCGAGCGCCTCCCTAAGGAGGTGTTTAGGGCATGTCCGACCGGTAGGAGGCCACGAGGAAGACCCAGGACACGTTGGGAAGACTATGTCTCCCGGCTGGCCTGGGAACGCCTCGGGATCCCCCGGGAGGAGCTGGACGAAGTGGCTGGGGAGAGGGAAGTCTGGGCTTCCCTGCTTAGGCTGCTGCCCCCGCGACCCGACCTCGGATAAGCGGAAGAAGATGGATGGATGGATGGATGGATGTCGTAGCATAGCTTTCGTCGCTAAAGTGTGCGGAACAAACGACTGACCATTTCGTCGGCTTTCCCCACAGCCTCGTATTTTGAACAAATTTCGTCCAATTTCTTGCCACTTTCGCATCTTTGGGCCACTGGTGCAACTTGAATCCGTCCCTGTTCGTGTTGTTACACCCTACGACAACACACCGACGAGGCATGATGTCTCCAAGGTACGGAAAACAGTCGAAAAAATGGAAAATAACAGAGCTGATTTGACTCGTTGTGACGTCATCGCTCCGAGAGCGAATAATAGAAAGGCGTTTAATTCGCCAAAATTCACCCATTTAGAGTTCGGAAATCGGTTAAAAAAATATATGGTCTTTTTTCTGCAACATCAAGGTATATATCGACGCTTACATAGGTCTGGTGATAATGTTACCCTTGAAGTACTAAATATTCACTTTAGAATGATGTTTAACCACGTGATTAAATTTCTTAACGACTGCTAACAGCCTTAAGTCTTTATGAATGTACAAACACCCGAACCCAGTGAAGTTGGCACGTTGTGTAATTTGTAAATAAAAACAGAATACAATGATTTGCAAATCCTTTTCAACTTATATTCAATTGAATAGACTGCAAAGACAATATATTTAATTTTGGAACTGAGAAACAACATTTTTTTTGGCAAATAATCATTAACTTAGATTTAATGGCAGGGATACATTCCAAAAAAAGTTGGCACAGGGGCATTCTTACCACTGTGTTACATGGCCTTTCCTTTTAACAACACTCAGTAAAGGTTTGGGAACTGAGGAGACCAATTTTTGAAGCTTTTCAGGTGGAATTCTTTCCCATTCTTGCTTGATGTACAGCTTAAGTTGTTCAACAGTCCGGGGGTCTCCGTTGTGGTATTTTAGGCTTCATAATGCGCCACACATTTTCAATGGGAGACAGGTCTGGATTACGAACAGGCCAGCCTAGTACCCACACTTTTTTACTACGAAACCACGTTGTTGTAACACATGGCTTGGCATTGCCTTGCTGAAATAAGCAGGGGCGTCCATTGTAACGTTGCTTGGATGGCAACATATGTTGCTCCAAAACCTGTATGTACCTTTCAGCATTAATGGTGCCTTCACAGATGTGTAAGTTACCCATGCCTTGGGCACTAATACACCCCCATACCATCACAGATGATGGCTTTTGAACTTTGCGCCTATAACAGTCCGGATGGTTCTTTTCCTCTTTGGTCCTGAGGACACGACTTACACAGTTTCCAAAAATAATTTGAAATGTGGACTCGTCAGACCACAGAACACTTTTCCACTTTGTATCAGTCCATCTTAGATGAGCTCGGGCCCATAGTAGAGTTTTAACTTGCACTTACAGATGTAGCGACGAACTGTAGTTACTGACAGTGGTTTTCTGAAGTGTTCCTGAGCCCATGTGGTGATATCCTTTACACACTGATGTCGGTTTTTGATGCAGTACCGCCTGAGGAATCCAAGGCATTGGGCATTCAATGTTGGTTTTCAACTTACGTGCAGTGATTTCTCCAGATTCTCTGAACCTTTTGATGATATTACGGACCGTAGATGGTGAAATCCCCAAATTCCTTGCAATAGCTCGTTGAGAAATGTTGTTCTTAAACTGTTCGACAATTTGCTCATGCATTTGTTCACAAAGTGGTGACCCTCGCCCAATCCTTGTATGTGATTGACTGAGCATTTCATGGAAGCTGCTTTTATACCCAATCATGCCACCCACCTGTTCCCAATTAGCCTGTTCACCTGTGGGATGTTCCAAATAAGTGTTTGATGAGCATTCCTCAACTTTGTCAGTCTTTTTTGCCACTCGTGCCAGCTTTTTTTAAACATGTTGCAGGCATCAAATTCCAAATGAGCTAATATTTGCAAAAATTACAAAGTTTTTTCAGTTCGAACATTAAATATCTTGTCTTTGCAGTCTATTCAACTGAATATAGGTTGAAAATTATTTGAAAATCATTGTATTCTGTTTTTATTTACGATTTACACAACGTGCCAACTTCACTGCTTTTGGGTTTTGTAGAATTTAATATAATATTATTTTATTCTGACACTGTACAGTTCCCCAATGGGTGGTCAGAGACAAATCCGCTTTCTTACATTCTTAAACGACCATTGTGTGTGTCTGGACAAGGATAAGGTTGGGTGGGATTCACCCTGGATAACCTTAGTGTAGAAGGGGCCTTAATGTCCAAATAAGAACGTCCACTTCGCTGTGACATCACAACGTAGCCAGGCTGCAAAACCCCGCAAAGACAAGCATCTAAAACAATTAAAAGATGGACAATTTGGGTGTGTGTGTGTGTGTGTGTGTGTGTGTGTGTGTGTGTGTGTGTGTGTGTGTGTGTGTGTGTGTGTGTGTGTGTGTGTGTGGTCTAAAGGAAACACATTTAAAGAATGATTAGGATACATTTAGGCAATATAATATTTGATAATATAACAGGATATGTATAATGTTATATATAATATAATATACTCTACAATGTGTTATGAAACAATATACAAACAAATGTACATGGACTATTTAAAACAGTCCATTAGAAATGAATGGAGAATAAGCGCTGTTGATTTAGACAGTGCTTTAAACGTGGTCTATGTCGCCCTCTAGTGGTAGGATAGGGTAACTACTGTGTAACAAGAAGTATGTCGCCATTCAAAAGGGCGAAAGTTGAACTGGCGAATTATATCGTCATGCAGAAACATTGTAGCAAACAAACACTCGGTTAAGGCCACATCTAACACATTATAGGCATTTTAGCACTAATAACAGTGCTATATTCGCCGTATACTTACATTTTAGTAACGAACGCACACGATGCTGTTTACACCATCACTTATATTACACAGGAAACGCTACAAACAGGAAATGACGTCCGAGACTAGATCGCCAAAATAAGAGCACAGGAAACCTACCATCCTAAAACTGCGTCAGAATAAGATAAAACTAAAACACTTTCTGACAGTGACAATGTTTGTACGTCAGAAAATATTTAATGCATCATAGGTCCGCTTTAACAAGCCACATCACAAACAAACACGTCAATTTCCCTCAAGAAATCTTGCTGTGCTTTTGTTAGCATGACGGCCTACTTCTCCTCCTTGCTCTCCTTGTCATCCGCCAACCCCAGCCAGGGCGGCAGAGCCAACCCGCTCTGGCCATCATCGTCAGCTCGCGGGAGAAGCGATCACATTAATTACCTGACTTTTACATGTCAGAGATGTACTTTGGCACAGGACCATTAAAAGATCAATTAGAATAATATATAATGTTGGATGTAGAGAACATACAAACCCTGAATTTATTGAATCAAAAATATTGAAATTCAACAATTTGGTGCATTTGCAAACAGCTAAAATGATGTACAAAGCAAACTATAACCTGCTACCCAAGAATGTACAACAATTCTTCTCAACAAAAGAGGAGAAATATAACCTTAGAGGAAAATCTAATTTAAAACATTTGTATGCACGTACAACACTTAAAACCTTTAGTATATCAGTATGTGGAAGTAAATTATGCAAATAAATCAAACAAAGTACCAATATGATTCAGTATAAGAGACTGTTCAAACTACAAGTGTTTACAAAGTACACAGAACAAGAATTATGATGAACATCTTGAACCCTTTTTTTTTTATTGAGACAAAGATTATTTATGTATTTAATATTTGTCTACTTACTATGGTATATTATTTATTTATTATTTAGTTCGGTTACAGAGAACAAGGAAATTGGATAAAATTGCTGTGGTATGAAAAGTGGTAGGATTAAATCAACTCTTCTTCTTCCTACTCCTTTTCGGACGTGCTGTAATGAAACAGCTGGAAAAATGTGTGATGCATTACATTGTATCGTATGCATGTTCCAAATAAACTGAAACTGAAACTGACTTTTTCTTCTGACTTGTCTTTATTACATGAATGAATGAATGTTGTGGGGTGAGTGAGCTGCCATGCTTTTGACTAGATGGATTATTTTTAGAGATGTCCGATAATGGCTTTTTTACCGATATCCGATATTCCCCAACTCTTAATTACCGATACCGATATCAATCGATACTGATATCAATCGATACCGATATATACGGTCATGGGATTAACACATTATTATGCCTACTTTTGTTATGATGCCCCGCTGGATGCATTAAACAATGTAACATGGTTTTCCAAAATAAATCAACTCAAGTTATGGAAAAAATGCCAACATGGCACTGCCATATTTATTATTGAAGTCACAAAGTGCATTATTTATTTTTTAACATGCCTCAAAACAGCAGCTTGGAATTTGGGACATGCTCTCCCTGAGAGAGCATGAGGAGGTTGAGGTGGGCGGGTGTATAGTGTAGCGTCCCGGAAGAGTTAGTGCTGCAAGGGATTCTGGGTATTTGTTCTGTTGTGTTTTTGTTGTGTTACGGTGCGGATGTTCTCCCGATATGTGTTTGTCATTGTTGTTTGGTGTGGGTTCACAGTGTGGCGCATATTTGTAACAGTGTTAAAGTTGTTTATACGGCCACCCTCAGTGTGACCTGTATGGCTGTTGACAAAGTATGCCTTGCGTTCACTTGTGTGTGTGAAAAGCCGTAGATATTATGTGACTGGGCCGGCACGCAAAGGCAGTGCCTTTAAGGTTTATTGGCGCTCTGTACTTCTCCCTACGTCCGTGTACACGGCGGCGTTTTAAAAAGTCATACATTTTACTTTTTGAAACCGAAACCGATAATCATGAAACCGATACCGATAATTTTCGATATCACATTTTAAAGCATTTATCGGCCGATAATATCAGCGGTCCGATATTATCGGACATCCCTAATTATTTTATATTTTTATCCATTTCTGTTGAATAAAAAGTCCCGGTGTGTAACGATCTTATGTAAATAAAATTTATTATTTTTATTTTTAGAATCGTAATTCACATCTCAGGCGAAATTGAGCAACCTTATTCAAATGTAAACAAAAAGTAAATGTAAATAAAAAGTATTCGCTTGTTCAAATAGAGTTGTGTGCAACATTGTGAAGCGTATTCAAATGTCTTGGTTCATCTTAAAGTCCCATCTTACAACTCAGTTAGAGATGCTACCTCAGTAGAAGCATTTAAGTCCCATCTTAAAACTCATTTGTATACTCTAGCCTTTAAATAGACCCCCCTTTTTAGACCAGTTGATCTGCCGTTACTTTTCTCCTCTGCCCCCCTCTCCCTTGTGGAAGGGGGGTGGGGTGACAGGTCCGGTGGCCATGGATGAAGTGCTGACTGTCCAGAGTCGGGACCCGGGGTGGACCGCTCGCCTGTGCATCGGTTGGGGACATCTCTGCTCCGCTCGGGATGGTCTCCTGCTGGCCTCACTATGGACTGGACTCTCACTATTATGTTAGATCCACTATGGACTGGACTTTCACAATATTATGCTAGACCCACTCGACGTCCATTGCATCCGGTCTCCCCTAGAGGGGGTCACCCACATATGCGGTCCTCTCCAAGCTTTCTCATAATCATTCACATCGACGTCCCACTGGGTTGTGAGTTTTTCCTTGCCCTTATGTGGGCTCTGAACCGAGGATGTCGTTGTGGCTTGTGCAGCCCTTTGAGACACTTGTGATTAAGGGCTATATAAATAAACATTGATTGATTGACTTTCGGTTCACATTGCAGCTCATGGCACCGATGCAGGTCCTCCTATTTCTAAATGAAACTTCCCTCCAGTCACCTTTATCACATTTGCCCCTTCCCCAAATTCCACTCCCTCTCTTTTCCTCCTGGAACACCACTCACCTCATTATCCCTTATCTGCTTCTCTTATTCTCTCGCCAATCTCTCATTGGCTCCCCTCGCCTAATCTCCCTTTTTCCTCCTGCCGTTCGCAAACTGCCACCTTTTTATGACCTCAATCAAATCGAGCATTGTCCCCCATCAGGTGTGCTTGTACCAAACACGAAGGCAATGTTGGCGGAAATGACGAACGGCGAGGAATATCTGGTGCTTCGCGCCGTTGTTTTAGATAAGACCAAAGTCAATAAGGCTAGTGGATCAGTAACACTGAAACGGGCATGTCACATGGGTACAGATTTGTTATGCGAGGGCTCGGTTGCCGAGCAGATTTTGTTAAAGGGTGAACTTGGCTTTGGCGCGACCCCAGGATGCAGAGACGAGAGGTGGCGTGCACGTAAAATAATATGTCAACACGAAAAAATAAGACAGCAGCGGGGATGAAGCTAAGGTCCAAAAAAACTAACAGGAACAAAGGAAGAGGCAAAAAAATTAGAGATGTCCGATAATATCGGACTGCCGATACCAAATTATCGGTATCGGTTTCAAAAAGTAAAATGAATGACTTTTTAAAACGCCGCCGTGTACACGGACGTAGTGAGAAGTACAGAGCGTCAATAAACCTTAAAGGCACTGCCTTTGCGTGCCGGCCCAGTCACATAATATCTACAGCTTTTCACGCACACAAGTGAATGCAAGCATACTTGGTCAACAGCCATACAGGTCACACTGAGGATGGCTGTATTAACACTGTTACAAATATGCGCCACACTGTGAACCCACACCAAACAAGAATGACAAACACATTTCGGGCGAACATCCGCACCGTAACACAACATAAACACAACAGAACAAATACCCAGAATCCCTTGCAGCACTAACTCTTCCGGGACGCTACAATATACAACCCCCGCTAGCCCCTACCTTCCCCCACCTCAACCCCGCCCACCTCAACCTCCTCATGCTCTCTCAGGGAGAGCATGTCCCAAATTCCAAGCTGCTGTTTTGAGGCATGTTAAAAAAAAAAAAAGCACTTTGTGACTTCAATAATAAATATGGCAGTGCCATGTTGGCAATTTTTTCCATAACTTGATTTATTTTGGAAAACCTTGTTACATTGTTTAATGCATCCAGCGGGGCGTCACAACAAAATCAGGCATAATAATGTGTTAATTCCACGACTGTATATATCGGTGTCGGTTGATATCGGTATCGGTAATTAAGAGTTGGACAATATCGGAATATCGGCAAAAAAGCCATTATCGGACATCTCTAAAAAAAAAAGGTATAGTTTAGAGCAGTGTGAGGAGCAAAGAAGACTGGGTACAGCATAACATGGTGTAACCATGGTCTAACCTACTCAGTGGCCTAGTGGTTAGAGTGTCCGCCCTGAGATCGGTAGGTTGTGAGTTCAAACCCCGGCCGAGTCATACCAAAGACTATAAAAATGGGACCCATTACCTCCCTGCTTGGCACTCAGCATCAAGGGTTGGAATTGGGGGTTAAATCACCAAAATGATTCCCGGGCGCGGCCACCGCTGCTGCCCACTGCTCCCCTCACCTCCCAGGGGGTGATCAAGGGTGATGGGTCAAATGCAGAGAATAATCTCGCCACACCTAGTGTGTGTGTGACAATCATTGGTACTTTAACTTTAACTTAACATAACATGGTGCTGAGGTATGCATGAACAGAGTACAAAGCATATGAAGCAGGGACAGGTGTGTCATGATTAGCCAATGGTCGGACTAGAGTAGTGGTGCAGGAAAACAGGAAGTGGAAACAAAAATAAGAGCGCTGGACAGGAAATAATACAGAAACTAAGTAAACAAACAAAAGTCTAAAAAAGTAATGAAGGCTCACAACAGAATTTTTTTGTTCATGTACATGGATTGGTTTTTAATCACATTGATACTGGAGATGTAGTTGACAAAAATGATAAGCATCAAATATTGCGGCACCAAAATTGCGCTGATCTTTTAAAGCAGGGATGACCAAACAGCGGCCCGCGAGACGTTATGAGTTTAATAACGATTTTAGGTATCTGACAGTAGAATTGCTGCAACTTTGTTGCCATCTATTGGACATTGAGAGTAATTCAGGTTAATGAGTTATGACCATGGCCCGATCCAAACAACCTTTCCCACTCATGGCGCAATTCACTCACTTTCACACACTAGGGCCAATATATATTTATAATTGTATATATATATAATTATATATATATCATTTTATATATCGTATATTACCAAATAAACGCCCTTGGGCAAATAACCGCCCATGTCCTAATAGCCGCCCGGGGTCTGTCCCCATTTTGTGAATTAACCGCCTCTTCCTAATAACCGCCTATGTCCAAATAGCCGCCCATGGGCTGTTATTTGCATAATTTAGATTAAAATGCTACTGGGGTTGCGTTTGCTGCAGTATTATTGTTTTGATGGTTTTATAGAGTACTTGGTACCATAATTTTATTTTTCCTGTATGCTGCTTTATTTAATTGACAGTATTATTGTTCTGTTTTGATGGTGGGTTTGGTACCATCATTTATTTTTCCCGGTAGGTTGCTTTATTTAAAAAGTATATTTATTTTTAGTATTGGTATTCTATTTGACAATTGTTGCACTACTGCCATGTTAAGGCCTTGTTGATCTCTTGTCTTTTGATAGCCTACCTCATGTTGATCTCTTGTTTTTTTGTTTTGTATGTTTACGACAGCTTTTACATTTAAAGTTTTTTGTACGAAAAAAAAATACTGAACAGTAACCATTGTAACCAAATAATGGCCTGGTGCAGGCTGGTGCAAAAACAAAAGCCTTGTGCAAATAACCGCCTTCTTCTTTTAAACGCCTGTCTCCAAAATCGATTTTGTGAAATAAACGCCTATTTGGTAATATACGGTATATATATATACCTGTATATATATATATATATATATATATATATATATATATATATATATATATATATATACATACACATATATATATATATATATATATATATATATATATATATATATATATATATATATATATATATATATATATATATATATATATATATATATATATGTGTGGGGGAAAAAAATCACAAGACTATTTCATCTCTACAGGCCTGTTTCATGAGGGGGGGTACCCTCAATCATCAGGAGATTTTAATGGGAGCATTCACATACCATGGTTTATATAGGGCACAGAGTGGGTGGGTACAGGCTGGCTTAGGGGCGTGGTGATTGGCTCATGTGTTACCTAGGAGGTGTTTCCGTCTATGGCGGCATGCTGTGACAATTTCGCTGCGCTTGTTGAGGGATGACAGGTCTGGACGGTAAATAATAAACAGTTTCTCTTTCAAGCATAGGTTGCATCTTTTATTACCACTATTGTAAGGTGTGCTGGATGCAAGAATTTGCCATGTTATTGAATATTCAACATAAGACAAAGACAATAATGTTGAATATTCAATAACATGGCAAATTCTTGCATCCAGCACACCTTACAATAGTGGTAATAAAAGATGCAACCTATGCTTGAAAGAGAAACTGTTTATTATTTACCGTCCAGACCTGTCATCCCTCAACAAGCGCAGCGAAATTGTAACAACATGCCGCCATAGACGGAAACACCTCCTAGGTAACACATGAGCCAATCACCACGCCCCTAGGCCAGCCTGTACCCACCCACTCTGCGCCCTATATAAACCATGGTATGCGAATGCTCCCATTAAAATCTCCTGACGATTGAGGGTACCCCCCCTCATGAAACAGGCCTGTAGAGATGAAATAGTCTTGTGATTTTTTTTTCCCACACATACATATATATATATATATATATATATATATATATATATATATATATATATATATATATATATATATATATATATATATATATATATATATACATATAATCTGTCGATCAACTTCAGATCCATCCGTCAAATATACATTTGTATTATTTTTTATGGGGTATTTTGTGTTTGTTTTGTGCTTTTTTTTGTCATAGACAACTTTGGTAACACACTATACACAATACTTCCCCCAAAACATAGTTCAAAGTGTATTATTTGATGTGAAGTCATTGGAGCCTTGAATATGTCAATAACTTAAAACAATATTTATTTTTGATTCATCATTATTTTTCGAGCAATGACAAGTTTTAAAGAAAAAAAAAACAGCCTTCATGGCAGCTTTGTGCTATCAGAGGCAACATGACAACTTTTTCTCGTTACATTTCACCTGTTCGCTCTTCTAGTCCACTTTTTATGGGTTTTTTTAAATAGTGTTTTTAGAATGAGCCGTTAAAAAAATAGCTGATGGCCGCACTTTGGACACCCCTGATATAGAGAGATGCCCTTGTACTTTTGGCAACCTGTAAGCATCTTCCATTGATAGTGAGCTGTGATTACTGGGGCTGCATTGCCCTCTGCTGGCAAAAATAAATAACTGCATGGGATACAATAACAACAGTTCAACTGGTTGTTGCAGCAATTCTCCAGTATATGTTCTACACAGTTTTTAAACAATGTGCTGGTGCATTACGGTAATCACCAGTCTATTGCAATTCTCTGTGTTGAAACAGAACTTGCAGAGGCCTTTTTTTTGTAGATACAGTAATGTGGATCAAGAGGTAAATTACTTACACTAGTTTTGTTCAAGCTGTCTTTTCAAAACTATGCAGCAGAAGACAGAAGAGCAAAATGAATCCTGGGTGTTGTTTTGGCCTCTGGCCTTTGCTGCAGCCCTGATGCAACATCACAATCCACTATATCGGTGTGTCCAAAGTGCGGTCCGGGGGCTATCTAAAAATATTATTTGAAAAAAATATATAAAAAAAGATCAATAAAAGAGCAAACAGGTGAAATGTAACGAGAATAAGTTGTAATTTTGCCTCTAATAACACAAAGCTGCGGTGATGTAGACAGCCTTTTTCTTTAAAGCTGTCATTGCTCAAAAAATAATAATTAATCAAAATCGTTATGATTTATTGAACTATTCGAGGCTCCAATTACTTCACATCAAATATTGGGGGGAAATTACTGCATATTTGATGTGTTTGCCATAAAAAAAACCTGACCTTTCTACGACAAAAAGGGCATTACACAAACAAAGACTTGAAAGTTAAAAAATAATGTATGACTTATTTTTAACACTTTTTTGAGCAAGGATCCCCGATAATTTTAGTGGGTCCAATTACTTCACGTCAAATATTCCACTTTAAACATTTGTTGGGGGGGGGGGGTGTTTCACATTTTGTGCTTTTGCTATAAAAAATAGGGTTTTCTTGAACAAAAGTGCATAAAATGTAAACGTTGACAGATAGATCTTAAGTTGCTCTAGAGATTTAAGCATTGAAAAAACATAAAAATAATAACTTATTTTTTTAAATTGTATGACCGGGTCCCTGGGACCAAACTTTACGGGAGCCCTGAAGTAAAAAAAAAAAAAAAGAAAAGTTAAATATAAAAATGACCCACACATGACATATCTAAGCTATTTTAAAAGAAGACTCACATCCATCCATCCGTTTTCTACCGCTTGTCCCTTTTTTGGGGATACATACTTTAATGCTTTAATACTTTACTGGCCATGCAGCTTTTATCGAGTTTCCTAAAGCAGAAAAGCCATCCGGTACCTAACCCATAGGGTTCAATATGATGCCGGTCCACCTTTTGCAGCTATTACAGCTTCAACTCTTCTGGGAAGGCTGTCCACAAGGTTGCCGAGTGTGTTTATAGGAATTTTCCACTATTCTTCCTAAAGCGCATTAGTGAGGTCACACACTGGGTCGAGAAGGCCTGGCTCTCAGTCTCCGTTCTAATTCATCCCAAACGTGTTCTATCAGGTTCAGGTCAAGACTCTGTGCAGGCCAGTCAAGTTCATCCACACCAGACATTTGTCATCCATGTCTTTATGGACATTGCTTTGTGCACTGGTGCACAGTCATGTTGGAAGAGGAAGGGGCCCACTACAAACTGTTCCCACAAGGTTGGGAGCATGGAATTGTCCAAAGTGTTTTGGTATCCTGGAGCATTCAAAGTTCCTTTCACTGGAACTAAAGGGCCAACTCCTGAAAAACAACCCCACACCATAATTCCTCCTCTACCAAATGTCACACTCGGCACAATGCAGTCCCAAATATACCGTTCTCCTGGCAACCTCCAAACCCAGACTCACTTATTTTTAACACTTTTACGAGTGGGACCCTTTTGGATCCCCGAGAGTTTTAGTGAGGGGGGGGGTTTCACATGTTGTGTTTTTGCTATAAAAAAAAAACAGGGTTTTCTTGAACCAAAGGGCATAACATGTCAACTTTGACCGATAGATCTGAAGTTGATCTAGAGATGTAAGCGTTGAAAAAACATAATAATAATATATGACTTATTTTTAACATTTGTATGACCCTAAAGGTAAAAAAAATAAAATAATAATAATAATATCAAAATGACCCACGCATGACATATCCAAGCTAATGTAAAAGAATGCAGCTACACAGGCGATGCAGCTTTTATCGAGTTTCCCAAAGCGCAGAAAAGCCTCTCAGCAACAGCATCTTCTGGGTATTTATGCAGTTTATGCAAGAATGAGTTCAGGACCGCAAAAGTCATTAATCCGAATTATTCCCTGACAACCATCTCAAATACCGTGTTATCATCCCTGCGCCAGAGAGAACTACTCAACAGCCTTAGAGGCTCTGATCAATGCTCACCCTGCATGCAACCCTTTAAGCCCCAACAACAACAATCAAATCTACTGTACATAACAGGACAGGTTTCAATGTCAGATGCATCACATTTAATAAGAACATGTTCATAAGTGCCTTGCTCAAGCATGTCAACAGTCAAACTATCAGCTTTTCACATTACCTTCCAAATTTGCATTGTTTTTTGTTGCGTATTTCCAGTCCAATAGCCAAGTCCAGACAAATTGAGCTATTGCCACCACACTGACCTATTATTTGCAGTGTGTAAAGCCATACTTAGAGGGGGGAAACTGGCATAATGTGTATCCTGATGCTAAAGGTTTCCCAAAGTTGATTGGGGAAAATGCAAGTGGATCTGTCAAAATGACCAAAAGCATGGCCAACCCATTCCAGCCCATATAAAATATTTTTCAGACCTTCGTGTGTAATGGTGGTCCTTTGGTCAAAATGTCATAGATTATTTTTTACAACCCGCTTTCTGACCATCACTTCAGAATGCGCTGTTTTGTAGATGGTCTTATTTACGTTGCTCCATTTCTACAGCGTCTTCTCCCCGTCATCTTTGTTGTACCGGCAGTTTTTAGCGCTTCCATAGCGAGTCTACGGACAGATATACAGTCATACACTTGGAAAGAACATAATGTCATGGCTGTCTTGAGTTTCCAATCATTTCTACAACTGTTTTTTTTTTTTTGTGATAGAGTGATTGGAGCACATACTTGTTGGTCACAAAAAACATTCATGGAGTTTGGTTCTTTTATGAATTTATTATGGGTCTACTGAAAACTGGGTCAAAAGTATACATACAGCAATGTTAATATTTGCTTACATGTCCCTTGGCAAGTTTCACTGCAATAAGGCGCTTTTGGTAGCCATCCACAAGCTTCTGGTTGAATTTTTGACCACTCCTCTTGACAAAATTGGTGCAGAATTTGTTGGTTTTCTGACATGGACTTCTTTCTTCAGCATTGTCCACACGTTTCTAAAACCTTAATTCTAGCCTGATTTAGCCATTCCTTTACCACTTTTGACGTGTGTTTGGGGTCGTTGTCCTGTTGGAACACCCAACTGCGCCCGAGACCCAACCTCTGGGCTGATGATTTTAGGTTGGAGGTAATACTTCTTTTTCATTGTCCTATTTACTCTCTGTAAAGCACCAGTTCCATTGGCAGCAAAACAGGCCCAGAGCATAATACTACCACCACCATGCAAGACGGTAGGATTGGTGTTCCTGGGATTAAAGGCCTCACCTTTTCTCCTCCAAACACATTGCTGGCAAAACAGCTCAATTTTTGTTTCATCTGACCACAGAACTTTCCTCCAGAAGGTCTTATCTTTGTCCATGTGATGTCAGATGAAGCAAAAATGCTTAAGAAACAAGTCCATGTCAGAAAACCAACACATTTAGCTGAACTGCACCAATTTTGTCAAGAGGAGTGGTCAAAAACTCAACCAGAAGCTTGTGGATGGCTACCAAAAGCGCCTTATTGCAGTGATACTTGCCAAGGGACATGTAAGCAAATATTAACATTGCTGTATGTATACTTTTGACCCAGTTTTCAGTAGACCCATAATAAATTCATAAAAGAACCAAACTCCATGAATGTTTTTTGTGACCAACAAGTATGTGCTCCAATCACTCTATCACAAAAAAATTAGAGTTGTAGAAATGATTGGAAACTCAAGACAGCCATGACATTATGTTCTTTACCACGACTGTACGTTAGAAATGTAATCCATTATGAGGTCCTTATACACACACCATAATAACACCCGTATGTTGAAGCACAGTACGTCTGACTACGGTAGCCGTAATGCTCCGCGTTCTGTCAAGCGGTGCGGCTTCGGAGCTTACTAAAATATTTTGACAGATGTTTGAGCGCCGTGTGTAGTGTTCTGTATTTCCACTTAAGCATCAACGTTTTGGTGTTGCTTGCTTACAGGTACTTACTTGCAAGTATCATTTATTGAACAGGCTTACACTTATCTCTTATGTGTAACTGCCATCAACTGGTCACACTTGTAATTACACCATGTACCAAAAGGAAATTGCTTCATGGTCGGTAAGCACAACCAGAATGAATAAAGTTAAAGTTAAAAGTTAAAGTACCACTGAAAATACTCTCTGCAATTGACCAATCCCCTTGTTCCACCCCCTGGGAGGTGAGGGGAGCAGTGAGCAGCAGCAGTGGCCGCTCGGGAATCATTTTTGGTGATTTAACCCCCAAATTGCAACCCTTGATGCTGAGTGTCAAGCAGGGAGGTAATGGGTCCCATTTTTATAGGCGCACCAGGTCAGACTTAGACAAACTTTAATGATCCACAAGGGAAATTGTTAAAAATGTATAAAGGCACACTGTCGATTGTTAGTTGGTAGCTGGGGGTGTATAATGTAGCGTCTCGGAAGAGTTAGTGCTGCAAGGGGTTCTGAGTATTTGTTCTGTTGTGTTTATGTTGTGTTACGGTGCGGATGTTCTCCCGAAATGTGTTTGTCATTCTTGTTTGGTGTGGGTTCACAGTGTGGCGCATATTTGTAACAGTGTTAAAGTTGTTTATACGGCCACCATCAGTGTGACCTGTATGGCTGTTGACCAAGTATGCATGGCATTCTCTTGCGTGTGTGGAGAGCCATAAATATTGAGTGGCTGGGCCGGCACGAAAAGGCAGTGCCTTTAAGGCACGCCCCCAATACTGTTGTATGTGTGGAAATCGGGAGAAATTCAGGAGAATGGTTACCCCGGGAGATTTTCGGGAGGGGCACTGAAATTCGGGAGTCTACCGGGAAAATCGGGAGGGTTGGCAAGTATGTCAATCAACCCACTCCCTCGCTCTCTTGCTCTCTCTGTCTCTGCCCCTCCCTCACGAATGCTGCTGCGTGCACACATCTTCACAATTTGTTTTTTTTTTAACCCCTTCTTAACCCTGGACGTACATTGAAAATACACGCAACCCTGACTCAAAATGCTGGACATTTGAGGCATTTAAGAAACCCCGCCCGGACAGCCCTGCAAAAGAGGACATATCCGGGGAAAAGAGGACATATGGTCAGTCTAGCTAATAAAGTTCAGAAACGATTGTGGAGTCCCGGAGGACACAACAAATAATTAACTGGAACCATTAAGGATCTGGCAACTGGGAGATTTCCACTTTCACCTCCAGTTCTGGCCCCTAGGATGGCTGCAACCAATGTTCCCTCTAAGGTGTGCGCCTGTGCAATTGTGCACTGCTCAAGCGTCCTCTGCGCACGGCAAATCTATGCCACGCACAAAATCAAATAAAAAAATAAGCGCATAACAATTTTCGACACGACACGGACACGACAGAGAAAACAGTTTTTGTCTTCAATGTTCAAATATTGTATCGTCTGTCGAGACGCTTTGAGGACATGAATTCCATCCATCATTTTACTGAGCAAAACTCTTTATTGTCGGCCATAAACACATCACCAAAACATTAGTAAAAAAAATTATATCTAGCAAAAGTGGTAATTTTCTGCAGTACAGACCAGACCAAAACCAACTTTGTTATATCAACGGTAGCCGCTCGCTCTTTCTCACTTGCGCCAACACATGCACATATGGCACTTAGCCTGTGATGCGTTTACAGCCACACAAAAAGTCGGACAACTCCAACACCACACATAAAGTGTAATTCCAGGTCGTTACACTATGATTTACCAATCAAATGCGTGCTTATTCTAGTGTCATTTTATTGGAATCTTAATTTATAAATATTATTTATGAAATGCTGTTAGTATATTAAATAAATACTAATAAAAATATCCATCCATCCATCCATTTTCTACCGCTTATTCCCTTTTGGGGTTGCGGGGGGCGCTGGAGTCTATCTCAGCTACAATCAGGCGGAAGGCGGGGTACACCCTGGACAAGTCGCCACCTCATCGCAGGGCCAACACAGATAGACAGACAACATTCACACTCACAATAACACACTAGGGCCAATTTAGTGTTGCCAATCAACCTATCCCCAGGTGCATGTCTTTGGAAGTGGGAGGAAGCCGGAGTACCCGGAGGGAACCCACGCAGTCACGGGGAGGACATGCAAACTCCACACAGAAAGATCCCGAGCCCGGGATTGAACCCAAGACTACCCAGGACCTTTGTATTGTGAGGCAGATGCACTAAGCCCTCTACCACCGTGATACCTAATAAAAAT
Source organism: Nerophis lumbriciformis (assembly GCF_033978685.3). Taxonomy (NCBI): domain Eukaryota; kingdom Metazoa; phylum Chordata; class Actinopteri; order Syngnathiformes; family Syngnathidae; genus Nerophis; species Nerophis lumbriciformis. The sequence goes on along the minus strand of NC_084570.2, from coordinate 7,383,688 downwards.
ATATTTTTTACAAACAGGAAGTTGCAGGAATGTACACATGATCCCCTGCTTACATCTCATTGTGCAACATGTGAATGTTTTAATGGGAACTAAATGCAATGTCTGAAAGGGGTACAAATTATTTCCAAAGCAGGACCTCCACCCAGACAAACAATACAAGTACCCTACACAGTTCATGAAAAACAATATTTTTTGTTATTGTCATTGTAAGTGGGCCTAAACACTTATATTAGAGTGTGTGTGTGAGTGAATTATATTTATATAGCGCTTTTCTCTAGTGACTAAAAGCGCTTTACATAGTGAAACCCAATATCTAAGTTACATTTAAACCAGTGTGGGTGGCACTGGGAGCAGGTGGGTAAAGTGTCTTGCCCAAGGACACAACGGCAGTGACTAGGATGGCGGAAGCGGGAATCGAACCTGCAACCCTCAAGTTGCTGGCACGGCCGCTCTACCAACCAAGCTATGCCGCCCTCATATAACCTCATGGAAATGACTGATGTCATTTGATCATAATAATAAGAGAATGTTGTCTGTCTATCTGTGTTGGCCCTGCGATGAGATGGGGACTTGTCCAGGGTGTGCTCCGCCTTCCGCCCGAATGCAGCTGAGATAGGCTCCAGCACCCCCCGCGGCCTCGAAAGGGACAAGCGGTATGGATGGATGGATGGAGATTTAACTTGTTATTTAGTCAGGTTTGGGACAGGTGTGCTGCTGGTGTAGCCACAGTGTGCACGTCTGATGTTGCTCACATGGGCTCCACTCAATGCTCAGGGAGTTTTTGCGTTTGCTCACACACATGAACAATTAGAGGGAACATTGGCTGCAACCAAGACAATGGACTTTTAAAAGTGCAAAAAACGGGGGGGAAATGGGATGGGGAAAAAGAAATTCTACCTGGAAAGGCCAACATTCTCCAGAGTCAGCAGACCAGGTCACTGCAGAGGACAGCAAGGAGACTAAGCAACCGGCAGTCATGGAGTCTACTCTGAGGGTGCCAGGAAGACAGCCAGCAATGTGAGCACTGGACCATTGGACATCTGCAGCTTGCGAACCGAACTCTCTAGGAGGCACTCTCGTACTGGGTCAGCGGGTTTGGAAGGTGACTGCTGCAGCACTTCAGGGGGCTGACGGGAGGTTTCTGAACCCTGAGCACTGGCATGATTAAAAAGTATGCCTAAGGAAGGACTTACTTAGGGGGGTAAACAACCTAAAAGTGAGTCTTCAGTTCAGTTTTGTCACATCTTTTGGATGTTGTTGTGATACTAAAGACAATGAAACAATAATGAAGTCGAAACGACATGTTATTAGTTCTAAGTAACATCTGTTGAACAGCACAAAATAAACAAATTGTGATAAATATAGCTAAGCAAATTCTCCCCCAATCACAACTCAAAACGGCAAGGTTTGATTTGACTGAGATGCATATAGTAATACCTCAACTTAGGAGTGTTTTGACATCAGAGATGTCTTTCGGCTAATTGTTATGCTTTAAGTTGCAGGCAAAACTTTACAATTCCGCCCCCAGGAAGACCCAGAAATGGGGCCTGATGAATCCCTTTCTAGACCGTCTAACCGTCCAAGCAACCCAGCCACAAGATGCACCCAGATAGACATAACTTTGTTTTCCAACAATGACAAAGTGAAGTGCTGAGAAGAATACGTGGATAATATTCGTTGAACTGAAAAAACAAATAATCAAAAACATGGCCGAGCGTGTGGCCGGCACGGCGAAGCAATACGAGCGCATCACTGCAGCTTGGAATCATATCTTAACGGTGGTTATTTTAGCCATTAAAATATGCAAAAGATGCTGATGGTGTGTTTGACGTAGAAGCAGCTGGAAGGCAAAACTGTAGAAGCCCATTCATCAGTAAATGCTCTAAACCAGGTTTCCCCAAAGTTTTTGACTCAGGGGCCGCATTAGGTTAAACAAATTTGGTCGGGGCCGGGCTGTATGTATATGTATATATATATACACGTTAGGTCAGGAAAAAACACAGAGGCTATTTCATCCCTACAGGCCTGTTTCGCAAGAGATCTTCAATAAAATCTCCTGAAGAGCAGGGAAACCTGCGAAACAGGCTTTTATTGAAGTATATAAAATCCCCTGAAGAGCAGGGAAACCTGCCAAACAGGCTTGTAGGGATGAAATAGCCTCTTGTGTTTTTTCCTGACCTGTTTCGCAGGTTTCCCTGCTCTTCAGGGGATTTTATTGAAGTACATAAAATCCCTTGGGAAAATGCATTTTTGGACAATATGATTTTCCTAAGAGGCTAGGAGACACCGAGAGTAACAAGCGGTAGAAAATGGATTAGAAAAGACAGATTTAAAAAATATTAATAAAAAATATAATATATATATATATTTTTTTTTTTTTTTTTTAACTTGGGACTTCCCGCGGGCCGGATTTTGGATGCTGGCGGGCTGGATTCGGCCAGCGGGCTGTAGTTTGGGGACCCCTGCTCTAAACCATCCATCCATCCATCCATTTTTTGCCGCTTGTCCCTTTCGGGGGTCGCGGGGGGTGCTGGAGCCTATCTCAGCCGCATTCGGACGCCAGTGGTTCTCAAAACTGTGGCACAGGCTCCATCTAGTGGTATGTGAAAGAATCACTTGAGTAAAGTACAGTGGTTTAATTTTTTATATTGAAAAACAGTCTTACTGTTCAAACGGTGTGTAATGTAACAGTGGCGATCCATCCATCCATTTTCTACCGCTTGTCCCTTTCGGGGTCGCGGGGGGTGCTGGAGCCTATCTCAGCAGCATTCGGACGGTAGGCAGCGTACAGTGGCCAAAAATATAAAATATAATTGTTAAATAGAACCTATGCCCTTTTTTTAATGAGTACTTAGGCGTACCATGCTACTGCATTTTAATGTTTGTCATCATGGTGGTACTTGTTTCCTAGAAGGTATTTGGTAAAAAAAACGTTGTTACACTATTATTACATTACTTTATAAAACTACTTTAGTTGTTAGTCGTACACAATTATACTGTTTTTATGCCATATTTATTATCTGAAAGCATGTTTTCCTTTTTAAAAAGGCGTGTTACATGTTACTATTGTGCTGTTTTTTGGGGGGAGGGCTCAAGCACCATTTAAATAATTTGAATGGGAGACGCAGAGTGTTTTGAGGTAAGAGCACTGCAAAAACTGAAATCTAAGTAAGATTAAATATCTCAAATAAGGGTGGTATCTGCTTATTTTCTGTCTAATAACATCATACTTGCCAACCCTCCCGGATTTTCCGGGAGACTCCCGAAATTCAGCGCCTCTCCCGAAAACCTCCCGGAATAAATTTTCTCCCGAAAACCTCCCGGAATTCAGCCGGAGCTGGAGGCCACGCCCCCTCCAGCTCCATGCGGACCTGAGTCCAGTGTGCGCACACAAGGAGACGAAGCAGAAGAACGAGACTGTAGTCGAAGAGCGCAGGGGAGACACTTCTCCAGGGCCGATGTATGCTCGGGGCAACACCCTTCACCTTACCCGGCAGTGGGTCTCCACAGCGGACGACTTTATGGTGAATGAGGAGTCCAGCGATTAGTTGCAAATCTTGCTTTATTGATTGCTTGCACACAGCCAATCCAACACAAAACCAACTAGTCCCTCCCCGCACTCACGCTACCCCGCTCCCTCTCTTCTCTCGCCCACACACTCACTGACGTCACTCACCTCACATGCTGTCACCTATTAAAGGGCCACACACACACATACTCTATTCTCATAACACACAGTACAGTTAGTAGAACAACTGTGTTTTCATTACTGTGTATTTGATAGGTGCCATTGCCCCGGAATTGTATTGCATTGTACTTTTAAGTACAACAATGAGTAGATGAGTGTTATGTGTGTGTATATGTGTAAATAAATGAACACTGCAATTCAAGTATTTCTTTTATTTATATATATAATAAAATAAATATATATATATATATATATATATATATATATATATATATATATATATATATATATATATATATAGCTAGAATTCATTGAAAGTCAAGTATTTCATACATATATATATATATATATATATATATATATATATATGAAATACTCGAGTTGGTGAATTCTAGCTGTAAATATACTCCTCCCCTCGTAACCATGCCCCCGACCACGCCCCCACCCTCCACCTCCCGAAATCGGAGGTCTCAAGGTTGGCAAGTATGAATAAGATAGTTCTTCTCACTAAGCAGATTTTATGTTAAGAGTTTTTACTTGTTTTAAGGGTTTTGGTCCGAAATAATCTCAGTAAGATATTACAGCTTGTAGCTGAGATTTTATAACCTACCGTATATTGAGTAAAACATGCTTGAAACTAGAATATCAACTGTTGCAAAGCTGTGTCATCAACACTCACAAGTATAAAACTACTTTTTTAAAGTAATCATTTCTTATTTCAAGCATGAAAAAAAAAAAATCATGACTTTGACACAATTGTGTCTCATATTAAAACAGATGACAGCCAAATGGACTTTGTTGTTTTATTTTCAATGAAAGAATAGAAAATACATACTCATATAGTAGTACAGTTGTTATTAGTGAGAATATACTTATTTTAAGGTATTTTTGGGTTCATTGAGGTTAGCTAATTTTACTTGTTTTGGAAAGTCTTGACAAGCCAAATGTTCTTGTTCTACTGGCAGATAATTTTGCTTAGTTCAAATAAAATACTCCTCATGTTTGTATTTTTTTTTTCTTGTTTTTGAACACTGACTTTTTGCAGTGAGCTCTGTGACAGAACTAATTAAGGTTGTATATAGAGTATGTTACATAACATATACTGTAATACTAATAATTATGTGCAATGTATATGTATGCTTTCTTCCACCTGATAGTCACCAAAGTCGTTAAAAGGAGCCCAAAAATCAAAAGTCTTTAGAAAAATCCAGCTGTTTTAATGTGAACTGCAAGTTTTCCCACGGACTGTTGTGGTTTCTCACTAGTGTGTGGGTCAGATCATAATGCAGATGCATTAATTATATATATGCACAATAAATATTGCATAAAATAATATACAATGTGAATATGAATACAATATTCGTTTAGTTTAATAACATTGTAAAAACATATGGTACAAGAACAAACAAATGTATAGTAAAATATTTTTTTCCATGTCAGTGAAACCAGTTTTAAGGACCTCTTAACAGGGCGCCCATTTCTGTGTTGCCTCTTTACCTCTTACATCATGCTCAGTGCTCCCAAGCTGCTCTTTCCCAGAGAAGCTGCAGGTTGTGTGCCTTCGGTTGTTTACACTCCATTTGCTTGACGCCAAAAGCAAAAGGGGAGAGCCGTGATCGGGTGGGGCCTCGATTGGCGAAAAAGTTAAAAAACCACTTCATGAGTGTCACTGTTAGGCTGCGGCCTGTTTGCAACAGGTGGGAGGGGCTTCTTGTTAAACTCTGTAAAGCGGAAAGAGAGGGTTTGCTAAATTATTACACAACAACTCAAATCAAACAAAGAAAAATAAAGAGTGAAGATGCTGCATTGAGACAGACAGATGGATAAAAAGACAACCAAGCTGAGGAGGAAACGTCTCAGTATTAGTGGATGAGTACAGTAAATGAAAACCTCAGCCAGTTAGCAAGCGGTGAGATGGGAGTTAAAGAATGAAACATGAGCAGTGAATTTTATTCTGGACACGTTTCTTTACCAGAGGGCTTTGAGTCCCAGAGTGGCTCTAGTTTGGGCAGCCTAGAAACTTTAGGTGTGGCCCATCCAACTAAAATAGTAGAAAATGGAAAATTCTGTCAGGGGAAAAATGTGCCTGACCATTCTTATGGTTGTCGCTTCAGAGATGATCAACTATGCTACATACTTGACAATCTAAAATTGCAACAGCATCCACTTCCTGCCTAAGTTTCGTGTAATCAATGAAACATCTCCGTATAAAGAGGGCAATTTAATCAGTTTGATGAAGTGAGAACTAGATAGGAGAGGACTAACCGGGAGGAGGTGGAGGAGTGGCGTTATCTCCCTGCCCCTCCTCCGTCTTCAGCGGGTCCACACGGTGCTTCCTCTTCAGATACAACTTTCTCCCTTTTTTCTTGTTCGGCTCAGTAGCGGTGCCTGCAACAAAACGCGGTACAATAACTCAGAAATTAAAATTGAAAATCTCTCGTACTGTATTTCCACTGCATCAAATGTTTGACGTTTGAAATCATATTCATTCTCAGTCTCAGCAATATTATTTTGTTCATCTATCCATCCATTTTCTACCGCTTGTCCCTTTTGGGGTCGCAGGGGGTGCTGGAGCCTATCTCAGCTGCATTCGGGCGGAAGGCGGGTTACACCCTGGACAAGTCGCCACCTCATCACAGGGCCAACACAGATAGACAGACAACATTCACACTCACACAGTAGGGCCAATTTAGTGTTGCCAATCAACCTATCCCCAGGTGGGAGGAAGCTGGAGTACCCGGAGGGAACCCACGCAGTCACGGGGAAACATGCAAACTCCACACAGAAAGATCCCGAGCGCAGGATCGAACCCAGGACTACTCAGGACCTTCGTATTGTGAGGCACATGCACTAACCCCTGTTCCACTGTGCTGCCCATTATTTGGTTCATTTTTGTGATTGTTGCGGCCTAAAAACGCCTCAATTCGCAGTAGTTTAAGAAAGTTGTGGCAAAAGTTGTTTTGAGGCTCTTTTGTTTTCGAAAACATTTAATCAACTTGTGATCAATTGTTCCTTGTACCGGTAACCTTAATCTCAAAAAGCACAGGATTTCTACATAAATTGGAACAAATAGTGCAATGATGTTTTACTTATTTTATACCACACAATATACATTAGATGGCAGTTAAAGTTCATATTTCGAGCTAATTGTCAAATTATTGTACTGTTTTAATTATACATGTCCGATAATATCGGACTGCCGATATTATCGGCCGATAAATGCTTTAAAATGTGATATCGGAAATTATCGGTATCGGTTTCAAAAAGTAAAATTTACGACTTTTTAAAACGCTGCTGCGTACACGAACGTAGGGAGAAGTAAAGAGCGCCAATAAACCTTAAAGGCACTGCCTTTGCGTACCGGCCCAGTCACATAATATCTACGGCTTTTCACACACACAAGTGAATGCAATTCACACTTGGTCAACAGCCATACAGGTCACACTGAGGGTGGCCGTATAAACAACATTGACACAGTTACAAATATGCGCCACACTGTGAACCCACACCAAACAAGAATGACAAACACATTTTGGGAGAACATCTGCACCGTAACACAACATAAACACAACAGAACAACAGAACAAATACACAGAACCCCTTGCAGCAGTAACTCTTCCGGGACACTACAATATACACCCCCCGGTACCCCCCTCAACCCTGCCCACCTCAACTTCCTCATGCTCTCTCAGGGAGCGCAAGTCCCAAATCCCAAGCTGCTGTTTTGAGGCATGTTAAAAAAAAATGCACTTTGTGACTTCAATAATAAATATGGCAGTGCCATGTTGGCATTTTTTTCCATAACTTGAGTTGATTTATTTTGGAAAACCTTGTTACATTGTTTAATGCATCACAACAAATTTAGGCATAATATTGTGTTAATTCCACGACTGTATATATCGGTATCGGTTGATATCGGTATCGGTAATTAAGAGTTGGACAATATCGGAATATCGGATATCGGCAAAAAAGCCATTACCAGACATCTCTAATTTTAATTAGTAACAATTAATCAAAATTACAGAAAGAAACACCAGCAAATGCTTACTTATTGTCAGCTGTCTGCTATGTTGTATAAATATTCCATGTTTATTTTACGTTTGTCTATCTAAAACATTTATGTTCCAACACAATTATCCCTGCATGTTAAGAACATGTGTGATCTATTGAGAGTGATAAATAGTAGTTTGGTCAATGAGAGACGGTAAGATTGTCATCATACATCTCTATCATGTAAATGCTGCCTCTTTGCTCGGTCAGCATTGTAAATGACAATATTATAGTACCACTGATAGTCACACACACACTAGGTGTGGTGAAATTATTCTCTGCATTTGACCCATCCCCTTGTTCCACCCCCTGGGAGGTGAGGGGAGCAGTAAGCAGCAGTGGTGGCCGCGCTCTGGAATCATTTTGGTGATTTAACCCCCAATTCCGACCTTTGATGCTGAGTGCCAAGCAGGGAGGTAATGGGTCCCATTTTTATAATCTTTGGTATGACTCGGCCGGGGTTTGAACTCACGACCGACCGATCACAGGGCGGGCACTATAACCACAAGGCCACTGATCAGGTATTGTTATATTATTAATTGCTGTACCCTGGAAAATTGAATCTGAGGACAAAAAATCAACAATTTGTTCATAGTTAACTCAAAACTAATTGCGATCAATTGCAGATAAATACATATTTGTGTCATTAATAAGTGTACCCTTTTTTCATGTTTTTATGACTGGGCAATTTCTTTGCTTTAATTAAATGTTTTTAAATATTATGCTATTTTAAAGAGCTCAACACAAAAAGGACATTCTTTTAATGAGAATAAGTAAAAAAAAATACCTGCATTGCCTAGGTGTCTTGCCAGATTTTGTATTTCGTAGGAATACAGAATTTGTATTCCTGCTCTAGGAGCGCTTGCATTCAGAAGAGGAACTACACTTTCATGTTTAGATACCAATTTCACACATTTATGACACAACATGTGGATTGTTACAATCCTGGTTTGATTGTCAAAGATGTTTGGTAATGTAATCTGTGAAATTTCAAACTGAAAAAAAAATTCGGATTATCTGTACATTACATGTTGTCAATGGTATTCATATCTCTGCATGACAATGTTTTACCTTCCGTATTTATTAAAATAAAAGGTTTTATTAAACTTTCTGGAATTGAGGACTATCAATCACATCAGGTTATAAAAGAATATGCACTTTATTTCAATCTGCCACTAAACACTTATTTAGGTAGATCCATTCATTCATTTTCTACCGCTTGTCCCTCTCGGTGTCATAGGGAACTGGAGCCTATCCTAGCAGCTTGGATTACACTATAAAACATCTTTGACAAAGCATTATCGTAATGTAAGACAATTTTTCATTTTCTTATGGATTTAGACTGTATTTGACGCGTTCGCTATTATTGTGAAGCCGAAAGTGTGTAAGTAAGGCTAGACTACTGCAACGCACTTCTTGTCGGGATCCCCAGCAAAAACATCCAGAAGCTACAATACATACAGAATAGTGCTGCTAGGATCCCGATGAGAGTGCAAAAATATGACCATATCACACAAACTCTCAAATCCCTTCACTGGCTTCCTGTTCCACTCAGGATTGAATTCAAAGTCTCCCTACTAACCCACCAGTGCCTCCATGGAAATGCCCCCCTCTACCTCAAAGAACTACTCACCCCCAAATCCTCCACACGACACCTCTGCTCCGGACAGGCTAACCTCCTCCAACCTCCGAGGACAAAGTTACGAACAATGGGGGACCGGGCTTTCTGCTCCGCCGCTCCCAGTCTGTGGAACGCTCTCCCTGACCACCTGAGGGCACCACAGACTGTGGATGCGTTTAAAAAAGGCTTAAAAATCTTTCTTTAAAAAAATACTTTTTTTTAGATATATGCATACTAGTTTTAGCTATTTGGCTGTTCTAGTTTGTTTTTTTTAGTTTTTTTTATTATTTTTTTATTTTTTATTTTTTTATACACTGTAGCACTTTGAGGTTGTTTACTCAATGTAAAGTGCTTTTTACAAATAAAATGTATTATTATTATTATTATTATTAAGTGTCTTGACATGTTTTGCCAAAGGTCTCCGATTAAAGAGTGACTCCTGACCTCTTGTCCACTGTCTTTTTTTCTGTTGAGTTTTAATGCCATATTACTAATGCAGTTAGTGTAACAATCTACATTTTATGTTACCAAATCCAGCAAACCCAAAAGGGACAAGCGTTAGAAAATGGATGGATGAATGCACTAAACTGTAAAGTAAACACAGACGTGAAGCTCCCCTCCTCTACAAGCGGCAAAGTGCGCCAGCAGGCGTTCGCTCCAATGACGTCGTCTCACGGCAATCGAAGATAAAATGGTCATGTCTTGTCGGGAGAACGACTTGCTATGGCTTTGGATCTGAGACTTCCATGATGTCCGCCTTACTTTGTGTATTTCTGCTCGCTATTTTTGAACTTGTGGCTCGACAGTAACTAACTCTATTACATTCCCCTACGCTACAAAATGGGCCGAGGTTCAAAAAGGAGCCAGGACGCCTGTGTGTTAACCACGCGTTAAAACAATTAGCGCCGTTAAATTACCTTATAGTTAACGAGTTATTATCGTGTTAAGTTTAATCATTTTGCATTGGAGTCTACTGAAAATGATGGAAAGTGCCTGGCGACCCTTTTCAGTCGAGGACGTGAAGATATCTACCTATTCGGAATTATGACAACAGGACATCTGCTGATTGGAGTAAGCGTTGCTCTGGTTTGTCGACAAATTGGAAGTTGCTGGGAGTCTTCAAAGTACCCCGTAGCTGCCACAAATGATTGGAGAATGCGGGAAGAACTGTGGACACTCTGGTGATTTTGGATCACATCGGACTGTCTGCCCCGCAGTTTTGAGGACCAGTCATAGACAATTTAGAGTGAAAAGCAAATTTTATTTTCACTCGCATACAAAACATTCTAACTTGGATTGTTTCCCTGGCGTCGAGACTCTCCCGAAGGACAGTGCAGCGAAGACACAACAAACTCCCTTCTTGTCTCTCATGGACACACACCTGTTGTTGTTGACACCAAGGCCGCGGAACAGAGACACACTACGGGGCTTAAACACAAACATGCATCCACAAAAATATACGGCACACATACACACCCCACCCCCAATCCAACGCCCTCGATGCAAATCCCTTAGGGGTGATGGATGGATGGTCAGCGCCTGAGAGCTGCGGCCCACCATCACGACCTCGCACTCCCTTCCCTCTGTTGCTAGATATCTTGAGATGAAGGTTGTAATATGTATATGTGCTTTGCTATGGAGGATTTTTCCCACTCCAGACTGGGCCCCCTTAGGAGCCCAGTCTAGATTGTATTTTTTTACTCATCCTTCCCCAGCGTTTTATCTTTTTCCCATCTTTTACGGGGCGCCTTGTGGCGACCCATCAGCATTCCTGTTCTGTAACCCTGTACACTGTTTGTTTTGTCTAATCTTGAATGGGTTTGTGCTGAAAACAAAGTTTTGTTGTACTTGTGCAATGACAATAAAGACCTACCAACTGCCGCTGTGGTCAAAGTTGGAATTGCCACAAAACACATTTTAATATATTCAACACTCGACTGCCATACGGCGGCTAAAGTGGTTAGTGCCACGCTCCAATTTGTCACGTTTCATGTGTCAGGTAAACTGTGCCGAATGGGGCCATATGAATCCCCTTCCTGTAAACTAGGAAGTCAGGACCCCAGTGTGTTGCTATATGTTTATATACTACATTACACAAAAGGCTTAGCGCCATAAACCGGACCCGGAAGTAGGTCTGAGCTACTCGGGAGGATGACGATTGCGCCGTTGGAGAAATAAAGAGTTGCTATGTTGTTACGCGTTGTTGTTCCTGCTTCGTCGACACAAGAAACAAACGAGGTTTGATTAGACCGTTGACGTGCGCGTTTAAGTACCCCTTGAGAGACAAATTGATTGGCAAAAATATGCAGGAAAGTTGAAGGCATTGGACAAAATTACGAGGCTGCGCATAATCCACAGGGATTGGTTGATTTGTGCTTTTGCAAATTCCTGGAGGGACTGGTTGTTACTTTCTCTTTTGGGAGTCAGATCAATCTGACTCTTCCCAGGTGGTGCAAAAACAGGCCACATGCTGTCGTGCTAATGATCTTCAAAAGTGCCAGCAGCCTTTATCTTCACACTGATTATTTTTAGTTCAGTGATAATTACATATTTGCATGGATGAATTGCACACTGACAGGTGTTAAAGTGTTCGCCCAAACATAGAAAAGAAAGATGACAGTTACTTGTAAATTACACTTACTTGGACTGGAATTTTCCGGCGTTTGTCTGGAATTGTCTGGCTCTTCGTGATTATCCTCCTCAAACTCTGCCTCCGCCTCTGCATCTGTCTTAAAACTGTTGCTCATGTGCCCCTGCAGCTCCTGTTGCCTCTTCTTCCAATTTTCCTTAACTTCACACTGAATTACATTTTGGATAAAGGTGAAATTGGTCAATTGGTCTTGTTTTAATGGTCGGTAGCAGCTTCCACACCTCAGTTAGGACATTTTCGATGGGCTGGAAGGGGTTGTGCACGTGTTGTTCAAAAAGCTCGTCTTTGCAGGCATGCACGCCTTCGCGGTCTGCCTCCTCCCTCTCTTGCCGCTCTCTAAGAGAAAAATGTTATTAACCTTATGGCATCTTGATATACACATCTTTAGGGCAAAGTTAGTTACAGAAAAAAATATGCTCAGGTCAATTGAGGTCAAGTTTTGACTCCAAGCCATGAATAAATATTCTATTACGCTGCGGACAGAGATTGTCTTAAGTCCTCGGCCAGCGCGCTGAGAGACCATACAGTACATAACCTATCCAGACGCACGTACCTCTCTTCTCGTATCCGTCTGACCCGTTCTGCCCTTTCTTTCTTATCCTGCTCCTCCTGAGCATGCTGCTCTGCTGTGTCTTTCTGCACACGCTCGGTGATGGCCTCATAATCTTTGGCAATGTTGTTAAGCAGCCAGCTCAGGCCCCTTTTAATGGATTTGTCAAACTTTTTGCCATAACCCAAGACTGCGGAGCACGGCTCCTGGAAAAAGAATATAAAGTATTTTAATAGCACTGACGAGTTCAAGCAGGTTAGGATACTAAACATTTCTATAAATGGCTGGGCTCAGGGTAAAACTGACTCTACATGTCACTCACTACTGTGCCAGGTGCACAAACACTTACAATCTGACAAAGACACTTGTTCTCATTAACAAGCTTCTCTAACGACAGGTTCTCAATGATGTCTGCTTCAGCCAATGCGCCCTCCTGATCTTGTTTGTTGGCAAGTCTGGAAGCCAAGACAAGAACTCATTGAATATATGCCACCTGGCAAGTAAACTGCAAATTCAAACACAAATGCATATCATTTAGGTTCCATCCACTCACACAAGCACAGGCTTCCCAGCGATGCGTGGGTGCTGCAGGACTTCTGCCATGGTTTCCCGTGTCTCCTGGATCCGCTGCACATCGCTGGAGTCCACCACAAACACCACACCGTGTGACTCAGAGTAGTAATTCTTCCATATGCCACGGATCCTCTTCCCACCGCCCAGATCGAAGATCGTGACCTCAAACTTGCCCTGCTTCAGGTCAACCTTAGAAAAACCCACAGTTGGAGCAACATCTTGGGGATTCTCTGAAATCAAATTAAAAAGTCAGAGGTTGCACCCGTTTTAGCCAAAAAGACACCTTTGTAAACATGTATCTTTTAAAAGATGTAAAAATAGGTACAAACCTCCTTGGATTCCACGTACTGTGGCTGTCTTTCCTGCATTATCCAATCCTACCATTACCAGAGTCACTTTTCTGTAAAATTAGAAATGAGTATGATTACACTTCCAGTTAATTGCCACTAAGGATGTCCCGATCAACATAATTGGTCGTCGATCCCGGTGCGATTTTTTGTCCTCAGATTCAATCCGACTGAGTCCCGATCTGATACTTAGACAATAAATTATACAACTGAAAATGTTTTACAGCAAGTAACTATAGTCAGGGGCGCTGAAAAGGGGGGGTAAAGGAGACGGATTCTAGGGGCCCATGATGGAGGGGGGGGCCCAGAGAGGCCCCTAATGATGATGAAATTATAATACAGAAAAAATAATGACACTAAGTTATTAACTAACATATAATCACACATGTTTTATTTCCCATGTCCTGGTAACAATACCTTTATTTGTTTTGGAAGCATCAACCCCTGCAGGACCCTCCCTTACCCACTCTATTTACGTAAAATGGTTCAGTCCGACTGGATCAGCTGCAGGTAGCGCATGGCGATTTGTCACAGACAGCGCCACAGCGGGCAAAGTGGAGGAGACAGCAGTATGCCTCAAAAATCAGGCAGCCAAAAAAGAAAGGGAAAAAAAATAAGAGAGGAGAAGGAGTTGAAGGGTCGACAATATGTCACGCAATATTTCCAAAAAAAAGGTGGGTTTGTTAGTTGTGGTGGAAAGTTATGCATATTAACTTTGTCCCTGTCTGTGGTAATAAGATAGCTCACTTTTCTCACCATGTTAGCTCAAGAAAACTCTGGATTTTTACATTTTACTGCTATATTAGTTAAATAATCAATCCAGTCAAACATTTATCAAGCTGTTCTTATTCAATAAGAGTTTATTTCCAATTTAAGAATCAGTGGTGCAGCAAATAAATGACTCAAAATGAATTCCATTGTATTCAGAGTGCTCAGTTCTTCCCCTACTGTACATGTCAACTGTGATGCTGTTCTTCTTTCAAAAATATGGTAATGATAGTCAAAAATACCATTACAATGCATAATTGTATGTAAAACAGCATCAAAAAATGTTTCCGCTGTGTTGGGGGCCCTGTAAAGATTCTTTTCATGGGGCCCAAAATCCCTAGCGGCGCCCCTGACTATAGTGAACACATTAATATAAAGCTTATCTTGGTGAATTTACAATTGCTAGAATTGTTGTAAATCAGATGCTGTATGATAATTTGTGGTAATGAATTCTACATATAATTTTTTTTACAAAATAAAGTGACGAATGCACAATAACTAAAGAAAAGCATAAACTACTACTGGTTCCCATTTAAATCTTTGGGTTTTGCCCTCAAAGCCTTACTGCATCCAGAAACTTACTCCTGAGTTTTTAAATACAAACAAAAATGACTCCCCCAAGAATTTTTTTTATTAAGAACAATAAAACGAAAAATACCGAATTAATCATTTAGTATCGTTGGTATATAAGGTATCAATATTATCGACATCTGGATCGATCCCGCCTACTTTACATTGAAGCTGTAGCCCTTAGCTTTAGAAATTAGCTTTTGTGTGCCGCAGATTCAGATACCGATCATCCATGAGTAATATTGTCCAATACCGATCACATGTATTAACTGTACATTTTTCAATGTATTCACAGTGAGTGCTATTGACACGACAGTTCAACAGTATCAAGACAATATTTCAACTAGTTCCTTATCCTCTGTTATTACATACAATTGTTTGAGCAAAACTAAGTCAATAGTACACAATAACTAAAAAAAAGTAAAAAGTATCTCTTACTCATTTCAATCCTTTGGTTGAGTCCTCCTTTATTCAGGTAATTTGATTACTTAAGTATTGATCATATACTGATACTACCCTTAATAGTCCATCCATCCATTTTCTACAGCTTGTCCCTTTTGGGGTCGCAGGCATACTTGCCAACACTCCCGATTTTCCCGGGAAACTCCCGAATTTCAGTGCCCCTCCCGAAAATCTCCCAGGGCAACCATTCTCCCGAATTTCTCCCGATTTCCACCCAGACAACAATATTGGGGGCGTGCCTTAAAGACACTGCCTTTAGCGTCCTCTACAACCTGAAAAGGAGACTATTATATATGTCTCTGTTATACATAGATTACCTCTATAACCCATAAAGTAGGCAGGCACGGAGTTATTTCTCAGCGTGTGTTTATTCCAGCCGGCACGTTAATATACTGACACACAACATCCGGATTCCCATCATGCATTGCTTCAAAACTACGGCAAGTAGTAATGTCCAAAAACATAACAGACGAAGCAGAAGAACGAAGAAGAGACATGGTGACGACGAGTAAGAAGAAGTAGTACACTTGCAAGTTCCAAAATCATTGGAAAAAATAATTTCAGTTCATACAGGACAGCTCGAAGGGGAAGGGGTATGCTGCCTGCAAATTTTGTAGATCAGACGTCTCCATTGAACACGGTGGCCAAACGGATATACTCATTCATGAACGGATTATATATATATAAGAAATACTTGAAAATATATACCCCCCCCCCATCTCCCGAATTGGGAGGTCTCAAGGTTGGCAAGTATGGTCGCAGGGGGTGCTGGAGCCTATCTCAGCTGCATTCGGGCGGAAGGCGGTGTACACCCTGAAAAAGTCGCCACCTTATCGCAGGGCCAACCTTAATATTGATACCACCAACTTATGGATTGATCCTCCTCGTGTACTGACTGTGACAATGCTGACATACCAACGGTTGTTATATTATCCTCTAACTCCTATTAATCTACTTGTTACTTTCCCGTAAGTAGTTGCTTACTTTCTTGTGTGACTTAGGTCCATCTACACTTTTTAAACTTTACTAAGCACTTACTTTATGGTGTTGTTTAGGGCTAGGTTAGCTTTGCGAGTCATACTAAAGACTATAAAAATGGGACCCATTGCCTCCCTGTTTGGCACTCAGCATCAAGGGTTGGAATTGGGGGTTGAATCACCAAAAATGATTCCCGGGCGCGGCCACCGCTGCTGTTCACTGCTCCCCTCACCTCCCAGGGGGTGATCAAGGGTGATGGGTCAAATGCAGAGAATAATTTTGCCACACCTCGTGTGTGTGTGTGAATCATTGGTACTTTAACTTTTACTTAATTATTGGCATGCCAGCTCCTGCCTTTCTCCCTGTGTGTGACATGTTTAGCCTCGGCCTCCAGCGATAATACTTTATAATGATACTTGGGATACTAAGAAATGCAGTTTATTTGCCGAAATTTAGATGATAATTATTCATTTACGGGAGCGGCTCCACACTGTGTATGGAGACACATAATTAGCTTCTAGCTGCTTGTTAGCCAAAGAGGATCAACGTTTGTGATCGTCAATAAAGACATTAATCGGCAATGGCTGACCATGTACTATTTCACGAAAATACATATCGGGGGCTGATCGATCGACCCATTCCTAGTTAGATTCTTATGTAACCCTGCTTGTTGTGTGGTACGTTGATCTCAAATTCAAGCCTTTGCTCTGGAAACACGCACACCTTTATGGAAATCATGCAACTCCTGCATGTGTGTAACAAGAAATCCAGAAATATAATTGTGTCTCCCGAGCGTGCATCCCTTTGTAAGGAATATTTTACATGAGTACAATCTTTAGCCATGTAAACAATGGGACATACGGCTGCCTATAATTAAAAGACAAATATCGGCACCCAATCCGACCCCATCATCTGGATATCTCGGATTGTCACATCGGAAGGCACAGATAAGCCAATTAGATAAACAGCACAACTAAATGAGTCAGCAATTGTCACAGGCTTGCACTTTTTAAAAATGTGTAATTAAACACAAGGTTTGCAATAATTAATTTGGATCATACATCTGCTAAATATGCAGTAAAATAAACAGTAATCAATAGCTCTGACATGCTAACCATGGCTGCTCACACGATCAAGAACAAACTGCAGGGGATTGTAAGCACATACCGGTAAACACTACCTGCCATTGTCATACTGCCATACATACTTAACTTAGACAGTTGTGCAGAAAAGACATGAAGCGCACAATCCATCAAAGAGTCCTCTGGAGCCGGCACCCTTTAATCAGAACAGCCTCATGACGTAAACCCAGAGAAAGGTTATGTTCTGAACGCCCACTACCGGAGACCCCATGACCCACTGGGTTATTGTTTGCACACCCCTCACAGCAATGTGTCAAAGGAGACTTGCTGAACAGACCTGACTGGGGGATTACATGAGGATTTCAAACTAAATCCAGGATCAGATGTCTCACCAGTACCACGTGGGCTCGGCTCAAATGTTTGTTTTGTGTTCCTCAGTTACTGGACGCATGACAATAAAATAGCACAATTTAGAGGAATTTTCAATATTTTGCCACTATAATGTAGCTACTAGTAAGTATCAGATGTATTCATCTTTTTATTAAATATAAGCAAGAAAATCCAAGTTTATTGCGTTTCAAAGGGATACTTGGTTTTATATTATTATTACCGTATTTTTCGGACTATAAGTCGCTCCGGAGTGTAAGTCGCACCGGCCGAAAATGCATAATAAAGAAGGAAAAAAACATATATAAGTCGCACTGGAGTATAAGTCGCATTTTTTGGGGAAATTTATTTGATAAAACCCAACACCAAGATTAGACATTTGAAAGGCAATTTAAAATAAATAAAGAATAGTAAAGAACAGGCTGAATAAGTGTACGTTATATGAGGCATAAATAACCAACTGAGAACGTGCCTGGTATGTTAACGTAACATATTATGGTAAGAGTCATTCAAATAACTATAACATATAGAACATGCTATACGTTTACCAAACAATCTGTCACTCCTAATCACTAAATCCCATGAAATCTTATACGTCTAGTCTCTTACGTGAATGAGCTAAATAATATTATTTGATATTTTACGGTAATGTGTTAATAATTTCACACATAAGTCGCTCCTGAGTATAAGTCGCACCCCCGGCCAAACTGAAAAAAACTGCAAGTTGTAGTCCAAAAATACGGTATGTCCAGTATGACTAATCTGATATGGTCAAAGTCCAGAAGCGTTACTACAGTGACATAGAATTAACGGAAATCACAGAAGATGTACAGAGCGGAATATTCAAAATAGCCGACGGATTTTGTGGCATTTTGTGATGTTTTAACGGTATTTTCACATACTGTGCGGATTGTAAATACAATTGGATATGATTTAATGGATACAATAAAACATGATTAAGCATATAAAGCCAACTCGTTTTTCCACTCTTCCACTCTAATGGTACTTTAGGAGGAGCATGACTGCATATAGTTGGTTGTTTCTTTGAAACTGCTAAAAAAAAAAAAAACGCTATAAACAAAAGTACACGTCCCATAGTGAGTGAAGTAGAAGATTCCAAAATAGCTTATAAAAACATCAATGAAATTATTGAACGACAGGAATTTTACAACAAACAATATTCACAGCCTCTTCCTACTCAGCCGCCAATTAAAATACGAGCTTGACACGCCGCCAATAAATTTAGCCTCGTCACATCAGACCAATGAAATTGCCAAACGGGTCACGGTGGACCAATGATTCAATGTGTAAACTCGCTGCTTACAGATGTGAGCTGCCAACAAATGTATGAAATACAATTCTACAAAAAATTAAGTGGTGGCGGCTAATATTTTGGTACTTTACATTTTATTTACTGTTGATTTACTTGGAATTTATTGTGAAATTCAGTCGACTAAAACTAAATAAATATAGATGATGAAACTATCGATAATTTTAAAAATCGAGTAGTCTATCGATTAGTTAGTTTGAATCGGATAAAACACACTATAAAAGTGTATTTTGAGGAAAATAGTTTAAATAAACAACAATTTTTCTGCTTGCCATACCCTTCATTGGTTTGTTCTAATTCAATGCACATCAACAACATTGAAATTGCAATTTTAACATTGTGAATACATTGAGTAAAAAGAATAACCGGGCACTCGATGACGGATTTTTATACATTTTAATTGGTTACACTTAGGGCTGCAATTATTCATCAATTCAATCGATTAATTTAAATTTGAAAAAGTTTCCATTTGTAGGTAAAAGGTAAAAAAGTCGATTTTGGTAGCTAACACCATCTTATATGTTTGACTTGCATAACGAATGTTTTATTCCAGCACTGAGTTGTTAGTCCAAAGATCAAACCAGTTATCAATTAGTAAATTTTCAATCGTTTGTGTTAAATTGGTTAATACATTGTCACTCAATTTGTCCTACTTTAGAATAGTGTATTTTTGTTTTGTTCTTTATTATCTGTTACCAGGTATTGTTTTTTTTATTAAATAATATATAGTGTGGCTCCTATGGCAGAAGTGCAATTCAAATATTATGTGCATTTATAAAAACAAAGAATAAAGATCATTATAAACATTCTTGTTTATAACAACTTGTTTCCCTAAAAGGCGCATTGAGGTTATAAACTGTGTTTTATTTGATTACTCAATTAATTAATCAACAGCTGCAGGCCGAGTTACACACATTAAACAATGAATTCAAGCTTTACTCTAATCTTTCAATTAGAATAATACATGTAAGATATAAAAAAACATACAAACCCTTTATTTATCAAATCGCAATTATTGAAATTCAACGATTTGGTGCATTTGCAAACAGCTAAAATGATGTATAAAGCAAACTATAACCTGCTACCCAAGAATGTACAACAATTCTTCTCAACAAAAGAGGAGAAATATAACCTTAGAGGAAAATATAATTTCAAACATGTGTATGCTCGTACAACACTTAAAACATTTAATATATCAGTATGTGGAATTAAATTGTGGAATTTGTATGAAATAAATCATACAAGCACCAATATGATTCAGTTTAAGAGACTGTTCAAACTACAAGTGTTCACAAAGTACACAGAACAATAATTATGATGAACATCTTGAACCCTTTTTTTTTTTTTTTTTTTTATTGAGACAGATTATTCATGTATTTAATATCTGTGTAAAAACAAGTGTAAAAAAAAAATTGAATTGATCAATATGCTTGATTAATCGTTGCACCTAATAAATGACTAAAGTATGACTAAAACTCAAATATATTTTAGTAAAGACAAAATAACTACTAAAAATAACCTGTGTGAAGTTGGCTATATCATTGCAATAATAAAATAACACTGCCATTAATTGTGTGAATGCTCCAAAGCATTCACACAACTTCATCTTCTTCTTCTTCGCCTCCAGATTTTGGCGCGCTCTACCTTTCACATTTTTCATCCGATTCAAACAGTTCCAACTTCAAACTATTCAGCCTATTCGGCAATAGCGGGCTTTCCCTTGACAAATTCCCAAAATTCCCAGAATTCCCGGTTTTTCCGGGACATTCTTCCCTATTTAAAATGAATTGGCCATTTTTCAAACTATCACCATTTCCACATTTTTCAACCTATTCATACCATTTCGCCTTCAACACATTCCACCATCTTGGAAATTCAAACTACTTTTTTTCCAAGTTCATAACAATTCCAGGATTTTCCAGAATTACTGCTTTTCCAAAAGCCCTATTTCTACCCTTTTTTCTGGCAACTACTCCTCCCCCAGTTTTCAACCCACTTTAACTGTTCTACCGTCAAAACATTCCTCTTAATTCGGACAAAAAACGAAGTTGTTTTTTGAACTGGAAAAAATCCCAGTTTTCCCGAAATTCCAGGAATTCCGTAATACAATTTCTCGATTCAACATGTTACTGCTTCAACATTTCTTGACCGTCCATCCATCCATCTTCTTCCGCTTATCCGAGGTCGGGGCGCGGGGACAGCAGCCTAAGCAGGGAAGCCCAGACTTCCCTCTCCCTAGCCACTTTGTCCAGCTCTTCGCGGGGGATCCTGAGGCGTTTCCAGGCCAGCCGGGAGACATAGTCTTCCCAACGTGTCCTGGGTCTTCCCCGAGGCCTCCTACCGGTCGGACATGCCCTAAACACCTCCCTAGGGAGGCGTTCGGGTGGCATCCTGACCAGATGCCTGAACCACTTCATCTGGCTCCTCTCGATGTGGAGGAGCAGCGGCTTTACTTTGAGCTCCTCGCCCTATCTCTAAGGGAGAGCCCAGCCACCCGGCGGAGGAAACTCATTTCGGCCGCTTGTACCCGTGATCTTGTCCTTTCGGTCATAGCCCAAAGCTCATGACCATAGGTGAGGATGGGAACGTAGATCGACCGGTAAATTGAGAGCTTTGCCTTCCGGCTCAGCTCCTTCTTCACCACAACGGATCGATACTGCGTCCGTATTACTGAATACGCCGCACCGATCCGCCTGTCGATCTCACGATTCACTCTTACCTCACTCGTGAACAAGACTCCGAGGTACGTGAACTCCTCCACTTGGGACAGGGTCTCCTCCTCAACCCTTTTCCGGGCGAGAACCATGGACTCGGACTTGGAGGTGCTGATTTTCATCCCAGTCGCTTCACACTCGGCTGCGAACCGATCCAGTGAGAGCTGAAGATCCTGGCCAGATGAAGCCACCAGGACCACATCATCTGCAAAAAGCAGAGATCTAATCCTGCAGCCACCAAACCGGATCCCCTCAACCCCTTGACTGCGCCTAGAAATTTTGTCCATAAAAGTTATAAACAGAATCAATGACAAAGGGCAGCCTTGGTGGAGTCCAACCTTCACTGGAAACGTGTCCGACTTACTGCCGGCAATGCGGACCAAGCTCTGACACTAATCATACAGGGAGCGGGCCGCCACAATTAGACAGTCCGATACCCCATACTCTCTGAGCACTCCCCACAGGACTTCCCAAGGGACACGGTCGAATGCCTTCTCCAAGTCCACAAAGCACATGTAGACTGGTTGGGCAAACTCCCATGCACCCTCAAAGACCCTGCCGAGAGTATAGAGGTGGTCCACAGTTCCACGACCAGGACGAAAACTGCACTGTTCCTCCTGAATCCGAGGTTCGACTATCCGGCGTAGCCTCCTCTCCAGTACACCTGAATGTGTGTATATATATATATATATATATATATATATATATATATATATATATATATATATATATATATATATACCGTATTTTCCGCACTATAAGGCGCACCTAAAAACCACAATTTTTCTCAAAAGATGACAGTGCGCCTTATAACCCGGTGCGCTTTATTACGATTAATTTTCATAAAGTTTCGGTCTCGCAACTTCGGTAAACAGCCGCCATCTTTTTTCCCGGTAGAACAGGAAGCGCTTCTTCTTCTACGCAAGCAACCGCCAAGGAAAGCACCCGCCCCCATAGAACAGGAAGCGCTTCACCCGCCCCCATAGAACAGGAAGCGCTTCACCCGCCCCCGGAAGAAGAAGAAAAAACGCGCGGATATCACCGTACGTTTCATTTCCTGTTTACATCTGTAAAGACCACAAAATGGCTCCTACTACGACGCGACAAGGATCCGGTTCATAAAAAGACGCAATCTCTCCATCTGCACACGGATTACTACCGTATTTCACAGCAACTGATATTCCTGTGAACTGCACTGTGGAACGGGAGCACGTACGGTGAATATTCGCACCACAGGGAATGAGGAGTCATCCTTCACTGTGGTTCTAGCTTGCCATGCTAACTTCCACTCATGGTGATATTCAAAAGGAAGACCTTGCCAAAAGAGACCTTTCCAGCCGGCGTCATCATAAAAGCTAACTCGAAGGGATGGATGGATGAAGAAAAGATGAGCGAGTGGTTAAGGGAAGTTTACGCGAAGAGGCCGGGTGGCTTTTTTCACACAGCTGCGAAGGCGAACACACCTTCACTAAGACGGGCAGATAGCGCCGGTCGACATACGCCAACATCTGCCAGTGGATCGTAAATGCCTGGGCAGATATTTCGGTCACAACTGTGGTCCGAGCTTTCCGGAAGGCAGGATTCACAGAACAACAGCGACACTGACTCCCGATGACTTCTACGAGACGGAACCGGCCATTTTGGATCCCACGCTTGCGCAACTTTTCAATTCGGACACCGAAGACGAAGAATTCGAAGGATTTACGAATGAAGAATAACTTCAGAAGGTGAGCGCTATGTTTATTTTGTGTGTTGTGACATTAACGTTCGAGCAACATTATGTTGCTATTTATTGCTCTACACCATTTTGAATTTTACTATGTTTGTGATTGCACATTTGCGTACATTTTGGGACAGAGTTGTTAGAACGCTGGTTTTCAATATATTATTAAAGTTTGACTGAACTATCTGACTGTTTTTTTGACATTCACTATAGCGCAGCGTTTTTTTGACATTCACTTTAGCGCAGCGTAGGCGCGGCTTTTAGTCCGGGGCGGCTTATTGGTGGACAAAATTATGAAATATGTAATTCATAGAAGGTGCGGCTAATAATTCGGTGCGCCTTATAGTGCGGAAAATACGGTATATATATATATATATATATATATATATATATATATATATATATATATATATATACACATGTTATTTTAAATTATTGTAAGATACATTTTCTGAATCAAAAAACATAAAAATGTTTATGTGTGCAGCATAAATAGTAACCTTGTTGTGACGCCTATATATTACTGTAACTTGTTCTTAAAAATAGTAGTTACTCTGTATGTCAAATTGAGTGTTTGTGTATATATATATGTATACTGTATATATGTATGTATCTATGTGTGTGTGTGTGTATGTATATATATATATATATACCGGTATATATATATATATATATATACATACACACACACACACACACACACACACACACACACACACACACACACACACACACACACACACACAGGTAAAAGCCAGTAAATTAGAATATTTTGAAAAACTTGATTTATTTCAGTAATTGCATTCAAAAGGTGTAACTTGTACATTATATTTATTCATTGCACACAGACTGATGCATTCAAATGTTTATTTCATTTAATTTTGATGATTTGAAGTGGCAACAAATGAAAATCCAAAATTCCGTGTGTCACAAAATTAGAATATTACTTAAGGCTAATACAAAAAAGGGATTTTTAGAAATGTTGGCCAACTGAAAAGTATGAAAATGAAAAATATGAGCATGTACAATACTCAATACTTGGTTGGAGCTCCTTTTGCCTCAATTACTGCGTTAATGCGGCGTGGCATGGAGTCGATGAGTTTCTGGCACTGCTCAGGTGTTATGAGAGCCCAGGTTGCTCTGATAGTGGCCTTCAACTCTTCTGCATTTTTGGGTCTGGCATTCTGCATCTTCCTTTTCACAATACCCCACAGATTTTCTATGGGGCTAAGGTCAGGGGAGTTGGCGGGCCAATTTAGAACAGAAATACCATGGTCCGTAAACCAGGCACGGGTAGATTTTGCGCTGTGTGCAGGCGCCAAGTCCTGTTGGAACTTGAAATCTCCATCTCCATAGAGCAGGTCAGCAGCAGGAAGCATGAAGTGCTCTAAAACTTGCTGGTAGACGGCTGCGTTGACCCTGGATCTCAGGAAACAGAGTGGACCGACACCAGCAGATGACATGGCACCCCAAACCATCACTGATGGTGGAAACTTTACACTAGACTTCAGGCAACGTGGATCCTGTGCCTCTCCTGTCTTCCTCCAGACTCTGGGACCTCGATTTCCAAAGGAAATGCAAAATTTGCTTTCGTCAGAAAACATGACTTTGGACCACTCAGCAGCAGTCCAGCTGGTGTCGGTCCACTCTGTTTCCTGAGATCCAGGGTCAACGCAGCCGTCTACCAGCAAGTTTTAGAGCACTTCATGCTTCCTGCTGCTGACCTGCTCTATGGAGATGGAGATTTCAAGTTCCAACAGGACTTGGCGCCTGCACACAGCGCAAAATCTACCCGTGCCTGGTTTACGGACCATGGTATTTCTGTTCTAAATTGGCCCGCCAACTCCCCTGACCTTAGCCCCATAGAAAATCTGTGGGGTATTGTGAAAAGGAAGATGCAGAATGCCAGACCCAAAAACGCAGAAGAGTTGAAGGCCACTATCAGAGCAACCTGGGCTCTTACAACACCTGAGCAGTGCCAGAAACTCATCGACTCCATGCCACGCCGCATTAACGCAGTAATTGAGGCAAAAGGAGCTCCAACCAAGTATTGAGTATTGTACATGCTCATATTTTTCATTTTCATACTTTTCAGTTGGCCAACATTTCTAAAAATCCCTTTTTTGTATTAGCCTTACACAATATTCTAATTTTGTGACACACGTAATTTTGGATTTTCATTTGTTGCCACTTCAAATCATCAAAATTAAATGAAATAAACATTTGAATGCATCAGTCTGTGTGCAATGAATAAATATAATGTACAAGTCACACCTCTTGAACGCAATTACTGAAATAAATCAAGTTTTTCAAAATATTCTAATTTACTGGCTTTTACCTGTATATGTTTTTTTCCTTCTTTATTATGTATTTTCGGCCGGTGCGCCTTACACTCCGGAGCGACTTATAGTCCGAAAAATACGGTATGTATATGTGTGTGTGTGTGTATATAAAAATATATATGTTATTTTAAGTTATTGTAAAATACATTTTCTGACGAAAAAAATCATAAAACATGTGTATGTGTGCAGCATAAATAGTAACCTTGTTGTGACGCCTATATATAGGACATAATAATGTAAAATAACTCACCTTGCCGGCTCTCGCCAGCGTTTGAGCCAGTTGCAGCAGTTCGCCATCAGACTAAACATGTCAGGCCGAGCGTGGACGACGGCAGTCAAGTGCTCATCGAGCCTCCACAGACCCACCGCTATCCCAGGCTTCTGTCCTTCTAAACTAACTGCACTACATTATGAGCGACCTTCTCACAACATCGGCGGCGCTGCGGTTGTTTAACATGGTTTCCACCCGACGAGGTGAGCTTCACTGTCGCGGAAAGCCTTACACAAAGAATACATTTCTACAAATTCCCCAAACCGTTAACTACAGCTAATGCTAACGCGCTTCAAGCTCGCTACAGCGAGATTTTTATACTCGTTTTGAGTCTCGACACTCAGCCGTGTGAACTACAGTTGTGTTCGCCGTCAGGTATGATTATGATATTGAAAAAGATGAAAACGTTTAACACGGAAGGCGTAATTTAGCATTAGCTTGTTTCTGCTTTGCTGCGCCTTCTTTTTCTGTTGCTAGGCTGCAGACATGATGACGTCATTTTCCTTCGTCGAATAAATCTAGACTGATGACTTTAAAGAGCGCCCCCTGCGGCGATGTTGGCACGACACTATAGCTGTATCCCAATTCAGGTTTTTTTTTTCTTTTCAAAGCCTTTATTTCAAATCAAATCAAATCAACTTTATATTATATTTATAATATTCAACATTTATATACAATCAAATAAATAATAATAGTCAAAACAAGTACATGTTGCCGTGTTTTTTGTTTTGTTTGTTTTTTTATTATTTTTTATTTTTTTATAAACCTTTATTTATTAATTGCAACATTTACAAACAATTGAGAAATAATAAAACAAAATGGTAAAGCCATAGGCTCACACAAGTCCAGTAAATAATTAAATTTAATTTAATAATTTAAATTTGGAACACAGCATCATCGTTTTCACAGCTTTTTGGTTGTTAGAGGTAGAGTGTTTTAAAGTAGTGTTCTAATTCTTTTTTAAAGGCACAAAATACAGGTCGGGTATTGAGAAACTTACATTTATATAAATAATTTAAAAAAAAATTGTTAATTTATTTGTTATTATTTTTTTATAAACCTTTATTTATAAATTGCAACATTTACAAACAATTGAGAAAAAATAATCAAAATAAGTACAAAAACAGTACAAAACAGCGTCAGGGGGTTGTAAACTTAAGAAAGTAACTAAAATAGAATGCAATATATATATATATATATATATAGACATAACAAAATGTAAAGCCATAGGCTCACACAAGTTCAGTAAATAATTTAAATTTGGAGCACAGCCTCATCGTTTTCACAGCTTTTTGGTTGTTAGAGGTAGAGTCTTTTAACGTAGAGTTCTAATTCTTTTTAAAGGCACAAAAACAGGTCGGGTATTGAGAAACTTACATTTATATAAATAATACACTTTTTATTTTTTTTATTTGTATATATATATTTTTTTTTATTCATTTTTTTTTAGTGTTTTAATTTTATAAACCTTTATAAATTGCAACATTTACAAACAATCGAGAAATAATAATAATCAAAATAAGTACAAAAACAGGACAAAACAGCGCCAGGGGGTTGTAAACTCAATAAAGTAACTAAAATAGAATGCAATATATATATATATTTATATATATATATGTATGTATGTATGTATATCGGTGTACCCCGCCTTCCGCCCGATTGCAGCTGAGATAGGCTCCAGCACCCCCCACGATCCCAAAAGGGACAAGCGGTAGAAAATGGATGGATGGATGTATATATATATATACATATTATAATATATATATATTTCCACATGTATATATATATATATATATGTGTATATACACATACATATATATGTATATATACAGTGTGTATGTATGTATGTATGTATAATATATATATATATATATATATATATATATATATATATATATAATGTGTGTATATATGTGTATGTATAAAGTATAAATATTACTTTCTTGCTTCTTTCTTTTTGCATTATAACAAAACACAAATAATGCATGCACATAGATTTTGGATAATTCATGACCAATATGCATAAAATACAGTTTATACCCTTTATTAAAACATACACATTCATTACAGTAAGCTGAGTAAATTAAAAAAAAAAAAAAAGTGTTTTCCTCCCAACACTTCAAATTACTGGCACTGTGCTGAAAGTAGGAAAAAACCTTTACACATTCTGATTTGGATTATACTCAAAGCACAAGCAGCAAACAACGTACAATGTAACTTGAAATATTTATCAACTAAAATAAATGTCAACCCGTCAAAATCTTGATTTTGGACTCTCTTCATTCTGCAAGAAAAAAACCCAAAATATTTGTGAAGATGATAGTAAAGGTGTTGTAATGAAACAAAACTTTAACAGCAAGCAGATTTACTTTGTAACAGCTAATTGCTTGAGAGTAAATGCCCCTATCCCCAGTTACATGAACGGTGTAACAAACATTATAGTACCGGTACACAGCAACATAAACATGATTAGATGGAAAAAAGGAATCCTAATCAAAATCCTTAAGGATATAAAAAATAATAATAATACTTGCGACTAACTAATGGAGAAGAGTTACGTTGCTGCAGGAACTGTACAATTGTGCAATGGCGCGCTTCACAGAGACAACTCGTCCGTGGAATCTGAGAAAGAACGCTCCCTCCGCTCGCGCGTCGTGACAAAGTTGAGCAGGTCGACAGCAGTTACCACCCCGAAGACCATCTGCTTTTGACTAGGAGAGCCGTCTGTCAAGTCTGCAATGGAAATAGAACAGATGAGAGGAGGAGGAGGAAGTGGATTGATACTTATTTACAGTTACACAGGTGGTGGCGTACGCTTCCGCTGAAGTAATGTTAGCTGCAATTTAACACACACACACACACACACACACACACACACACACACACACACACACACACACACACACACACACACACACACACATTGATGAGACAATAAAACGTATACTGCTCGGGACAATTTAAACCAGGGCGGAGGAATAGGGAGGGGGTTGAGCCTACATCACAGTGCATCCAACACTATTTTAAATATATTTGAGAACCTTTTTGATGGAGTCATTATGGGGTGATAGGTGCAGACTATTATGAGCGGACCGATGTTTTTTATTTATTTATTTATGTATTTATTTGACAGGGACAGTACAATGAAACATTGCTACCCACAGGTAACCGATGTCATAGTACATAGCAGAGGTGGGACCAAGTCATTGTTTTGCAAGTCACAAGTAAGTCTCAAGTCTTTGCCCTCAAGTCCGAGTCAAGTCCCGAGTCAAGACAGGCAAGCCCCGAGTCAAGTCCAAAGTCAAGACTGGAAAGTCTCAAGTCAAGTCCTAAGTCCTGCATTTTGAGTTTCGAGTCCTTTCAAGTCCTTTTAACCACAGACTAATATATTAACACAGATTGTGTATGCTTTTCAAATGCTGTATTTATTTATTAAAACAAGTGCATTTTAAATTGCAGGAAAGAAAATTGTGCTGACATTGCACTTTATAATAGCACTATTAACCAGTCATTTTAAACATTAACTCATTCCTTTACAGAACAAACACATTGAAAAATAAAGTGCAAATGTACTTATTTGTACAAAAGTGTTAACATTGAAAAAACATGACATATACGTGAACATAACAAAAAAGTTGTACTTTTTATATGTCAGGGCCCTATGCTGCATTGCATTTGCAAAAGACCAAATTAGCCAAGAGTCTGTCAGTCATTTGTGCACGATGGGGGCGTAGTATGATGCCACCATGGCTGAAAACTCGCTCCACTGGAGCACTGGAGGCAGGCACTGCCAAGACTCTCATGGCCACTCGGAACAGTGAAGGAAGAGTCTTCATGTTCAATGCCCAGAACAAAAGGGGGGAGAGAGGTTTTTTGGGTTGGTGCACTACTTGTAAGTGTATCTTGTGTTTTTTATGTTGATTTAATAAAAAAATAAAAAAAAATTAAAAAAAAATATTTCTTGTGCGGCCCGATACCAATCGATCCACGGACCAGTACCGGGCCGCGGCCCGGTGGTTGGGGACCACTGAGGTAAACAACCAACAGTATGTCAGAAAGCTAGCTAAAACGGTACACATATTCATAATATAGTATACATTTTAACTGACCTTTATTTTACTATTTTTGTCTTTTTTTAGGTGGCTAAAATACGCGGTGCTGCTGACCGCCGTCTAACGTTACGTGTGATATATTGACTAACGTAACCCTGCTTAAAAAAAATCACTGAACAAAAAGTATGAATAAGATTCCCGTGTTTGCAATAACGTTATAACGTTAGCAGTGAGTTTACAGCCTCACTGATTTAACTACACAGCAAATAAAAGTCACGTTACTTAGCCAATAAACGTTATCTTACATTCAAAACTTACCGTTCTTTGTGCAACTTCAAATGCCGGACGAAGTTGGAAGTTGTTGCCTCTCCATCAGTAATTTTCGAACCGCATGTGTTGCATACTGCAAACCGTTTTGTGTTGACCACCTCGTAATTTTTATACCCAAACAAAATTATTTTAGGTATCATTTTTTGTTCACTGGCGTGTGGTTTGGACATGTCTTCTTCGTTGGTTGTCCTGCAATTTGATTGGATGAATGCTGTGTGATGAAAACAAAGTAGATCTAATTTGATTGGCTGTTGTACTGAGACCACACCGCAACGCTGATAGACAAGTACACAATGAAAAATACGGAGCGCTCCCGAATAACTTTTTCATCTTTGGGTTTTGGGGAAAGTAGCAAGTCATGTCAAGTCATGTCAATTCAAAAGGCTCAAGTCCAAGTGAAGTCACAAGTCATTGATGTTAAAGTCTAAGTCGAGTTGCAAGTCTTTTTACATTTTGTCAAGTCGAGTCTAAAGTCATCAAATTCATGACTCGAGTCTGACTCGAGTCCAAGTCATGTGACTCGAGTCCACACCTCTGGTACATAGGACTTCTAGCTAGAGATGTCCGATAATATCGGTAGCCCGATATTATCGGACGATAAATGCTTTAAAATGTAATATCGGAAATTATCGGTATCGGTTTCAAAAAGTTAAATGTATGACTTTTTAAAACGCCGCTGTGTACACAGACGTAGGGAGAAGTACAGAGCGCCAATAAACCTTAAAGGCACTGCCTTTGCGTGCCGGCCCAGTCACATAATATCTACGGCTTTTGACACACACACACACAAGTGAATGCTAAGCATACTCGGTCAACAGTCATACAGGTCACACTGAGGGTGGCCGTATAAACAACTTTAACACCGTTACAAATATGCGCCACACTGTGAACCCACACCAAACAAGAATGACAAACACATTTCGGGAGAACATCCGCACCGTAACACAACATAAACACAACAGAACAAATACCCAGAACCCCTTGCAGCACTAACTCTTCCGGGACGCTACAATATACACCCACCCACCCAATGTTTGTCATCATTTCTGAGAATGAAGAGCATAGAAGAAAAGGTAATTTCAAACATCAGTATTCAAGGACAACTTTAAAACCAATGTGGATATCAGTGGTGGGGGTTAAACTATGGAATTCTCTTTACAATGAGATAAAAGATTGTAGAAATACATTCCAATTGAAAAATATATATAAAGACAGAACAATAAGATCATATGACAAGCTGTAAGTGTCTACATTTTGCTTTATATGTATTAATTTACTTATTTTTTGTCTGGTTTTGTATCATCCCATAAGGTGTATATTACTTTTTTTGTTGGGTTTGTACTTCATGAAGTTTTGCACTTGTTTTTTTTGTTTTGTTTTGTTTTCATTATATTTGGATGTATTTGTTTGGTTTGCATGCTTGTGAATCTGGGCTATCCATTAAGTAAGACTACTTATTATGTTGAAGGGGGCAGGAAATATAATATTTTCTTCATCCTGTTCCTTCTCAAGCATAGGTGTGTAAATATGTGTTTAGTTGCTAAAGTTTAATTGTCTATTGATCAAAAATGAAGGAAATAAATAAAAAATGAATGAATGAATAATATTGTAGCATGCTTTTTTATTAAGGAACTGTCTATATTAAATATATATTTTGCTTTTGAATTGTTCAGATGGCTAATAATTTAATGTATCTTGTTTTGATTAGCCAGTGTTATGTGAAAAGATGAGGGTGAATCTTCCGTATCATTACATGGTAGCGGTCTTGGGATAAAACCGTCTGCAAGTTGTTGTACAGAATTAATAAAATATAATGTTCTTGTATTTGATTTACAAACCCTGTTTCAATATGAGTTGGGAAATTGTGCTAGATGTAAATATAAATGGAATACAATGATTTGCAAATCATTTTCAACCCATATTCAGTTGAATATGCTACAAAGACAACATATTTGATATTCAAACTGATAAAAAAAATGTGTTTTGCAAATAATCATTAACTTTAGAATTTGATGCCAGCAACACGTGACAAAGAAGTTGGGAAAGGTGGCAATAAATACTGATAAAGTTGAGGAATACTCATCAAACACTTATTTGGAACATCCCACAGGTGAACAGGCAAATTGGGAACAGGTGGGTGCCATGATTGGGTATAGAAGTAGATTGCATGAAATGCTCAGTCATTCACAAACAAGGATGGGGCGAGGGTCACCACTTTGTCAACAAATGCGTTAGCAAATTGTTGAACAGTTTAAGAAAAACCTTTCTCAACCAGCTATTGCAAGGAATTTAGGGATTTCACCTTCTACGGTCCATAATATCATCAAAGGGTTCAGAGAATCTGGAGAAGTCTCTGTCAGTAACTACAGTTGGTCGCTACATCTGTAAGTGCAAGTTAAAACTCTCCTATGCAAGGCGAAAACCGTTTATCAACAACGCCCAGAAACGCCGTCGGCTTCGCTGGGCCTGAGCTCATCTAAGATGGACTGATACAAAGTGGAAAAGTGTTCTGTGGTCTGACGAGTCCACATTTCAAATTGTTTTTGGAAACTGTGGACGTCGTGTCCTCCGGACCAAAGAGGAAAAGAACCATCCGGATTGTTATAGGCGCAAAGTGTAAAAGCCAGCATCTGTGATGGTATGGGGGTGTATTAGTGCCCAAGACATGGGTAACTTACACATCTGTGAAGGCGCCATTAATGCTGAAAGGTACATACAAGTTTTGGAGCAACATATGTTGCCATCCAAGCAACGTTACCATGGACGCCCCTGCTTATTTCAGCAAGACAATGCCAAGCCACGTGTTACATCAACCCTGCTTCATAGTAAAAGAGTGCGGGTACTAGACTGGCCTGCCTGTAGTCCAGACCTGTCTCCCATTGAAAATGTGTGGCGCATTATGAAGCCTAAAATACCACAACGGAGACCCGTGGACCGTTGAACAACTTAAGCTGTACATCAAGCAAGAATGGGAAAGAATTCCATCTGAGAAGCTTAAAAAATGTGTCTCCTCAGTTTCCAAACGTTTACTGAGTGTTGTTAAAAGGAAAGGTCATGTAACACAGTGGTGAACATGCCCTTTCTCAACTACTTTGGCACGTGTTGCAGCCATAAAATTCTAAATTAATTATTATTTGCAAAAAAAAATAAAGTTTATGAGTTTGAACATCAAATATCTTGTCTTTGTAGTGCATTCAATTGAATATGGGTTGAAAAGGATTTGCAAATCATTGTATTCCGTTTATATTTACATCTAACACAATTTCCCAACTCATATGGAAACGGGGTTTGTATTTCAATATATAATATACAGCTTTGCACAATGAATAGAGTTTCTTAGGGCATATATAACCTGCTCCGAAATGGTTATATTACCACCTATGTGCCAAGTAATACTGTGATATAATTTATTTTTGCAAGTGGTTGCGATGAATATCACAATACAGGGTTTAGGCCTACTCTTCCCATTATGTATTTAAATGTGTAAATACAGCATATTCTACATAAGAAATAAACCTGATGGCAGAGTAAATATTTACTTGGCAAAATAATCAATGACTAAATACTTTTACTTTGTTTACTAGGGGAACCTAAAAGAGGCAAGTGTACTTCTTCCATACTTCCAGTAGTGGGCGCCAGAGTGGTTGGACAACTTACATTGGATCTGCTCATGAATCACCAAGGCAAAGTGATCGATTTCCAAAATGCGGGACAACTTTCCCAAGTTATCCAGCAGACGGATCTGAAATTATGAAACAAGGAGAACATTTTAGAGGAGTTTGGAAAAAAAGTAGACATTCTATCCAGTAAAAAATCCAAGTTTCAGACAGACCGACATAATCTAGAACTTGGATTACACTTTTAAAAATATGATCAAGGTGACTCTCAACCAAACACAAGAGGTTAATCTGACCCGTTTGAACTGCTTGTAGAGCACTTTGTTGACTGGGTCTGACAGCTTGATCTTCCCGGCAAGTATAGAGGCCAGCATGTTTCCCAAAGTCACCATGCCCAGGATTAACCTGCATGCACACATGGCATTACAAACACGGCATAGTCTCCTCTTATTTTTCTTCCAGAACACCCACCCTGACTCGTCCACCACAGGTGCCTGGTCGAAGCCCTTCTCCTTGAGGATTTTAATCGTCCTCTGGCAGCTGACGGTCGGCAGGACGGTGAGCGGCGCCGACAGGTTCAGACTTTGCACATTAAGATTCCACCACCTGACCAACAAGACCACATTTGTGTAGGAATGTTATGTTCAAATTAGGGCTGTCAAAATTAACGAGTTAACGCATGTGATTAATGACAAAATATTGGAATAACAAAGTATAAAGGCAGATTGTGAGCATACATGCTCCTTTATTTTAACCACGGATGGTTACCAGAAGGTGGCGTAGGTAGGGTTTTAACGATAAAGCGATGGGACTGGATGCCCGGTTACAGCCCCCTCAGTCGACAAGGTTCAGTTGTGAATCTTTAGTTTAATCGAGTGTAGACACATAAACTGGTGAACACGGCGAACTATGAATCAGTTGACAGTTTTTGTCTTTAAAAACACTAAAGCCAGGGTTGTTTGGAAAAGAGTGACGTGCTTGTTATGTTACTTATAACAGTGTTTTTCAACCTTTTCTGAGGCACTCAACCAGCAGAAAACATAAAAAAATGAAACTCAGCAGCCGATACTGACAATAAAAAGTTGTTCTCGCAACTGTTGGATATGAATTCAAACCATAACCAACCACGCATCACTATAGCTCTTGTCTCAAAGTAGGTATACTGTTACGACCTGTCACATCACACCGTAACTTATTTTGAACTGTTTTTGATCAAAGGTGATGGCTGTTTACGACCCCCCTCCCTTAGAAACAGCTGTTGCCATGTAATCAGGGATAGTCCAAATAAAAGAGGATGCGTACAATCTTTTGTCAGAGCGTGGTGACACTGTACAAGGGTACAGGTGTACGTGTTTATCCTCATAGACTTAGCTTGGACAGATCTAGTCTGAGCGATTGGTGCCAAGGTCCTAACTATTTATCCTCTAACATGAGTGTATGCACTGCTCATGTGGTGTAAAAAAAATGTGTACATCAACAAATCGAATCTTAATGAATCGTTCACTCACTAAATCGAATCGTTCTTTCTTATAAATAAATCCTTTTTGAATCGCATCGTAACCCATGCATCGAGATGCGTATCGAATCGTCCAACACAAGAGATTTACATCCCTATGGTGCTATGTGCAAAAATGAGTGAGGAGACGCCGACTGTTGCAAATAATCACTTCAAAATACAGCCCTGACGGGACTTTAGAAAAAAAACAAGGTAATTTGCATATATTACCGCATCAAAAGTTTAAAATAGCTTATAAAAACAAAACACGTTTTTGAGGAACCTGCTAGCAAGAATGCTGCAGGCTTCTAGACTAACACCCTCCCCCCACCACATCCCACCTCCCCGGATTGTAAATAATCAAATGTATATACTTGTTCTTGTTCTTATGCTTTCTGAGCTCATTATGTTCACTGCTCGCTGTACATATCCTACCAAGTCAGAACGACACTGTTTCAGTGTCCATTTCTCTGATGATATAATTGTTGATGACTGAAGTGCTGATATCAACCAAACCTAACCCCCCCGCCCCAACCCCCTCCACATCCCACCCCCTGGATTGTAAATAATGTAAATAATTCAATGTATATACTCTGATGATGATTAACTTGTGTGATGACTGTATTATGCTGATAGTATATATTTATACCATGAATTGATTAACGTGGACCCCGACTTAAACAAGTTAAAAACGTATTCGGGTGTTACCATTTAGTGGTCAATTGTACGGAATATGTACTGTACTGTGCAATCTACTAATAAAAGTCTCAATCAATCAAAAAAACAAAAACAAACAACAGGCAGTGGACAACAAACGCTGGCTGAGAGTATGTTGTCAGCAAAAGTACCAAAAATAAGTTAAGCTAGGCTTTTGTACCATCCATCCATCCATCCATTTTCTACCACTTATTCCCTTTGGGGTCGCGGGGGTCGCTGGAGCCTATCTCAGCTACAATCGGGCGGAAGGCGGGGTACACCCTGGACAAGTCGCCACCTCATCGCAGGGCCAACACAGATAGACAGACAACATTCACACTCACATCCACACACTAGGGCCAATTTTAGTGTTGCCAATCAACTTATCCCCAGGTGCATGTCTTTGGAAGTGGGAGGAAGCCGGAGTACCCGGAGGGAACCCACGCAGTCACGGGGAGAACATGCAAACTCCACACAGAAAGATCCCGAGCCCGGGATTGAACCCAAGACTACTCAGGACCTTCATATTGTGAGGCAGATGCACTAACCCCTCTGCCACCGTGAAGCCCGGCTTTTGTACCAACAGTGAATAATCATGATTAATCCAAATTTAACAATGTGAAAAGTCTGATTCGTAATGAAAACGGTGACATTCTCCATACCAGGGTTTTTTCACCATGAGGTCCTCCTCACTCAGGAAGCCCTTCTGTACCATCCATTTGTCACTCAGGAATTTGGACCTTGCAGAAGAAATTATAATTGAGTTGACAGCAACTGTGGACCAAATATTTATCATTTCCAGGAACACAAACCTAACATTATGTTCCTTAATCATCAAATATATGACAGTACGAACATAGATTTCCAGGTCATCACAAAAGCCACTTTACCACCCTTTGGGGGTGCGGCATGAACTCTTACATGTAATTTCGGACCGAGTCTGGCAGGAGGACAACACAGCGCTGGCCTTCCTTCAACTCTTTGGCAACGTTGACAGCGGCTGCCATTGCGGTGCCAGAGCTCCCTCCTGTTTAACACACAATCATTTCACTGCCAAGATAAGATTACATTTAATGGTACTTCTAAGCACCGAGTAGGGTTTCGCTTGGCAGCTGCGAGCACTTACCACACAGAAGGCCCTCGTCCCTGATTAGCATACGGGACATGTTGAAGGATTCCTCGTCGTTGGACTTATACCAGGTATCAACAACCTGACAAGATCAAAGTTGCTACCATGAAGCAAGCATGTGAGAAGAAAAGAAGAAAAGCGAGGTGGAACTTACTGATCTGTCAAGCACCGTGGGGATGAAGTCATAGCCGATGCCCTCCACCTCATACTGGGTCTTGTCCGTCTTGTTCAGTTCCTCTGGCTCAGCGAGGCAAGAACCTTCTGGGTCCACACCTACAATCTACAGACCAGATTATACAGGTTAGTGTTGCTTCATAGTCATACTCTATCCAAGTTGTATCTGTCATTTAACTAGGTTATACAGTTGAGGGTTATCATTTTACTGACAAAAACATAATTCAGACTAGAGGTCAATGGCCTAACTTTATTTCGCCGCAATGATTTACAAATTATCAAACCTTATTTCGCCATCAGATTTTATTGTCAGACTTGGTTCCGCAATGCTTTGCATGTGTAAAGCTCAGCTCAAAACATTATGGCAGCGATTAAAAATTGTGGTACGTGTAACACTAGTGGTACGCGGGCTCTATCTAGTGCAGGGGTCGGCAACCCAAAATGTTGAAAGAGCCATATTGGACCAAAAATACAAAAAAAAATCTGTCTGGAGCCGCAAAAAATTAAAAGCCATATTACATACAGATAGTGTGTCATGAGATATAAATTGAATTAAGAGGACTTAACGGAAACTAAATGACCTCAAATATAGCTACAAATGAGGCATTATGATGCAATATGTACATATAGCTAGCCTAAATAGCATGTTAGCATCGATTAGCTTGCAGTCATGCAGTGACCAAATATGTCTGATTAGCACTCCAACAAGTCAATAACATCAACAAAACTCACCTTTCATGCACAACCTTAAAAGTTTAGTGGACAAAATCAGACAGAAAAAGAAGTGGCATAAAACACGTCCTAGAAAGTTATACATGTAAACAAACTACGGTGAGTTCAAGGACCGCCAAAATTAGTAGGACAAAACGGGGCTCGCCAAATACTCGAATCAGTGAAGCATGTTTAATATAAACAGTGTGCTTTATTACAATTAGGGAGGTTTGTGTCATGTTTGTCCTCCTACAGAAACCATATTCAAACAAAAAATAGATTGTTTTCCCCTAATCTTTTTCCATCTTTCATACATTTCTGAAAAAGCTCCAGAGAGCCACTAGGGCGGCGCTAAAGAGCCGCATGCGGCTCTAGAGCCGCGGGTTGCCGACCCCTGATCTAGTGGTACACTAAAGAATCACTTCATTAAAGTAGTGTTTTATTTTTCTATATTCAAACACAGTGTTACTTGTCCAAACTGTGTGTAATGTTGCAGTGGCTAAAATATTAAAAATACTTGTTAAAATTAAACCTCTGCCTTGTTTTAATGAACACTTAAGACTATTATGCTACAATATTTTAATGTTGGTCATTATGGTGGTACTTGGAGAGCAAAGTTTTTTCCTCAGGTGGTACTTGGTGAAACAAGTTTGAGAAGCTCTGCATTGTGGTCATTGGTACTTTGTGTAGTCATGCTTAGTGTTTTTGTGATTGATAGCAGCAAGTGACTCTGGCACCCAGTTTAAGCATCTTTATGTGGTCGACGCCTCAATCATTGGTATGTGTTCATCTACAAAACCATTCTGGGTATCACTCCATCTTATCTATATTGTCTTTTAACAAAGACACAAGGAAGTCACAATCTTCGTTCAATGAATGTTCTGCAATTTCATCCATCCATCCATCTTCTTCCGCTTATCCGAGGTCGGGTCGCGGGGGAAGCAGCCTAAGCAGGGAAGCCCAGACTTCCCTCTCCCCAGCCACTTCGTTCAGCTCTTCCTGTGGGACCCCGAGGCGTTCCCAGGCCAGCCGGGAGACATAGTCTTCCCAACGTGTCCTGGGTCTTCCCCGCGGCCTCCTACCGGTCGGACGTGCCCTAAACACCTCCCTAGGGAGGCGTTCGGGTGGCATCCTGACCAGATGCCCGAACCACCTCATCTGGCTCCTCTCCATGTGGAGGAGCAGCGGCTTTACTTTGAGCTCCCCCCGGATGGCAGAGCTTCTCACCCTATCTCTAAGGGAGAGCCCCGCCACCCGGCGGAGGAAACTCATTTTGGCCGCTTGTACCCGTGATCTTGTCCTTTCGGTCATAACCCAAAGCTCATGACCATAGGTGAGGATGGGAACGTAGATCGACCGGTAAATTGAGAGCTTTGCCTTCCGGCTCAGCTCCTTCTTCACCACAATGGATCGATACAGCGTCCGCATTACTGAAGACGCCGCACCGATCCGCCTGTCGATCTCACGATCCACTCTTCCCTCACTCGTGAACAAGACTCCGAGGTACTTGAACTCCTCCACTTGGGGCAAGATCTCCTCCCCAACCCGGAGATGGCACTCCACCCTTTTCCGGGCGAGAACCATGGACTCGGACTTGGAGGTGCTGATTCTCATCCTAGTCGCTTCACACTCGGCTGCGAACCGATCCAGTGAGAGCTGAAGATCCTGGCCAGATGAAGCCATCAGGACCACATCATCTGCAAAACGCAGAGACCTAATCCTGTAGCCACCAAACCAGATCCCCTCAACGCCTTGACTGCGCCTAGAAATTCTGTCCATAAAAGTTATGAACAGAATCGGTGACAAAGGGCAGCCTTGGTGGAGTCCAACCCTCACTGGAAACGTGTCCGACTTACTGCCGGCAATGCGGACCAAGCTCTGGTCTGTTTGTACAGATTGTAGAGGGCGCTAAATACTGTACCATCACGGCACGCCCTTATTATTATTGTTAGGGTGAAAATCGGAGAATATTAATCCCGAGAGTTTTCCGCGAGAGGCATCGAAATCCGGTAATCTCCCGGGAAAATCGGGACAGCTGAGCCGCATCAGAGTGATCAAAGAGCCGCATGCGGCTCCGGAGCCGCGGGTTGCCGACCCCTGGACTAGCATTACAACTATGTTTGCTAGACAATTGTACATGCAAGAGTTATGCATTAAAATGACCACAATGAATTTAGTCACCAGCACTCATCGAATGCGGACGATCCCCTTTCCCTAGCCTGCTTGCTTCTTTGTTTTGTCTTGTCTTAACTTTGTTGTTGCCTCTTTTTGCACTGCTCTCTAAAATCAGGACTCCCCCAGAGGACGGTGCAGTGAAGACGCAACAAACTCTAACCCTGTCTCTCATACCCCACCCCCCATCCCACGACACTTCAACCCACGTGGTATGATGGCCCATGAAGCAGCGCCCCCTAGTGGCTGGCAGCTTCAGGCCGGATGCCTGACCCCTCGTTGCAAGTCTCGAGTGTGTCGTAATGTGTATATATGCTTTGCATTGAGTTTTTATGTGCTTTGCAATGGAGTTATTTTCTCACTTCAGACTGGGTCGCCCTCAATAGTAGCCTAGTCTGTAATCAACTTTTTTTTTTAACTCATCCTCCTCCACTTTTTTTCTACCTTTTACGGGGCGCCGTAAATAGCGATCCGACACTGTTCATAGATAGAAAGAGAGATAGATAGGTCTTTATTGTCATTGCAAAAGTACAACGAAACTTTGTTTTCAGCACAAACTTGTTCAAGATTAGACAAACAAACAGTGTACAGGGTTACAGAACAGGAACGCTGATGGGTCGCCACAAGGCGCCCCGTAAAAGATGGGAAAAAGGTAAAACTCTGGGGAAGGACGAGTAAAAAAATACAATCTAGACTGAGCTCCTAAGGGGGCCTAGTCTGGAGTGGGAAAAAACCTCCATAGCAAAGCACATATACATATTACAACATACATCTCGAGATATCTAGCAACAGAGGGAAGGGAGTGCGGGGTCATGTTCTGTTCCCTGTACATTGTCTAATCTTGAACGGATTTGTGGTGAAAGGGAAATTCTGTTGTACTTATGCAATGACAATAAAGACCATACCATACCATAGTGTAGTGTAACGGCCAGCATGTATTAATCAATAATGTTGATGGTCAGAATTAGAGTGTTCGTGAATGCACTTCACCTTGAGTGTGATTGATGGATGAGGTAGTGCCGTGTTGCTGGTGTGTACAATGACGGAGAAACGTGTGTGCATGTTTAAGAATATGGAGTTGCCTTTGGCGTTTTCAGCAATAAAGTTTAATAAGAGCGTCTTTGGCAGCACGCTACTTTAGACGTTAATTGCACGTGTCTTTCGAGCACTTGTGCAAGCGATAAAGTATTATTTTTCTACTAGCACAATCCAATTCTAGGCGCATATGCGAGTGAAATGCTCACATTTTACGGCCCTGTAATGCAGTGGTCCCCAACCACCGGGCCGCGGCCCGGTACCGGTCCGTGGATCGATTGGTGCCGGACCGCACAATAAATAAATACATTTTTTTTTTTAATTAATAAATATATATATATATTTTTTTATTAAATCAACATAAAAAACACAAGATACACTTACAATTAATGCACCAACGCAAAAAAAAACCTCCCCCATTACACTCATTCACACTCATTTCGTTTCTTTCTGTTATTAATATTTCTGGTTCCTACATTATATATCAATATAGATCAATACACTCTGCAGGGATACAGTCCGTAAGCACGCATGATTGTATTTTTTAATGACAAAAAATAATAATAATTAAAAAAATTATATATTTTTTTAATTTATGTTTTTTATTATTATTATTTTTTGTCATTAAAAAATACAATCATGCGTGCTTACGGACTGTATCCCTGCAGACTGTATTGATCTATATTGATATATAATGTAGGAACCAGAAATATTAATAACAGAAAGAAACAACCCTTTTGTGCGAATGAGTGTAATGGGGGAGGGTTTTTTTTTGCGTTGGTGCATTAATTGTAAGTGTATCTTGTGTTTTTTATGTTGATTTAATAAAAAAAAAATATATATTTTTTTTTTAATCCCCTAGTTACTGCTAGTCGTTTTTAATTAAGTGACTAAAAGAATGGGCAAAGTCTCTAGACTCTTGACAAATTCTCAACAAAGTACATTGTACAAAAAGCAGCAACAATTGAAAAATAGAGCAAAACTGTATTATGTAGGAAATATCTAGGTTATTACTAATTATTTATAACAGATTTGTTTTACATATATGTGTAACTTTTTTTGCCTTTTTAAAGAAAATACATGCATCATCGCATCGACTTCATATTGACCACACCCCCACTACGCCCTTACCGCCACAGGTATCTTGGCACCCATCCACCCATCCATTTCCTAGCGTTTGTACCTTTCGGGTTCGCTTATTTTTGGAATGCGGAAGGAAGGCCACACACGCAGGGGGGTTGTAGTGAAGTGAAGTGAATTATATTTATATAGTGCTTTTTCTCTAGTGACTCAAAGCGCTTTACATAGTGAATACCATTATCTAAGTTACATTTAAACCAGTGTGGGTGGGCACTGGGAACAGGTGGGTAAAGTGTCTTGCCTAAGGACACAACGGCAGTGACTAGGATGGCGGAAGCGGGGATCGAACCTGCAACCCTCAAGTTGCTGGCACAGGCGCTGTACTAACCGAGCCACACAGTGTCTAAACGGAGGTTCGAAAACACACATGGCCTAAAGTTAGACGTTACGGTCGGTAGTAATGTCACAATTTGGGTAGTTTTCACAGGCTTTAACAAAAAATAACTCTGTTCTACGGTCGATTAGGTGTGACCAACTGTAGCAATCATGCTTACAGTCAAATTAGATGCACGTTTTTCAGAATAAAAAGGAATATTTGTATGATATTTGGAATGTTTTTAAACTATTCATGGCCAATAGTGCATAAATAATGTGGTCGATCCAGAGCGATTGTTCTGCCACTCAAAACCTCTATGCTAACAAGGGGATATTCCA
Source organism: Nerophis lumbriciformis (assembly GCF_033978685.3). NCBI lineage: Eukaryota > Metazoa > Chordata > Actinopteri > Syngnathiformes > Syngnathidae > Nerophis > Nerophis lumbriciformis. The sequence continues at coordinate 7,340,377 of NC_084570.2, read as the reverse complement.
ATTAAACTGGCGTTAAGCATTGACATTAGGATTGATAGTTTGCATCTCAACAGTTGTTTTTCTCACTACGATAGGGCGAAACCATCCTTGCCCAGAAACACCCACCCAGTGTTGGAGTATAAATATTTGGGGTTTTGGCACCAGTCGCTAGACTAGAGCTGACCAATCTAAGTTTAAGACTAGATCTGACCAATCAAAGTATATGAGGATGAACCAATGAAGCCTACTTGGAGTGGCGAAACGTCTTCTAAGAAAGAAAACAGTCTAGTTGTGATCTATTGAATGCGCTAAGAAAACAATGACCTGGATGAATGACAACATCCATAGAAATAAGTAATAGACTATACCCATTCATATAATACTTACATTTGTTTTCATGTAAAAAAAAAAAATTCATTTTTAAGGTGTGGCGGTGTGCCACGATCAATCAGGGGAAACCCTCTAGTTGTATGCTTTGAAGAGATAGACAGCATTGCATTGGTCTGTCTGTTAAATGCTGCATGCTTATATTCCTTTTAAGAATCCTTGGTAGAAGCGAAGGCAATGGTGCTATGTGACTTTGTCCCCTACATAACTAAAAGGCCTACCTTAATCTTATGGCGAATGCATATATGTTTAAGAGTTCTTTCTTTATTTATAGCCATGTTTAGATCATCTAGTACTTTTCCTTTGTATATTCTACCAGTTTCTCTTTGTCTTCATAGGTCTGTTTAGTGTCTTAGGCCCCCCCTTCTTGCCTTATCAGTGTTGCGAGAGGGAGAGGCATCCCTTTTCTGGGGGAGAGGGGGGCTGCTTTCTTCTTTAAAGAGTAGTTTTTCCATTTGAATGGGAGATCAACTCGAGTAGCTGATATGAATGTATCGGTGTGGGCTTATCTCCTGAAATTTCAGTAAAACTTGATAATATTCCTATTCTGTCTTGGTGGTCCTTCTTACTTAGCATATATGTCATCGAAAGAATTTGGGATTGATCAGTAACTTAGATTCCCTGGGAGGAAGAGCTGGTCGACGCAACAATCTCTAGTGACAACTTACTTTGATGTTGGGACAACGTTCCTTTAGTTTGCGAGCAATGCCTGTGATGGTTCCTCCAGTGCCGGCTCCTGCCACCAGCATGTCAATTTTCCCTGTCACAGAGAGAGGTATCAAATATGTAACTTGGGGATCCCAATATGCTGTCAGAGTTTAGCAAAGGCAAAGGAGAAATTAGATGTTTATCATCTCAGTGGTGTCCTGTACCGTCGCACTGCTCCAGGATTTCTTCTGCTGTGGTGTCGTAGTGAGCCAGAGGGTTGCTCGGGTTGCGGTACTGGTCCAAGATGTGAGAGTTCGGCATCTCGTTCTTCAGGCGCCAGGCAACTCCCACGTGGGATTCTGGGGAATCGAAGCGAGCACTAGTAGGGGTGCGGACAATCTCGGCTCCAAGTGCCCTCAGGACATCCACCTGCATTGTTTTGTGTGTTATATGATTGCATAAAAAAACATCTCTGGTGAAAAAGTGACCAAAGTAAAAAGGACAACTTACCTTCTCCATGCTCATTTTCTCTGGCATGACGATGATGCAGCGGTAGCCTTTCACAGCTGCGGCCAGAGCCAATCCAATACCTGAACACCAAGCAAACACATACACGAGTAAGCTTTTGCAAGCCTGCTGCTTCCAACACATTAAAATTCCTTTTGTCATAGCATCGCAACACACTTGTGAGCACAAACACGTGCAAGTACTTACCGGTGTTTCCAGAAGTGGGCTCGATAATGGTGTCCCCTGGCTTGAGGGTCCCTGCTCTCTCCGCATCCTCCACCATTCGCAGACTGATCCTGTCTTTGACACTGCCGCCGGCGTTGAAGAACTCGCACTTGGCCACTAAATCATGGGGAAAAAAACTTGTCAAACCATTATCTTCATATATGCAGTCATGGCCAAAAATATTGGCACCTCTGCATTTCTGTCAGATAATCCACCTCTTTGACCAGAAAATTGTTGAAATTACAAATGCTTTGTTCTTCACATGTTTATTTATTTTGTTTGCATTGGAACAACATACAAAAAAAAAAGAACCCAAATCTGATGATATTTTACACAGAACTCCAAAAAAGAACTGGACAAAATGATTGGCACCCTCAGCTTAAAATTTGGTAGCACACCCTTTGGAAAAAATAACTGAAATCAATCGCTTCCTGTAACCATCAATGAGTTTCTTACACCTTGCTACTGGAATTTTGGATCATTCTTCTTTTGCAAACTGCTTCAGGTCTCTAAGATTTGAAGGGTGCCTTCTCCCAACTGCTGTTTTTAGATCTCTCCACAGATGTTCTATGGGATTTAGATCTGGACTCATTGATGGCCACTTCAGAACTCTTGTTTGCGGATGACTCGGCCTTGCTGGTATCAGACAAGGACAAGTCACAGGTGGAGAAAATCCTCAGTGCTGAACTCTGTAGAACATGCACCTGGCTCGCTGACAACAAGCTATCCATACACTTGGTAAAACGGAATCCATCCTATTTGGGTCCCACATCAACCTTAAGAAAGTCAATGACTTCACTATAAAAGTGGGTGACATTGTTATCACCAGGAAAGATGAGGTCACCTACCTAGGTTCCATTCTAGAGGCTAATCTTTCCTGTGATAAAATGGCAACCAAGGTAATCAAAAAGGTCAATTAACGAACGAGATTTCTCTATAGAATCTCCTCTCTGGTCAACAAAAGCACCATGAAGATTCTGGCGGGAACTCTCGTTCAACCCTTTTTTGATTACGCATGCACCTCCTGGTACCCTAGCACCTCTAAAACCCTCAAATCTAGACTCCAATCATCCCAGAACAAGCTAGTCAGATTACTTCTAGACCTCCACCCCAGATCACACCTCACTCCTACTCACTTCTCCAAAGTGGGCTGGCTCAGAGTGGAGGACCGTTTACCATTTATTGGTCAATTGTACGGAATATGTACTTCACTGTGCAACCTACTAATAAAAGTCTCAATCAATCAATCAATCCAGCGATTTGTCTTAAGCCATTTTTGTGTGCTCTTTGAACAGCTTTGGGTTGTTGTTGTTGTCCTGCTGGAAGACCCATGACCTCTGACGGAGACCCAGCTTTCTGACACTGGGCCCTACATTATGCCCCAAAAATTATTTGGTAGTCCTCAGATTTCATGTTGCCGTGCACACAGTCAAGGCATCCGGTACCAGAAGCAGCAAAGCCAACCCAAAACATCAGTGCGTCTCCACCATGTTTGACTGTAGGAATGGTGTTCTTTTCTTTGAAGGCCTTATTTTGTTTTCTGTAAACAATGTGATGTGCTTTACCAAAAAGCTCCACTTTAGTCTCATCTGTCCACAGGACGTTCTCCCAGAAGGATTTTGGCTTCCTCCGGTAAGTTTTTGCAAACTCCAGTCTTGCTTTTTTATGTCTCTGTGTCAACAGCGGGGTCCTCCTGGGTCTCCAACCATAGCATCCCTTTTCATTGAGATGGCGACGGATAGTGCGAGCCGACACTGTTGTGCCCTGTGTCTGCAGGTCAGCTTGAATTTGTTTGGAAGTGGATCCAGGTTCTTTATCCACAAGTCTAACAATCCTTCGTTGCAGTCTTTCATCAATTGTTCTCTTCCGTCCACATCCAGGGAGGTTAGCTACAGTGCCATGGGCTTTAAACTTCTTGATGATTGCGCACAGTAGACACATGAACATTTAGATCTCTGGAGATGGACTTGTAAACTTGAGATTGCCCATGCTTTTCCACAATCTTGGTTCTCAAATCTTCTGAGAGTTATTTGGTCTTTTTTATTTTCTCCATGCTCAGTGTGGTACACACAACACAAAGGTTTAGTCAACTTTTCTCCACTTTAAAGGGAAACATTATCACAATTTCAGAAGGGTTAAAACCATTAAAAATCAGTTCCCAGTGGCTTATTTTATTTTTCAAAGTTTTTTCAAAATTTTACCCATCACGCAATATCCCTAAAAAAAGCTTCAAAGTGCCTAATTTTAACCATCGTTATATACACCCGTCCATTTTCCTGTGACGTCACATAGTGATGCCAACACAAACAAACATGGCGCATAGAACAGCAAGCTATAGCGACATTAGCTCGGATTCAGACTCGGATTTCAGCGGCTTAAGCGATTCAACAGATTACGCATATATTGAAACGGATGGTTGTAGTGTGGAGGCAGGTAGCGAAAACGGAATTGAAGAAGAAACTGAAGCTATTGAGCCATATCGGTTTGAACCATATGCAAGCGAAACCGACGGACACGACAGCCAGCGACACGGGAGAAAGCGAGGACGAATTCGGCGATCGCCTTCTAACCAACGATTGGTATGTGTTTGTCTGGCATTAAAGGAAACTAACAACTATGAACTAGGTTTACAGCATATGAAATACATTTGGCAACAACATGCACTTTGAGAGTGCAGACAGACCAAATTTTATCAAATAATATATTCTGTAGACATACCCGTATCCGCTCTCTTTTCCTGAAAGCTGATCAGTCCAGTTTTGGAGTTGATGTCAGCAGGCCAGGGAAGCTAGGGTCGATATTCTTCTCTTGATCATCTTCGGTGGCATAAGGGACGGTGTGAGCCAAGACATCCAGGGGGTTTAGCTCGCTCGTCTGCGGGAACAAACTGCCGCCATTGCTTGCCGTGCTACCGAGGTCCTTTGTCCCTGAATTGGTCACACACTCCGGCAGATTCAATGGGGGTCTGGCGGCAGATTTCTTTGACTTTATCGTTGGAAATGCATCTGCTTTGAGTGTCGCAGGATATCCACACATTCTTGCCATCGCTGTCGTAGCATAGCTTCCGTCGGTAAAGTGTGCGGAACAAACGTCCAATTTCTTGCCACTTTTGCATCTTTGGGCCACTGGTGCAACTTGAATCCGTCCCTGTTCGTGTTGTTACACCCTCCGACAACACACCAACGAGGCATGATGTCTCCAAGGTACGGAAAACAGTTGAAAAAACGGAAAATAACTGAGCTGATTTGACTCGGTGTTTGTAATGTGTTTGAGAAAATGGCGGATTGCTTCCCGATGTGACGTCACGTTGTGACGTCATCGCTCCGAGAGCGAATAATAGAAAGGCGTTTAATTTGCCAAAATTCACCCATTTAGAGTTCGGAAATCGGTTAAAAAAATATATGGTCTTTTTTCTGCAACATCAAGGTATATATTGACGCTTACATAGGTCTGGTGATAATGTTCCCCTTTAACTGGCTGCAAGTGTGATTTCTATATTGCCAGCACCTGTTACTTGCTCCAGGTGAGTTTATTTACAAATTAAAGGAGCATCACATGCTTAGAATACAACTATTTCTTACAATTTTGAAAAAATGCCAATAATTGTGTCCAGTCCATTTTTGGAGTTATGTGTAAAATAATATCAGATGTCTTTTTTTTGGGTGGGGGGTTATGTTGTTCCAATGCAAACAAAAGACAAACATGTGAATACCAAAGCATTTGTAATTTCAACAATTTTCTGGAAGAAGTGGTGCATTATCTGACAGAAATGCAGGGGTGCCAATATTTTTGGCCATGACTATATGTGATGAATATTGCACTTTAGGGCAGAACAGAGAGAGAGGGTCTGTGAACGTATCTTACATAGTTCACATTTGAGTCCAAATGCTTTAGGGATCTTGTTAATCCGCACCAGGGGAGTGTCACCGATTTTGTGCAGGATGTTAGGAAGAATGGTAGGCGTTACCTTTCTGTCAAGGGGGCAAACAAAGGTGTGTCAGCAAAAATACATTACAATAATCATACACTATAGCAGGGGTGCTCATTACGTCGATCGCGAGCTACCGGTCGATCTCGGATGGTGTGTCAGTCGATCACCAGCCAGGCATTAAAAAAATAGTCCTAAAAATGAGCGATCATAAATCTTCACTATGACGTCACTTTCGTCACTTGATTGACATTCACGGCACCCAAGGGTCTTCTGAGATGACGCTGGCTGCTGCCAGCTCATTAAAATTACCGACTGGAAGGCGAGAAACACTTTATTTCAACAGACTCTGGCGTCGTACCTGTCGTCAAAACTCCAAAGACCGACTGCACAGTTGCGCTAACAAAACGAGTCTCAGAAAGCTGGCGTGCAAAAGCTAGCAAGCTACGGAGTTTGCCGACAATGTATTTCTTGTAAAGTGTATACAAAGGAGTACGGAAGCTGGACAAATAAGATGCCAAAAACCAACCACTTTCATGTGGTATTGGACAGAAAGGAGGACTTTTTCTTCCTCCATTCGAAAATGCGGACGTTTTTAGCACCACAGTCTGATTCCAATCAATGCAAGTCATCAGAATCAGGTAATACACCAACTTATATTCTTGTCTTCATGAAAGAAAGGAATCTATATGTGTTAAACATGCCTGTATTATCTTTAAACACCTTAACTTGTTAACAATATTAACTATATGTGTTAAACATGCTTGCATTATCTTTAAACACCTTTAACTTGTTAACAATATTAACTATATGTATTAAACATACTTGTATTATCATTAAACATCTTTAATTTATTAACAATATTAACTATATGTATTAAACATTCTTGTATTATCATTAAACACCTTTAATTTATTAACAATATTAACTATGTGTTAAACATGATTGCATTATCATTAAACACCTTTAATTTATTAACAATATTAACTATGTGTTAAACATGCTTGCATTATCATTAAACACCTTTAACTTATTAACAAAAACATATATTTCATAAATAAGTAAATATAAATTATATATATGAATGAGGTAGATCCCCACGACTTGATCAATTGAAAAGTAGCTCGCCTGCAGAAAAAGTGTGAGCACCCCTGCACTATAGGCTGCTTTATGCTGCAGCTGAACAGTCTCAATGAACCTGTTCTAGCTCTTTGTGACTTGCAATTATTTGCTAAAACACTCAGGGCAGTGTTTTCCTGAGAAGTAAAAAAAACCATAGCTGTTGTTGACTAGCTATTTAGCTTTGTGTGTAGTGGTAATGAACAATAACAACTGAGGCAACATCCATATCATGGTGAAAGCTGGAACTAAATCTCTTGGAACATCAATCACTTTTATTGTGTTTTGCTTCTCCGAAACCGCCCACATTTATATTATATTTTCATGATTGCCAGTATTTGGTAATGTCTTGCCAAGACACTCCTCAATATGCGTCATTGTTTGTTTTGCAAGCGACACACACTGGAAACGATGTGCTAACAAGAAGGCAATCACAGCTCTGAGGTCCACATTGCAGTTGACAAGGTTAGATTTTTTTGGGAGATGCACATCATGCTCTGCCCGTGGGTTTGTAGGGGGAGAAGCTAGCCGGCGTTGTGTGTAGCATAGCTCAGCCTTGAGTGTAATAAAATGTGCCATGGCTTTTAGCTTAATGTACATATTTTTAGGGATGTCCCGATCCGATATTGATATCAAAAATCAGAAAAAAGTGAATATCGGATTTTATCGGACTGAATCTAAAAACTCCGATATAGGCGCTCCGATTTAAGCTGTCCATTTACCGCTGCAGCACGTCTATAATAGGTGACTCTGGTTTGATCATACTCCAACACAGTAGGTGGCGGCAATGCCCCTTAATTAACGTTGGTGCCGGCCGTGGAAGAATAGCGTCTCTGATCCAGCATGCACAGCCCACGTGATCACAACAACGACAACGCGTGTGCTTGCAGCAAAGTGTAGTGATGTCGGCTGTGTGGAAGTATTTTAACCTAAACTCGGACAAAGACATACTTGCCAACTAGAGATGCGCGGTTTGCGGACACAACCGCGGAGTCCGCGGATTATCCGCGGATCGGGCGGATGAAATTTAAAAAAATAAGATTTTATCCGCTCGCGGGTCGGGCGGATTAATTAGATATTTTTTTTTTTTTTTTTTTTTTTTTTTTTTTTGCGGGTGGCAGTTAAACCAATTGGGAAATGTATATACATAGTTAAATGTTGTTACCCACATACGAAAAACGAGCAGGAACCTGCAGCATATGCCACAACAGAAGAAAAAAAAAAAAAGAGATGGACACTTTTACGGAGCGGAGGGACGCCTCGCCGGGGTCCGGGACCGAGGCTCCTTCCCCAGAGAGGGCCCCACCGGGAGCCGTAGCTGAGGCGATCCGCGAGAAGGGCCCGACGCACGTCCAGGGTCACTACCGCGCCCACCGCACCGACACCCCGCCTCGTCCGCTTTCGCCGCGGCCGGCGTCACGCGCAGCAGGTAAGCAGCTTACCTGCCCGCCACCCCCGTGGCCGGGGGCTCGTAACATGGGTCACTCCGCGCGCTCCGCCCGCGCAGCTTACCTGCTTGCTCGCAAAATGATTATTAGCATTCAGACAGGTTAAAATGTTGCTAAAACCATCACTTTTCTATCAGTCACAGTGACTTTTCAAAACAAAAATATTACAGCAAAAATCATATGGGTTGATTGACATGTTTATTCTGTAAGCTAACTTCAATAGTTTGAAATTATTTTGACAGTTAATGCCAGTTATCCTGTCAACCTTTCACAAGACTTCAATTTGTTAATTGAAAGTATAAATAGTATAAACACTTTTAACAGTATGTCGTGCTGTGAAATACAGCCGACAGGATGGCGCACCAAACACAAAGCAAGGCCATGCTGCAGGAGAACAAAGGACTTCTTTCATTTAAGGTTTGTGATAAACCATCAAACTCATTCGTTAAAAGGACTCTATAGTAATACAAAGCGAATTTTTCTGGACATTATCATGCAAGAAAAGTTTATTTTTGGGATCGCGATCACCGCGTAATGATTTTTAAAGGTTGCATTACATTATTAACTGTCCCATGTGATCAGCCAGTGCGATTGGAAGTCCATGCTCAATTATTGCCTCCGTAAATAAAACTTCGGCATTTATCACATCCAAAGAATCTGTTTGGGCGACGAAAAACGTTGAAAGTTTTCCACTTGTATCGCTAGCAACGGCATTAGACTTGTGTTTTTTTGTCCCAACGTGGTCTTTTACATCACTAATTCCTCCGTGTCCCGATCGAAAAATCTTGTCTGCACAAGGTGCAATTCGTGTAGTTTTCACCCTTTTTTTTTTTTTAAATTAATATTAGATATATAACAACGGGCGGATGGCGGGCGGATGCAGTTCTGATCAAACGTTACATCGGGTGGATGGCGGATGGTTGACGACTTTCTGCCGCGGTTGCGGATGAAATAAATTGCCTATCCGCGCATCTCTATTGCCAACCTTGAGACCTCCAATTTCGGGAGGTGGGGGGGGCGTGGTCGGGGGGGGCGTGGTTGGGGGCGTGGTTAAGAGGGGAGGAGGATATTGACAGCTAGAATTCACCAAGTAATTATATGGCTGGATGTAATAAGGAGTCAGAAAAAATACAAATAAAAATACAATTAATTTTGATGTTTTTAGCAAATTATAGTAAACATTTAGTTTTGTTTTTTTAAATTAATAAATGTATTTATTTTTTAGGTAAGATAAACATAATAATACAATTTATGTCTAGTCTGGATGATTTACTTCTTGTCACCCTGTTGTCCTCCCGTCGTGAAAAACGGCTGTCCTCACTCAGGTCCGCATGGAGCTGGAGGGGGCGTGGCCTCCAGCTCTGCTGAAAATCGGGAGATTTTCGGGAGAATATTTGTCCCGGGAGGTTTTCGGGAGAGGCGCTGAATTTCGGGAGTCTCCCGGAAAATTCGGGAGGGTTGGCAAGTATGGACAAAGACGTTGCCGCTAAATGCAACATTTGTCAGGCGCAAGTGTCCCGTGGAGGGACAGAACCGGGAAGGTTCAATACAAGCAACCTCATCGCACATTTGAAAAAACACCACAAAAAAGAACATGAGGATTTTCGCGAGAGCAGCAAGGCGAAGTAACAAACCTCTGGCTCGCTTCAGCAACCCACGCTGGCCGAAAGCTTTGCAAGACGTGACAGACTACCTCGGGACAGCAAAAAGGCAATGGCCATAACAGAAAAGATAGCCCAGTTTATTGTGCTTGATGACCAGCCCCTGTCGGTGGTGAGTAATGTCGGGTTTAAACGCTTAATGGAGCACCTCGAACCTCGCTACATTATTCCTAGCCGCCACTACATTGCTCTTGTTATTAGAGTGATATGTTTATTGTGTTTACACTATTCTTCAGTGAAGACTAAAAGTAATTACTACATTGTTTTGGGCAGTTAGTCAGTGAAACTGGAGCTGTGAACTTAGAGCAGTTGGACAGTGGACAATATTGTGTTGTTTTTGTCCCTGCCCACAGTTGTTTCCAACATATGCTGACAGTAAAAAAATAACTGAAGTGAACTTGAATTGTTTGCACTTTAAAACGTTTTTTTTTTTTTTTTTTTTTTTTAAATTGGATTTATTTAGGTTATTTTTCAGGGGCTTCTAATTTATTCTATTCAATTGTATAATTATGTTGGTATTAGTGGTTATTTTGCACTTTAAATATAACATTTTGTTTTTATTGGATTTGTTGAGGTAATACTCTTATGTTTAAGGTTAAAATTAATGTAACCATCCATCCATGCATCCATCTTCTTCCGCTTATCCGAGGTCGGGTCGCGGGGGCAGCAGCCTAAGCAGGGAAGCCCAGACTTCCCTCTCCCCAGCCACTTCGTCCAGCTCTTCCTGTGGGACCCCGAGGCGTTCCCAGGCCAGCCGGGAGACATAGTCTTCCCAACGTGTCCTGGGTCTTCCCCGCGGCCTCCTACCGGTCGGACGTGCCCTAAACACCTCCCTAGGGAGGCGCTCGGGTGGCATCCTGACCAGATGCCCGAACCACCTCATCTGGCTCCTCTCGATGTGGAGGAGCAGCGGCTTTACTTTGAGCTCCTCCCGGATGGCAGAGCTTCTCACCCTATCTCTAAGGGAGAGTCCCGCCACCCGGCGGAGGAAACTCATTTCGGCCGCTTGTACCCGTGATCTTGTCCTTTCGGTCATAACCCAAAGCTCATGACCATAGGTGAGGATGGGAACGTAGATCGACCGGTATATTGAGAGCTTTGCTTTCCGGCTCAGCTCCTTCTTCACCACAACGGATCGATACAGCGTCCGCATTACTGAAGACGCCGCACCGATCCGCCTGTCGATCTCACGATCCACTCTTCCCTCACTCGTGAACAAGACTCCGAGGTACTTGAACTCCTCCACTTGGGGCAAGATCTCCTCCCCAACCCGGAGATGGCACTCCACCCTTTTCCGGGCGAGAACCATGGACTCGGACTTGGAGGTGCTGATTCTCATCCCAGTCGCTTCACACTCAGCTGCGAACCGATCCAGTGAGAGCTGAAGATCCTGGCCAGATGAAGCCATCAGGACCACATCATCAGCAAAAAGGAGAGACCTAATCCTGCAGCCACCAAACCAGATCCCCTCAACGCCTTGACTGCGCCTAGAAATTATGTCCATAAAAGTTATGAACAGAATCGGTGACAAAGGGCAGCCTTGGCGGAGTCCAACCCTCACTGGAAACGTGTCCGACTTACTACCGGCAATGCGGACCAAGCTCTGGCACTGATCATACAGGGAGCGGGCCGCCACAATCAGACAGTCCGATACCCCATACTCTCTGAGCACTCCCCACAGGACTTCCCGAGGGACACGGTCGAATGCCTTCTCCAAGTCCACAAAACACATGTAGACTGGTTGGGCAAACTCCCATGCACCCTCAAGGACCCTGCCGAGAGTATAGAGCTGGTCCACAGTTCCACGACCAGGACGAACACCACACTGTTCCTCCTGAATCCGATTGGTTAATAATAAATGGGTCAGTTTTTCCTATACCTACTCTTGCTGACTATTGTTTTCTGTTTTAACACTACAACATCAGTAACAGTAACATCACTTTATCAAGCTTTTTCTAACATTCCACACAACAAAATAAGGAATAAATATATGTATGATTTGTGCCTATATCGTATCGTATTGATATCGGTATCGGCCAATACTCAAGGCTACAATATCGGTATCGTATCGGAAGTGAAAAAGTTGTATCGGGACATCCCTACATATTTTATTCTTAACTAAATGAAAGTTTTCAGTCTGAAAACAACCAACAGAGTGTTTAATCACTCACCCGGGGACTTGAACATGAGGAGAGTCAGCCTGTGAGGCCCCAAGGCTCCACTTGCAGCGGCTGGGGAGATCTGGTCGGATCCATTTCCTCTGAATGCCACTGTTGGGCTCTGCAGGGTCCTCTACCGCAGCTGCCGCTTCAACCCCATTGTGCAGGAGCCTACCCTCCCGCAGTTTGGCATCACCGTTGGTGTGTTGGTGCAGCTTAGCAGAATGGGGGCAGACGGGGCTCTTGACAGGGCTCTCCTTGGACAAGGGAACTGATGGCATGGCTTGTTTGGGAAGAACCAGAAAGAAATGAATTTGTGTTCTACCAGACGAGGGGAACCGTCACTATTGAACGGCAACTTAAAGGAAGATGGAGTGTTTTTGTAACTGGAACTAATCAATGTGTTACACAATGACTTTTATTGCAAATATTGATCCGAATTCAGAAGAGACAAAAAGGCCCTCTGAAGGAGTTTTATAAACAAAGGAGATGACGTACTAAAAGCCGACCAATCACAGCCACGTTGCCGAAACTCAAAGTTAGGTTAGTTTCTTGGAGGTGCACGGTAAGAGGGTTTGGAGGGGGAGGACAGAGCTCAACTCGTAAGGACGCACATCAAATCCCGCTAACCAAATGCAATTTTTCAAAACGCTGTTTAATCAAACCCCAAACTGGTGTACCGTATTTTTCTGAGTATAAGTCGCACCGGAGTATAAGTCGCACCTGCCGAAAATGCATAATAAAGAAGGAAAACAACATATATAAGTCGCACTGGAGTATAAGTCGCATTTTGGGGGGAAATTTATTTGATAAAACCCAACACCAAGAACAGACATTTGAAAGGCAATTTAAAATAAATAAAGAATAGTGAACAACAGGCTGAATAAGTGTACGTTATATGAGGCATAAATAACCAACTGAGAACGTGCCTGGTATGTTAACGTAACATATTATGGTAAGAGTCATTCAAATAACTATAACATATAGAACATGCTATCATTTACCAAACAATCTGTCACTCCTAATCGCTAAATCCCATGAAATCTTATACGTCTAGTCCAGGGGTCGGCAACCCGCGGCTTTAGAGCCGCATGCGGCTCTTTAGCGCCGCCCTAGTGGCTCTCTGGAGCTTTTTAAAAAATGTATGAAAAATGGAAAAAGATGAGGGGAAAAAATAATAATTTTTTGTTTTAATATGGTTTATGTAGGAGGACAAACATGACACAAGCCTCCCTAATTGTTACAAAGCACACTGTTTATATTAAACATGCTTCACTGATTCGAGTATTTGGCGAGCGCCGTTTTGTCCTACTAATTTTGGCGGTCCTTGAACTCACCGTAGTTAGTTTACATGTATAACTTTCTCCGACTTTCTAGGATGTGTTTTATGCCACTTCTTTTTCTGTCTCATTTTGTCCACCAAACTTTTAACGTTGTGCATGAAAGGTGAGTTTTGTTGACGTTATTGACTTGTGTGGAGTGCTAATCAGACATATTTGGTCACTCCATGACTGCAAGCTAATCGATGCTAATATGCTATTCAGGCTAGCTATATGTACATATTGCATCATTATGCCTCATTTTTAGCTATATTTGAGGTCATTTAGTTTCCTTTAAGTCCTCTTAATTCAATTTATATCTTAAGACACACTATCTGTATGTAATATGGCTTTTAATTGTTTTAATTTTTGCGGCTCCAGACAGATTTGTTTTTGTATTTTTGGTCCAATATGGCTCTTTCAACATTTTGGGTTGCCGACCCCTGGTCTAGTCTCTTACGTGAATGAGCTAAATAATATTATTTGATATTTTACGCTAATGTGTTAATAATTTCACACATAAGTCGTTCCTGAGTATAAGTCACACCCCCGGCCAAACTATGAAAAAAAACTGCGACATATAGTCCGAAAAATACGGTAGTTGTTGTTAAATCAGAACTCACGCCATAGCAGTATTGCTAAAAAAAAAGAAGCTTCAATTCGATCAATACTCTGTTGTGTAGCTTAAATCTTAGCTACCAAGATGCGCGTAGCTACAGATCCATCCACCCCATGCAAAAAAAAATGGCTACGTTGTTATCCTCATTCCGTAAACTGTGGCTTAAGATGGGGAGCTGTAACCTCCCTGGGTTACAAAGGTTTAGCCATCAGACTGAAGTCTGAAAGTTAGCCACAACATACTAAATGATACCATAGCACCCCTGATTTGTGGACTCATATGGGCTTATCCATAAGGTCTGCCCTTGGGAAGTAATTTAGACCTCAGTTGTGGTTTATGTTTAGGTTGACGGATCTGAATTACCCACAAATCAAGACAAACTGGTATTTCTTGCTTCTTCTAACAGCTGTAGGATTTTTTTTTTACATTGCAATTGGGTGTTTTTTTACAGTTAAAAAATGGAAATAGGTCATTTGTTTTCTGTTTGTAGTTTATTGATTTCATAAATCAACACACAGTTGTGAAATATAAAGCATGATTTGGAAACGGCCATTCTAGGGTTAAAGTTAAAGGTTGCCGATCTTTTTACCGTACAGACCTACGACATCGACTTTTACATTGTAAACTCCTTTGAGTGTCCAGGATGTGTGTTGTAAAGACGCAAAGACACTTAGAAAACAATGAAAATATGGTTCATATTTATTTATTGTGAAACACAAGCATCAAAGGATAAACAAGCACACTAAAACTATTTTCAAACCATTCGTGCCATGTCCCACAAACTATTATTAAAACCAGGCACTTTTTTTTGTCATAGTTGACTGCACATCCTGTTGTTGCATTTGCTTCCTTTAGATTCCCCGCATATTTTTGCTTTTTGACTCATCTAAATTAAGGTTTAGCAACCCACATAGTCAGTAGGTGAATTACAACCGGAAGTACAATTGCATCATTCACTCAGCCATTTGGTTTTAAGAGCAAAATTTTAAATACTTTTTTTTAACCATTGGGCCCTTGGTAGGGCCGCCCAAAAATATCGGTTTCTCTGCTCGTATGGGCCGCAGTGGTAGTCAGTTGTAATACACTTTTCCACCACTTGTGGCAGTAATGACAATATCAAACAAACAGAAGAAGTCTGGGGCTAAAGTTGAGAAGTTTCTTAAGCGCAAAAATATGACTAAATTGGTGAAGCTGTATTTTCATTTGTACTTAGCAATTTACTGACAGTTTGTTTCAGACACATAGGATGTGGTTATTTATTATTAATTCAAGTTAGTGTGTATTCATTTAGCAACATTTTAAATCAGACTGACCTAAACCTTCATAATAATCTTTGTGATTAACACATTGTTTCCTATCATTTTATAAAGTTTATCCTGTTATAGAAATTATAAGTAGGTTAGATGTACTTATTGAATACGATTAAAATCAAAAGTAACATTACTAATTCACTCCTAATGCTCTCAATCATTTATAAAAAAAAATAAAAAATTCTTATGGATGACAGGCACTGCAGACCAAGCAGCTAATTTGGCTCTGCTGGTGAATGTGTGACTTAAGGGTTCATCTGGAAACCTGTTCTGCTGTAATGGAACAACTTTGCCAGTTAAGATTTGAAATGTTAGTTAGTTGTTTCTTCGGTCAGTTGTCAACAAAATAAACAAACAGTTTTACATTCATAAATTGACAATTTTACAGACCGAAAGGGTTTAGGCCAGGGGTGTCAAACTCATTTTAGATCAGGGGCCACATGGAGAAAAATCTACTACCAAGTGGGCCGGACTGGTAAAATCACAGCACGATAACTTGAAAATAAAGACAACTTCAGATAGTTTTCTTTGCTTAAAAATAGAACAAGCACATTCTGAAAATGTACAAATCATAATGTTGTTGTTGTTTTTACACATACATGTTGCGGTTAAAGGGGAACATTATCACAATTTCAGAATTGTTAAAACCATTTAAAATCAGTTCCCAGTGGCTTATGTTTTTCAAAGTTTTTTTCAAAATTTTACCCATCACGCAATATCCCTTAAAAAAAGCTTCAAAGTGCCTGATTTTAACCATCGTTATAAACACCCGTCCATTTTCCTGTGACGTCACATAGTGAAGCCAACACAAACAAACATGGCGGAAAGAACAGCAAACTATAGCGACATTAGCTCGGATTCAGACTCGTATTTCAGCGGCTTAAGCGATTCAACAGATTACGCATGTATTGAAACGGATGGTTTTAGTGTGGAGTCAGGTAGCGAAAACGAAATTGAAGAAGAAACTGAAGCTATTGAGCCATATCGGTTTGAACCGTATGCAAGCGAAACCGACGAAAACGACACGGGAGAAAGCGAGGACGAATTCGGCGATCGCCTTCTAACCAACGATTGGTATGTGTTTGTTTGGCATTAAAGGAAACTAACAACTATGAACTAGGTTTACAGCATATGAAATACATTTGGCAACAACATGCACTTTTGAGAGTGCAGACAGCCCAATTTTCATCAATTAATATATTCTGTAGACATACCCTCATCCGCGCTCTTTTCCTGAAAGCTGATCTGTCCGGTTTTGGAGTTGATGTCAGCAGGCCAGGGAAGCTAGGGTCGATAGGGGGTTTAGCTCGCTCGTCTGAGGGAACAAACTGCCGCCATTGCTTGCCGTGCTAGCGAGGTCCTTTGTCCCTGAATTGCTCACACACTCCGGCAGATTCAATGGGGGTCTGGCGGCAGATTTCTTTGACTTTATCGTTGGAAATGCATCTGCTTTGAGTGTTGCAGGATATCCACACATTCTTGCCATCTCTGTCGTAGCATAGCTTTCGTCGGTAAAGTGTGCGGAACAAACGTCCAATTTCTTGCCACTTTCGCATCTTTGGGCCACTCGTGCAACTTGAATCCGTCCCTGTCCGTGTTGTTACACCCTCCGACAACACACCGACGATGCATGATGTCTCCAAGGTACGGAAAACAGTCGAAAAAACGGAAAATAACAGAGCTGTTTTGACCCGGTGTTTGAGAAAATGGCGGATTGCTTCCCGATGCGACGTCATGTTGTGACGCCATCGCTCCGAGAGCGAATATTTAATTCGCCAAAATTCACCCATTTAGAGCTCGGAAATCGGTTAAAAAAATATATGGTCTTTTTTCTGCAACATCAAGGTATATATTGACGCTTACATAGGTCTGGTGATAATGTTCCCCTTTAATGAGTGTTATGTGTGTGTATATGTGGAAATAAATGAACACTGAAATTCAAGTATTTCTTTTATTTACCGGTATGTGTGTATATATGTATATATATGTATGTATAGGCTATATATGTGTGTGTGTGTGTGTGTGTGTGTGTGTGTGTGTGTGTAATGTGTATATATACATATATATTATTTTTTAATTTATATTTTATTGAATAATATTCAATAACATTAATAAAATAAAAGAAAATATTCAATAAATTCCCCTGACGAGCAGGGAAACCTGCGAAACAGGCTTGTAGGGATGATATAGCCTCTGTGTTTTTTCCTGACCTAACGTATATATGTGTGTATATATGTATATATATGTATGTATAGGCTATATATGTGTGTGTGTGTGTGTGTGTGTGTAATGTGTATATATACATATATATTATTTTTTAATGTATATTTTATTGAATAATATTCAATAACATTAATAAAATAAAAGAAAATATTCAATAAAATCCACTGACGAGCAGGGAAACCTGCGAAACAGGCTTGTAGGGATGATATAGCCTCTGTGTTTTTTCCTGACCTAACGTATATATGTGTGTATATAATAAAATAAATATATATATATATATAGTTAGAATTCACTGAAAGTCAAGTATTTCTTATATATATATATATATATATATATATATATATATATATATATATATATATATATATATATATATATATATATATATATTAAATACTTGACTTGTTGAATTCTAGCTGTAAATATACTCCTCCCCTTTTAACCACGCCCCCAGCCACCTCCCGAAATCGGAGGTCTCAAGGTTGGCAAGTATGTACTAACTGTAGCTAGTTACTGGTTTTCAGTAACTAACCCAACACTGGATATAAGACAAAACTATGTGAAAATGTGTTCTGATTAGGTAGGGGTATCGCATTTCTAATCTATTTTTGGAATAACCTGCAGGCCCATGTTTAATTATTTGTGGGTGACTCCTTTAAATACCCTTTCTGCATTGTCAGCAGAAGCCACCCACTGGGCCATGACAAATGAGCTAAAACTGCATAGAAGGAATGCCGACCAAAGAAACGATATAAAAAAACGCCACTTTAAAGCATTACGATTATCGCGTGAGTCTCGCAATATTTATACTGATTCATATTTATGTTTGTATACGCACACGTGTTTGAGCCCATTTGTCCCCTTTATGGCGATAGATAGTGTATGCCAAATTGTGGCGACGTTACTATAAAAAACATCAAACAATACAGATAAATGATTTTTAAAATATTTAAATGAGGGATTCATTTTGTGAGAATAGTTTGGTGTAGTTTAAATAGCTCGAAGGTGACAATGATGTAAGTGTTGCATCAGCCGAATAAAGCCGAAGCGTTTTCACTCACGGTGTCACGTTTCGATGGACGCCCACTGAAATTACTCGATTTTTTTTTTTTTTTTTACTCACCCGCTGAGTCAAAGTTGTCCAAAACGAGAAGGTTAAGGCAACTGCAGTACACCGGAGGATGCTGCGGGACGCTGCGACGGGAGCAAGTTTCGCTTTGCAGCTTCAGTGATGAATCACGATACATGCGTGTATGATACGCTAGCTTGGGCCAGGCGTCATGGTCCCCGCTGATTGGCTGCGAAGGGGGCGTCTGCTTAATCTCCTGCACCAATCAGAGCAGAGTTCTCAAGATGGGTTTGGTCGACTCCATGCCCAGTGTTCTCTGTTTACATTTTATTGCCAGGACAAGCCAGAACACACGTTTCGCATCTTGACACTTCTCATGACTAATGATACTCACCCACTTTATATTTGTCCACATGGTCTAGCTCGCTGATAAACATGGATTAAAGAAGATAACGTGTTTGACAAAAACACAGATCGTTCATATAATACCAGGAAAAGACTACATTCTGATTTCAAGTGCATATTTAGATATTGCAGCCTTATGGTTATAAAGTAGTCGAAATGCTTTCACTCAATAACCGCCTGTTAGTATTTTCCACATACACTATATTGCCAAAAGTATTTGGCCACCTGCCTTGACTCACATATGAACTTGAAGTGCCATCCCATTCCTGACCCATAGGGTTCTACATGATGTCGGTCCACCTTTTGCAGCTATTACAGCTTCAACTCTTCTGGGATGCGGAGTGTGTTTATAGGAATTTTCGAACATTCTTCCAAAAGCGCATTGGTGAGGTCACACACTGATGTTGGTCGAGAAGGCCTGGCTCTCAGTCTCCGTTCTAATTCATCCCAAAGGTGTTCAGGTCAGGACTCTGTGCAGGCCAGTCAAGTTCATCCACACCAGACTCTGTCATCCATGTCTTTATGGACCTTGCTTTGTGCACTGGTGCACAGTCATGTTGGAAGAGGAAGGGGCCCGCTCCAAATTGTTCACACAAGGTTGGGAGCATGGAATTGTCCAAAATGTTTTTGGTATCCTGGAGCATTCAAAGTACCTTTCACTGGAATTAAGGGGCCAAGCCCAACTCCTGAAAAACAACCCCATACCATAATTCCTCCTCCACCAAATTTCACACTCGGTACAATGCAGTCCGAAATGTAGCGTTCTCCTGGCAAACTCCAAACCCAAACTCGTCCATCAGATTGCCAGATGGAAAAGCGAGTGATTCATCACTCCAGAGAAGGCGTCTCCACTGCTCTAGAGTCCAGTGGCGACGTGCTTTACACCACTGCACCCGACGCTTTGCATTGGACTTGGTGATGTATGCCTTAGATGCAGCTGCGAGGCCATGGAAAACCATTCCATGAAGCTCTCTGCGTACTGTACGTGGGCTAATTGGAAGGTCACATGATGTTTGGAGCTCTGTAGCAACTGACTGTGCAGAAAGTCGGCGACCTCTTTGCACTATGCACTTCAGCATCCGCTGACCCCTCTCTTGTCAGTTTACGTGGCCTACCACTTGGTGGCTGAGTTGCTGTTGTTCCCAAACTCTTCCATTTTCTTATAATAAAGCCGACAGTTAACTTTGGAATGTTTAGGAGCGAGGAAATTTCACGACTGGATTTGTTGCACAGGTGGCATTCTATGACAGTTCCACGCTGGGAATCACTGAGCTCCTGAGAGAGGCTTATTCTTTCACAAATGTTTGTAGAAACAGTCTCCATGCCTAAGTGCTTGATTGTATACACCTGTGGCCGGGCCAAGTGATTAGGACACCTGATTCTCATCATTTGGATGGGTGGCCAAATACCTTTGGCAATATAGTGTAAGTGCACTCCTGGCTTTTCAAAGAGATAAACTGATGCAGAGTAACAAAATCTGTTTTATTGTGAAAGTGACATAATCGTTACATAAAAAAGGGGGACAAAACAAAAATAATTGTCATAATTCATCCATCCATCCATCCATTTTCTACCGCTTAATCCCTTCGGGGTCGCGGGGGGGCGCTGGAGCCTATCTCAGCTACAATCGGGCGGAAGGCGGGGTACACCTTGGACAAGTCGCCACCTCATCACAGGGCCAACACAGATAGACAGACAACATTTACACTCACATTCACACACTAGGGCCAATTTAGTGTTGCCAATCAACCTATCCCCAGGTGCATGTCTTTGGAGGTGGGAGGAAGCCGGAGTACCTGGAGGGAACCCACGCAGTCACGGGGAGAACATGCAAACTCCACACAGAAAGATCCCGAGCCCGGGATTGAACCCAAGACTGCTCGGGACCTTCGTATTGTGAGGCAGACGCACTAACCCCTCTTCATCCATCCATCCATCTTCTTCCGCTTATCCGAGGTCGGGTCGCGGGGGCAGCAGCCTAAGCAGGGAAGCCCAAACTTCCCTCTCCCCAGCCACTTCGTCCAGCTCTTCCTGTGGGACCCCGAGGCGTTCCCAGGCCAGCCGGGAGACATAGTCTTCCCAACGTGTCCTGGGTCTTCCTCGCGGCCTCCTACCGGTCGGACGTGCCCTAAACACCTCCCTAGGGAGGCGTTCGGGTGGCATCCTGACCAGATGCCCGAACCACCTCATCTGGCTCCTCTCGATGTGGAGGAGCAGCGGCTTTACTTTGAGCTCCTCCCGGATGGCAGAGCTTCTCACCCTATCTCTAAGGGAGAGCCCCGCCACCCGGCGGAGGAAACTCATTTCGGCCGCTTGTACCCGTGATCTTGTCCTTTCAGTCATAACCCAAAGCTCATGACCATAGGTGAGGATGGGAACGTAGATCGACCGGTAAATTGAGAGCTTTGCCTTCCGGCTCAGCTCCTTCTTCACCACGACGGACCGATACAGCGTCCGCATTACTGAAGACGCCGCACCGATCCGCCTGTCGATCTCACGATTCACTCTTCCCTCACTCGTGAACAAGACTCCGAGGTACTTGAACTCGTCCACTTGGGGCAAGATCACCTCCCCAACCCGGAGATGGCACTCCACCCTTTTCCGGGCGAGAACCATGGACTCGGACATGGAGGTGCTGATTCTCATCCCAGTCGCTTCACACTCAGCTGCGAACCGATCCAGTGATTCATCAAAACACAAAATACTTTTTCACTGTCGGAGTATTAGAGAAAGAAGTGTTACATGAAAAAGCCTTTTCTTCACTTAAAACCTTCCCGAGCGTTCTCTGTGTCTCGACCGTCGTCTTTCACGGTCCCGTCGTCGGTCCTTGGAACGGGAGCGTCTTTCCCGGGAACGTGAGCGAGAACGTTGCCTGTAGGAAGAAAAAAAAAAAAGATTGTTTAATGACATTGATTTGATTGAATTAATTTAACCCAACTGAATTGGGCGTCCAAACCTTTTTCCGCGGCGTCCGTATAATTCTCGTCTAAGTTCTCTCGATATTGGTTTCAGGTGCATGAAGTTGCAGAAGCCCCCTCTTGTGCACTCTCTGGAAGACAGTGTGCATGACTTGAATCCACCGCCCACATACTGTAGTGTCTATTCTCCTATAAATGTATCTATACGTATACGGTAGTACCTCACTTTTACAAAAATGACGGTGGAATTTTGCCCCAGTTTTCATATACTGATTCAGTTATCATACAGCTCAGTGACGTGCGGTGAGGTTGATGGCTGGTGAGGCACTGACTTCATCAGTCAGATTTACAAACATATGAACCCTAAAGAGTATCTTATTCACCATTTGATTGGCAGCAGTTAACGGGTTATGTTTAAAAGCTCATACCAGCATTCTTCCCTGCTTGGCACTCAGCATCAAGGGTTGGAATTGGGGGTTAAATCACCAAAAATTATTCCCGGGCATGGCGCCGCTGCTGCCCACTGCTCCCCTCACCTCCCAGGGGGTGATCAAGGGGATGGGTCAAATGCAGAGAACAAATTTCACCACACCTAGTGTGTTTGTGACAATCATTGGTACTTTAACTTAACTTTAACTTTACACATACAAACTGTAGCACACAAAAAAGCACATTTAATAAAAAAAACGTTATTATGGTCATACCTTTACTTATAAATGAAGTCCATGCGCCGCTGTTGTGCTGGATTAATGCAACCCCTGACGGGAGTGTTATATCAACTAAAGCCCTCACTTATACTTTCCACGTGCAAGATTGAATCTATTTAAAAAAGTGTAACCGAGGGTTTATAAATGTCGCCTATACTGTATGAAACTACAAAATAACAAACACGGAGGCTCCAGTTTACACGAGGACCACTTTATTTACCTTCTTTCAAAAACCTCCGCTCCACTCCAACGTGTCATCACTTCCGCTCTTAGCGCCTTCAAAATAAGAGCTCAAGGCATATACTACATGTACCTAATGTTGTGGCCCTGCAGTCATTCACAACTCCTCCAACACGAACATTATTGTTTTTGCACTTTTTGGCTTCTTATAAAATAACTTTTTTAAATAGATTCAATCTTGCACGTGGAAAGTTTAAGTGTGGGCTTTAGTTGATATAACACTCCCGTCAGGGGTTGCATTCTACGTCGGGGGTGCAGGAGGCGGGATTACTGCGAGCCTCAGCCAGTGCGTCTTTTGCAGCCGTTTTATGATCGCTCAGCACAAGAAATACGTTACACACATACAGTTGTTGACAAAATACACTGTACATTATATACCTCAGCTAACTAAACTATGGAAATGTATAATATAGTTCATATAGCAATACAGTCTCACTGCACAGCAGGTCAGCAGTTAGCCGAGTCCACAATCCATGGTGAGGCACAACGCAGTGACGTGCCTCAACTGGCTGCTGTTCACCGCACCGTCTCTTCTCAGTATTTGAACGGCAAATGTGAAAATTCAGCGATTTTAAATAAAAATAATCTAAAACTGGTGAAGTTAAATGGCAAATAACTTTATAGTATAATCACTGGATACTTACAACAATTTAATTAAAAAATATATATTTTTACATTTTTTTTCTTTCCATGAGGCAGGTGAGGCGGGGCCTCACCTGCCTCTAGTGGCTGCACGTCACTGATACAGCTAAACATTGCACTGAACAAACTAGTCCATCTGCCCGTGAATTAGTATGTGGAATTGAGTGCTCAAACAAAGAATCTCACACGTTGTTGATGCCGTCTTAGTGATTAATACTGCAAAATAACCTAACATGGGACCAAAGAAACGTGTATGTGCCAACGCTTTAATCAAGAGGATGAGAAACTATTGAATTCAAGAAACAACTTGTAGCAAAGTAAAAAGATTGCATCCATGTTAAAGTTAAAGTTGTCACACACACACTAGGTGTGGCGAAATTATTCTCTGCATTTGACCCATCACCCTCGATCACCCCCTAGGAGGTGAGGGGAGCAGTGAGCAGCAGCGGGGGCCGCGCCCGGGAATCATTTTTGGTGATTTAACCCCCAATTCCAACCCTTGATGCTGAGTGTCAAGCAGAGAGGTAATGGGTCCCATTTGTATAGTCTTTGGTATGACTCAGCCGGGGTTTGAACTCACAACCTACCAATCTCAGGGCGGACACTCTAACCACACTGAGTAGGTCAACTTGAAAGTGAAATGAAAAATTAGAAATAGAATCTATTATCTATTTGAATATAGTTGATCGTCTATATAATCATATAGTTTGTAGATATTTGAATATAGTTGCTATGAATTGGAAAAGAGGTAGGATTAAATACGCTTGGCTTCTTCATACTCCTTTACAAACATGTTGCAAAGAGAAATGTAAATACGTAAATTATGTTAAGTATCATGTTCGAAATAAACTTAAACCAAACCACACCAATTATGTTAGTACCGTATTTTTCGGAGTATAAGTTGCACCGGAGTATAAGTCGCACCTGCCGAAAATGCATAATAAAGAAGGAAAAAAACATATAAATCGCACTGGAGCCCGGTCAAACTATGAAAAAAACTGCGACTTATAGTCCGAAAAATACGGTACATACATTTTAATATAATAGTATAATATATATATTTTATTATTCATTTAATATATTTGTTCATATTTGTTGTTTACATTTAACAAAGAGAGCAGTCTACCAAGTCAAAATCCTTGTGTGTTAAACATACCTGGTAGAGATGTCACGGTATGAACATTTCTTACTGTGGTATTTTTAAAAGCACTCCAATTAAAAAAATTAAACTGAAATCTTTTAACCAAGTTTTTTAATTAATAAAACACAAAACAACACATTCAAAATTATTTCATTTGAAGAAGAAACATTATTGTAGAAACGAAAACTTTTATGTACCTCAAGTAGGAATTTAATGTGCATATGAAAGCAACACAATCCTTAGAAACAAAGTAATATGGCAGAAGCAAAATAATAACATAAATAAAAAATAAATGTGAAAATTGTGCAAGATGGCACCTTAACATAAGAGATAAAGAATGAAAACAAATGTAAGAATTTGGCAAGATGGCCTCTGATGGCCATAAGATGTAACTGACTTTTTTGGCCATATAGATAGAAATAGTGCTCATGTAGGACATCTAGTCTTAAACATAGGGTTGCACAATTATGGCCAAAATAATAAGATAATTTTTAATCAATATGGAAATCACGATTATTAATCAAGATTATCCATTATGTTAGGTCAAACAGTGTTGGGGTGAGGGGGTGAACGCAACGCCATCATGTAGTTTGTAAACTCTAATAAAAAGGCTATTGATAAACATTCTCCATATATTTATTGACAAACATTTGTGTTTTTGTTCATTAATAGTATCAACGTGTCAGGTTTTTCTCATTGCATGATGCCTCTATCTCTATTTTTTACATTTTGATAGAGATAAGTATTTTTTTAAATTTATGTACTTTTTGTGTACATTAACATGTACTAAATGTATATACATGTACATGTTGTATCGGGGCATTCAAGTTTGAGCAGAAATATGTTGAATAGGAATTAACTATACACCATAAAACAATTAAAAAATGCTACGTCACTTGAATGGTTTTCAAAATAATAATTTTGTGACATGCAAAAAACAGCCACAAGTAATATAAAAAACATGGTGTTTACTTTTTGATCTCAATATAAAACACAAAGCAGTTTGGCTAATGACAATAAAGTCAAATAAATAAGCTTTGTTCTTCTCCAACAACAACATGTGGTTCAGTGCACATCTAATACACAATCTTCGTGCCTCTGACAGCTCAGTGTGTTGATACTTCACAGCCTGCACTCAATTCAAAGAAATGACAAAACATTTTAGCTAGTATTGAAGTTATTGGAACACTGACAAAGTTGGTGTCAGAAAAATTTTATGTAAATTATCAAAAAACGTTCCGTTCTCTGAGTTCCCAATGAACAGACAAGAGGCTGTCTTTGTTGCACCAAGCAAAGGCTTGGAAAATTCCATTGTGTACGATGGGAGGAGACGGGAGGGGGTTATCTATTGTCATCAAAGACTTGCCCAAGCTGAATCCAGGACCAGCCCAACAGGTTGACACGTTTCTCCTCAATTGAGTCCAAATTGAATTCTGCCTCTGTTTGATTCTTTGCTTCTTGTCTTGTTTAATAGATGTCATCAGTGTTTGAACCTGACAGTTGGCAATTATATAAAGGACCGGTCACCATTATAACATAAACAAATGGCAAGACTTTATAAACAAGTTGTGGCGGCATTCCCTACACATCGCCTGTTGCATGGTAACTCTCAGTCACAGCGGCTGAGTGAAGGATGCTTTGTTGAGAAAATTAAAGCGACATCTAATATTTTTCTCCTTCGCTGTATACTTTTTGTGTGGGACAAATGCGTCTGTCTTCAATATTGTCCACACCTGTCGCCATCTTATAACAGCAATGCGCTCTTAAACACACGCCAAGACTCCAGGGAAATGAAGCAACCGGCTCCGCTTATTCGAATGGGAAAATCTCCGGAGCAAGGTCCGTGTAGTTGCCGCCATATTTTCTAAAGCCAAATGGCGCTGTGGGCAAGCGCCGGCGCCGCTGCGACTACATTCCCAGGAAGTAAGCATTGTTGCCTAATATTCTTTTATAAATGACATTTTTTCAATAAATCAACTATTACTCACCGGTTAATCATTATACCGTTTACCGTTGCATCCCCAATACCTGGCCAATAAAGCTAATAAAGCTTGATTCTGATTCTAAAAAGAAAGAATCGTTTGACTAGTGACTAGTCGACTAATCAAAAAAATGTATGGTTAACAAGTTGACTATTAAAATAATCGTTAGTTGCGGTCCTAAGTTAAGGGGGAACATTATCACCAGACCTATGTAAGCGTCAATATATACCTTGATGTTGCAGAAAAAAGACCATATATTTTTTTAACCGATTTCCGAACTCTAAATGGGTGAATTTTGGCGAATTAAACGCCTTTCTAATATTCGCTCTCGGAGCGATGACGTCACAACGTGACGTCACAACGGGAAGCAATCCGCCATTTTCTCAAACACCGAGTCAAATCAGCTCTGTTATTTTCCGTTTTTTCGACTGTTTTCCGTACCTTGGAGACATCATGCCTCGTCGGTGTGTTGTCGGAGGGTGTAACAACACGAACAGGAACGGATTCAAGTTGCACAAGTGGCCCAAAAGATGCGAAAGTGGCAAGAAATTGGACGTTTGTTCCATACACTTTACCGACGAAAGCTATGCTACGACAGAGATGGCAAGAATGTGTGGATATCCTGCGACACTCAAAGCAGATGCATTTCCAACGAAAAAGTCAAAGAAATCTGCCGCCAGACCCCCATTGAATCTGCCGGAGTGTGTGAGCAATTCAGGGACAAAGGGCCTCGGTAGCACGGCAAGCAATGGCGGCAGTTTATTCCCGCAGACGAGCGAGCTAAACCCCCCTGGATGTCTTGGCTCACACCATCCCAAGATGATCAAGAGAAGAATATCGACCCTAGCTTCCCTGGCCTGCTGACATGAGGGTATGTCTCCAGAATATATTAATTGATGAAAATTGGGCTGTCTGCACTCTCAAAGTGCAAGTTGTTGCCAAATGTATTTCATATGCTGTAAACCTAGTTCATAGTTGTTAGTTTCCTTTAATGCCAAACAAACACATACCAATCGTTGGTTAGAAGGCGATCGCCGAATTCGTCCTCGCTTTCTCCCGTGTCGCTGGCTGTCGTGTCGTTTTCGTCGTTTTCGCTTGCATACGGTTCAAACCGATATGGCTCAATAGCTTCAGTTTCTTCTTCAATTTCGTTTTCGCTACCTGCCTCCACACTACAACCATCCGTTTCAATACATGCGTAATCTGTTGAATCGCTTAGGCCGCTGAAATCCGAGTCTGAATCCGAGCTAATGTCGCTATACCTTGCTGTTCTAACCGCCATGTTTGTTTTTATTGGCATCACTGTGTGACGTCACAGGAAAATGGACGGGTGTATATAACGATGGTTAAAATCAGGCATTTTGAAGCTTTCTTTAGGGATATTGCGTGATGGGTAAAATTTTGAAAAAAACTTCGAAAAATAAAATAAGTCACTGGGAACTGATTTTTAATGGTTTTAACCCTTCTGAAATCGTGATAATGTTCCCCTTTAACTATATATCAGTATGTTACTTATGAAATTATTTTTCCCAATCATTTTGGAACTTGCAAGCGTATTTCTTCTTCTTACTCGTCGTCACCATGTCTCTTCTTCGTTCTTCTGCTTTGTCTCCTTCTTGTTGTGTGTGCAGTTGTGCACTGAGCTCCAAAAGCCGTATATGTTATTGTAGCGTCCCGGATTCTGGGTATTTGTTCCGTTGTGTTTATGTTGTGTTACGGTGCGGATGTTCTCCCAAAATGTGTTTGTCATTCTTGTTTGGTGTGGGTTGGCAGTGTAGCGCATATTAGTAACCGTGTTAAAGTTGTTTATACGGCCACCGCCAGTGTGACCTGTATGGCTATTGATCAAGTATGCCTTGCATTCACTTGTGTGTGTGTGTGTGCTTGAAATTAACGTTATCATTAAACCATTTAAAAGATCATACAACGTGTCAGCATTTCTTGACATCTTCGAATAAAGACCATTGTTAAACCCGTCCAACGCTACATTATTATGTGACTGGGCCGGCACGCTGTTTATATGGAGGAAAAGCCGACGCCTGGACAGCATGCGGCTGTTAAGCGGTGAAGGTTTCAGGTGAGAGAGGACACTAACGGCCGTGCCTTTAAAGGCACACCCCCAATATTGTTGTCCGGGTGGAAATCGGGAGAAATTCGGGAGAATGGTTGCCCCGGGAGATTTTCGGGAGGGGCACTGAAATTCGGGAGTCTCCCGGGAAAATCGTGAGGGTTGCCAAGTATGACCAACACATCTATCACAGTGGCGACAACCATGACCAGCAAATTTTACTAAAATAAAGCCTTGTTTTCTCCAGATCTAACATTTCTGAGAATCAAAAGTACAAACAGAATCAATTTTACACATTTTAAACTGTTGTCAGACATAGAATATCTGTGACTTATTTGAGTACAGATTCATACCAACCCACTATCTGCACGACAGGCACTTATCGCCGCAGAGACAAATGCCGTAATGACACTGAAGTAAGGCTGCACAATTAATCGAGCTTTAATCACGATTACGATTCTGGCTGCCACGTTTAAATGAAGGAGACCGTCGGCAATATTAACTTTTTAAAAGCATGCTGCGCTTCGTATTAAAACAAGCACTTTCAGAACCGCAGCGGCAGAGAACAGCTTTCTGAAGAGCGCCCTCGCCCACACCACAGGCCATTATGAGCACAAAACGCGATTAAACATGAACAATTATATTAACTTACCGCATTTTTCGGAGTATAAGTCGCACCGGCCGAAAATGCATAATAAAGAAGGAAAAAAACATATATAAGTCGCACTGGAGTATAAGTCGCATTTTGTGGGGAAATTTATTTGATAAAACGCGACCCCAAAGGGAATAAGCGGTAGAAAATGGATGGATGAATGGAAAACCCAACACCAAGAATAGACCTTTGAAAGGCAATTTAAAATAAATGAAGAATAGTGAACAACAGGCTGGGTTGTATATCGTAGCGTCCCGGAAGAGTTAGTGCTGCAAGGGGTTCTGGGTATTTGTTATGTTGTGTTTATGTTGTGTTACGGAGCGGATGTTCTCCCGAAACGTGTTTGTCATTCTTGTTTGGTGTGGGTTCACAGTGTGGCGCATATTTGTAACAGTGGTAAAGTTGTTTATACGGCCACCCTCAGTGTGACCTGTATGGCCGTTGACCAAGTATGCATTGCATTTACTTGTGTGTGTGAAAAGCCGTAGATATTATGTGATTGAGTCGGTACGCAAAGGCAGTGCCTTTAAGGTTTATTGGCGCTCTGTACTTCTCCCTACGTCCGTGCACACATCAGCGTTTTAAAAAGTCATAAATTTCACTTTTTGACACTGATACCGATAATTTTGGAACCGATACCGATCATTTCCGTTATTACATTTTAAAGCATTTATCGGCCGATAATATCGGCAGTCCGATGTTATCGCACATCCCTACTGTGACTGACTGAAAAGCGGGTTCACTGCATTCAGTTACTTCTAATGTTAAGTAAACACACTCAGGTGCCGAGAGCAATGCACAGAGTGAGACCTATTTCTCCCTGTTTGAAGTGCGAGATGAAAGAACAAACACACAGACAGCAATTTATCGATGCCAGCAAAGTATTTCAACTTAATTTTCATTAATCATTCGATTGATTTATTGACTTATTGACTATTGGCTTAAACGTTTTCCAATGTGCAAGTATAGTATTTGTTATTAATATACTGACTGCTTCCACTGCAGCGCACATAAACATGTGGTTTCCTTTAACACTTTTGATTGGCTAGGAGGCAATTCTGATTAGCGACCATGTCTGTCACTCAAATGCTAGTGACGGCGGAGAGATGAAAAAAAAACCTTGCCTCTTGCAGTTTGGTAATCACGCTAATTAAAACCTCGATGTTGGTTCGATATCGATTAATCGTGCAGCCCAACTTCATGGTTTGCATTACGGTGAACTGTGGTGATAGAGGTTGCTCACCCCATTTCGTACTGGCGGCAACAAGCTTCCCTGAAGTCCGTGACTGGGGAAAGCTCGGCGTGGACGGGCTGAGCATTAAACCAGCGGTTGTTCAAGTCCATGACTGCTTTTTCTGCATCCTCTTCACGGCGGAACTGCACACAAAATTGTCAAAGAAGGTGGTTGGTTCCAGGCCTTCTCATAGAACTTTATGGCAATTTGCTACGTACCTTGACGTAGACGCTGCCAACAAGATGGTCACCCAAATTGTCACACACATTCATCTCCTCCACCTCCCCATATTTCTCTTCCATCTCTGTGAAGACCTCCTGCACAAACACAATTTGGGGTTTGTGCAACTTTTTCAGGGTCCGATACAAGCACTTTGCAAGATCTAGTTTTATGTTTTCTTTACAGATATGGTAAATTATTATTCATACAAACCTGTTTGACTAGGGTTGTCAAAAGTATCATATACTCTGATACTAACACGCAAAAATACACCGATAAATGCTTTTTTCAGTATTGTCAGTACCGAAAAATATACAACACTTTCTCCTCTGCGAGCCGCATCAATTCTCAGCAGTGTTTCCCATATGTGTACTTATTCTTGGAAGCCTGTCACGAATGCAGATTACACGCTTTCCAGTCCACCCTTGCTTTTAAACAAACAATAATGGAAGTGTGGTAGTGTAGAATAACGGGAGATGCGGCATAACTCAGCTTCACAACACACCTCCTATGCAGCTGATTTGCCACAAAATAAAACGTAGCAGAAATGATCTGTGATGCACTTTAGCATCACAGATATATATACAGTCGCGATCAAAAGTTGACATAGACTTGTAAAGAACATAATGTCATGGCTGTCTTGAGTTTCCAATCATTTCTACAACTCTTATTTTTTTGTGATAGAGTGATTGGAGCACATACTTGTTTGTCACAAAAAAAACATTCATGAAGTTTGATTCTTTTATGTATTTATCATGAGTCTACTGAAAATGTGACCAAATCTGCTGGGTCAAAAGTATACATACAGCAATGTTAATATTTGGTTACATGTCACTTGGCAAGTTTCACTGCAATAAGGCGCTTTTGGTAGCCATCCACAAGCTTCTGGTTGAATTTTTGACCACTCCTCTTGACAAAATTGGTGCAGTTCAGCTAAATTTGTTAGTTTTCTTACTTGGACTTGTTTCTTCAGCATTGTCCACACGTTTAAGTCAGGACTTTGGGAAGGCCATTCCAAAACCTTAATTCTAGCCTGATTTAGCCATTCCTTTACCACTTTTGACGTGTGTTTGGGGTCATCGTCCTGTTAGAACACCCAAATGCGCCCAAGACCCAACCTCCTGGCTGATGATTTTAGGTTGTCCTGAAGAATTTGGAGGTAATCCTCCTTTTTCATTGTCCCATTTAAAAGCACCAGTTCCATCGGCAGCAAAACAGGCCCAGAGCATAATACTACCACCACCATGCTTGACGGTAGGAGTGGTGTTCTTGGGATTAAAGGCCTCACCTTTTCTCCTCCAAACATATTGCTGGGTATTGTGGCCAAACAGCTCAATTTTTGTTTCATCTGACCACATAACTTTCCTCCAGAAGGTCTTATCTTTATCAATGTGATGTCAGATGAAACAAAAATGTAGCTGTTTGGCCACAATACCCAGCAATATGTTTGGAGGAGAAAATGTGAGGCCTTTAATCCCAGGAACACCATTCCCACCGTCAAGCATGGTGGTGGTAGTATTATGCTCTGGGCCTGTTTGGCTGCCAATGGAACTGGTGCTTTACAGAGAGTAAATGGGACAATGAAAAAGGAGGTTTACCTCCAAATTCTTCAGGACAACCTAAAATTATCAGCCAGGGGGTTGGGTCTTGGGCGCAGTTGGGTGTTCCAACAGGACAATGACCCCAAACATACGTCAAAAGTGGTAAAGGAATGGCCAAATCAGGCTAGAATTAAGGTTTTAGAATGGCCTTCCCAAAGTTCTGACTTAAACTTGTGGACAATGCTGAAGAAACAAGTCCATGTCAGAAAACCAACAAATTTAGCTCAACTGGACCAATTTTGCCATGAGGAGTGGTCAAAATTTCAACCAGAAGCTTGTGGATGGCGACCAAAAGCGCGTTACTGCAGTGAAACTTGCCAAGGGACATGTAACGAAATATTAACATTGCTGTATGTATACTTTTGACCCGGCAGATTTGGTCACATTTTCAGTAGACCCATAATAAATTCATAAAAGAACAGAAAAAATGTAAAGCTTGCGCCATCTAAATAAGTGCACTGGCGGGGTAGTTGTTACATAGTGACACGCTGGGAAATGAGGAAGAGCGACGCAAAAGGTCACTCACCTCAAAGAACTCGTCGTAGTGCTCTTGCATTTCCACATCACTGACGGCACCTACAAAATGAGAACACAGCACTGTCAAAAACCTCAGCTTCCCCAAAGTCCACAAACTTTGACATTTTACCTGTTGATGTGAAATAACAAAGTTTGGTGTGTGTGTGTGTTCTGTTCATATTAACGAGCAAGTTGGCTTTGTCTTCAAGGTACAATGTGTCACTGTGACTATGACCTCAATTATTGATCGGGTTCTAGATGTACTCATTACAGAGTTTGGGATCAGCGCCCTGTGTCAGTAGATCAGATTACGTGTGTGTTAAGTGTCAAAGGAGTCTAAAGCAAACAGGCTCGGACAAACAGGCCTAGTATGTCACGGCCAATCCAAGGAGAGTTAAACCAGGGATAGACATGGGCAAGAGAACCCTAGGAATCGACCCTTCTTGGATGTTCCATTAATTCGACATCAGCAACATTTCAAAAGAAAAGACATTGTAGGAATATACGCACCACACAGGCACAACTAGACAGGAAACTGCACATGTTCCGTTGGTTTGAAGTCTGGCCAAATTGTTACGAATATTGTGGGATTCGGTAACATTATTGCAGTCAATGCTGGAGGGTCCTGGGTACGAGGAAGAACTTACAGTGCGAACCACCAGCAGACTTGGGCACAGTTTTCAAGGTTATGAAGGTAAATGTTCAAGAGGGAAATGGTCTGAAATACAAAACGTAAACTTGTGTGACATACAGAAACCAGAATGTGGAGCTGGGGAGGGAAAACACATTATTAAATGTCTCAGGACAATAGTTACACCTTCTCAGTTAATCATATTGGAGATATTGAAGAGTGGCTTTGCATGTGCGAGCAACAAAGCCAGAGGGCTAATGGCGGTACGTTTTTTAACTTGATTTTCCTGCTTTGAGAACTTGGCGAACCCGAGACAAATCTCATCGTGACTTTGCAAGGAAAAACAGGACAGAGATGCCAGTTTTTTTCCCCCCTGTTCCAAGGTCGGGCGTCTAATCAGAATGCTGATAAAGATAAAACGTACACTTTTGACCAGCTCGGGCAAAATATTGAGGTATCATATTGCAGATAGGAACGACAAGTATAAAATAGAGTTTAAAACGGCAAAATGACCGAAGTCTCCTTTTACGGCCTTATGTTGCCACTGCAAAAACTGAAATCTAAGTAAGATTAAACATCTCAAATAAGGGTGATAATTGCTTATTTTCTGTCTGATAAGATAATTCTTCTCACTGAGCAGATTTTATGTTAGTGGTTTACTTGTTTTAAGGGTTTTGGTCCTAAATGATCTTAGTAAGATATTACAGCTTGTTGCTGAGATTTTATGACCTATATTGAGTAAAACATGCTTGAAACTAGAATATCAACTGTTGCAAAGCTGTGTCATCAACACTCACAAGTATAAAACTACTTTTTAAAGTAATCATTTCTTACTTGAAGCATGAAAAAAAACAATCATGATGCCAAGCGCATATCATTATGTCAAGATCGATAATCGATTTAAACTATTATACAAACATGGTGTCTGGTTCAAATATAGAGATGAGGGTCTTTAATTTGACCTGCTGTTGTACTCTGTCTCAAAGTGTTAACATGTGCTCAATGTTTCCTTACCATTATTGCTATGTTGTCTATTACCATTGTTGGCATTTTGTCTATTACCATTGTTGGTATATTCATTATTCCTACATTGTTGATACAAATTATTGTTACAGTGTAATAATTATTGTTACCTGTGGTAATGCCACTATGATACAACATCTGTATTATAATCCTTGAACAAAGTAACAGTAAAACTCATGTGAATAATCACTGAATGGAGAACTGGGGGTGGGATTAAATAAATTATCTTCTTCCCACTCCCTTTCAGGCAAAACTGGACAATCATGCATTACATACTATACATTACCCTTTGCACTATATTAATTTATATTATTATGTGTTGTCAACTTTGTACTTTTTTATGTCATTGTCTGAAATAAATAAATAAATAAAAAAAATAAAATAAATGAAGATAATGGCACTAGCATTTACTTAATTTAAGAATATTTTTCAACATATTGAGCAAAAAGGTCTCTTTTTTTTCTACCAAGAAAAGTGCACTTGTTATTAGTAAGAATATACTTATTTTAAGGTATTTTTGGGTTCATTGAGGTTAGCTAATTTGACTTGTTTTGGAAAGTCATGACAAGCCGAATTGTCTTGTTCTATTGGCAGATAATTTTGCTTAGTTCAAATAAAATACCCCTAATTTTTGTATTTTTTTCTTCTTGTTTTTGAACACTGACTTTTTGCAGTGCAGTAAACCCCCACAATATGTTGTAAATGCATTGCAGTGTGTTTGGCGTTGTTATTGTATGTGTGTGTGTGGCGACCGACAAAGTGCCAGTCATGCGCAGATGTGTGTGTTTTACCAACCAGGAGACACAAAGGATAACGATACAACCAACCAACAAGTCTGAAGTCACGTGTGCAGTTTACTGTTTAACGAGCTCGCCTGTTAGTGGTGTACTTTTCCCCACCAAATGTTTGTTTTAGGCGTTGCCTCACCAGCTGACGCGCAGGACCAGACGTGCATTGTTTGTTTACTCCTGTGCTGTGTAGCATGTGGCTGTTTCTTTTTGTAGCATATCACAAGTGTAAAAGCAAGACTTACAGC
Organism: Nerophis lumbriciformis; assembly: GCF_033978685.3. Lineage (NCBI taxonomy): Eukaryota > Metazoa > Chordata > Actinopteri > Syngnathiformes > Syngnathidae > Nerophis > Nerophis lumbriciformis. The sequence goes on along the minus strand of NC_084570.2, from coordinate 7,304,761 downwards.
GCGTTGCGTCGGCTGTCTGTGCACTGTTCTGAGGGTTGCGGTAGACGTTCTGAATCAATATCGTCTGGAGAGAAAAAAAACAAAGTTTAAAAGACAAATCAAGCGTGCAGTGAGTGACGTTGGTAGCAATTGCACAACAGCAGTGTTCTAAACCTGGCTGAAGGTTGGTTTGTTGTGCAATCTTGAACAGCGATCTCCATGTCTGCAAGCTCCAATTTTGAAATAGAAGGAACAATTGACCCTGTGGGAAAAAAATGGGACATTGATTGATTGATTGATTGAAACTTTTATTAGTAGATTGCACAGTGAAGCACATATTCCGTACAATTGACCACTAAATGGTAACACCCGAATAAGTTTTTCAACTTGTTTAAGTCGGGGTCCACTTAAATTGATTCATGATACAGATATATACTATTAGATATATACTATCATCATAATACAGTCTAGGGATGTCCCGATCCGATATTTGGATCGGATCGGCCGCCGATATTTGCCAAAAAATGCGTATCGGCAAGGCATGGGAAAATACCGATCCAGATCCAGTTTTTAAAAAAACTCCGGTCCGTGTTTTCCAACGCACCTATCTAAATAATACATTCTACTTTTCTGCTGCTCCCTAATATCCGTTCCGCATTTTCCAGCACGCTTTCAACACATCCACAGGTCTGTGGATTCTCACGCAGTTGCTTTTAGCTGCTGGCATTACACGACAGGCTCTTCTCACTCTTTCCTGTGTCTTCCTCTCACAGACAGCAAGCGCACCTTCTTACACACGTCACATACTGTCACGACATACGTCACATACGTATACGCCCTCCCCGAGCAGAGAGGTAGCATGACTAACGTTAGCTGTGATGCTAGCGCAGCCGTGCTAGCAAAGCTCCCTCTAAGGTGCGCGCCTGTGCAATTGCGCACGGCAAATCTATGCCGCGCACGGCAAATCTATGCCACGCACAAAATCAAAAAAAAAAAAAAAGCGCATAACAATTTTCGACACACGGACACGACAGAGAAAACAGTTTTCGTCATCATTGTTCAAATATTGTAACGTCTGTCGAGACGCTTATCTCCATTCGGTGCCACACGTCCACACCATCAAAATGCCGAGGCAAACATTTCCAGATCAACACCGTATGAAAAAATTAGTGATTTTTTTTAGTTGTGATTTCCTTCTCTGCATGAAAGTTTAAAAGTAGCATATATTAATGCAGTATGAAGAAGAATGTTTTAATGTAGACACATAGAATCATCATACTGCTGTGATTATATGCATCAAGTGTTCATTCAAGGCTAAGGCAAAATATCCACATATATATGGTGTATCGTGACATGGACTAAACATATCCACATATATATGGTGTATCGTGACATGGCCTTAAAATATCGCAATATTAAAAAAAGGCCATATCGCCCAGCCCTAGTTCAATGATGCCATTTCTGTTTGTCATGTATAATTTTGTCTATTTTGTGTTTATCCTTGAATAAACAGGTCAATTTCTTGTTACCAACCATTGTGTATTATTCAAACTCCCCTAATTCAGCTGGCTAGTTGTTATCAAGAGTACTAAAACCCTTTTCAACATGATTCTGACAACTAAGTAGGCTAAATAACTTTAAACTTCAATACATGCTCGGATAGGCCAGTATCGGTCAGTATCGGTATCGGTCGGTATCGGATCGGAAGTGCAAAAACAATATAGGTATCGGATCGGAAGTGCAAAAACCTGGATCGGGACATCCCTAATACAGTCATCACACAAGATAATCATCAGAGTATTTACATTGAATTATTTACATTATTTACAATCCGGGGTGTGGGACGTGGAGGGGGTTAGGTTTGGTTGTTATCATCACTTCAGTCATCAACAATTGAGAACAGAGAAATGGACATTGAAACAGTGTAGGATTGACTTAGTAGGATATGTACAGCAAGTAGTGGCGATAGAGAGAGAGATCAGAAAGCATAAGAAAAAGTATCTACATTTGATTATTTACATTTCATTATTTACAATCCAAAAACATGCACCTGGGGATAGGTTGATTGGCAACACTAAATTGGCCCTAGTGTGTCAATGTGAGTGTGAAAGTTGTCTGTCTATCTGTGTTGGCCCTGTGATGAGGTGGCGACTTGTCCAGGGTGTACCCCGCCTTCCGCCCGATTGTAGCTGAGATAGGCTCCAGCGCCCCCCGTGACCCCGAAGGGATTAAGCGGTAGAAAATGGATGGATGGATATTTACAATCCGGGGAGGGTGTTAGTTTAGGGTTGAAGTTGCCTGGAGGTGTACTTTTAGTGCGGTTTTGAAGGAGGATAGAGATGCCCTTTTTTTTTACACCTGTTGGGAGTGCATTCCACATTGATGTGGCATAAAAAGAGAATGAGTTAAGACCTTTGTTAGATCGGAATCTGGGTCATAGTCATAAGCTTGACAATTTCACATAAGTCACCTGTTATATTGACATTTTCTATACATAAAAAAAAACATTGACAGTGTTTTTTAAACAGAAGAATGAAAACATCGTAATGCATGGCGAACATATCAATAAATAGTAGCATACAAATGTGCTGCTCGTCTTTACCATGAATTGATTTACGTGGACCCCGACTGAAACAAGTTGAACAACTTATTGGGGTGTTACCATTTAGTGGTCAATTGTACGGAATATGTACTGTACTGTGCAATCTACTAATACAAGTTTCAATCAATCAAAAAAAGTGAAGTGAAACCAAAACAATCAAGTGAAAAGCACCTAAATTAGCAGACACCTTCGTAATCGATTCAAAACAAAACTGGGATTAAAAAGTAGTTGAATAATGGTCAAATGTTGCGAGAAAGGCACATTGCAGCTACAGGTTTGCAAAAATGGAACTCACGATGGGGTTCATTCATTGGCTTAGCTCAGCACTAGCATCAGCTTCACTGGGCCATTCAGTTGAAGCGTCGCTATAAATGAGCCTCGCTGCTAGTTTTTAGTTACGCTACAAATGTGTATTACATTTCGTCCATAATTTTTTAAAAGTCATCTCAAATAAAGCAGGTAGTAAAACTTACTTGTCTTTTTCTGTGCCGAAAATAGATGCCAGATACTCCGCCATTTTGGCTGACGCTGTGGAATGACGTCATCACGTAAAGAGCGATGGGCGTGCCTTGGTTGCAATGACACATTCACCCATACAGTGGCGCGCCTGTCAAGTGTTTTATTATTTTATTTACCATTCAGAAATATGTCTTTTTAATACATATGTAACTGATGTAACTTCTGTATCTGAATGATTAAAGTTGGATAAGTGTGAGCTGATAGCTCCTAAAATTTGGAAATTTGGTCCAAAATTAGGGATGTCCGATTATGGCTTTTTGCCAAATCCGATATTCCGATATTGTCCAACTCTTTTTGTGTGCTTTACTTCAACAATTCTAAAAAAAAAAAAAATCCAGGATTTTCCAGAATTCCTGGTTTTCCAAAGCCTTATTTCAACCCTTTTTTCTGGCGTCTACTCCTTCCACATTTTTAAACGTATTTCAACCGTTCTACCGTCAAAACCATCCTCTTAATCAGGGGGAAAAAACTATGTTTTTTCCCGGTTTTCACGAAATTCCAGGAATTCCGTAATACCATTTCTCAATTCAACATGTTACTCCTTCAACATTTCCCGACCGATCTGAAAAATTCCAAAACCAACCATTTCAACTCATTCAGACCGTTCAAGTTTATTCCAAAAATTCCCAATTTTTTGGGGAAATTCCCATTGAAGTCAATGGGGCATTCTTCAAAGTTCCACAACTCCCACATTTTATGTCTGATTCAAATTGTTTCAACATCAAAATATTCAGCCTGGTCAGGAATTGTGTGCTCTACTTCAACCATTCTAAAAAAAAAAAAAAAATTTCCAGTATTTCAGTTTAACTTCAGCTTTGGAGCATTCACACGCAATTCCTTCAGGAAGTGCCTCATCATTTAAAAAAAAAATTGAAATCCTTATATATAAACGTTAAACATTTTAACCCACAAAACAAAACAAAAATGTAACACTTTTTGCAGAAAGTCAAAATTATTGGCTACAATGAGCACGTTTTGCAGTGCACAGCTTTTCAAAGCGGGGCTTGAAGCATGATACTGATAAAGCATGTTCCCCTAGCTCAGGGGTCGGCAACATTTACCACTCAAAGAGCCATTTTGACCCATTTCCACAAATTAAAGAAAACAATGGGAGCCACAAAACTCTTTTGAAATTTAAAATGAAATAACACTACATACAAAGTTTTGTTTTGTTTTGTGCTATGTATAAACCAGGGGTCTCAGACACGCGGCCCGCACCTTAATATGGAAATGTAATGTTAGTGCGGCCCGCAAGTTTTATATGAAGGGCACTTGACAGCGTCACACTTGCCAACCCTCTCGATTTTTCCGGTAGACTCCCGAATTTCAGGGAAACTATTCTCTCAAATGTATGCTGATTTTCACCCAAACAACAATAATAAGGGCGTGCCGTGATGTCACTACCTTTAGCGCCCTCTACGGCTTGAACAAACAGCTTGCCAGCCCAGTTACGTGTTATATGAGGCTTCTGCAGACACACATAGGTGAATGCCATGCATACTTGGTTAACAGCCATACAGATCACACTGAGGGTGGCGATATAAACAACTTTAATACTCTTACTAATATGCGCCACACTGTGAACCCACACCAAACAAGAATGACAAACACATTTCGGGAGAACATCCGCACCGTAACACAACAGAACAAATACCCAGAATCCCATGCATCCCTAACTCTTCCGGGCTACTTTATACACCCCCGCTACCACCAAATCAAATCAAATCAAATCAACTTTATTTATAAAGCACATTTAAAATTTACCACAGGGGTAGCCAAAGTGCTGTACAATGAGCAGGTTAAAAGATAAAACGAGTACCGAGCAAACACAACACAACACAAACAGAACACGATAAAAAATAAATAATTAAAATAGAATTAATAAAAACATAAAAACAGGATCACAGCAGGTGTATTATGGGGCGCCATTGCAGGATGGATATCACTCAGTGTTAAAAGCCATGGAATAAAAGTATGTTTTTAAGAGAGATTTAAAAACAGGAAGAGAGGAGGCTTGTCTAACACTCAGGGGTAGGTCGTTCCAGAGCTTGGGAGCAGCAACGGCGAAAGCTCTGTCACCTCTAAGCTTCAGCCTTGTGTCAGGGACCGTCAACAGCAGCTGATCCGCTGATCTTAAGGATCGGGTGGGGCAGTAAGGCCCCACCAAAGCCCGCCCCCCCCCCCCCCCCCCCCCCCCCCACACACACACACACATCAACAACATCCCCCAACCCCCCGTGCGTAGATTGAGGTGGGCGGGGTTTGGTGGTAGCAGGGTGTGTAATGTAGCCCGGAAGAGTTAGGGATGCATGGGATTCTGGGTATTTGTTCTGTTGTGTTTATGTTGTGTTACGGTGTGGATGTTCTCCCGAAATGTGTTTGTCATTCTTGTGGGTTCACAGTGTGGCGCATATTAGTAAGAGTGTTATAGTTGTTTATACGGCCACCGTCAGTGTGATCTGTATGGCTGTTGAACAAGTATGCCTTGCTGTCACTTAGTGTGTGAGCAGACAAAATGTGACTGGGCCGGCACGCTGTTTCTTAGGTGAAAAAGCGGACGCGACGACAGGTTGTAGAGGACGCAAAATGCAGTGCCATCACGGCACGCCCTCAATTTTGTTGTCCGGGTGAAAATCGGAGAATGTTTGCCCTGGGAGAGGCAGTGAAATCCGGAAGTCTCCCGGAAAAATCGGGAGGGTTGGCAAGAATGCAGCTGAGCCGCATCAGAGTGGTCAAAGAGCCGCATGCGGCTCCGGAGCCGCGGGTTGCCGACCCCTGCCCTAGCTCAACCCCCATCGCACCACCTCTCCCACCTCCGCCCCACTACTTGAGACAAAAATGGGTTATAAGGTTACACTGCAGTCATCCGTTTATGGTTTCCGATACGTGACCAACGTCTTCCTACACCGTTGAACACTTACAGAGAGGCCAAAAGGAACTCACGTCCTGTGTCAAACACTTACCACAACCACACTGATACCAGTCATGCCTCTGCACGTGTGTGTTACAACGTCACTCGTTCAAGGTGGCGAGCGTGCTCAAACCAGGGATGTTTACGTTAAGGTTCTTGCAGAAGCTGCAAACCCACCAAGTATCACTTACCTGCAGTACTCATGGCGTAGCCGCAGCAGAAAGAGGAAGTAACAGTACTCACTTCTGTTTTCTGCGATGAGAAGATGACGTGCGGAAACACCGACTGGTCTAAAATGTGCTGCAACGAGATGTTTTAGTATCGCTGTCCACCATGACGCTTACCTGGACCGTGCAAGTTGTGTCCGTCCTGGCATTGCTACATCTCACCACAAGCGACAGCGGTAAGTCACCTTTTCTTTCAGTATTACAAACTCGTTGGACAGTCCTTAAGTGTTCATAACTCCAATTGATAGCCAGAGTCTATATACCTTATATAAAACTATGATAGAGAAAGTCATTTACACACAACAATGGTGCATTATTTTCAATGAAATTCAATTGGAATGTGGACTTTCAGCTTTAAAATATAGCTTTTACTATTATCCAGGAATTACAGTGTGTAGAGAGTATGTCCATTTTGATTCAGACACATCAAAATACACCTAAGACAGTATGTGTATAATAGTAATAGTATTATACACATAGTAGTAGTTTAATAATGAAATGCTTTCATGAAAGAAGATCCAAAGGGTTTGGGTCTTTCATAGACCACAATGGAAACAAGCCTTTTGGCTTTTTGTGCCATCCATTTGCCTTTTTAAAGTATTACATGGATTCAATTCTTTAAGATGTCAATAAACTTCTCAATCAATCAATCAATTCTGCCGAATCAGCGCCTTTTTCAGCTCTAAATCTAAAATGTACATGTGTTGAACTTACTCAAACTGTACATTGGTCCATCTCTGGCAACTTTTTTTTGTTTGTAGCAGGTGTCAGGTTCAAACACTGATGACATCTAATAATCAGACAAGAAGCAAGGAATCATGCAGAGACAGAGTTCAATTTAGCTGGAGGAGACACGTGTTTTGGGCTATAGTCTACAAACCCCCTTTCCATATGAGTTGGGAAATTGTGTTAGATGTAAATATAAACGGAGTACAATGATTTGCAAATCATTTTCAACCCATATCCAGTTGAATATGCTACAAAGACAAAATATTTGATGTTCAAACTGATAAACTTTTTTTTTTTGCAAATAATCATTACCTTCAGAATTTGATGCCAGCAACACGTGGCAAAGAAGTTGGGAAAGGTGGCAATAAATACTGATAAAGTTGAGGAATGCTCATCAAACACTTGTTTGGAACATCCCACAGGTGAACGGGCAAATTGGGAACAGGTGGGTGCCATGATTGGGTATAAAAGTAGATTCTATGAAATGCTCAGTCATTCACAAACAAGGATGGGGTGAGGGTCACCACTTTGTCAACAAATGCGTGAGCAAATTGTGGAACAGTTTAAGAAAAACCTTTCTCAACCAGCTATTGCAAGGAATTTAGGGATTTCAACATCTACGGTCCGTAATATCATCAAAGGGTTCAGAGAATCTGGAGAAATCACTGCACGTAAGCAGCTAAGCCCGTGACCTTCGATCCCTCAGGATGTACTGCATCAACAAGCGACATCAGTGTGTAAGGGATATCACCACATGGGCTCAGGAACACTTCAGAAACCCACTGTCAGTAACTACAGTTGGTCGCTACATCTGTAAGTGCAAGTTAAAACTCTCCTATGCAAGGCGAAAACCGTTTATCAACAACACCCAGAAAAGCCGTCGGCTTCGCTGGGCCTGAGCTCATTTAAGATGGACTGATACAAAGTGGAAAAGTGTTCTGTGGTCTGACGAGTCCACATTTCAAATTGTTTTTGGAATCTGTGGACGTCGTGTCCTCCGGACCAAAGAGGAAAAGAACCATCCGGATTGTTATAGGCGCAAAGTGTAAAAGCCAGCATCTGTGATGGTATGGGGGTGTATTAGTGCCCAAGACATGGGTAACTTACACATCTGTGAAGGCGCCATTAATGCTGAAAGGTACATACAGGTTTTGGAGCAACATAGGTTGCCATCCAAGCAACGTTGCCATGGACGCCCCTGCTTATTTCAGCAAGACAATGCCAAGCCACGTGTTACATCAATGTGGCTTCATAGTAAAAGAGTGCGGGTACTAGACTGGCCTGCCTGTAGTCCAGACCTGTCCCCCATTGAAAATGTGTGGCACATTATGAAGCCTAAAATACCACAACGGAGACCCCCGGACTGTTGAACAACTTAAGCTGTACATCAAGCAAGAATGGGAAATAATTCCACCTGAGAAGCTTAAAAAATGTGTCTCCTCAGTTCCCAAACGTTTACTGAGTGTTGTTAAAAGGAAAGGCCATGTAACACAGTGGTGAACATGCCCTTTCCCAACTACTTTGGCACATGTTGCAGCCATGAAATTCTAAGTTAATTATTATTTGCAAAAAAAAAAATAAAGCTTATGAGTTTGAACATCAAATATGTTCTCTTTGTAGTGCATTCAATTTAATATGGGTTGAAAAGGATTTGCAAATCATTGTATTCCGTTTATATTTACATCCAACACAATTTCCCAACTCATATGGAAACGGGGTTTGTAGTTACAGATCCAAACTACGTTCTAAAAGTCAAGCCCGCGCGCCTCCTCTATTTATTTGGAAGGGCCCTATTACATCACAGAGGCTGTCGCTGAGGGAAGGGGGTAATATCGACAACTCCAGTTAGACCCAATATATGATTATAGAATGAATAAAAATTAGTTGACGCAGGTCATATCGCCTTGTCTCTGCTCTGTCTGCTTCACGGCGGTGTTCGGCCTTGGCACCCAGCAGGCCAAGTCTGGACACAACACTGATAAAGTCGGCTGGCAATCTTTTGGACTGCCAGCTTTGCGCAGATACAAAAATACCACTTCAGCACAATTGACAATAATTTATAGCAATGGCCCTTAAGCATAAAGTTAGTGTGATAATATATACATAATTATTCTAACAAAGGTCCCTAAGCTGAAAATGACTTATTTGAGTAACAGGACTAAAAGTAACAGGACTGAGTTTTGTTTCATGGAACTAGCACTATAGGCACATTATAGTAATAAAAAAAAAAGTGTTTAATAAATAAACAACATTGAAAAAATAATAGTTCAGGTAACAAGACTGCACTGAAACTTTACCTCCCTCAGTCGTAGTTGAAATATCATTGAATATGCAGACCAATAAATGAATGAGCTTACTTTTGGCCTTTCCATTGGCCTGCAACGGATGACAATGATGCAACTTTCTTCCTCTGGACCGGAGGTCAGCAACCTGTGGCTCTAGAGCCACATGTGGCTCTTGAGCAGCGCCCTGGTGGCTCCATGGAGCTTTTTTCAAAAATGTATGGAAATGGAAAAAAAAAAATGGGGTGAAAAAGATATTTTTTGTTGTAATATGGTTTCTGTAGGACGACAAACATGACACAAACCTTCCTAATTGTTAGAAAGCCCACAGTTTAATATTTTTGTGTTCATGCTTCACTTATGAGAGTATGTTGCGAGCGCCTTTTGGTCCTACTAATTTCAGCGGCCCTTGAACCTACCGTTGTGCGGACTGAGACTCAACAGTTTGTTTACATGTGTAACTTTCTCCGGCGCTGCCACAGAAAGACGTGTTTTATGCCACTCCTTCTTTGTCTCATTTTGTCCACCAAACGTTTTATACTGTGCCTGAATGCACAAAAGTGAGCTTTGTTGATGTTATCGACTTGTTATGGAGTGCTAATCAGGCATATTTGGTCACTGCATGTCTGCAAGCTAATCCATGCCAACATGCTATTTAGGCTAGCTGTATGCGATGAGGTGGCGACTTGTCCAGGGTGTACCCCGCCTTCCGCCCGATTTTAGCTGAGATAGGCTCCAGCGCCCCCCGCGACCCCAAAGGGAATAAGCGGTAGAAAATGGATGGATGGATGGATGTATGTACATATTGCATCATTATGCCTCGTTTGTAGCTATATTTGAGCTCATTTAATTTCCTTTACTGATGTCCTCTGTGTATTTAGTTTATTTTTGTTTCATGACACATTATCTGTATGTAATATTGGCTACATTTCTGATATTTGTTTGTGTGCCATGTTGTTCCAGACCACAGCAAACGTTACCCAGCTTGCAAAGATTGTAAAAAATCCATTAGAAGAAGACGGCCTGCCGTTTCCTTTAACTTGGACACACACATCTTGGCCATTCTAAGAGTCATTACCAGGAGTTATCTCACCCTTTGAGAAGTTTTACTAATGTTTTCCAATGTTGTGAAAATGTGTAGAATAAATATTACATTTCAAGATTTCTGTCAACAAAGATTTGCGTCAGCTTGCGACACATAGTCATTTTGATAGTAGGCTAAAATAGCTAATTAGCCACTTACATCACGTTTTGCCATCATTATAACACTTATATAAATATTTTAGTTTTTTGCGGCTCCAGACAGATTACTTTTTTGTCTTTTTGGTCCAATATAGCTCTTTCAACATTTTGGGTTGCCGACCCCTGATCTGGGCCATGTGACTTGTAGATTTTTATTTTTTTTTAATCAGAGGGGGAAGCATCGTAGGGCAAGTTCTCAAATTCAATAAAACTGCGGCCGAGAGTCGGGTTGAGGCTTGGATCCACAAAGTATTCACTTCAGAATTAGGTTTTAACCTTGTGACTTTCTAACATTGTGACTAAATGTGTCGACTACTTCTACCAACAGCTACAGTGACTCTAAGTTATGTTAGGACTTAAGTCATTATAAATATACATTTTAATGTACAAAACCCAAAACCAGTGAAGTTGGCACGTTGTGTAAATGGTAAATAAAAACAGAATACAATGATTTGCAAATCCTTTTCAACCTATATTCAATTTAATAGACTGCAAATACAAGATACTTAACATTCGAACTGGAAAACGTTGTCATTTTGCGCAAATATTAGCTCATTTGGAATTTGATGCATGCAGCATGTTTTAAAAAAGCTGGCACAAGTGGCAAAAAAGACTGAGAAAGTTGAGGAATGCTCATCAAACACTTATTTGGAACACCCCACAGGTGAACAGGCTAATTGGGAACAGGTGGGTGCCATGATTGGGTATAAAAGAAGCTTCCATGCAATGCTCAGTCATTCACAAACAAGGACGGGGCGAGGGTCACCACTTTGTGAACAAATGCGTGAGCAAATTGTCGAACAGTTTAAGAACAACATTTCTCAACAAGCTATTGCAAGGAATTTAGGGATTTCACCATCTACGGTCCGTAATATCATCAAAGGGTTCAGAGAATCTGGAGAAATCACTGCACGTAAGCGATGATATTACGGACCTTCGATCCCTCAGACGGTACTGCATCAAAAAGCGACATCAGTGTGTAAAGGATATCACCACATGGGCTCAGTAAAACTTCAGAAAACCACTGTCAGTAACTACAGTTTGTCGCTACATCTGTAAGTGCAAGTTAAAACTCTACTATGCAATGCGAAAGCCATTTATCAACAACACCCAGAAACGCCGTCGGCTTCGCTGGGCCTGAGCTCATCTAAGATAAGTTAAAGTTAAAGTTAAAGTACCAATGATTGTCACACACACACTAGGTGTGGCGAAATTATTCTCTGCATTTGACCCATCACCCTTGATCACCCCCTGGGAGGTGAGGGGAGCAGTGGGCAGCAGCGGTGGCTGCGCCCGGGAATCATTTTGGTGATTTAACCCCCAATTCCAACCCTTGATGCTGAGTGCCAAGCAGGGAGATAATGGGTCCCATTTTTATAGTCTTTGGTATGACTCGGCCGGGATTTGAACTCCCAACCTACCGATCTCAGGACGGACACTCTAACCACTAGGCCACTGAGTAGGTTAGATGGACTGATACAAAGTGGAAAAGTGTTCTGTGGTCTGACGAGTCCACATTTGAAATTGTTTTTGGAAACTGTGGACGTCGTGTCCTCCGGACCAAAGAGGAAAAGAACCATCCGGATTGTTATAGGCGCAAAGTTGAAAAGCCAGCTTCTGTGATGGTATGGGGGTGTATTAGTGCCCAAGACATGGGTAACTTACACATCTGTGAAGGCTCCATTAATGCTGAAAGGCACATACAGGTTTTGGAGCAACATATGTTGCCATCCAAGCAACGTTACCATGGACGCCCCTGCTTATATAAGCATGACAATGCCAAACCACGTGTTACATAAACGTGGCTTCATAGTAAAAGAGTGCGGGTACTAGACTGGCCTGCCTGTAGTCCAGACCTGTCTCCCATTGAAAATGTGTGACGCATTATGAAGCCTAAAATACCACAACGGAGACCCCCGGACTGTTGAACAACTTAAGCTGTACATGAAGCAAGAATGGGAAAGAATTCCACCTGAGAAGCTTAAAAAATGTGTCTCCTCAGTTCCCAAACGTTTACAGAGTGTTGTTAAAAGGAAAGGCCATGTAACACAGTGGTGAACATACCCTTTCCCAACTACTTTGGCACGTGTTGCAGCCATGAAATTCTAAGTTAATTACTATTTGCCAAAAAAAAAAAAAAGTTTATGAGTTTGAACATCAAATATCTTGTCTTTGTAGTGCATTCAATTGAATATGGTTTGAAAGGGATTTGCAAATCATTGTATTCCGTTTGTATTTACATCTAACACAATTTCCCAACTCATACGGAAACGGGGTTTGTACTACGTTACAATTGTGTGTCCATAGAGTCTGTCACTGTCTTCAAAATGGACGTCAGTCTGTTGGCTGTAACTCCTGTGTTTCTCATCCCTTCTGTCCAGACGGAGGCGACTGCATCCCATACATCCAGGTTCCGGAAAACAATGGTTTTAAAGTTCCAGTTGGGAAACACTTGATGATTAATTGCACAATCACATACAACCATACTTGCAAAGACACGTTTAAAAATGTCTCCTGGTATAAGTTGGAAAACCACAACTATGTGCCAGTGACCAATGGGTCTCATGCTCATGTAGAACTTAAGGTCAGAAATGCATTGGATAGGACATTATTTTTATCCTTTACAACTATACAAATAAGCGATGCCGGTTTGTATCGGTGTCAAAGTGAAAGTGGATACAGCCTGGGGAAAGCCTTCAACGTCTCTGTGCAGGGTAAGTGTCATGAATTTTGGTTAATTTTGAGAGCTTATCTTACATTAAATACCACCTGTTTTTCTTTAGATAACCGTATGATGAGCAACGACTCAGTTACGAATAAAATAAGTAAGAATGCTTTTGCAACCAATTCCTAATGTACTACCTGTAATTTCCGGGCTGTAGAGCACACTTAAAATAAACCACACACTCATCATTTCATTTTTTTTACACGTTTGGCCGCACAATTCTACAAGCCGCCGGTGTACACATTGAAACATGAAATATTTACACAGGTGCTTTTGTTCACTCACAAATTTAACAAAAGTATAAAACAAGTAGCCATTGAGAAGTCATTGAGTGCGACCTTCGTCCTTCTCCTCCTTTGGTCTGGCCTTTTGGGGCCCATTATTGGTGGTGGATATCCGTTCTATTTCCTTTTTTCGATGGCCGAGTCGATTTCCTTCGGATTTGGGGCTACATCTTGTGCGTTTCGCAGTGTCGTCTCCATGACAAGGGTGAGTCCATAATGCGCTAAATGGTTGACTGAATAATGGTGTAGGTCATACTTGCCAACCCTCCCGGATTTTCCGGGAGACTCCCGAAATTCAGCGCCTCTCCCGAAAACCTTACGGGACAAATGTTCTCCCGAAAATCTCCCGAAATTCAGGCGGACCTGAGTGACGTGTCGACAGCCCTTTTTTCACGTCCGCTTTCCCACAATATAACAGCGTGCCTGCCCAATCACGTTATAACTGTAGAATGATGGAGGGCGAGTTCTTGGTTTCTTATGTGGGTTTATTGTTAGGCAGTTTCATTAACGTCCTCCCAGTGCAGCAACAACACTCAACAACAGCAGTCACGTTTTCGTCTACCGTAAAGCAGTTCGTCTGTCGTAAACAGCAATGTTGTGACACTCTTAAACAGGACAATACTGCCATCTACTGTACATGCATATGTGACAATAACATCTACGGCTTTTAGAGAGTGCAGTGCACAACTGCGCGCACAACAAGGAGACGAAGCAGAATGCATCATCACAGAGGGTGTTCAGCATGGTTAGAAAAATAGTGACAGAGAATAGAACAAGGATGGACAATTCAACCCTTAACTCAACAATGAGTAGATGAGTGTTATGTGTGTGTATATGTGTAAATAAATGAACACTGAAATTCAAGTATTTCTCTTATATATATATATATATATATATATATATATATATATATATATATATATATATATATATATATATATATATGTATATATATATATATATATATATATAATATCAATCAATCAATCAATCAATCAATCTTTATTTATATAGCCCTAAATCACAAGTGTCTCAAAGGGCTGCACAAGCCACAACGACATCCTCGGTACAAAGCCCACATACGGGCAAGGAAAAACTCACCCCAGTGGGACGTCGATGTGAATGACTATGAGAAACCTTGGAGAGGACCGCATATGTGGGTAACCCCCCCCCTCTAGGGGAGACCGAAAGCAATGGATGTCGAGTGGGTCTGACATAATATTGTGAGAGTCCAGTCCATAGTGGATCCAACATAATAGTAAGAGTCCAGTCCATAGTGGGGCCAGCAGGACACCATCCCGAGCGGAGACGGGTCAGCAGCGCAGAGATGTTCCCAGCCGATGCACAGGCGAGCGGTCCACCCCGGGTCCCGACTCTGGACAGCCAGCACTTCATCCATGGCCACCGGACCTATGCCCCCCCCCCTCAAGGAAAAGGGGAGCAGAGGAGAAAAGAAAAGAAACGGCAGATCAACTGGTCTAACAGGGGGGCTATTTAAAGGCTAGAGTATACAAATGAGTTTTAAGATGGGACTTAAATGCTTCTACTGAGGTAGCATCTCTAATTGTTACCGGGAGGGCATTCCATAGTACTGGAGCCCGAATAGAAAACGCTCTATAGCCCGCAGACTTTTTTTGGGCTCTGGGAATCACTAATAAGCCGGAGTTCTTTGAACGCAGATTTCTTGCCGGGACATATGGTACAATGCAATCGACAAGATAGGACGGAGCTAGACCGTGTAGTATTTTATACGTAAGTAGTAAAACCTTAAAGTCGCATCTTAAGTGCACAGGAAGCCAGTGCAGGTGAGCCAGTATAGGCGTAATATGATCAAACTTTCTTGTTCTTGTCAAAAGTCTAGCAGCCGCATTTTGTACCAACTGTAATTTTTTAATGCTAGACATAGGGAGACCCGAAAATAATACGTTACAGTAGTCGAGACGAGACGTAACGAACGCATGAATAATGATCTCAGCGTCGCTAGTGGATAAAATAGAACGAATTTTAGCGATATTACGGAGATGAAAGAAGGCCGTTTTAGTAACACTCTTAATGTGTGATTCAAACGAGAGAGTTGGGTCGAAGATAATACCCAGATTCTTTACTGATTCGCCTTGTGTAATTGTTTGGTTGTCAAATGTTAAGGTGGTATTATTAAATAAATGTCGGTGTTTAGCAGGACCGATAATCAGCATTTCCGTTTTCTTGGCGTTGAGTTGCAAGAAGTTAGCGGACATCCATTGTTTAATTTCATTAAGACACGCCTCCAGCTGACTACAATCCGGCGTGTTGGTCAGCTTTAGGGGCATGTAGAGTTGGGTGTCATCAGCATAACAATGAAAGCTAACACCGTATTTGCGTATGATGTCGCCTAGCGGCAGCATGTAAATACTAAAGAGTGCAGGGCCAAGAACCGAACCCTGAGGAACTCCGCACGTTACCTTAACATAGTCCGAGGTCACATTATTATGGGAGACGCATTGCATCCTGTCAGTAAGATAAGAGTTAAACCACGACAAAGCTAAGTCTGACATACCAATACGTGTTTTGATACGCTCTAATAAAATATTATGATCGACGGTATCGAAAGCAGCGCTAAGATCAAGAAGCAGCAACATGGATGACGCATCAGAATCCATCGTTAGCAGTAGATCATTAGTCATTTTTGCGAGGGCTGTCTCCGTAGAGTGATTTGCCCTGAAACCGGATTGAAAAGGTTCACAGAGATTGTTAGACACTAAGTGTTCATTTAGCTGCTGTGCGACAATTTTTTCGAGGATTTTCGAAATAAAGGGAAGGTGGGACACCGGTCGGTAGTTTACCATGAGGTCAGGATCAAGGTTAGGTCTTTTGAGCAGAGGATGAATAACCGCTTTCTTGAATGCTAGGGGAACAGTGCCAGAGGAAAGTGATAAGTTTATAATATTTAGCACTGATGGACCTAATAATACAAAAAGCTCCTTGATAAGTTTCCCAGGAAGTGGGTCAAGTAAACATGTTGTTTGTTTTATCCCACTTACACGCTGTAATAGTTCCTCTAATGTTATTTCATCAAAAAGAGAGAGACTATTTTGTATTGCAGTATCCGTCGTAGATACAGTTGTATCTGTGTTCATAGAACCCAGTTGTAGCTGGGATGCGTTGTCTTTAATCTCCTTTCTAATGAGTTCAATTTTCTTATTAAAGAAATTCATAAAGTCATCTGCCGAGTGGGTGGAGCTATTGGGAGGAGTCCCTTGTTGGGTTAGCGATGCTACTGTACTAAACAAAAATTTAGGGTCGTTTTTGTTGAGGCGGATGAGATTTGAGTAATATTTAGCTTTAGCTAAGGTAAGCATGCGTTTATACGATATTAAACTATCACTCCATGCTTGATGGAAAACCTCAAGCTTGGTCGCGCGCCATTTGCGTTCCAACTTTCTACATGATAATTTATGAGCTCTGGTTTCCTCTGTAAACCATGGGGTGCGTCTTTTAGGGGCCCTTTTTTGTTTTAGCGGTGCTATACTATCAATGGTTTTGCGCAGGGCATTGTCAAAGTTGTTAGTGAGGTTATCAATAGAGCCGACATAATTTGGGAATGGTGCCATTACCGAAGGCAGTAGGTCAGCAAGAGTCATCGTCGTGGCGGCATTAATGTTGCGGCTGCTATAGCAGTTATTATTATTATTAGTTTGTTGACAATGAGTCAGAACTTCGAATTTTATAAGGTAATGATCGGACATTACTTTAGTATACGGGAGTACCATAACTTTGGAGGTGGTGACACCCCTGACCAGCACTAGATCTATCGTATTGCCGTTGCGATGCGTAGGTTCATTTATTATTTGTGTAAGACCACAGCTATCAATTATAGTCTGGAGCGCCACGCACTGAGGGTCCGATGGGGTATTCATATGGATATTAAAGTCCCCCATTATGATTATATTGTCTGCGTGCGTCACTAGATCAGCAACGAACTCTGAGAATTCATTAATAAAGTCCGAGTAGGGCCCTGGGGGGCGGTAGATAACAGCCATATCGAGAGGCAGCGGTGCGACAGACCTCATAGTAAGCACCTCAAACGATTTGTATTTATTATTTAGGTTAGGGGTAAGGTTAAAGTTTTCATTGTATATTAGTGCGACCCCCCCACCCCTTTTAAGGGGACGGGCAATATGCGCATTCGTATAGTTAGGAGGAGATGCCTCATTTAGCGCAAAAAATTCGTCTGGTTTGAGCCAGGTTTCGCTAAGACCAATGACGTTAAGATTGTTGTCTCTAATGACCTCATTAACTAATAACGTT
Source organism: Nerophis lumbriciformis (assembly GCF_033978685.3). Taxonomy (NCBI): domain Eukaryota; kingdom Metazoa; phylum Chordata; class Actinopteri; order Syngnathiformes; family Syngnathidae; genus Nerophis; species Nerophis lumbriciformis. The sequence goes on along the minus strand of NC_084570.2, from coordinate 7,286,974 downwards.
TTGGGAGACAATGATCTTATGTTTAAAAAGCCCATATTATAAGTATTGGGCTGTTTTGACGAGTTTTTGTTTAAATTATCCGTAGTAGAAATATTAATAATGTTGCGTTTATTATACGTAGTGCACTTTAAATAGTTTCGACCATATCTAGGAATTGATACGACGGGAATTTTCAGATTGTTTGCTTGATGCTGCGATCGACTGAACGCATCATGATAATAAAATAAATATATATATAAATATATATATATATATATATATATATATATATATATATATATAGTCAATTATATCTTATATATATATATATATATATATATATATATATATATATATATATATAATAAAATAAATATATATATAAATATATATATATATATATATATATATATATATATATATATATATATATGTATATACATATATATATACATTCGCAAAACGCAAAAGAAAACTTACGGATTCAAATCTACCAAGAACCCACCCACAGTTGAGGAACTAAAGGATTTTGAGAACGACATGCTCAAAATGATACAATCAGTCAAATTCAAGCCAATCCGCAACCCACTCCTCACCAAGCTGAAAAATGACAAGGAGCGCATCAAGAAAGTAAACAACCTCATCATAGCTGCCGATAAAACCACAAACTTCTACAGAATGGACATACCAGAACACCACACCTTACTGGACAGAAGCATCACCAAATCATACAAAAAAAGCGCAACCCAACACCTTACAGAACATCCACCTGGAAAATAAAAGGATCGCGGCTGAACTGGACATTGAGGACAGGGTGGACGCCACAGCCAACAAGGAAGCCTTCATCACATTGAAGGACCACAAACCCAACTTTGCAAATAACCCAACATGCCGACTAATAAACCCAACTAAATCTGAAATAGGAAAAATCAGCAAAATAATCCTGGACAGAGTCAACACAAAAATCAAGGACAAAACACCACTCAACCAATGGAGAAATACAGCAGCAGTAATCAAATGGTTCAACAACATCCAAGACAAACAACAGCACAACTTTATCTCCTTTGATATCGAGGAATTTTACCCTTCCATCACGCAAGACCTACTGACTCAAGCACTAGACTTCGCCTCAGACTACGACTCAATCACAGGCAACGAAAGAAACATCATCATCCACGCAAAAAACTCCATTCTCATCCACAACAGTACACCTTGGCAAAAAAAGAACAATGCAACATTTGACGTCACTATGGGAAGTTTTGACGGAGCAGAAACGTGTGAACTCGTTGGGAGTTTCCTCCTCTCCCAGCTCGCTAGCCTCAATCTGAACCTTGGTATTTACCGTGATGACGGACTGGCAGTGTGTCGCGCCTCACCAAGGAGCAGCGAGAATACCAAGAAGCGCATATGCCAAATTTTCAAAGAGAACGGCCTACGGATCACGATTGAAGCCAACAAGCAAACCGTCAACTTCCTTGACGTCACTTTCAACCTGAGAAATAACAGCTACCAACCATTCACGAAACCCAACACAACACTCCAATACGTGCACCATGACAGCAACCACCCACCCACCACCACGAAAAGAATACCTACCGGAATCAATAAAAGGCTATCGATGCTGTCATCTAGCAAAGCTGAATTTGACCAAGCAACCCCCCCGTACCAAAAAGCCCTTGATGAAAGCGGATACAATTTCACCCTCACCTATGAACCCACGCCAGGAAACCAGCCAAAAAAGAACAGAAAACGGAACGACATCATCTGGTACAACCCCCCATACAGCAAAAACGTCTCAACGAACATTGGACACAAATTCCTCAATCTGATTGACAAACACTTTCCCAAAGACAACATCCTAAGAAAAGTATTCAACAAGAACAACATTAAATTGAGCTACAGCTGCATGAACAATATACGACAAATCATCTCAAACCACAACAAAACAATTGCAAATGAGCCGTCGGCCCTCAGACAGAGCGACTCCAAAACCAACAAAGGATGTAATTGTCGAAAGAAACCTGATTGCCCTCTCAACGGGGGGTGCTTACAAACATCAGTTGTCTACCAATCTAAGGTAATACGCAAGGACATTAACACATCCGACACATATGTAGGATTAACCGAGGGAGAATTCAAAACCAGATGGAACAATCACAAGGCTTCTTTCAGGAACAAAAACCTGCGAAATACCACAGAACTCAGCAAACACATTTGGGACCTCAAAGACAATAATGTTGAATATTCAATAACATGGCAAATTCTTGCATCCAGCACACCTTACAATAGTGGTAATAAAAGATGCAACCTATGCTTGAAAGAGAAACTGTTTATTATTTACCGTCCAGACCTGTCATCCCTCAACAAGCGCAGCGAAATTGTAACAACATGCCGCCATAGACGGAAACACCTACTAGGTAACACATGAGCCAATCACCACGCCCCTAGGCCAGCCTGTACCCACCCACTCTGTGCCCTATATAAACCATGGTATGCGAATGCTCCCATTAAAATCTCCTGACGATTGAGGGTACCCCCCCTCATGAAACAGGCCTGTAGAGATGAAATAGTCTTGTGATTTTTTTCCCACACATACATATATATATATATATATATATATATATATATATATATATATATATATATATATATATATATATATATATATATATATATATATATATAGTCAATTATATCTTATATATATATATATATATATATATATATATATATATATAATAAAATAAATATATATATAAATATATATGTATATATATATATATATATATATATATATATATATATATATATATATATATATATAGTCAATTATATCTTATATATATATATATATCCATCCATCCATTTTCTACCGCTTATTCCCTTTGGGGTCGCGGGGGGCGCTGGAGCCTATCTCAGCTACAATCGGGCGGAAGGCGGGGTACACCCTGGACAAGTCGCCACCTCATCGCAGGGCATATATATATATATATATATATATATATATATATATATATATATATATATATATGTATATATATATATATATATATATATAATAAAATAAATATATATATAAATATATATATATATATATATATATATATATATATATATATGTATGTATATATATATATATATATAATAAAATAAATATATATATATATATATATATATATATAGTCAATTATATCTTGTATATATATATATATATATATATATATATAATAAAATAAATATATATATAAATATATATATATATATATATATAGTCAATTATATCTTATATATATATATATATATATATATATATATATATAATAAAATAAATATATATATATAAATATATATATATATATATATATAGTCAATTATATCTTTTATATATATATATATATATATATATGTATGTATATATATATATATATATATATATATGTATATATATATATATATATATATATATATATAGTCAATTATATCATTCATATATATATATATATATATATATATATATATATATATATATATATATATATATATATATATATATATATATATATATATGTATATATATATATATATATATATATATATATATATATATATATATATATATATATATATATATATATATATATATATATATATATATATATATATATATGAATGATATAATTGACTATATATATATATATATATATACCGACCTCGGATAAGCGGAAGAAGATGGATGGATGGATGGATATATATATATATATATATATATATATATATATATATATATATATATATATATATATATATATATATATATATATATATGTATATATATATATATATATATATATATATATATATATATATATATATATATATATATATATATATCCATCCATCCATCCATCTTCTTCCGCTTATCCGAGGTCGGGTCGCGGGGGCAGCAGCCTAAGCAGGGAATCCCAGACTTCCCTCTCCCCAGCCACTTCGTCCAGCTCTTCCTGTGGGACCCCGAGGCGTTCCCACGCCAGCCGGGAGACATAGTCTTCCCAACGTGTCCTGGGTCTTCCCCGCGGCCTCCTACCGGTCGGACGTGCCCTAAACACCTCCCTAGGGAGGCGTTCGGGTGGCATCCTGACCAGATGCCCGAACCACCTCATCTGGCTCCTCTCGATGTGGAGGAGCAGCGGCTTTACTTTGAGCTCCTCCCGGATGGCAGAGCTTCTCACCCTATCTCTAAGAGAGAGCCCCGCCACCCGGCGGAGGAAACTCATTTCGGCCGCTTGTACCCGTGATCTTGTCCTTTCGGTCATAACCCAAAGCTCATGACCATAGGTGAGGATGGGAACGTAGATCGACCGGTAAATTGAGAGCTTTGCCTTCCGGCTCAGCTCCTTCTTCACCACAACGGATCGATACAGCGTCCGCATTACTGAAGACGCCGCACCGATCCGCCTCACGATCCACTCTTCCCCCACTCGTGAACAAGACTCCGAGGTACTTGAACTCCTCCACTTGGGGCAAGATCTCCTCCCCAACCCGGAGATGGCACTCCACCCTTTTCCGGGCGAGAACCATGGACTCGGACTTGGAGGTGCTGATTCTCATCCCAGTCGCTTCACACTCAGCTGCGAACCGATCCAGTGAGAGCTGAAGATCCTGGCCAGATGAAGCCATCAGGACCACATCATCAGCAAAAAGGAGAGACCTAATCCTGCAGCCACCAAACCAGATCCCCTCAACGCCTTGACTGCGCCTAGAAATTCTGTCCATAAAAGTTATGAACAGAATGGGTGACAAAGGGCAGCCTTGGCGGAGTCCAACCCTCACTGGAAACGTGTCCGACTTACTACCGGCAATGCGGACCAAGCTCTGGCACTGATCATACAGGGAGCGGACTGCCACAATCAGACAGTCCGATACCCCGTACTCTCTGAGCACTCCCCACAGGACTTCCCGAGGGACACGGTCGAATGCCTTCTCCAAGTCCACAAAACACATGAAGACTGGTTGGGCAAACTCCCATGCACCCTCAAAGACCCTGCCGAGAGTATAGAGCTGGTCCACAGTTCCACGACCAGGACGAAAACCACACTGTTCCTCCTGAATCCGAGGTTCGACTATCCGGCGTAGCCTCCTCTCCAGTACACCTGAATTGACCTTACCGGGAAGGCTGAGGAGTGTGATCCCACGATAGTTAGAACACACCCTCCGGTTCCCCTTCTTAAAGAGAGGAACCACCACCCCGGTCTGCCAATCCAGTGGTACCGCCCCCGATGTCCACGCGATGCTGCAGAGTCTTGTCAACCAAGACAGCCCCACAGCATCCAGAGCCTTAAGGAACTCCAGGCGGATCTCATCTACCCCCGGGGCCTTGCCACCGAGGAGCTTTTTAACTACCTCAGCAACCTCAGCCCCAGAAATAGGAGAGCCCACCACAGACTCCCCAGGCACTGCTTCCTCATAGGAAGACGTGTTGGTGGGATTGAGGAGGTCTTCGAAGTATTCCCTCCACCGATCCACAACATCCGCAGTCGAGGTCAGCAGAACACCATCCTCGCCATACACGGTGTTGATAGTGCACTGCTTCCCCTTCCTGAGGCGGCGGATGGTGGTCCAGAATTGCTTCGAAGCCGTCCGGAAGTCGTTTTCCATGGCCTCACCGAACTCCTCCCATGTCCGAGTTTTTGCCTCTGCGACCGCTGAAGCCGCACACCGCTTGGCCTGGCGGTACTTGTCCGCTGCCTCAGGAGTCCCATGAGCCAAAAGAACCCGATAGGACTCCTTCTTCAGCTTGACGGCATCCCTCACCGCCGGTGTCCACCAACGGGTTCTTGGATTACCGCCACGACAAGCACCAACTACATTGCGGCCACAGCTCCAATCAGCCGCCTCGACAATATAGAGGCGCGGAACATGGTCCATTCGGACTCAATGTCCAGCACCTCCCTCGTGACATGTTCAAAGTTGTTCCGGAGGTGGGAATTGAAACTCTCTCTGACAGGAGACTCTGCCAGACGTTCCCAGCAAACCCTCACAATGCGTTTGGGCCTGCCAGGTCTGTCCGGCATCCTCCCCCACCATCGCAGCCAACTCACCACCAGGTGGTGATCGGTAGAAAGCTCCGCCCCTCTCTTCACCCGAGTGTCCAAAACATGAGGCCGCAAATCCGATGACACAACTACAAAGTTGATCATGGAACTGCGGCCTAGGGTGTCCTGGTGCCAAGTGCACATGGAAACCCTTATGTTTGAAAGTGGTGTTCGTTATGGACAATCTGTGACGGGCACAAAAGTCCAATAACAAAACACCGCTCGGGTTCAGATCCGGGCAGCCATTCTTCCCAATCACGCCTCTCCAGGTTTCACTGTTGCTGCCAACATGAGCATTGAAGTCCCCCAGTAGAACGAGGGAATCACCCGGGGGAGCACTCTCAAGTACTCCCTCGAGTGAATCCAAAAAGGGTGGGTAGTCTGAGCTGCGGTTTGGCGCGTAAGCGCAAACCACAGTCAGGCCCCGTTCCCCCACCCGAAGGCGGAGGGAAGCTACCCTCTCGTCCACCGGGTTGAACTCCAACGTACAGGCTCTAAGCCGGGGTGAAACAAGAATTGCCACCCCAGCCCGTCGCCTCTCACTGCCGGCAACGCCAGAGTGGAAGAGAGTCCAGCCCCTCTCGCGAGAACTGGTTCCAGAGCCCTTGCTGTGCGTCGAAGTGAGTCCGACTATATCTAGCCGGAACTTCTCCATCTCGCGCACTAGCTCAGGCTCCTTCCCCCCCAGCGAGGTGACGTTCCACGTCCCAAGAGCTAGCTTCTGTAGCCAAGGATCGGACCGCCAAGTGCCCTGCCCTCGGCTGCCGCCCAGCTCACATCGCACCCGACCTCTATGACCCCTGCTATGGGTGGTGAGCCCATTGGAGGGGGGACCCACGTTGCCTCTTCGGGCTGTGCCCGGCCAGGCCCCATGGGGACAGGCCCGGCCACCAGGCGCTCGCCATCGTGCCCCACCTCCGGGCCTGGCTCCAGAGGGGGGCCCCGGTGACCCGCGTCCGGGCAAGGGAAATCTGGGTTCCTTGTTTGTTTTCTTCATAAAGGTCTTCGAGCTGCTCTTTGTCTGATCCCTCACCTAGGACCAGTTTGTCTTGGGAGACCCTACCAGGGGGCATAAAGCCCCCGGACAACATAGCTCTTAGGATCATTGGGACACGCGAACTCCTCTACCACGTTAAGGTGGCAGCTCAGAGAAGAGTACATATATATATATATATATATATATATATATATATATATATATATGAAATACTTGACTTGGTGAATTCTAGCTGTAACTATATTCCCCCCCTATTAACCACGCCCCCAACCCCCCCCCCCCCTCCCGAAATCGGAGGTCTCAAGGTTGGCAAGTATGGTGTAGGTGTTTTGATTTAATGTGAACGATTCCATTGGTTCACCGTGACCAGTTCGGCAATTTCATTGGTCTGACTTGACGAGGCTGAATTTATTGATGGAATGTGAAGGTCCTGATCCTGGAAAAATTCATAAATCAACGGTCGGGAAAAAAGGTAGCGGCTCATAGTCCGGAAATGACAGTTTCTGTTTTTAAATCCAAAACACCCATGAGAAATGTTTTGCTTTCTTGCTTTTCCTGCTTTGATGACATTTTTTTCCCCTCCCTTTTAAAATAAACTATGTTTATCTGCTTATGTTTAACACCAGAGGAGGAAGCGGGAAGGATTTCCGGGATATATTTTGCTGCTGGCGCTCTGGCATTTATCATAGTAATAACATGTATTTCCATCATATTCATGCAGCGACGCAAAGGTGAGGTATTTTTTCGTATCCTTGCATGTCAAATATTATATCTATACATGTTTTCCAAGATATTGAAGATATATACATAAACCGATACATTATCTGTACTGAAAATGCAGGTAACACAAAGAGAGAGAGGCACATTGAAAATCAGGTAAGACATCCTGAAACTTCAGTACAACATTACAGTTGATCTAATATGTAAAGTTTGCAGGACATCTCTATGGCAAACCTACATATCGACGCTAAATCCGTGGCCTGCAGGGGAACCGCCTCTGACCCGCCAACTACGAAAGCGACACCACCCTCCACGCGGTTGCCAAGAAGCGGCCGGATGAGTCCACAGGATGAAGACAAGTCAAACAAAAAGACAATAGAAGATGGAAGCTCCATCATGTATGCTACTCTCGATCACCGGCTGCCACCTGGTGGCGCTGCTTGGCCACTGCCGCCCACGGAGGAGAGTTCAGTGTATGCAGTTATCAGTTAGTAGTATGAGGCTGGAGTCATCAGGATCAGAGTTCTCCCATGTTTAACCCTTGTGTAATGTTCATATTGTTGTTACTCAGCCAGTGTTTGAGGGTCTAATGGACCCGTTGCATTTTGCGGCTTTTAATGCCTCACAATCAAACACTTTTATGTTAAAATACTGAACAGATGTTTACCTTATTCCAATAAACTACACTGCAACAAGCAAACAATAGCAGGATGCATACTGCACTGTGACAGATGTCCTGCACTGGCAAATCCCTCTTTAAAGCCACGTCATTTCCAGTGGCTGGTTATCCATCCATCCATTTCTACTGCTTGTCCCTCTCGGGTCGTGGCGGGTGTTGGAGCCTATCTCAGCTGCATTCGGGCGGAAGGCGGGTTACACCCTGGACAGGTCGCCACCTCATCGCCTATAGCCCGGGAAAAATGTCCATCAATGCTGCATGCCATCGTATATCTTATAAACCAGAGGTCTTCAATACGGGATCCTCGCCGCCCAGGGGGTCCGCAGAGGTACTGCAGTGGGGTCCTGAACGTTTTAAGTTAAAGTTTGTCATGTCTTGGTGATCATGTTTAGTTTGGCTATGTTCTGTTTGGTTTTTGCACTCTGTCAGTCTCTGTTTTTTCACTCCCTGTTTTGTTTCCATGACTACCAATCAGTTCACCTGTCCTCACTACTCACGCACCTGATTCATTTGAACTCACGCACCTGTTTTCAATCACCACATGACTATTTAAGCCTGTCATTTTCTGTTGGTCGGCCTGGCGACATCACATTCATGCTCTGCACTCTTGACACGCTGCTTACTCTGTCCAGGTCATAGTTCATGCTGCTCTTTTCTTGCCACGTAAATTGTTGTTTATTCAAGCCACTGTTTTGTACCTCCGCTGTGAGCGCCTTTTGTTTGTTCCTTTTTTCCCCCATAGTTCTGCCTTTGTGCTAGTTTTGTTTTATTAGCCAAGTTTGTTCCCTGCCTTGTGCGCGCCTTTTCTTTATACTTTTTATAGTATATTATTAAATCATGTATTTAACTTCACGCCATGTCTAGTCCAAATCATTTGCACCATGGGAAAAAAAACCACGCCAAAGTCCAAGTCTTGACAAAGTTAAAGTTAAAGTACCACTAATGCACTTAATATACTTAACACACACACACTTGGTGTGGTGAAATTACCCTCTGCATTTGACCCATCCCCCTTGTTCCACCCCCTGGGAGGTGAGGGGAGCAGTGAGCAGCAGCAGTGGCCACGCTCGGGAATCATTTTGGTGATTTAACCACCTATTCCAACCCTTGATGCTGAGTGCTAAGCAGGGAGGTAATGGGTCCCATTTTTATAGTCTTTGGACTTACCGATCTCAGGGCAGACACTCTAACCCAGTGGTTCTTAACCTTGTTGGAGGTACCGAACCCCACCAGTTTCATATGCGCATACACCGAACCCTTCTTTAGTGAAAAATAAAATGTTGTTTTTTTTCAAATTCAAAACAAAGTTATATGTTTTTGGCAACACCTTAGTATGGGGAACATATTCTAAGTAACAAAGACTTAATTTAGAGTTATTTGGTTAGGGTTAGGGTTAGAGGGTTCGGGCCAGGGTTAGAGGGTTAGGGTTATAATAAGGCCATGCCGAATAAGGCATTAATAAGTACTTAATAATGACTAGTTAAGAGCCAATATGTTACTAATTTGCATGTTAATAAGCAAGTAGTTAATGGTGAATATGTTCCCCATACTAAAGTGTTACCATGTTTTTTTTACTGGTGCATGAACATCACCTTGTTCAAAGAACAAAACCAACACAGTGCATAAACTCACAACAAATTACACACCTGCAAATCAGTCTGACTTCTGCTGTTGCCGTATCCGTAAAACGCCGATAGGGAGAAGTTTTTATTTACACGATGAGTCGGGTATGTCTTGATCTCCGCCGAACCCCTGAGCCCGACTCACCGAACCCGTAGGGTTCGATCGAACCCAGATTAAGAACTACTGGTCTAACCGCAAGGCCACTGAGTAGGTCTTGGTTTTGGTTTTGGTTTGATTAAACATTTCTTCGAATATACGTTTGTATTCTCTCCTTTTAATACTCATTAACATATTGAGTGTATTAACATTTGCAATGTAGTTTGGAAATGGCAGCACCTTGCAGATTTAGATAGTATTAATATGAGTATATTAGCATTTAAGATAGCTAGCGATTGGTGCTCAAGTTTCCAGCGATTAGGGATGTACTGCCATTAATAATTTGGTATTGCTCAACCAATCAATCATCTATTTATACAGCCCAAATCCTACTTGCCTCAAAGGGCTTCACATTGACATCCCTTGATCTGAACCCACATCCAGGGAAGGAATAGCTTCGAAAGCCCGAATTGGGAAAACTATGAAACCTTGGGAAGGGACCGAAGATGTGGGGACCCACCTCCAGGGTGACAGGCTGCAGTGGGTACAATTATTGAATTGTTACATTAATAGGTAATGTGAGAGCCCAGTCCAGCGGGAAACCAACAGATGGTCATAGGGGCACACGATAATAACTTGTAGGGCCAGTTTAATTAAAAATACAATTTGATAGAGGATATACAATAAGAGGGTCCCTGCTCCATATGCAGAATTTTGGGGGTCCTTGGCTGTGTTTTGAACTTAAATATTACCTGATCATGCAAAAATATTTTATAAGCATTTTCTTGGTTATCAAAAACTCTTAAAATATCTGCCTGATTAGGATTAGGATTTCAAAGCAACTTATCGTAGTAATCAAAGGCATCGGGGTCATGGAGCCTATCCCACTCACATTCACACACTAGGGCCAATTTAGTGTTGCCAGTCAACCTATCCCCAGGTGCATGTTTTTGGAGGTGGGAGGAAGCCGAAGTACCCGGAGGGAACCCGCGCAGTCACAAGGAGAACATGCAAACTCCAAACAGTAAGACCCCGAGCATGGGAATCGAACCCAGGACCATCGTATTTTGAGGCACACGCACTCACCCCTGTTGAACCGTGCTGTCCATTGTGTAAGTAATAATGTAATAATGAGGCAATTATACATTTATGTTCATATATGTTGACCGTTACAAAAAGCCATCTGAGGCTATACTTGGACTGTGGTAAGGTTGTACCTTAACAGGGTATGTATATGTACTTTTCCCTCAAAATGCAATATTTTAAATTTTCTGGTGCATTCATTTGTCATTTTTCATCTGGCAATGCCTTAAGTTGCACTTTTAGCGGTGCAGGAATGAGATCAGAATATCAATAGTGAAGTGCCATTTTTGAAAAAAAACAAGTGATTTGCAGTATTAGTGGAAGGTGTAGTAGGTTCTGCAAACAGCTTGTGGGTGTAGTTTCCTGTGGCTTATGAATGCTGCTGCGGGGGCTGCACATTGTGCAATTTGTCACGGTTTTAATCACTGAGTGAAAATTATATTGTGACAAACAAAACGTGACCTTGTGAAAGTATTATCCATAACCTTGTAACTGCTCGGTATTGGACTGATACCAGAATTTATAATGTCAGCAAAAACCTATGTAAAGTATCAAACAGAAGAATACATGCTTATTACATTTTAACAGAAGTGTGGTTAGAACATGTTAAAGGGGAACATTATCACCAGACCTATGTAAGCGTCAATATATACCTTGATGTTGCAGAAAAAAGACCATATATTTTTTTAACCGATTTCCGAACTCTAAATGGGTGAACTTTGGCGAATTTAACGCCTTTCTATTATTCGCTCTCGGAGCGATGACGTCACATCGGGAAGCAATCCGCCATTTTCTCAAACACCGAGTCAAATCAGTTCTGTTATTTTCCGTTTTTTCGACTGTTTTCCATACCTTGGAGACATCATGCCTCGTCGGTGTGTTGTCGGAGGGTGTAACAACACGAACAGGGACGGATTCAAGTTGCACCAGTGGCCCAAAGATGCGAAAATGGCAAGAAATTGGACGTTTGTTCCGCACACTTTACCGACGAAAGCTATGCTACGACAGAGATGGCAAGAATGTGTGGATATTTCCAACGATAAAGTCAAAGAAATCTGCCGCCAGACCCCCATTGAATCTGTCGGAGTGTGTGAGCAATTCAGGGACAAAGGACCTCGGTAGCACGGCAAGCAATGGCGGCAGTTTGTTCCCGCAGACGAGCGAGCTAAACCCCCTGGATGTCTTGGCTCACATCGACCCTTATGCCACCGAAGATGATCAAGAGAAGAATATCGACCCTAGCTTCCCTGGCCTGCTGACATCAACTCCAAAACTGGACAGATCAGCTTTCAGGAAAAGAGCGCGGATGATGGTATGTCTACAGAATTTATTAATTGATGAAAATTGGGCTGTCTCCACTCTCAAAGTGCATGTTGTTGCCAAATGTATTTCATATGCTGTAAACCTAGTTCATAGTTGTTAGTTTCCTTTAATGCCAAACAAACACATACCAATCGTTGGTTAGAAGGCGATCGCCGAATTCGTCCTCGCTTTCTCCCGTGTCGCTGGCTGTCGTGTCGTTTTCGTCGGTTTCGCTTGCATACGGTTCAAACCGATATGGCTCAATAGCTTCAGTTTCTTCTTCAATTTCGTTTTCGCTACCTCCCAAACAGCAAAAAGACTCCGCGGCGGAACCCCCGCGGACGTATCGCGCTTTCCGGAACGGACCCGCGAAACGGATCCGTATCGGCGTCCACTTGCTCTCAGGAATGGATCCGCCACGGAGGTGTGGCGCGGACCCGCCGTGGCGCCGGGCTGGATCCGCTCCGCATCCATGATCAAAACCTAACCTCCGCGACGGGTGCGCCGCGGACCAGCAACAGACTCATAAAAACCCTGGCTCATCTGTTTTGGACCAGTTGATCTTATTTTCAAAATCCCTTCTGTTCTTGCTGTAGGATAAAATAGGAAACTAAAAAATTCACTAGGCCCTACTACAGCAATATAGGCTTACATATGCATTGCCTTGTATTTTTAAACTAACAATATTGTCAATAGGCAGAAACAGAAAATGGTCAATTCACTCTATAAAGTAAATATATAATATATAAATAGTAAATATAGTAAATATACATATTTTATCTATTAGGCTACAACATCAACGAAATGCTGCTCCATGCACAGCTAACATATCAGAAAATGAATAACTGGTGAATGACAAGAAGTTCAATAAAAGATTGTTTATTGATACATTTCTATTCCCAGAGGTGGGTAGAGTAGCCAGAAATTGTACTCAAGTAAGAGTACTGTTACTTTAGAGATTTATTACTCAAGTAAAAGTAAGGAGTAGTCACCCAAATATTTACTTGAGTAAAAGTAAAAAGTATGTTGTGAAAAAACTACTCAAGTACTGAGTAACTGATGAGTAACATACACACACATATCATATATATACACACACACATATATATATATGTATACACACACATATCATATATATACACACACACATATATATATATGTATACACACACATATATATATATATATACACATATATATATATATATATATATATATATACACACACATTTATATATATATACATATATATATATATATATATATATATATATATATATACACATATATATATATACAGTATATAATTTATATTTATTTATTTTGCCGTTTTTGTTTACATGTTAAAGGTGTTTTAATGAATATACATGCATGTTTAACACATATAGATTCCTTTCTTTCATGAAGACAAGAATATAAGTTGGTGTATTACCTGATTCTGATGACTTGCATTGATTGTAATCAGACAGTAGTGCTGATAGCGTCCACGTTTTCAAATGGAGAAAAAAAGTTCCTCCTTTCTGTCTAATACCACATGAAAGTGGTTGGTTTTTAGCATCTTATTTGTACAGCTTCCATATTCGTTTTTATACACTTTACAAGAAATACTTTGGCGGCAAACTCCATAGCTTGCTAGCTTGTTTGCGCTGGCTTTCGGAGACTCTTGTTTTGAAAGCGCAGGCGCGATGGAGCGGCACTTTTATTGTGAAGACAGGAACTGTGCAGTCAGTCTTTAGGCTTTTGACTTGATGTTCGGTTGAAATAAAAAAGGGTCTTTTTTCCTTCACACTTTTGATTGATTGATTGAAACTTTTATTAGTAGATTGCACAGTACAGTACATATTCCGTACAATTGACCACTAAATGGTAACACCCCAATAAGTTTTTCAACTTGTTTAAGTCAGGTCATGTGACCACCTGGCTCTGTTTGATTGGTCCAACGTCACCAGTGACTGCATCTGATTGGTGAAACGGAGTGAAGGTCACCAGTGACTGTATTTGTTGAAACGCAGGCACTATGACAGACCAAAACAAACAAAGCGTGCATTAACAGATCGATAAAAATTAGTAGCGAGTAGCGAGCTGAATGTAGATAAAAGTAGCGGAGTAAAAGTAGCGTTTCTTCTCTATAAATATACTCAAGTAAAAGTAAAAGTATGTTGCATTAAAACTACTCTTAGAAGTACAATGTATCCCAAAAGTTACTCAAGTAGATGTAACGGAGTAAATGTAGCGCGTTACTACCCACCTCTGTCTATTCCTCCTGAGGAGGTGGAGGCGGGACTCGTCTCCTGGTTGCCCGATCCGCCGCCAGGTTGAACCACCTGATGGCGTGTTTGGTGACCTCAGCGTCCGTGGCTGACCTTGTCACCACATTTTTTCTCACAGCACCTGTAATCAAACAAGATTACAAGACAGATATGTTTATGGTATGTAGCATCCAAAGCCAAGTATGCTTACACAATACAAAATATCCCATCTTCTTCCGCTTATCCGAGGTCGGGTCGCGGGGGCAGCAGCCTAAGCAGGGAAGCCCAGACTTCCCTCTCCCCAGCCACTTCGTCCAGCTCCTCCTGGGGGATCCCGAGGCGTTCCTACGCCAGCCGGGAGAGATAGTCTTCCCAATGTGTCCTGGGTCTTCCTCGTGGCCTCCTACCGATCGGACGTGCCCGAAACACCTACCTAGGGAGGCGTTCGGGTGGCATCCTGACCAGATGCCCGAACCACCTCATCTGGCTCTAGGTATTAAGGAGATTACATTTGAAAAAGAAACAATCCAAAATGTTCAAACAATATCATTATTTGGTTCCTTGATCAGAGTACTGTATGTGGATAAATCTGTGTGGTTTTGTCATGTTTGTTTGATTCTGTTGGATGACGGCGGCGGGGGGCATAAATAAATATCCATAACCCAACTTTGGGAAGTTGACATTGTTTTCTTATTATATTTGTACTACCATTCTATGTTTGTATTCGTGTAGGCCAGGGGTGTCCAAAGTACGGCCCGGGGGCCATTTGCGGCATTTTAAAAATATGATTGAAAAAAAATAAACAACATTAAAAGTGGTATTTAAAGGGCAAACAGGTGAAATGTAACAAGAAAATGTAGCAATGGTTACTCTAATCACACAAAGCTGCCATGTGGGCTGTTTCTTTCTTTAAAAAATAATAATGAATGCGAAGAAACGCAATAAAGGAAGTCGACAAACATCAGTTGAAGCGCATACTTGCCAACCTTGAGACCTCCGATTTCGGGAGGTGGGGGGTGGGGGGGTGTGGTCAGGGGTGGGGCGGGGCGTGGTTAAGAGGGGAGGAGTATAGTATTTCATACATATATATATATATATATATATATATATACATCCTGAAAATATGTAAACAAAACTGTGTTTAGATAATTGATACTTCAAACTTGCATAAATAAATCTTAAGGAATATAACATAACTTGGCTTCTGAGAGCTTCAAAATGTAATGAATAAAATGCTAAAGTTGTTGATAAACAAGCAATTATTTTAATAATTAAATATGGTCATTTTAAATGAATTATGATCATTTAAAATTAATTATTTCAAATATGTTTATTTTAATGTATAATTCTATGGCTGGATGTAATAAGGAGTCAGAAAAAATACAAATAAAAATACAATTAATTTTGATGTTTTCAACCAAAATATAGTAAAAATGTATTTGTATTTTTTGTTTGTTTTTAATTAATAAATATATTTATTTTTAGGTAAGATAAACATAATAATACAATTTATCTCTAGTCTGGATGATTTAGTTCTTGTCACCCTGTTGTCCTCCCGTCATGAAAAAAGGCTGTCCTCACTCAGGTCCGCATGAAGTTGGAGGGGGCGTGGCCTCCAGTTCCGGCTGAAAATCGGGAGATTTTCGGGAGAATATTTGTCCCGGGAGGCTTTCGGGAGAGGCACTGAATTTCGGGAGTCTCCCGGAAAATTCGGGACAGTTGGCAAGTATGGTTGAAGCGTTACGTTAATCTGACCAAGAGAATAAGTGAAGACAATTAATATTAATCTTGTAGTAAGTCACTCGCTCAAAATATACTGTCAATTTCGAAAACATTTTAACCTGCAAGGAATGAGCCTTTTCAGTCCAGTAGCATCAAATTACTGTTTTCCACCTTCAACACTTGACACAGCTTTTAATATGTGGCATCAAAGGGGTTTGAAATGCTTCAATTATATTTTTATAGACAATATATTCGCCTCTTTTACGGAGTTGTCCAAGAAATTGAATCTACCCAGTTCCCATATATTTAGATATTTCCAGATAAGGGATTATGTTAAAATAGTTCTTCCGCAGTTCCCTAACAAACCCTCTAAATCAACCACAGATGAAATGATGTCTTTAAATCCAATAAAGAAGAGGGCAATCTCACATATACTTAATTTACTCTCAGGATTAGAATGCACTTCCATGCTAAGAATCAGAACAGCATGGGAACAAGACCTCCAAACATCAATAGATGACGTAACCTGGGCAAAAATTGAGAAAAGGGTTCACTCATCTTGAATGTGCGCACGACACTCACTGGTCCAATTTAAAGTGATACACCGGGTGCACTTCTCAAAAGCAAAATTAGCAAAAATATTTCCCCATATTAACCCATTATGCGATAGATGTAAACTAGATAACGCAACATTAATACACATGTTTTGGCTTTGTCCGAAGCTAAAGGGGTACTGGAAGTTTATCTTCGAAGCACTCTCCACGGTCTTAACAATTCAAATCGATCCAAACCCTTTAATTTCTGTATTTGGAATCATTCCTGAAGGGATGGAACTACCTGTCGGGGGTCACAAAATAGTTGCCTTTACCACCCTCCTCGCACGCCGCCTGATATTGTTGAAGTGGAAGGAGGCTGTCCCACCCTTAGTCTCCCACTGGATAAGGGATGTACTACCAAACCTGAAGCTCGAGAAAATAAGATATACATTACGGGGCTCTGAAAACAATTTTTTAAAAGTGTGGAGACCTTTTTTGACCTTTTTTTGATCAATCTTCTACACAAGTGCAGGAAGAGCCCTAGATATGCACCTAAATATGGCCTTGTCATGCTGCGTCTACATTATGTTTCAGTTTTCAATTACTTTGTTTTAAGTGCCTTGTACTGAACTTTATTTATTTATTTATTTTACTCCGCGTACTTTTGTACTCTTACTTTTGTTTTTTGTGTTTGTTTTGAGTGACAGCAGGGGTAGGGGATGAAGAGGGTTTGAATATGTTGTTAATGTGAATGTGAAATCAATAAAAAGAACTATGAAAGAAAGAGAATAAGTTTGGGAATAGCTACAGGTATGATGGTTACTACGATTTTTAAGGCTGCCCCCCACTATTGACTTTGAACGTATGTAATATTCCATCCATCCATCCATCCATCTTCTTCCGCTTATCCGAGGTCGGGTCGCGGGGGCAGCAGCCTAAGCAGGGAAGTCTGGCTTCCCTCTCCCCAGCCTCTTCGTCCAGCTCTTCCTGTGGGACCCCGAGAGCCGGGAGACATAGTCTTCCCAACGTGTACTGGGTCTTCCCCGCGGCCTCCTACCGGTCGGACGTGCCCTAAACACCTCCCTAGGGAGGCGTTCGGGTGGCATCCTGACCAGATGCCCGAACCACCTCATCTGGCTCCTCTCGATGTGGAGGAGCAGCGGCTGTACTTTGAGCTCCCCCCGGATGGCAGAGCTTCTCAACCTATCTCTAAGGGAGAGCCCCGCCACCCGGCGGAGGAAACTCATTTCGGCCGCTTGTACCCGTGATCTTGTCCTTTTGGTCATAACCCAAAGCTCATGACCATAGGTGAGGATGGGAACGCAGATCGACCGGTAAATTGAGAGCTTTGCCTTCCGGCTCAGCTCCTTCTTCACCACAACGGATCGATACAGCGTCCGCATTACTAAAGACGCCGCACCGATCCGCCTGTCGATCTCACGATCCACTCTTCCCTCACTCGTGAACAAGACTCCGAGGTACTTGAACTCCTCCACTTGGGGCAAGATCTCCTCCCCAACCCGGAGATGGCACTCCACCCTTTTCCGGGCGAGAACCATGGACTCGGACTTGGAGGTGCTGATTCTCATTCCAGTCGCTTCACACTCGGCTGCGAACCGATCCAGTGAGAGCTGAAGATCCGGGCCAGATGAAGCCAACAGGACCACATCATCTGCAAAAAGCAGAGACCTAATCCTGCAGCCACCAAACCAGATCCCCTCAACGCCTTGACTGCGCCTAGGAATTCTGTCCATAAAAGTTATGAACAGAATCGGTGACAAAGGGCAGCCTTTTTGTTGTTGACACCCTTCCAATTGATCTGATCTGAAACGTCATCTGTAAACATCCTGCCCAGGATGTTCCAGGTCACCCGCTTCACATCCTGGCCTCCAATGGTGGCCAAAGAAGAAATCTAAAAGGCAAAGACATCTCTTTAAACAAACAGATAAACATTTTTAAGCTTAAGTTGCATTTAAAATGTTTTTGTTCCTGTTCAAAGCGTCCAGAAATGTAAAAAAACCAGAACCTGTTCTCTTGGCTCATGGGCCTATGCTACCTTTACACACAATGTCAAACCAGGCAGATTGTGGCTCACTGACATAATCTTACCACTGGGAAAAGGCGGTTCAGGACAGGCCTGGTTGTCAGGGCTGATTCAATAGAATATTTGCATAATCATGGACAATCAATAAACCTAATGGCACAATTCATATTAAGTAAGAAACATCACCACTCTTTGTCGAGCTGGGCCATTTGATGGTTCATTCAAAAATGCCTCCACCTGTTCCAGTGGAAACTGGATATTGGCCGGCATTTCAACTTCTGGCCCCGGGGTAATGGTCAACCTGCTGGTTAAGAAGTTGACCTTCGCCATCAGCTGGTCTTGGGTGTGTTTAATAGTTTCCAGCAGGCTAAGGATCTGGACCTCAGCCACTGTTGACAAACAGCAGTATAAAATGTATCATGTTTCAGTGTTTATCCTCATTACCCATAATCCTGACAATAGCTATTGACCTTAGTTAATGACAAAAGTTATTGACAAAGTTTGAAGAATATATGTGATTGGTTGTGAATTTGAATTTTTTTCCAAAAATCTGTGGCACAGAATGACCATCCGGTATTTGTCAGTTATTGCTCACCAGAGCAGGAAATGTTGTCGGCCATTCTTCCCCCTCGCCATGTTGGCCTGTAGGCCAGGCTGGATCCAGGCTCCTTCCTATTACTGTAGAAACATGACAAAAACAAGACAGAACACACTTACACTGGCTACCTGTTCCTTTTTTTTCTGGCAGCTCAACCTCATTCTCTGCCTCAAATTGCAGGTCTAAGGTGTTGCAGCCGTTTCGATATTGTTGCATTATTTTTAATGCGTCTTTGTAGTTGTATACAATTTAATATGTTAAAATTAACATGAGTTTCAAATTAGCTGTAGAGCTGAACAGAATATTATTATTATTGATGATGATGTATCAGGTCTCTCTCTTACAAGAGACCTGGTCAGAACATAGACAGAATAGGTTATTCCAAGCAGAAAGAGAAGCAACTATGACGTTATTTTTAAACAAGAAATTTATGAATATGCATACCACAATGATGAAGCCTTTTTTGAACGTCTACACGTGTCCTTCGTCTTAAGGTTGATAAAGAGACAGGCACAGTCTTTCTATTCCTGTTTGCGCTGAAAGACAAGAAAATACAGTAAAGTTTATCATTGATCATTGTTTCTAATGTTATATTTAAATAAATACATTGTTAAATGGTGGTGTTGTCTGTTTCATTGCTACAAACTAGACAAGATATAGGGCAACGTTAAATTGTGGGTGCACTTCTTGATTCAGCCCCCTGAATAGGCCAAGAGCTGCTAGAAAAATGTGTAAGCAACATTACATTTTAACAAACCAGAAAGTATCTTACTTGATTAAGCGAACGCAGCAAGAGCAGTTGTAGGCAAAAATCCAGGCAGTAGATGATGCTGCAAAACACACAAAATAGAAGATGGGACCAAGTTCCATACAGTTGCATAAGAAATAATGAACAGGCGCAAAATACATTAGTTGTCTGAACTGATGTAAACAGTGATTAAAATAATTTCTAATTCATTCATTTAATTATAAAGATTGCAGATAGACACTTTACATTATACATGTAACAGTCACTGTTCTGCGTTGTTTCTTTTATAATGATGCACACACAAGAGTTGAGTCGTGGAGGATTTATTCACCTTTTCTTTTTTTGAATGGAAACAAAAACAGGGCGTCACAAACAGTCCACAGAAAACAAGATCTCTCTCCACAGCTCCCAGCGTCATCAGTGCTCACTCAACTCAATTATTTATGCTTACATGTGGAAATAATAATAATAAATAAAATAATAATAATAAAAAAAAGTAAATAAAGCATAAAATAGTCTCTAATAAATTAATTAAAAACAGTATATAAAATATATACATCAGCAAATAACAAAAATATATATTAAGAAAAAGGATCCTTAATATGTGCAGCAATAAACCTCATTTTTCCCACTCACATCAACTCATTTAATATTTTTTTCTACAATTAACTATGCCAAAAAACTCATAACAGACATACCTTTTTTTGAATGGAAACAAAAACAGGGCGTCACACTAGTCCACAGTAAACAGGATCTCTCTCTCCACTAAAGAATAAAGAAAGAAATAATGCACACTCATATTATTGTCACAGCGGCACACAAGATGTCCACACGGACAGAGTTATAGGCCCGTGCGCAAACTCACAAGACCAGAAAACACCGTAACAGCTGCCGCTTGCATTAAGCTAACCCATGTGGATTAGCTTAATGCTAGCGGCAGCATTTAGCATATAAAAGTCCGGTTTTTACAACAATTTAACAACGTCACTTACCAGCTCCGAGCGTCGCATCAAGAAAAATACACAGCAAAGAAACTTTGCTTAACTACCATAACATATTCTGCCAAAATTGCTATTCCATTTGAAATAAAATAGCCTTTTTTTACAGAATATAAAGTTTTACTTCTAGTCCTAATATCAAACGTCATTACAATCATAGATAAATGATGATGGAAACACAAAGGCCGATGTTTAGCAATAAATCAATAAATCTATACTTACGTTCGTGTTCCAGCCAAGAAAATCCAGAAATGATCGATCTTGGCTCATGCGCGTACACACCAGTAGGCGCGCGTCCACGTCCGCGGGTGAAGACATTGGTCGGCTCAGTGTCCGTGTAGGCGGAGCCTATACTCTAGGCGGGGCGCGCCGGTTTAGTTTGCGCGTCCGCTTACGCGAATCAGACACGGGGCCGCTCAGGATCCGCTGTCTGACCGTACAATTTTCAGAGGCGGAGCGGATCCTCTAGGCGGAGCCAAAATGAATGTGACAGTAACGCGGGTTGGGCGACTTGAAGGCGGATCTGTATAGGAGTCTTCTGCTGTGTGGGCTGCTTCCACACTACAACCATCCGTTTCAATACATTCGTAATCTGTTGAATCGCTTAAGCCGCTGAAATCCGAGTTTGAATCCGAGCTAATGCGTTCGTTACGTCTCGTCTCGACTACTGTAACGTATTATTTTCGGGTCTCCCTATGTCTAGCATTAAAAAATTACAGTTGGTACAAAATGCGGCTGCTAGACTTTTGACAAGAACAAGAAAGTTTGATCATATTACGCCTATACTGGCTCACCTGCACTGGCTTCCTGTGCACTTAAGATGTGACTTTAAGGTTTTACTACTTACGTATAAAATACTACACGGTCTAGCTCCGTCCTATCTTGTCGATTGCATTGTACCATATGTCCCGGCAAGAAATCTGCGTTCAAAGAACTCCGGCTTATTAGTGATTCCCAGAGCCCCAAAAAAGTCTGCGGGCTATAGAGCGTTTTCTATTCGGGCTCCAGTACTATGGAATGCCCTCCCGGTAACAATTAGAGATGCTACCTCAGTAGAAGCATTTAAGTCCCATCTTAAAACTCAATTGTATACTCTAGCCTTTAAATAGCCCCCCTGTTAGACCAGTTGATCTGCCGTTTCTTTTCTTTTCTCGTCTGCTCCCCTTTTCCTTGAGGGGGGGGGGGCACAGGTCCGGTGGCCATGGATGAAGTGCTGGCTGTCCAGAGTCGGGACCTGGGGTGGACCGCTCGCCTGTGCATCGGCTGGGAACATCTCTGCGCTGCTGACCCGTCTCCGCTCGGGATGGTGTCCTGCTGGCCCCACTATGGACTGGACTCTTACTATTATGTTGGATCCACTATGGACTGGACTCTCACAATATTATGTCAGACCCACTCGACATCCATTGCTTTCGGTCTCCCCTAGAGGGGGGGGGGTTACCCACATATGCGGTCCTCTCCAAGGTTTCTCATAGTCATTCACATCGACGTCCCACTGGGGTGAGTTTTTCCTTTCCCGTATGTGGGCTTTGTACCGAGGATGTCGTTGTGGCTTGTGCAGCCCTTTGAGACACTTGTGATTTAGGGCTATATAAATAAAGATTGATTGATTGATTGATTGAATGTCGCTATAGCTTGCTGTTCTTTCCGCCATGTTTGTTTGTGTTGGCTTCACTATGTGACGTCACAGGAAAATGGACGGGTGTATATAACGATGGTTAAAATCAGGCACTTTGAAGCTTTTTTTAGGGATATTGCGTGATGAGTAAAATTTTGAAAAAAACTTCGAAAAATATAATAAGCCACTGGGAACTGATTTTTAATGGTTTTAACCATTCTGCAATTGTGATAATGTTCCCCTTTAAACTGAATCATATTGGTGCTTTGTTTGATTTGGTTAATCCATTCCATAATTGAATTCCACATACTGAAACGCTAAAGGTTTTAAGTGTTGTACGAGCATACAAATGTTTTAAATTTGATTTTCCTCTCAGGTTATATTTCTCATCTTTTGTTGAGAATAATTGTACATTCTTGGCTAGCAGGTTATAATTTGCTTTGTATATCATTTTAGTTTTTTGCAAATGCACCAATAATTAATAATTATTTTATAATGATAATTTGATTTCCTTTACTTATGTCATCTGTGTATTTAATTTATATTTGCATGTCTCATGACATATTATCTGTATCAGGCTTGTCACTGACAGTTTGGTTATGTTTTGTTTTTTCCTCTGTCTTATTTTTGTTCAGTTTCCTGCTTGTCTCCCTGAGCGCTGTTTCCCCTCACCTACGGCTGATTGGCACCTGGCCACACCTGGTGTCAATCAGTCGGCTGCTATTTATACCTGCCTCGCCCTCCAGTCAGTGAAGTGAAGTGAATTATATTTATATAGCGCTTTTCTCTCGTGACTCATAGCACCTTTACATAGTGAAAATAGCAGAGTATTGTAAGCTGTTTCCTGTATGCTGTGGACTGTTTGCTGGTTGCTGTGTCCGGTTTTCTCGTTTCCTGTTCACCTGTTTTCCTGGTATCCTGTTTCCTGTCTCCTGGTTTGTGTTTTTCCTGCATTTTTTGGACATTAAAAATCATGTCTTCCTGTATCCAGCCTGCCATCTCTGCATCTTGGGGTTCGTCACCACCAAAACTTGACAGACCTCCACTTCCTGACAATCTGTATGTAATATTGGCTGCATTTCTCATAGTTTGTGTGCCATGTTGTTCCAGACCACAGCAAACGTTACCCAGCTTGCAAAGATTGTAATACATCTATTAGAAGAAGACAGCCTACCGTTTCCTTAAGCTTGGACACACACATCTATATCTTTGGCCATTCTGAGCCAGCAATTTCCAGAAGTTATCTCACCCTGTGAGAAGCCTCCATTTTACTAATGATTTCCCATGTTGCAAAAATGTGTAGAATAAAAATTAAAATACATTTCTGTCAACGAAGATTTGTGTCAGCCTTTGATAGTAGGTGTGGAGGGGGCGTGGCCTGCGGGCCTGCAGCGAAGCGGGGTGTGCCAGAACCGGCTTCGAAATCAGCGAAAGGTGCGTAGATGGCCCACCTGAGCCTGGTTATCTAATCACCTGTCGCTCTGTTATAAGCAGCAGCCAGGAGGAGAGACGGGGTGGAGCGGGAGTTGGAGCTGGAGGAGAGTTGGAGCGAGAGCGAGAGCGACAGTGACAGTGACACTGACACAGACCTTGTGCTGAAAAGCAAACAAATGGAAAAAACTGAAAATAATCCCGCATTAAACCCTGAACTCTGGGCTCTCATGTCGGTGCTTGGTGGTCAGAAGAACCCACTGGGGGGGCAACCTCCACAGTAGGCTAATATAGCTAATATAGAAACTTACATCATGTGTTGTCTTCATTATAACACTTATATAAGGCTTTAAATGAGTTTGCATGTTCTCCCCGTGACTGCGTGGGTACTCCGGCTTCCTCCCACCTGGGGATAGGTTGATTGGCAACACTAAATTGGCCCTAGTGTGTGAATGTGAGTGTGAATGTTGTCTGTCTATCTGTGTTGGCCCAGTGATGAAGGGCGACTTGTCCAGGGTGTACCCCGCCTTCCGCCCGATTGTAGCTGAGATAGGCTCCAGCACCCCCTGCAACCCCGAAAGGGACAATCGGTAGAAAATGGAGGATGCATAAGGCTCTAAATATTTTCTGTGGCTCCAGACAGATTTTTTGGGGGGTATTTTTGGTCCAATATGGCTCTTTCAACATTTCTGGGTTGCCGACCCCTGACTTAGGCCATCAGTTGAACAAAACCCCAACTGAACTGTCACTTTAAGGTTAAATGTCGCCATCTACTGGTGCATACGACCAAAACCTCATATAAATACACAATAACATATTTTTATTAGGTTTTACAGAGCAAATATGATGTGTACGAAACCAGAAAAAGGTGAAGGAGAGTTTTGAAACTCTAATTTCATAACATTTTAAAGGCCCACTGAAACCCACTACTACCGACCACACAGTCTGATAGTTTATACATCAATGATGAAATCTTAACATTGCAACACATGCCAATACGGGTTAGCTTACTAAAGTGCAATTTTAAATTTCGCGCAAAATATCCTGCTGAAAACGTCTCGGTATGATGACGGCTGCGCGTGACGCCACGGATTTTAGAGGACATTTTGGGACAGCCTGGTGGCCAGCTATTAAGTCGTCTGTTTTCATCGCAAAATTCCACGGTATTCTGGACATCTGTGTTGGTGAATCTTTTGCAATTTGTTCAATGAACAATGCAGACAGCAAAGAAGAAAGCTGTAGGTGGGAAGCGGTGTATTGCGGCCGGCATGCAGCAACACAAACACAGCCAGTGTTTCATTGTTTACATTCCCGGAAGATGACAGTCAAGCTTTACCATTGGCCTGTGGAGGACTGGGACAACAGGGACTCTTACCAGGAGGACTTTGAGTTGGATACGCAGACGCGGTACCGTGAGTACGCTTCCAAACATTTGATCGCTTGCCCGTACGTGCGTGCCGCTATGTGCATGTCACGTACGTAACTTTGGGGACTTTGGGGAAATATATGTGCTGTATGAACTTTGGGGAGGTGAACGGTACTTTGGGCTGTGGGATTGAGTGTGTTGTGCAGTTGTTTGAGTTGTATTGGCGGGTTATATGGACGGGAGGGGGGAGGTGGTTGTTATGCGGGATTAATTTGTGGCATATTTGTGGCCTGGTTGTGTTGTGGCTAATAGAGTATATATATGTCTTGTGTTTATTTACTGTTTTAGTCATTCCCAGCTGAATATCAGGTCCCACCGGCCTCTCACAGCATCTTCCCTGTCTGAATCGCTCCCACTGCCCTCTAGTCCTTCACTCTCACTTTCCTCATCCACAAATCTTTCATCCTCGCTCAAATTAATGGGGAAATCGACGCTTTCTCGGTCCGAATCGCTCTCGCTGCTGGTGGCCATGATTGTAAACAATGTGCGGATGTGAGGAGCTCCACAACCTGTGACGTCACGCGCATATCGTCTGCTACTTCCGGTACAGGCAAGGCTTTTTTATCAGCGACCAAAAGTTGCGAACTTTATCGACGATGTTCTCTACTAAATCCTTTCAGCAAAAATATGGCAATATCGCGAAATGATCAAGTATGACACATAGAATGGACCTGCTATCCCCGTTTAAATAAGAAAATCGCATTTCATTAGGCCTTTAAAACATACATGAACACATTCCCAACATTGTTTTACTTCTACACAGTCTGCAAGTATGACTTTAAAACTGTCAGTAACACTTGACAAGTTTTCCCTTGTCACATGTACACAAAACCATTAACTTCACAAACAATCTCTTCAGTCACAGGTCAGCTGCCCTTCCCGACCTTGGCCCCTATAAATAGCAAATAACAGACACTTGAATTTTTTTTTTCGTCCTCCCCCTTTTCGCATGCTGTTAGCAAATACATTCGATGCACTTTGAAAAAACACAAGGGCTGGAGGTCTAAAGACTTCATTGCTGATTGTTATCAGGATGATACTGGTATAAATTAAGGCTGATAGGGAAAAGTCAGGTAGGACGCTTCCACAGGCTCACTTGTGTGGTCAAAATAGCTGGACAATGTAAAAAAAATGTTTTTTTAGTTTTTCACAGTCGATATTTCTTTCCAAGTCCCAACCTGCCAGGTTTCTTTGACAAAGAAGCAATGGCACCAGCTCACTCTAGAGGGAGACACAAAGTACAGTCATCATACAATGGACTACCAGTGGGATTCCTTAGTTCTGCCCACATGTTTTAAAAACAAGCAGGATGTGGTTCCTCTCATGTATTGTACGGCTTGTGTAGAAAGCTGCGGATAAAAACATCCAATCTGTTCTGGCCTTGAATTAAATCCCAAACAGACCTAGAACAATTCACTAAAACAGCCTCACACACACACACTGCAGCTTAAATAAAGAATCCACTCGAACCACCTGAACAATACTGTAACATTCTGTTGCTGTGTGTGTGTGTGTGTGTGTGTGTGTGTGTGTGTGTGTGTGTGTTCTTGTATTTCTACCTTTCTTAAGACATCAACAAGGAAAAGTACCGTCCATATGAGGACCAGTGAACAAGTTGGAACATAAATCATGGTCCCAATACGGAAAACCATTGCATCTAATATAGAGCCAAATACTAGAGTCCGTGAACATTGCTCCAAAGTCAGGATTTTTTTTTGTTGATTTAATGTGCATGCAAAAGTGAACTGTGACGATCTGTCACTTAATTTCTGTTTGTTTACTTGTTTTTGTATTTGCTTCCTGTCAGTGCTCTTATTTTGTTGTATTTCCTGTTTGTTCCGCTGAGCAGTGTTTTTTTCCTCACCTGCCGTTGATTGGCAGGTGAGGAACACCTGCTGCCAATCAACATATATCCTATTTATACTTTGTCTCGAGCACTCCTCAGTGCTCGATGATAACACTCTATGTTTGGAACATTTATGCAAGACTGCTTTATTTTCTGTTTTGCATGAGATTACAACTCATCATACCTGCTCTCAGCTCTCCTGGTTCTTGCATCTTGGGGTCACAAAACGGCAGCCATGCGAGTTCCTCACAGTAAACATTGACAGGTGAAAAGGCAGCAATATATGATAAAACAAGACGGCAGCTAAGGAAGGACTTCCCTATTCATCCTCGGAAAAATACGCCAGGTGAACAGCTGATTTTTTACGACTTTCAGTGCTGACGTAAGACAACCCATCTGTGACCGTAGGATGAACAAATACACTACGGACTCGTTTGTCATCGGCCTTAAGCACATTACAAATAACAAAAAATAGAGATCTTATTTGCACCCCTGGTGGTGAAATCTATCAAAATGAGGGTGGTCCCAAAAAGGCGGGATTTTTCAAATTGACTGTGTGTCGGTTTTAAAAGCACTCCCCCTCTGGTCAACATATGAAATAACAAGTGTATGTAAGAAATTTAAATACGCCCCCTTTGGCCAAAATTAATAATAATACAAAAATGTATGGAGAGACATACTGTAAAAATTTGAAGTACATAATGAAGATTAAAAAACCAATTACAAACAAAAAATTAACTAAAATCAGTCTTTTTTTCACAACGTGCCGACTTTTTTCCGATAAAATTGGGAACGATTTCTCATATTCTTTCTGTTTCTGTAATATTGCAATATTTTCTCGTAACATTTTTGCTTTTTTTATGTAAAATTATTGCTTTTTCATGCAAAATGGCGACATTTGTCATCGGCCTTAAGCACATTACAAATAACAAAAAATAGAGATCCTATTTGCATCCCTGGTGGTGAAATCTATCAAAATGAGGGTGGTCCCAAAAAGGCGGGATTTTTCAAATTGACTGTGTGTCGGTTTTAAAAGCACTCCCCCTCTGGTCAACATATGAAATAACAAGTGTGTGTAAGAAATTGAAATACGCCCCCTTTGGCCAAAATTAATAATAATACAAAAATGTATGTAGAGACATACTGTAAAAAACTTGAAGTACATAATGAAGATTGAAAATCAATTACAAACAAAAAATTAACTAAAATCAGTCTTTTTTTCACAATGTGTCGACTTTTTTCCAATAAAATTGGGAACAATTTTTCATATTCTTTCTGTTTCTGTAATATTGCAATATTTTCTCGTAACATTTTTGCGTTTTTTATGTAAAATTATTGCTTTTTCATGCAAAATGGCGACATTTGTCGTATAAAATTCTGACTTGTGTCACAATATTGCTGATTTTTTTGTTGTTCTTGTAAAATAGTGACATTTTTGGAGTAAAATTATGACTTTTGTCATAATTTTGCCAGGTAAAATTCCGATTATTATTATAATATTGCCAACATTTTAAAAGTTTTCTTATAAAATTGTGACTTTTGTCGAGTAAAATTGCGACTCTTTTCATAAAATTGCCAAAATGTTAAGCTTTTTCTTGTAAAATTGCGACTGTTATTGAGTAAAATTCCAACTTTTATCATAATATTCCACAAATGTTCGGTTTTCTTGTCAAATTTTAACTTGTGTTGAGTAAAATTACGACTTCTATTATATTACTGCCAAAATTCTCAAAACTCATTTTTCATAACAAGCTTTTTTATATTTGCATAGTATGTGTATATTGTTAATGTTGCAAATCCACTTCTTTATATATCTAGATAGGGTGGTCTCAAGAAGGTAAGAAATACAAGAATGTGTGTGTGTGTGTGTGCGTGTGCGTGTGCGTGTGTGCGCGTGCGTGTGTGTGTGTGTGTGTGTGTGCACTGTCCCATGTGAGGGAGGCATTGTTGTCATAGGCCAACTTCCAGCTAACTTCTTCCCATCAGAGGAAACATGGCCTTTTGTCCAACAATCAGCACTCATTTTTCTCAGGATCAACAGAAAGGAGGACGTTTGGGACAAAACGAGGTTGTTAAATTTCTTCTGGTGCGAAAAAAAATGCACAAAAGAGTTAGCCTTTTTTGTTGCTCCACACCAATTTACAACACCTAAAAAAAATCTGTACTTTGTATAATTTTTTAGGACAAAATTCTGTCTGAGCTGATACTTCCAAAAAGGCCCACGAGATCCTACGGGGGGAGTTGTAAATCTCTGTCAAAGTTCAAAAACATTTAATTCAATATGGTAATAAGGCATACTTGCTAGATTTGTTGAAATAATGTGCTTTTTGAGGTTAGGGTTACCAAAACACATTTAAAACACTGATTTTATACATACACACACACTCATATATATATATGTATATATATATATATATATATATATATATATATATATATATATATATATATATATACACATATATATACAGATATGTATATATATACACATATACATATATACATACATAAAAGCTAACAAGCTAAGTAAGGAGTTAACCTCTTGTAAAGGGTTAGGGTTACAAAACCCACTTAAAACACTGATTGTATATGAATATGATATATATATATATATATATATATATATATGTATATATATATATATATATATATATGTATATATATATATATATATATATATATATATATATATATATATATATATATAAAATCTGTGTTTTTAATATATATGTATAAACATAAAATCAGTGTTTTAAGTGCATTATATAAATATATATATATATGTATATTACATATAAATTTATAGATATACATATATAAATATATGTATTAATATATACACATATGTACATAAACATATACATATAAGCTAAAGTTAAAGTACCAATGATTGTCACACACACACTAGGTGTGGTGAAATTTGTCCTCTGCATTTGACCCATCCCCTTGTTCACCCTCTGTGAGGTGAGGGGAGCAGTGGGCAGCAGTGGTGCCGCGCCCGGGAATCCTTTTTGGTGATTTAACCCCCAATTCCAACCCTTGATGCTGGTGATGATGGTATGACTCGGCCGGGGTTTGAACTCACGACCTACCGATCACAGGGCAGACACTCTACCCACTAGGCCACTGAGTAGGTTAACTACTAGGTTAGCTCCTTAGCCAAGTTGCTGGCACGGCCACTCTACTAACAGAGCTATACCGCCCCGATAGTAAAGGGTAACTTGGCTTCACAACTTGCCTACTCAGTGGCCTAGTGGTTAGAGTGTCCGCCCTGAGATCGGTAGGTCGTGAGTTCAATCCCCGGCCGAGTCATACCAAAGACGATAAAAATGGGACCCGTTACCTCCCTGCTTGGCACTCAGTATCAAGGGTTGGAATTGGGGATTAAATCACCAAACTGATTCCCAGGCGTGGCCACCACTGCTGCCCACTGCTCGCCTCACTTCCCAGGGGGTGGAACAAGGGGATGGGTCAAATGCAGAGGACACATTTCACCACATCTAGTGTGTGTCTGTGTGTGTGACTATTATTGGTACTTTAACTTTAACTTAACATGCCGCCAACGTCACACTTTCCAGAGCAGGAAGGTTCCACACCTAAGTGGGGGAAACAACTTGGTCACCTAACGGATGACCTTGTCAAAGCTCGTGTTAAAAAAAATGTTTCCACCCCTGCGTTACTCTCCTGCCAGGAACTGCAGCCATTTCTGTAAGGGAAGCACTTACTCTTAGCGGAAACGCGGAGATACACGCACAAGCAGAAGAGGAGCAGGACTGCCACCACACCGCCCAGCCAGATGAGGGTGACTTTGACGGGGTTCACTGCAGCACATAAAACACACTTGTTTTTATTCCCTTGGTGCGGATGTGGTACATCTGGAATGAACCACTTCCCGCATGCACTGATTGACCACATCAAAACAACCAGCATCACTGGAATAGCTGAGACGTGGTCGAGGTGGGGCGGGGCGTGGTTGGGGGCGTGGCTAAGAGGGGAGGAGTATATTTACTGCTAGAATTCAAACAAGTCAAGTATTTCATATATATATATAAGAAATACTTGACTTTCAGTGAATTCTAGCTATATGTATATACATTTTATTATATATATATATATATATATATATATATATATATATATATATATATATATATATATATATATATATATATATATATAAATAAAAGAAATACTTGAATTTCAGTGTTCATTTATTTACACATATACACACACATAACACTCATCTACTCATTGTTGAGTTAAGGGTTGAATTGTCCATCCTTGTTCTATTCTCTGTCACTATTTTTCGAACCATGCTGAACACCCTTTCGCAGGTACCCAGAAAGGTTTCGAGTACCACCAAAAAAAACCTGAATCACTGAAGACAGTATAAAAATCTGTGTTAAAGGTGTACAAATACTGTTTGTATAATAAGCATGTTATTGTTTACAAATGAGGGTTAAGAGTTCAGTACTAAAAAAAAAAAAAAGAATGTGGCATAAGTACAGTTTTTTAATTGAACTGCCGCATTTTATGGTTGGGTTGTTTATTTATTTTGAGTAACTTCTAAAAGGGGAGGAATGTAATAGAGTGATCTATGTTTGTCTGTGGCCATCTCCTGGTGAATGTTGGCTATAGCGTACTGGGGTTACTTTTTGGTTGGCCAACGATTTACGTGGTGTTGCGCACCTGACGTCAAGTGTGTGAGTCTGTTCTGAAGTCTACAGTAAAGAGACGTACTTCATCACCTCGCCTGGTTATTGCCACCAACTCAATATATTACAACAACATTGCTGTTTACGGCAGACGAACTGCTTTACGGTAGAATAAAACATGACTGCTGTTGTTGTGTGTTGTTACCGCGCTGGGAGGACGTTAAACTGCCTAACAATAAACCCACATAAGAAACCAAGAACTCGCCCTCGATCATTCTACAGTTATAACGTGTTTGGGCAGGCACGCTGTTTATATTGTGGGAAAGCGGACGTGAATACAGGCTGTTGACACGTCACTCAGGTCCGCATGGAGCTGGAAGGGGCGTGGCTTCCAGCTCCGCCTGAATTTCGGGAGATTTTCGGGAGAAAATTTGTGCCGGGAGGTTTTCGGGAGAGGCGCTGAATTTCGTGAGTCTCCCGGAAAATCCGGGAGGGTTGGCAAGTATGCATAAAGGACTTTTGGAAAGAGATACACCAAGCTCTACAGCAGGGGTGCTCATTACGGCAATCGCGAGCTACCGGTCGATCGTGGAGGGTGTGTCAGTCAATCACCAGCCAGGCATTAAAAAACATAGTCCTAAAAATGAGTGATCATACATCTTCACTATGACGTCACTTCCGTCACTTGATTGACATTCACGGCACCCGAGGGTCTTCTGAGATGACGCTGGCTGCTGCCAGCTCATTAAAATTACCGACTGGAAGGCGAGAAACATTTTATTTCAACAGACTCTGGCGCCGTACCTGTCGTCAAAACTCCAAAGACCGACTGCACAGTTGCGCTAACAAAATAAGAGTCTCAGAAAGCTGGCGTGCACAAGCTAGCAAGCTACGGAGTTTGCCGACAATGTATTTCTTGTAAAGTGTATACAAAGGAGTACGGAAGCTGGACAAATAAGATGCCAAAAACCAACCACTTTCATGTGGTAATGGACAGAAAGGAGGACTTTTTTTCTCCTCCATTCGAAAATGCGGACGTTATCAGCACCACTGTCTGATTCCAATCAATGCAAGTCATCAGAATCAGGTAATACACCAACTTATATTCTTGTCTTCATGAAAGAAAATAATCTTTATGTGTTAAACATGCTTGTATTATCTTTAAACACCTTTAACTTATTAACAATATTAACTATATGTGTTAAACATGCTTGTATTATCTTTAAACACCTTTAACTTATTAACAATATTAACTATATGTGTTAAACATGCTTGTATTATCATTAAACACCTTTAACTTGTTAACAATAATAAGTATATGTATTAAACATGCTTGCATTATCATTAAACACCTTTAACTTGTTAACAATATTAACTATATGTATTAAACATACTTGTATTATCATTAAACACATTTAATTTTTTAACAATATTAACTATATGTGTTAAACATGCTTGCATTATCATTAAACACCTTTAACTTGTTAACAAAAACATATATTTCATAAATAAGTAAATATAAATTATATATATATGAATGATGTAGATCCCCACGACTTGATCAATTGAAAAGTAGCTCGCCTGCAGAAAAAGTGTGAGCACCCCTGCTCTACAGGATATTTTCAAACGTGAAATACCCCTCGAAAGTAAAACTTTGTTATTTGGACATGTACCTCAGGACTGGCTGAAGAAAGATAAACAATTAATGAATATCCTACTGGTGGCCTGTAAAAAGACCATTACTAGGAAATGGATATCCCAAGAGAGCCCAAATTTGAAGCAATGGATGGAAACAACAATGGACATATATAAAATGGAGAAGATAACTGCCTTTATTAATTATAAATTAGAGAAATTTGGGAAAATTGGGTCAACTATGTCACGCCCCATAAACCTGACTTTAATTTTTCGAATTAGCGATTGCACTGCAAAAAAAAAGAAGGGATTACTCCCTATATGTCAAAGCGCTTTGAGTACCTTGAAGGTAGAAAAGCGCTATACAAGTATAACCCATTTATCATTTATATGTGTATATATTAGTGACGTGCAGTCACTAGAGGCAGGTGAGGCGGGGCCTCACCTGCCATCATGGAAAGAAAAAAAATGTAAAAAGAAAAAAAAAAATTAAATTGTTATATGTATCCAGTGATTATACTATAAAGTTATTTTCCATTTAACTTCACCAGTTTTAGATTATTTTTATTCAAAATCGCTGAATTTTCACATTTTCCGTTCCAATACTGAGAAGAGACGGTGCGGTGAACAGCAGCCAGTTGAGACACGTCACTCAGTGCCTCAACATGGATTCCAGACTCGGCTAACTGCTGGTCTGCTGTGCAGTGAGACCGTATTGCTATATGAATTATATTATACATTTCCATAGTTTAGTTAGCTGAGGTATATAATGTACAGTGTATTTTGTCAACAACTGTATGTGTGTAACGTAGTTCTTGTGCTGAGCGATCATAAAACGGCTGCAAAAGACGCACTGGCTGAGGCTCGCAGTAATCCCGCCTCCTGCACCCCCGCCGTATAATTGTTATATCAACTAAAGCCCACACTTAAACTTTCCACGTGCAAGATTGAATCTATTTAAAAAAGTTATTTCATAAGAAGCCAAAAAGTGCAAAAACAATATGTTCATGTTGGAGGAGTTGTGAATGACTGCAGGGCCACAACATTAGGTACACCTGCAGACTGCAGGTGTATCTAATTCACAACTCCTCCAACACGAACATTATTGTTTTTGCACTTTTTGGCTTCTTATTAAATAACTTTTGTAACCTATTTTCATGGGCTTTCCTCTTTGTGATGTTAAGTTCCTGTTATGCGCTGTTATACAGTATATGCCTTGAGCTCTTATTTTGAAGGCGCTAAGAGCGGAAGTGATGACACGGAGTGGAGCGGAGGTTTTTGAAAGAAGGTAAATAAAGTGGTCCTCGTGTAAACTGGAGCCTCCGTGTTTGTTATTTTGTAGTTTCATACAGTATAGGCGAAATTTATAAACCCTCGGTTACACTTTTTTAAATAGATTCAATCTTGCACGTGGAAAGTTTAAGTGAGGGCTTTAGTTGCGGCGCATGGACTTAATTTATAAGTAAAGGTAAGACCATAATAACGTTTTTTTTTATTAAATGTGCTTTTTTGTGTGTTACAGTTTGTATGTGTAAAGTTAAAGTTAAGTTAAAGTACCAATGATTGTCACACACACACTAGGTGTCATCCCCTTGTTCACCCCCTGGGAGGTAAGGGGAACAGTGGGCAGCAGCGGCGCCGCGCCCGGGAATCATTTTTGGTGATTTAACCCCCAATTCCAACCCTTGATGCTGAGTGCCAAGCAGGGAAGAATGCTGGTATGAGCTTTTAAACATAACCCGTTAACTGCTGCCAATCAAATGGTGAATAAGATACTCTTTAGGGTTCATATGTTTGTAAATCTGACTGTGATGAAGTCAGTGCCTCACCAGCCATGAACCTCACCGCACGTCACTGGTTGGACGCAGCTTTCATTCGCCCGAGCTGGCATCAACCTCGCTGGATTTAGTCTCAGCTATTCCATTTATGCTGGTTGTCTTGATGTGGTCAATCAGTGCATGCGGGAAGTGCTTCTTTTTTTTTTACATTTTATTTTTATTGACATCCAGCATCAGACCTTCCAATCCATTACATCATATTCACATAAATCATCTATTGTCTGTCCTAAATGTCAAAATATTTTTGTTTATAGCCCATCCATACCACCCACACCCCCATCCCCCAAAAAAGAAAAAAACAACAAAAAAACTAAGTAAAATCTACAAATACATTGATTAAATAAACAGAAAAAGAAAAAAAGGAAACAATAACACATTAATAATAATAATAATCAGAAATAAAATAAAATATATAGAGATACATATATATATATATATATATATATATATATATATATATATATATATATATATATATATATATATATATATATATATATATATATATATATATATATATATGTATCTCTTTATATTTTTATTATAATAATAATAATCAGAAATAAAATAAAATATAAAGAGATACATACATATATATATATATATGTATCTCTTTATATTTTATTTTATTTCTGATTATTATTATTATTAATGTGTTATTGTTTCCTTTTTTTCTTTTTCTGTTTATTTAATCAATGTATTTGTAGATTTTACTTTGTTTTTTGTTGTTTTTTTCTTTTTTGGGGGTGGGGGTGTGGGTGGTATGGATGGGCTATAAACAAAAATATTTTGACATTTAGGACAGACAATAGATGATTTATGTGAATTTGATGTAATGGATTGGAAGGTCTGATGCTGGATGTCAATAAAAATAAAATGTAAAAAAAAAAAGAAGCACTTCCCGCATGCACTGATTGACCACATCAAAACAACCAGCATAAATGGAATAGCTGAGACTAAATCCAGCGAGGTTGATGCCAGCTCGGGCGAATGAAAGCTGCGTCCAACCCAGTCCTGCACAGTAAGCCATTGAGAGATGGCTGGGGACATCTTACCAAGGTTGTGGAGGGACACTGCGAGAGGCATCTCCAGTCCCTGGTGGTGCACTATGCACTGGACCGAGCGCTTGGTGAACACCCCCGACTGGAGGTGCAGTGTGCTCGTCAGCGTCGTGGTGCCGTCCGTCTCCTGGGAGAGGGAAACGAGCGGCGATTCGAGGGTTTGGTTGTCCTCGCCGATCCTCCACGTGATGTTTGATGCGGGGCGCGACCGCACCGTGCAATTGGCCTCGGTGTCCCCTGACGACAAGGTTGCGTGGGTCACCTTCGCCTCCGGTAACACTGTAAGAAAAAATGGCGAACTGAAAACAACATTGTGTCTAAATCAGTGTTTTTTAACCTTTTCTGAGCCAAGGCACATTTTTTTCATTAAAAACAATTCTGAGGCACACCACCGGCAGCGGCTTTCAACTCAGGTCAGACTGTGGTATGTTTATACTTTGTTTCCCCTTCCTGAGCGATAAAAGGAAAACGTAAGTATAAACTTCCCCTCTGCAAATTCTGTGCATGGGTCACTAGCATACCATGCTGTAAATGCCTGTTGCATTGGCTATTACATATTACACAAACGGAAATGCAAGGCAATATTTATTTGTGGGTCCCAATTAGGCAGTTTCAAGTCCTGGAAGACGTCTAAGATTTTGAGGGATTTTGTTTTCGTCATTCGGCTTTAAAAAAAGACACTGATTTTATGCCATGTTTACACCAACGCAGATATTTTTAAAAAATGCACATTTCCTCCTATCTGTTAAGAATCTTCCTCCACACACTCCTCATAAAAACACATTAACCAGGTGGCATGCACATTTTGTCCAACTAAAAGACTAAAAAAAAACAACCTATAAACTTTGGGGTGTCTCGAATCTGTCCATTTGGGGGAGGGTACTGTTATGACCTTTATGTAGAATATATGCTGATTATCAGAACTCCCACAACACTGGGAGGACGGAAAGCAAATAACCATTTAGAGCGTGGGATGTGATTTATCAAAACTGATACTGTTCTGCGGCACTTGGTTTGCATCTATATTTTGCACGTTTTAAATATGCGTGCAAACTGGCTGTGTGTGTGTGTGTCCCACTAAATTTGGACTGTCGGAAATAGAAATATTCGACGTATCCTTTATTCAGCAATATTATTTTATCATGTTGAAGTTGCTGGGTGACTTAAAAGGGTAAACTTTGGGGTGTCTCGAATCTGTCCGTTTGGGGTAGGGTACTGTTATGACCTATATGTAGAATATATGCTGATTATCAGAATGCCCACAACACTGGGAGGAGGAGAAGAAAATAACAATTAAGAGCTTGTGATGTGATTTATCAAAACTGATACTGTTCTGTGACAGGTGGTTTGCATCTATTTTTAGCAAGTTTTAAATATGTGTATAAACTGGCTGTGTGTGTGTCCCACTAAATTTGGACTGTCGGAAATAGAAATATTCGACGTATCCTTTATTCAGCAATATTATTTTATCATGTTAAAGTTGCTGGGTGACTTAAAAGGGTCAACTTTGGGGTGTCTTGCATCTGTCCGTTTGGGGGAGGGTACTGTTGTGACCTTTATGTAGAATATATGATGATTATCAGAACGCCCACAACACTGGGTGGGCGGAAAGCAAATAACCATTTAGAGCGTGGGATGTGATTTATCAAAACTGATACTGTTCTGCGGCAGTTGGTTTGCATCTATATTTATCACATATGCGTGCAAACTGGCTGTGTGTGTGTGTGTGTGTGTGTCCCACTAAATTTGGACTGTTGGAAATAGAAATATTCGACGTATCGTCTATTCAGCAATATTATTTTATCATGTTGAAGTTGCTGGGTGACTTAAAAGGGTAAACTTTGGGGCGTCTCGAATCTGTCCGTTTGGGGGAGGGTACTGTTATGACCTATATGTAGAATATATGATGATTATCAGAATGGCCATAACACTGGGAGGAGGAGAAGAAAATAACCATTTAGAGCTTGTGATGTGATTTATCAAAACTGATACTGTTCTGCGACAGCTGGTTTGCATCTATATTTAGCGCATTTTAAATATGCGTGCAAACTGGCTGTGTGTGTGTGTCACTAAATCTGGACTGTCGGAAATAGAAATATTCGACGTATCGTCTATTCAGCAATATTATTTTATCATGTTGAACTTGCTGGGTGACTTAAAGGGGTCAACTTTGGGGTGTCTTGAGTCTGTCCGTTTGGGGGAGGGTACTGTTATGACCTATATGTAGAATATATGATTATCAGAATGCCCACAACACTGGGAGGAGGAGAAGAAAATAACCATTTAGAGCTTGTGATGTGATTTATCAAAACCAATACTGTTCTGCGGCAGTTGGTTTGCATCTATATTTAGCACGTTTTAAATATGCGTGCAAACTGGCTGTGTGTGTGTGTGTCCTACTAAATTTGGACTGTTGGAATTAGAAATATTCGACGTATCGTCTTTTCAGCAATATTATTTTATCATGTTGAAGTTGCTGGGTGACTTAAAAGGGTAAACTTTGGGGTGTCTCGAATCTGTCCATTTGGGGGAGGGTACTGTTATGACCTATATGTAGAATATACGCTGATTATCAGAACAGCCACAACACTCGGGGGAGGAGAAGAAAATAACAATTAAGAGCTCGTGATGTGATTTATCAAAACTGATACTGTTCTGCGACAGGTGGTTTGCATCTATATTTAGCATGTTTTAAATATGTGTGCAAACTGGCTGTGTGTGTGTGTCACAAACTGTTTGACTGTCGGAAATTGAAATATTCGACGTATCGTCTATTCAGCAATATTATTTTATCATGTTGAAGTTGCTGGTTGACTTAATTAAAGGGGAAATGCCCTTTTTTTTTATTTTGCCTAGGGACGGCGTGGCGCAGTGGAAGAGTGGCCGTGCGCAACCCGAGGGTCCTTGGTTCAATCCCCACCTAGTACCAACCTCGTCATGTCTGTTGTGTCCTGAGCAAGACACTTCACCCTTGCTCCTGATGGGTGCTGGTTAGCGCCTTGCATGGCAGCTCCCGCCATCAGTGTGTGAATGTGTGTGTGAATGGGTAAAATGTGGAAGTAGTGTCAAAGCGCTTTGAGTACCTTGAAGGTAGAAAAGCGCTATACAAGTACAACCCATTTACAATCTTTATTTAAGACAGGAACATATATGATTTTCTTTTTTTTATGCATTCCAACTTGTAAATAAATGCTCTCAAGAGTCACTTAACAATAGAGGTAATGGGATTCGCTCCATTCCGGCTAAAAAGAGCTCAAAAAACAACATTGTATATATATGCTGTAAGTATACAGTATATGTAATGTAGTAACAAGCACAATCATAGTAACATGTAATATTTACGTATTTTGATCATCTTAAGCATACAGCGTCATATTCATTTCCCAGACGCATCACAACATTTGTTTTTCCTTCAACGACAACAAATGATGATCCAGAAACGTAACCTTTTTGAGCTTGAACATAAGGAGGACGAGCTACAAGTTGAGTGATAAGCAGAACCGGCAAATAGCAATATTGCTGAGTGCTAAACAAGAAATACCCTACAAACGCCCGAGGGAGGCTCTGTCATCCTCCCGAATGACAGAGCTTCTCACCCTATCTCTAAGGGAGAGCCCCACCACCCGGCGGAGGTAACTCATTTCAGCCACTTGTACCCGTGATCTTGTCCTTTCGGTCATAACCCAAAGTTCATGACCATAGGTGAGGATGGGAACGGTAAATTAAATGGTAAATGGTAAATGGTAAATGGGTTATACTTGTATAGCGCTTTTCTACCTTCAAGGTACTCAAAGTGCTTTGACACTATTTCCACATTCACTCATTCACACACTGATGGCGGGAGCTGCCATGCAAGGCCCTAACCACGATCCATCAGGAGCAAAGGTGAAGTGTCTTGCTCAAGGACACAACGGACATGACAGGGTTGGTAGAAGGTGGGGATTGAACCAGAAACCCTCAGGTTGCTGACACGGCCACTCTCCCAACTGCGCCACGCCGTCCCTATTGACGAAATTGAGAGCTTTGCCTTCCGGCTCAGCTCCTTCTTCACTACAACGGATCGAGACGCTGCACCGATCCGCCTGTCGATCTCACGATCCACTCTTCCCTCACTCGTGAACAAGACTCCGAGGTACTTGAACTACTCCACATGGGGCAAGATCTCTTCCCCAACTCGGAGATGGCACTCCACCCTTTTCCGGGCGAGAACCATGGACTCGGACTTGGAGGTGCTGATCCCATCCCAGTCGCTTCACACTCGGCTGCGAACCGATCCAGTGAGAGCTGAAGATCCTGGCCAGATGAAGCCATCAGGACCACATCATCTGCAAAAAGCAGAGACCTAATCCTGCAGCCACCACACCGGATCCCCTCAACGCCTTGACTGTGCCTAGAAATTCTGTCCATAAAAGTTATGAACAGAACCGGTAAAAAAGGGCAGCCTTGGCGGAGTCCAACCCTCACTGGAATTGGGTCCGACTTACTGCCGGCAATGCGGACCAAGCTCTGACACTGATCATACAGGGAGCGGACCGCCACAATCAGACAGTCCGTATCAAGGCAAAATCCAAAAAAACTATCAAAATTCTGTATTTCTGAGTCAACATCTGACCCTCACACTCACCATAAACATAGAGGCAAGCCGTGTTACTCCTGGTCCCGTCAGGATACGTGTTGAACTCGCAGGTGTAGCAGGCCTCGTCTTCAATGGCGACCGATTGGAAATTCAGCTGGGGGGCTCCCAGACTTCTACTCAGGCTGAGGCGAGCTCGCAGTGCCTCCTCGATGTTGTAGTGACCTTGTTTGGAGTAGGAGGCCAGGGTGATGGCGTGGCCCTGCTGGGATGTCTTCTTCCACAGAACCTGCTGCACACGCTCAGGGAGGTCGTACCAGCAGGAGAGGACGGCTGCCTTGCCGCTCACGGCCGTTTTATTGCCGTCAAGATGCACCCTGGCTGGGATAAAGCAAACATCGGAATGATACAGCACACTTTCTGCTTCCACCAACAAATGTGCTGTAAAAGGTTGACAGGGACATTTCTGCAGGAGCCCATTTAACAAGGAAGAGTCTGGGGCTCAAACTGTGCACGCTCAAAATTACAACAGGATGGCTGCTGAGTGGGTGGGCTTTACCTCCTGCTTATCGGGTGGGGGTTGGAATGGGTCAGACGTCAGCCTGAATGTTCTTATCACAATGGTTTCCGTTCACTGTTTGGTAAATACAAACCCCGTTTCCATATGAGTTGGGAAATTGTGTTAGATGTAAATATAAACGGAATACAATGATTTGCAAATCCCTTTCAACCCATATTCAATTGAATGCACTACAAAGACAAGATATTTGATGTTCAAACTTTTTTTTTTTTGCAAATAATAATTAACTTAGAATTTCATGGCTGCAACACGTGCCAAAGTAGTTGGGAAAGGGCATGTTCGGCTGTTACATCACCTTTTTTCACCTTTTCTTTTAACAACACTCAATAAACTATTGGGAACTGAGGAAACTAATTGTTGAAGCTTTGAAAGTGGAATTCTTTCCCATTCTTGTTTTACATAGAGCTTCAGTCGTTCAACAGTCCGGGGGTCTCCGCTGTCGTATTTTACGCTTCATAATGCGCCACACATTTTCGATGGGAGACAGGTCTGGACTGCAGACGGGCCAGGAAAGTACCCGTACTCTTTCTTTACGAAGCCACGCTGTTGTAGCACGTGCTGAATGTGGCTTGGCATTGTCTTGCTGAAATAAGCAGGGGCGTCCATGAAAAAGACGGCAGCATATGTTGTTCCAAAACCTGTATGTACCTTTCAGCATTAATGGTGCCTTCACAGATGTGTAAGTTACCCATGCCTTGGGCACAAATACACCCCGATACCGTCACAGACGCTGGCTTTTGAACTTTGCGTCGATATCAGTCTGGATGGTTCGCTTCCCCTTTGTCCGGATGACACAATGTCGAATATTTCCAAAAACAATTTGAAATGTGGACTCGTCAGACCACAGAACACTTTTCCACTTTGCATGAGTCCATCTTAGATGATCTCGGGCCCAGAGAAGGATGTTGTTGATAAATGGCTTTCGCTTTGCATAGTAGAGCTTTAACTTGCACTTACAGATGTAGCGACCAACTGTATTTAGTGACAGTGGTTTTCCGAAGTGTTCCTGAGCCCATGTGGTGATATCCTTTAGAGATTGATGTCGGTTTTTGATACAGTGCCGTCTGAGGGATCGAAGGTCACGGTCATTCAATGTTGGTTTCCGGCCATGCCGCTTACGTGGAGTGTTTTCTCCAGATTCTCTGAACCTTTTGATGATATTATGAACCGTAGATGTTGAAATCCCTAAATTTCTTGCAATTGCACTTTGAGAAACGTTGTTCATAAACTGTTTGACTATTTGCTCACACAGTTGTGGACAAAGGGGTGTACCTCGCCCCATCCTTTCTTGTGAAAGACTGAGCATTTTTTGAGAAGTTGTTTTTACACCCAATCATGGCACCCACCTGTTCCCAATTTGCCTGTACACTTGTGGGATGTTCCAAATAAGTGTTTGATGAGCATTCCTCAACTTTATCAGTATTTATTACCACCTTTCCCAACTTCTTTGTCACGTGTTGCTGGCATCAAATTCTAAAGTTAATGATTATTTTCAAAAAAAAAATGTATCAGTTTGAACATCAAATATCAACGTTGGCTTTGTAGCATATTCAACTGAATATGGGTTGAAAATGATTTGCAAATCATTGTATTCCGTTTATATTATATCTATCACAATTCCCCAACTCATATGGAAACGGGGTTTGTATAATCAACGTTGTATCAATGTCTTGATAGAATCCTGGCGCGGCTGCGAACTCACCAGTCACCCTGATGCACGCGCTGCCTTCCTGCGAGCCCCTGGGGAAGACATCGAAGATGCAGCGGAAGCAGCCCTCGTCCTCAGGCAACACCCTCGCGATGGTGATGTAGCTGGAGTCCTTGTGTGAGGCAGTCAGCTGCACGTTGGGAAATTGGTGGCTGATGCGGACCGTTGTCCTCGCTTCGTACGCCAGCAGGAGCTTCCTGTGTTTGTCAAGCCGCTGTCCCCCGTGGTCGTCGTCACGTTGCAGCCTAACAGGACAGGTTTGCCCGCCTCCGCATGTATAGTGGGGGAAGATATGACCTCACCTAAGATGACACAAGGTTAACTCAGTCAGTTCGGTCCTTTTTGGTGTAGGCTCCTGCAGTGGTTCTTAAACTTTTTTCACCAAGTACCACCTCAGAAAACACACGCTGTCCAACTACCACCATATTAACAGACTTCAAATACAGTAGCATAGTAGGCGTAAGTATTCATTGAAAACAAGGCAGAGGTTTAATTTA
Source organism: Nerophis lumbriciformis (assembly GCF_033978685.3). Taxonomy (NCBI): domain Eukaryota; kingdom Metazoa; phylum Chordata; class Actinopteri; order Syngnathiformes; family Syngnathidae; genus Nerophis; species Nerophis lumbriciformis. Next base: position 7,242,640 of record NC_084570.2, on the reverse strand, counting down.
ACATGTACCGTATTTTCCGGACCATAGGGCGCATCGGGTTGAAGGCGCACTGCTGTTGAATGGTCTATTTTCTATTTCTTTTTTCATATATTAAGTGCACCGGATTAAAGGGCGCATTAAAGGAGTCATATTATTATAATTTTTTTCTAATTGGAAAACACTTCCTTGTGGTCTACATAACATGTAATGGTGGTTCTTTGGTCAAAATGTTGCATAGATAATGTTTTACAGACCATCTTCAAGCCGCTTTCTAACAGTCGCTTCAGGATGTGCCGTTTTGTGGGCGGTCTTATTTAACCCTAACCCTAACCCCAACCCCAACCCCAACCCCAACCCTAACCCTAACTCTTTTTCTTTATGCCTAACCCTAACCCTAATCCTAAACCTAACCCTAACCCTAATCCTAACCCTAACCCCAACCCCAACCCCAACCCTAACCCCTAACCCTACCCCTAACCCTAACCGAACCCTAACCCTAACCCTAACCCTAACCCTTCGGCAGCGTCTTTTCTCCGTTATCTTTGTTGATAGATAGATAGTTAGTACAAGTACAACAAAACTTTGTTTTCAGCACAAACCCGTTCAAGATTAGACAAACAAACAGTGTACAGGGTTACAGAACAGGAACGCTATGGGGTTGCCACAAGGCGCCCCGTAAAAGATGGGGAAAAAAGGTCAAACGCTGGGGAAGGATGAGTAAAAAAAACATACAATCTAGACGGGGCTCCCAAGGGGGCCTAGTCTGGAGTGGGAAAAAACCTCCATAGCAAAGCACATATACATATTACAACGTACATCTCGAGATATCTAGCAACAGAGGGAAGGGAGTGCAAGGTCATGATGGTAGGCCGCAGCTCTCGGCGCTGACCATCCTTCCATCACCCCTATGGGATTTGCGTCGAGGGCGTTGGGTTGGGGGGGTGTATGTGTGGCGTATATTTTTGTGGATGCATGTTGTTTGTGTGTAAGCCTACAGTGTGTCTCTGTTCCGCAGCCTTGATCTTGTGCAGCCGATAAGTCCAAAGTCAACAACAACAGGTGTGTGTCCATGAGAGACAAGAAGGGAGTTTGTTGTGTCTTGGCCGAACTGTCCTTCGGGAGAATCTCGAAGCCAGGGAAACAATCCAAGTTAGAATGTATTGTATGCGAGTGAAAATAAAAATTTGCTTTTCACTCTAAATTGTCTATCTATCTGTTGTAGGGGTGTAGCGTGCAAGGACGGGAGATGAAGAAGTGTCAACAGATGGAGCTAACTGTTTTAATGACATTCAGACTTTACTTCAACCAATAACGGAGCATCTCCTCATCCGGAAACAACAACACCGGAAATGTGTCCCGTGAAAAACCGTCCGACCGGAACGCTTAACAACTAAAGTTCCTTGGGTGAATAATGTAAACTCACTACACCGGTATGTTTTAGCGCATTCATGGCGAGTTTACTGACAGATATAAGTAAGAACTTTACACTACTTTATATTAGAAATAGCAAAAGCGGAGGATGAATGTCCCATAACAAGAAGATAGAGAAAAAGAAGAAGCTTATCGACTACGGTGTCGACACAGACTACAAAGGCGGACGGGCGCAATTTTTCAGGATTTATGCAGATCCCAAATACACATCAGCAGGTACCAGAAGGTAAGAAAAGTTGCTTTTGCATAACAAAATGCCAGAAAATATGTCTTATCTTATACACACACACCATAATAATACTCGTATGTTGAAGCACATCAAGCTTACCAAAGTCGTACTAAAACATTTTTATAGATTTTTGAGCGCGGTGTGTAATGTTCTATATTTTCAATGGAACATATAAAATGTTGGTGTTGTTTACTTGAGTCATATTGCCATCATAGTGCAGTCTACATGTATCTCTTATGTTTGACTGCCATCTACTGGTCAAACTTATCATTACAACATGTAGGAAAAATAAAATTGCTTTGAGGTCGGTAAGCAAAACCAGAATTATTCCATACATTAGGCGCCCCGGGTTCTAAGGGTTATAAGGTGCACTGTCAAGTTTTGAGAGAAAAAAAAAAGATTTTAAGTGCGCCTTATAGTCCGGAAAATTCGGTGTATTTAATTATTTTGGCCACTGTAACATTACACACAGTTTGAACAGTAACACTTTGTTTGAATATATACACCCAGCAAAACAAACTGGTGCATGCTATCCACTGTAATGATGATTCATATATTGGGGAAACAAAACAACCACTAAGCCGATGCATGGCACAGCATGGACGGGCAAACTCTTCAGGCCAAGACTCAGCTGTCTACCTGCACCTCAGGGAGAAACAGCACTGGATTTGGATATTTTGCCTTCATATATTCAATCTGCGGTTACCAACATAATTTATGATCAATTATTATTCCCAAGAATTTTGTTTCATATACTCTATCAATTTCCACTTGATTTAATTTTGATTTTAATTATATATATATATGCATTGATGCAGTGTGCAATGTTTCCTCCATAATTACACATGCAACTTGAATATCTCCGGATTATAATGAATATGTGACAAGAAAACTAGATGCAACTAACCTTGCGTGCTGGATGTTCCTCCGATCCAGAGCAGTAAGGTCAGACGCAGCCCAAACATGTCAAACTGATGCAAAGCCATCAACAGATAACACACACACACACACACAATGAATGTTCGTCCTTGGCTTAAGGAAGTTCTGGAGAACTTGATGCAGACTCACCCTCGTCATATCAATATTCAGCAGGAGTGGGTCTGCATGGCGCACTGTCTGCTGCACGAGAGGAGAAATAGCCTTTAGTCGTCATTTGCTTTAAGGTCCATTAAAAGGGAGTGACTGCCATGCACACCACATTCAACCCAGCAAAAACAAAGTCTAGACAAGTGTTTTTCAACCACTGTTGTGCTGAGGGAGATTATGTAATTTCCCCTAATTGGGTTAAAAATATTTTTTGCACACAAGTAATTATAATCCGTAAATAATGTGCCGTTGTTGAGTGTCGGTGCTGTCTAGAGCTCGGCAGAGTAACCGTGTAATACTCTTCCATGTCAGTAGGTGGCAGCAGGTAGTTAATTGCTTTGTAGATGTCGGAAACGTGGTTTGTCGTGATCACATTATGCGGGAAGCAGCGTGCGTGCAGGTAAAAAGGTATCTAGCACTTAAACCAAAAATAAACAAAAGACGAGTGCCGCTAAGGAAAAGGCATTAAAGCTTAGGCATGGCTATGCAAAATGAAACTAAAGCTGAACTGCCTGCAACGTAAACAAAACACAAAATGCTGGACGACAGCAAAGACTTACAGCGCGTGGAGCGGAGACGGCGTCCACAAAGCACATCCGTACATGACACGACAATCAACAATGTCCCCACAAAGAAGGAAAGCGTCCGCACAACTTAAATAGTCTGGATTGCTAGAACAAAGCAGGTGTGTGTCATGACGAGGGGGTTTTTTGCAGCTTACAGGGAGGATTGTTCTCCCGGGACGCAAACGGACTTTTCCGGACAACAGTAGCAGGTAGGAATATATTTATTCTCCTCTCAAATAGGTGCAAACTAGTGATGGGTCCGGCAACACCGATGCATGCGTCGAGCTCATAGAGCAAAACCCTGTGTCGGTGCACGTACCGCCTTTAGAAAGTCACGTGACCGATCATGAGCTGTTTTGGTCACGTAACCGATACGCGAGCTGTGTCACACCGACGCCTCCTCTGTGCCCCGTGAGCGGGTGTTTTCTACAGCCGGAGAAATAATAACTAAGAAGAGAAATCGTCTAAAATTTAATACGTTGGAAAAACTGTTTTTTTGTTGTTTTTTTATAAAAATGTGTAAAAAAAAAAAAATTCAAAAAAATTCCCAGTCCACAAGCATCCTCATTCACAACAGGTTCTCTTAGATTTCCATGTTATGATACATGTTCACATTATTTATTGACTGTATCTAAAAAAGATAAAAATATATTTGTATTTAAATGAAGATATGAAATAATCCTAAATGAAATACAATGACTTGGTTTATATTATTGTATATACTAGGTCATAAAATCAGTGTCAGTTGAGTCGGTCCATAGGTTGCCTGTAGGGATTTTTAATGTCCAGCAGATGTCAGTATTTAGTGACACAGTATCGACACAGTATCAATACAGTTTTGCAATGTGTCGAAACGCTTCATGACGCCTCATCAACCCATCACTAACATGAAGCATGAAAAGAGCAATCGCAAGAATATAAGCTTGAACGGAGCATGAAATGAACAATGTCGCCGGCCCGACTAACTGGCAATGACAGGCTTAAATAATATCAGTGATTACAAACAGGTGCGCGCCCGGAACACAAGAGGCAGGTGAAACTAATGAGTCGCCATGGTGACTAAAACAAACAAGGGTGCGCAAAAACAGGAACTATTGGAGTCTTAAACGATTTTATTTACTGTTTTAATTGGTTTTACTCATTAAAATCGTTTTTAATCATATTTATTTTTATATTGTTTTTGTATTGGTTTTATATTTATTTATTTTTCATTTTTATTCAGTCATTGGTGGAGCTAAGGATAATATTTGAATGTGGTTTTTAATATTGTTTTTAATATTGTTGTGCAGCACTTTGGAAACATTTGTGTTCCCATCGGCCACAAATACAACAACAGGGAGAACGCGGAGTCATAAGAGATATTTTTATATTCATTTTAATTTGTGTAATGTTTCTGTTTAAAAGTCAACAGTACTTTAGTGTTTAACAAAAACTAATCATTTTGCATGAAAGATAAGGAAACAAATTGAGGTTTCAGTATGGTGATGGGTCATTCGTGAACAATCCAGCTCTTTAAAACTGACTTTTCAAGTGAACGAGCTCCACGTTTTTTTCCCCCCGTTTCATCTTTTGATATTTTTTTTTTAGCTGTCAAAGACGCACATGGTTGGTCACAATGTCTGGTGCCACATGTGACTAGACTGAGCAGATATTGAAACAAGGGTGTGGAAGACTTGCTCTTCCGGGTTCTTCAGACCACCAATCACGGACATGACAGCTTCATTCGTAGTTCTGAACAACGATTTATTTTTCAATAAATGCTCTTTGTGTTCCTTTTCAGTCATTGCGTTACGTGTCAGTCCTCGCTCTCTCTCATGCTCGTGCTCGTACTCGTTCTCCATCATCAACCACCCTTCTCCTTCCCGGCTGGTGCTCTATAACAGAGCGACCGGTGATTAGATAAACCGGCCCAGGTGTGCCATCTACGCACCTGTCGCTAATTTCGAAGCCGGCCCTGACAGACCCCGCTTCGCTGCAGGTCCGCAGGCCACACCCCCCCACAAAGGGTTACACACACACAAACACACACACTCAAGCCCTGTGGACTAACGTTAAAGTTAAACCACTGATAGTCACACACACACGAGATGTGGTGAACTTATCATCTGCGTTTGACCCATCCCCTTGTTCGACCCCCTGGGAGGTGAGGGGAGCAGTGAGCAGCAGCGGTGGCCGCGCTCAGAATTTTTTTTGTGTGATTTAACCCCCAATTGTAACCGTTGACGCTGAGTGCCAAGCAGGGAGGTAATGGTCCCATTTTTATAGTCTTTGGTATGACTCGGCCGGGGTTTGAACTCACAATCTACCGATCTCAGGGCGGACACTTTAACCACTAGGCCACTGAGCAGGTTTTAAACTATATTTTTTTTAAGAATAATGTATTATTATTATTATTATTAGAGTTTTTAAGGACCCCCACCAAACCATAAGGTCATCGCCCCAGATACACACAGTCACTATGTTTACATGCACTAAAAAATAACTTCATTTGATTAAAAGCTAACTTTTTAAAAGGTTTTGAATGCAGCATACAGCTAGCAATATCTCCACGATTTGTAAGTTTTAATAGTCATATATTCATTATTCACTTAAATATGATTATCAAGTTTTCCTTTGCTTCATTGTGTAGGATTATCACTAGTGGATAACAATAGCAATATATCATTATCATTATTAGTGTTTGTGGAAGTTTCTTGCTTCCGGGTTCTTTGGACCACCCGCCACGGACATGACAGTTACATTCAGGGTTTTGAACAGTGTTTTATTTTTCAATAAAATGTCCTTTTTGTCCATTTCAGCCCTATCAACTTCTTCGCTCGTTGACGCTGTGTCATCTACGCACCTGCCGCTAATATCGAGGCCGGTCCTGACACGCCCCACTTCTCCGCAGGCCCGCAGGCCACGCCCCCCCACAGTGTTATTAGTGCATCTACTGGGAGTTAAGCCTCTCCTGTTTTTAAAAACCGAGTGACGCATCTGTTTCGAACTTGAATCAAGGTTCCTTGAACGCACCACAGTTACGTGCTACGACAGGGGTTGGCACCCCAAAATGTTGAAAGAACAATATTGGAGCCGCAAAAAAAAGTGTTATAATGAAGGCAACACATGATGTTTATATTAGCTATAATAGCCTACTATCAAAATGACTATGAAGAAACTCGAATATGAAACATGTTTTCAGTTATTTCACCTTTTTTTGTTAAGTACATAACTCCACATGTGTCCATTCATAGTTTTGATGCCTTCAGTGACAATCTACAATGTAAATAGTCACGAAAATAAAGAAAACGCGTTGAATGAGGAGAAGGTGTGTCCAAACTTTTGGGCTATACTGTAAATGCAACCTTATAAATAAATAATATACATAGTTTTACATTGTGTTTTTTATTTTGTATGCATTTTGGTAATAAACAAAAATATGAGCAGCCAATTGGGAGCCAAAAAAGTCATCTCTCTTCAGAGTCTAGTTAAAATAAACTGATTTTCTAAATCCCGATCGTTATATCGTTTGCGCTTGCCGTCTGGCAGCAACCAAGACTGTTTGCTGCACACTTCAAAAACTTTTCCACAAGACCATTTTTTTATTTTATTTTTTTCAAAGCTCACTACCCAAGTAAAAAATCTAAGAAAAAAAAAAATAACACAAAAAAAGGGCATTATTGTTGTAATAAGTAATGCTTAACCATACAAAACCAATTTAAAAAATAAAGATAAATTAAAAACATTACTGTTTTACACACACACACAAACACACACACACACACACACACACACACACACACACACATATATATATATATATATATATATATATATATATATATATATATATATATATATATATATATATATATATATATATTTATTTTTTTATTTTTTTATTTATTTATTTATTTATTTATTTTTATTAATCAGTCCAATAAAATGATACACAATAATACCATAATAATACAAAACCAAAACCGGCCCAGCCACATTCAGAATAGCAATCAACAGAGCAATTGAGAGGACACACAAACATGACACAAAACAATCCAAAAGTAGTCAAACAAAAATGAATAATATCAACAACAGTATCAATATTAATAGGAATTCCAATATAGCAGTGATTATAAATCCCTCATTTACATTATCATCCCAGCCATTTATAAAAAATAAAATAAAAACATTTAAAAAATGAAAAATAGTGGCTTACACTTGCATCGCATCTCATACGCTTGACAACACATTGTGTCCAATATTTTCCACAAAGATAAAAGAAGTCATATTTTAGGTTAATTTCATATTTAAAACTAATTTAAACAATGGATCCCATATTCCAATATATGACTCATTATTATCTAAAAGTTTTTTCACACATTTATTGAAGTGTCAACAATGGACAGAACACCGGTATAATTACTATAATGTATATTATAATATAAAATGCTACATATTATAATTATTAAAATTTGAACAAATTGTTAAAAATGTTTGCCGGTATTTATATGAATATTTGTGAATAGATGGAAAATACTATAAGCCTCTACTTGGACTAAGACTTAGACAAACTTTATTGATCCACAAGGGAAATTGTTCCACACAGTCGCTCAGTTACAAAGGATGGAAAGGGTTAGGATGGACAGGATAATGCAGGTATTAAAGTAGACTTAAAATGTACCATAGTAGCAACATAAAATATAACATATATGTAATATTTGCATATTATATACACAGTATATAATATATGCAGATATATTATATTTTTATGTAATATATACAATATATAACGAATCCCAATTACCATGTACAATATTACAAAATAAAAAATAGATTATATAACTACTTTCGTTATTTGAGCATTTTAACAAGTAGAGATGTTGTTTTTGGATTATTTGTTTTTGACGTGCTGAATAATAAAGTTACATGAGGGAACAGCAAACTGTATTGATCCACACAGTCGCTCAGTTTCAAAGGATGGAAAGGGTTAGGATGGACAGGATAATGCAGGTATTAAAGTAGACTAAAAATATACTGTTGTAGCAATATAAAATATAACATATATGTAATATTTACATATTATATACACAGTATATAATATATACTGATATATTATATTATATTCTTATATAATATATACAGTATATAACAAATCCCAATTACCATGTGCAATATTAAGGCATATGTAACAGCTGCAGGGAAAAAAAAGAAAAAAAAAATTATATAACTACATTCGTTATTTTTACAAGTAGAGATGTTGTTTTTGGAGTACAATAAAGTTACATGATGGAAAATCAAACTTTATTGATCCACACAGTCGCTCAGTTTCAAAGGATGGAAAGGGTTAGGATGGACAGGATAATGCAGGTATTAAAGTAGACTAAAAATGTACCGTAGTAGCAATATAAAATATAACATATATGCAGAGGTGGGTAGTAACGCGCTACATTTACTCCGTTACATCTACTTGAGTAACTTTTGGGATAAATTGTACTTCTAAGAGTAGTTTTAATGCAACATACTTTTACTTTTACTTAAGTATATTTATAGAGAAGGAACGCTACTTTTACTCCGCTACTTTTATCTACATTCAGCTCGCTCCACGCTACTAATTTTTATCGATCTGTTAATGCACGCTTTGTTTGTTTTGGTCTGTCAGACAGACCTTCAAAGTGCCTGCGTTACTGGTGACGTTTCACTCCGTTCCACCAATCAGATGCAGTCACTGGTGACGTTGGACCAATCAAACAGAGCCAGGTGGTCACATGACCTGACTTAAACAAGTTGAAAAACTTATTGGGGTGTTACCATTTAGTGGTCAATTGTACGGAATATGTACTGTACTGTGCAATCTACTAATAAAAGTTCCAATCAATCAATCAAAAGTGTGAAGGAAAAAATATATATTTCAACCGTACATCCCGTCAAAAGCCTAAAGACTGACTGCACAGTTCCTGTCTTCACAATAAAAGTGCCGTTCCATCGCGCCTGCGCTTTCAAAACAAGAGTCTCCGAAAGCCAGCGCAAACAAGCTAGCAAGCTAAGTAGTTTGACGCCAATATATTTCTTGTAAAGTGTATAAAAACGAATATGGAAGCTGTACAAATAAGATGCCAAAAACCCACCACTTTCATGTGGTATTAGACAGAAAGGAGGAACTTTTCTTCTCCTCCATTTGAAAACGTGGACGTTATCATCATTACTGTCTGATTACAATCAACGCAAGTCATCAGAATCAGGTAATACACCAACTTATATTCTAGTCTTCATGAAAGAAAGGAATCTATATGTTAAACATGCATGTATATTCATTAAAACATCTTTAACATGTAAACAAAAACAGCAAAATAAATACATATAAATTATATACTGTATATATCAATGTATATGTATGTATATATATATATATATATATATATATATATATATATATATATATGTATATGTGTATATATATATATATATATATATATATATATATATATATATATATATATATATATATATATATATATATGTATATATATGTATATGTGTGTGTGTGTACGTTACTCATCAGTTACTCAGTACTTGAGTAGTTTTTTCACAACATACTTTTTACTTTTACTCAAGTAAATATTTGGGTGACTACTCCTTACTTTTACTTGAGTAATAAATCTCTAAAGTAACAGTACTCTTACTTGAGTACAATTTCTGGCTACTCTACCCACCTCTGCATATATGTAATATTTACATATTATGTACACAGTATATAATATATACTGATATATTATATTATATTCTTATATAATACATACAATATATAACAAATCCCAATTACCATGTACTATATTAAGGTATATGTAACAGCTGCAGAAAAAAATATATATATATAAATTATAAAACTACATTCGTTATTTGAACATTTTAACAAGTAGAGATGTTGTTTTTTCAAATGATGGAAAGGGTTAGGGTGGAAAGGGTAATGCAGGTATTAAGCAGACTAAAAATGTACCATAGTAGCAACATAAAATACAACATATATGTAATATTTGTATATACAGTATATAATGTATACTGATATATTATATTATATTTTTATATAATATATACAATATATAACAAATCCCAATGACCATGTACAATATTACAGTATATGTAACAGCTGCAGCAAAAAACAAATAATTACAAAAATAACTAAATTAATTAAAAAAATAACTACATTCATTAGTTTTAACAAGTAGAGATGTTGTTTTTTTATTATTTATTTTTGACATGCTGAACAATAAAGTTACACGAGGGAACATCAAAAGGAGTAGAAAGAATCAGATCTTATTTAGTCCTATATTTGCCGGATGCATGTCTATTACTCATAATTCCTTCAAACAACCTGTTTAACATGTTGACAGAAAAACAGTAAATAATGATAAACAAGATAATACATACTCTGGTATATGTACAAAAAAAATATTGGGGTAACAACTGTGTCACGGCATAGAAAAGCAGATTAAACTCACCCACGTGTCAAGAAGAATTACTTTTCGGTGAGCAGCAGGTCAAATGTGACGTGAAAGTGAAATAAAAACTCCTAACTGCAAAAGACCCCTTCAACGTGATGCTATCCTCATCATTGTTTTTTTTTTAAGTGCCCTCTAGTGGCTATTTTGTGTAGTTCGCTCGGATACAACAGACTTTACCCATCCATTTCCAACCGGGGTGCTGGAGCCTATCCCACTTTATTTATTTATTTATATTTATACCAATTATGTGGTTGCACGGCAGATACAAAAAGTCCACAAAAAATGTAAAAAGACAAAAAAAAAAAACAAGAGGAAAACATCAAGGAAAACAAAGTACATAAAAGACATTAAAAGAGCGACAGAGCTGATGGCGCCATTTCAACATACAGCTACAAAAGTAAAAGGAAAACCCCCCAAAAATGACCAATAAATAAGTCAGTTGTTTAGGGCCGACTTTTTTTTAATATAAAATATGACATTTATTTTTTTCTTTTTAATCCAAATCTGTCATTTATTTAAAAAAATCAAATACATTTTGCTGTCATCGTCCCATAATTATTTAGTTTGAATCAAAGTGAGAATGTGTAGCAATAAATAATCACATACAAATTGACGACTCCAATTCAGTTCAAGCCATTGTGTTCAACAGTTATGTTTATATTCCAGATAAACTCCAAAGAGCATATGAAAAGGTGACAAAAATAGGAACGAAAAGTGTTCCATATCTCCAGTTTAAAACGGCTTTGACACTTGGGCTTTATTTGAGAAAGTAAACAAAACACGATAAACGTGCAAAAACTTGGATAAAACAAATTGTCTTGATGCGGACACGTTTGTTACTGGATACTTTCTAATATGATTTCTGTCTTGAAAATTTTGTATCTGTAATTTTATTTGTATTTTATTTTTATTTATTTTTTTATTTATTTATTTTTATTTCAGGCAATCACATGAAAAAAAGTACAAAGTTGACAACACATAATAATATAAATCAATATAGTGCAATAGGTAATGTACAGTATGTAACGCATGATATGCAAGTGATATGCAACCAACTGCCAATTCAGCGGCGCCATTTCAACATACAGCTACAAAAGTAAACAACCCCCCCCCCCCCCCCCCCAAACATGACCAATAAATAAGACAGTTGTTTAGAGCTACAACCTACGGAGCCCCTAAAGGGACATGGGGGAAATGTCCATCCATCCACTTTATACCGCTTATTCCCTTTGGGGTCGCGGGGGGCGCTGGAGCCTATCTCAGCTACAATCATGTATTTATTTATAATATTTATTTATTTATTTTTTAGACATGTATCTCGTGCGCACAAGAAACTATCTTGTGCGCACGAGAAACTTTTTATAAAGTTATAAAAAAAATTTTAAAAGAATTTCTAATTTCTATTTTATTAATATTCTTTTTTTAAGACATGTATCTCGTGCGCACGAGAAACTTTCTCGTGATACATGTCTAAAAAAAAAAAAAAAAAATTATAAAAAATGTTTCCCCCCATATCCCTTTAGGGGCTCCGTAACAACCACTAGGGGGGGCATGTGACTTTTTTTTATTTTTTTTTATAAGATATGACATCTGTTTTTTTCTTATTAATTTCAAGTCTGTCATTTATTTAAAAACATTATCTAATATATTTTGCTGTCAACGTTCCATAGTTAGGTTGTTTGAATCAAAGTGGGAAAAGTGTAGCACAGTTCATTCTGTTTACACAACACAGACATTGTGACGTCATCAAGGCTCACTTTTATCCATTTGGGAACCAGGATGAGGTGTTGGAAGAAAGGCAAATATATTAAAATATCGGACAAAGTTATGTTTAAGTTTGTTTTTTGTAACCTATAGCAGATAATCATGGTGTGTTCAGGGACCCTCGATTTAAGTTCGAAACAGGAGTCATTAGTTTTTAAAGACAGGGGCGGCTTAACCCCCAGCACTAGTAATACACTATATTGCCAGAAGTGTTTGGCCACCCATCCAAATGATCAGAATCAGGTGTCCTAATCACTTGACCCGGCCACAGGTGTATACAATCAAGCACTTAGGCATGGAGACTGTTTCTACAAACATTTGTGAAAGAATGGGCCGCTCTCAGTGATTTCCAGCATGGAACTGTCATAGGATGCCACCTGTGCAACAAATCCAGTCGTGAAATTTCCTCGCTCCTAAATATTCCAAAGTCAACGGTCGGCTTTATCATAAGAAAATGGAAGAGTTTGGGAACAACAGCAACTCAGCCACCAAGTGGTAGGCCACGTAAACTGACAGAGAAGGGTCAGCGGATGCTGAAGTGCATAGTGCAAAGACTTTCTGCACAGTCAGTTGCTACAGAGCTCCAAACTTCATGTGACCTTCCAATTAGCCCACGTACAGTACGCAGAGAGCTTCATGGAATGGGTTTTCATGGCCGAGCAACTGTATCTAAGCCATACATCACCAAGTCCAATGCAAAGCGTCAGATGCAGTGGTGTAAAACAGTTGGGCTTAGCCCTAGTTCCAGTGAAAGGAACTTTGAATGCTACCAGATACCAGAACATTTTGGACAATTCCATGCTCCCAACCTTGTGGGAACAGTTTGGCCCCTTCCTCTTCCAACATGACTGTGCACCAGTGCACAAAGCAAGGTCCATAAAGACACGGATGACAGAGTCTGGTGTGGATGAACTTGACTGGCCTGCACAGAGTCCTGACCTGAACCCGATAGAACACCTTTGGGATGAATTAGAACGGAGACTGAGAGCCAGGCCTTCTCGACCAACATCAGTGTGTGACCTCACCAATGCGCTTTTGGAAGAATGGTGGAAAATTCCTATAAAACACACTCCGCAACCTTGTGGACAGCCTACCCAGAAGACTTGAAGCTGTAATAGCTGCAAAAGGTGGACCGACATCATATTGAACCTTATGGGTTAGGAATGGTTCAAGTTCATATGTGAGTCAAGGGAGGTGGCCAAATACTTTTGGCAATATAGTCTAACACAGAAATAATTACAATATATATTTTTTTATAATTTTATGCTATGAAGCAAAGGGATATCTGACATGTTTATTTCAGGTTTTGAAACTCACATTATGGCTACTTGATAATACATTTGTCCGCACATTTTTGTAAATGCAATTTAAAAAATAAAAATAATTATAATAATAATTAAGGGGTTTTTAGAATATTTCAAGGCTCCCTACAAAAGGCTTAATGACACCGCTGATGAAACACATCATTGATTAGACCGAGACAAGTGCTTCATCTTCTTCTTCTTGTATGTTTTTTTTATTAGACAGATACATACATGTGAACCATTTTATATCCACACATGACAAACACCACAAAAAACACTAAATAAATAAGTTAACAGCAGTTAAGGTGAAAGGAGCATGTCTAGTAGGAAGGGGATTCGTATGGCCCCATTCGTCACGGTTTACCTGACACATGAAACGTGACGAGGGGCTGGGGGTGCACAATCCACTTGAGATGCCAGATGGCAGTAGTGTTGAATATCTTAAAATGTGTTTTGTGGAAAGTCCGACTTTGACCACAGCGTTATAGCGTTACAGCGATATAGAGTCACGCGTTCCATCATTTTCAGCAGACTGCATTGCAAAAATGATTAACCCCCAACCCCAATGAGACCATGTGAATTCCTTTCTCTACTGTACAGTCAAAATAAAGTGCATTATTAATGCAATAATTGTATGTGGTTAATGTCAAGTTGCCTCGTTTTTGACAGCCTGAATTATTATACACAAAATCAAACACATTGAGCACCTCTGCAAGCAGAGATGAATTATACACATCCTTGTTAAACTGACATATGAAGTGCAAACATGCAAAAAAAAAAGGTGCAATTTAATTATGAAAAAAGCTGTAAAGATATAAGCTAAACCAGGGGTGTCAAACTCATTTTAGATCGGGGGGCCACATGGAGAAAAATCTACTCCCAAGTGGGCCGGACTGGTAAAATCACGGCACGATAACTTAACAATAAAGACAACTTCAGATTGTTTTTTTTTTGTTTAAAAATAGAACAAGCATATTCTGAAAATGTACAAATCAAAATGTTGTTTTTTTTTTTTTTTTTTTTTTTACAATTACTTGTTAATAGTATTCTATCTTTATTTGTCATTATTTATACTTTCTGAATACAGTCAACTCATTGTATTCAATATTTAATCCATCAAAATACAAAAATAATATCAAAATCATATTACAGGATGTTATTTATGCAGTTTGCTCATTTTCCTTGACTGGTGCACTAACATACGGAGCCCCTAAAGGGACATGGGGGATTTTTTTTTTTTTGTAATTGTATTTTATTTTATTTGTATTTTTTATTTTTTTAGACATGTATCTCGTGCGCACAATAAACTATTTCATGCGCACGTGAAACTTTCTCAGGCGCACGAGCAACTTTTTATAAAGTTATAAAAAAATATATATATATATATATATATATATATATATATATATATATAATTTTTTTTTATAAAAAGTTTCTTGTGCGCACGAGATACATGACTAAAAAAAAAAAATAAAAAATTATATAATTAAAAAAAAACAAAAATTCTATAAAAAGTAAAAAAACTATCTCGTGCGCACGAGATACAAAACATACAAAAAATATATTTTTATTTTATTTATTTTTTTATCATTTTATAAAAAAGTTTCTCGTGCACACGAGATACATGTCTAAAAAATGTTTTCAAAAAAATACAATTATAAAAAAAAATCACGGCACGATAACTTAACAATAAAGACAACTTCAGATTGTTTTTTTTTTTGTTTAAAAATAGAACAAGCATATTCTGAAAATGTACAAATCAAAATGTTGTTGTTAATAGTATTCTATCTTTATTTGTCATTATTTATACTTTCTGAATACAGTCAACTCATTGTATTCAATATTTAATCCATCAAGATACAAAAATAATATCAAAATCATATTACAGGATGTTATTTATGCAGTTTGCTCATTTTCCTCGACCGGTGCACTAACATATGGAGCCCCTAAAGGGACATGGGGGATTTTTTTTTTTTTATAATTGTATTTTATTTTATTTTTATTTTTTATTTTTTTTAGACATGTATCTCGTGCGCACGATAAACTATTTCATGCGCACGAGAAACTTTCTCAGGCGCACGAGAAACTTTTTATAAAGTTATAAAAAATATATATATATATATATATATATATATATAATTTTTTTTTTATAAAAAGTTTCTTGTGCGCACGAGATAGTTTCTTGTGCGCAAGAGATACATGACTAAAAAAAACAAAAAATTATATAATTAAAAAAAAAAAATTTCTATAAAAAGTAAAAAACTATCTCGTGCGCACGAGATACAAAAAATACAAAAACAAATTTAAAAAAAAATTTTTTTTTTATCATTTTATAAAAAAGTTTCTCGTGCACACGAGATACATGTCTAAAAAATGTTTTCAAAAAAATACAATTATAAAAAAAATTTAAAAAATCCCACATGTCCCTTAGGGGCCCCATTCTAACATCATGTGGTTTCATTTGTTTTAATATATATATATTTTTTACAAATAATTGCTATTGCGACATCCATCTTGTGCGCACCAGAAACATGTCTAAAACATTTTTTTTTTTAAATAAAATTATTTAAAAAAAAAAAATCCCCCATGTCCATTTAGGGGCTCTGTACTAACATCATGTGGTTTATTTTTTTTAATTTTTTTTTTTACAAATAATTGCTGTTGCGACATCGAGTGGACACATTTAGAACAGCGGTTTCTTTCATTCAAAAAATGTTCTGCTCATTTTTATTGTTAGCAAACTCATAAAACCTGTTCGTTTGACACCCCTGAGCTAAACTGATTATAGTTAATATGTCTCATTTTTCATTACTTCACTGAAAAGTCCACAAGTCACACTAGAGGTTGAGTTCCTGGAGGTGGAAACTCTTCCTGCCTCTCCACCAGCCTCACAAATCCACACTTGACCTTACATTCCCCGACATACCTTATCGTCCCAAACAGAAGAAGCCATCAAAAAACATTTCCTTTAGATAACAACAATATACTTCTAATATAATCTGCTACATTTAGATAAACACAAGAAGGTAGGTTTGAGCTATAGGTGAAGATCAGGGTAATTCAGCACAATATTCCTGTTGTGGATCTCTTAAATGGCTGGAGAGCTAAATAACGCCAACAACTTCAGGTATTTTGTAGTCTTTCACCCTAGTAGGAAGGAGAGAAACAAGTATGTTTATAAATTGATATTAGGAAACAATGTATCGTTAATATTTGACAAGTTTTTGTATTTACGATAAAAAAATCACATAGGAATTGACGACTGCAGTTCACTTCAATCCATTGTGTTCAATAGTTATGTTTATATTCCAGATAAAGTAGCTCACCGGCATCAAAATGTAAACAAACACCATCGGTGGATCTACACCTAACATCCACTGTAATGATACCAAAAACAGGAGCGTATCTAGTCGATACGACTATGATTACTTTGATATCTTAAGGCATCACAACATCTTTCGGTTTTTTTAAATTTATGTTTACAAAGTCAAGAAATATGTATCTGGACACATGAGGACTTTGAATATGACCAATGTATGATCCTGTAACTACTTTGTATCGGATTGATACCCAAATTCGTGGTATCATCCAAAACTAATGTAAAGTATCAAACAACAGAAGAATAATTGATTATTACATTTTAACATAAGTGTAGATAGAACATGTTAAAAGAGAAAGTAAGCAGATATTAACAGTAAATGAACAAGTAGATTAATAATTCATTTTCTACCACTTGTCCTTAATAATTTTGACAAAATAATAGAATGATAAATGACACAATATGTTACTGCATATGTCAGCAGACTAAATTAAGAGTCTTTGTTTGTTTACTTACTATTGATTACTTACTACTAAAAGACAAGTTGTCTTGTATGTTCACTATTTTATTTAAGGACAAACTTGCAATAAGAAACATATGTTTAATGTACAGTAAGTATTTTTGTTCAAATAAAGCCAATAATGCAATTTTTTGTGGTCCCCTTTATTTAGAAAAGTACCGAAAAGTATTGAAATAATTTTGTTACCGGTACCAAAATACTGGTATCGGGACAACAATTATATATATATATATATATATATATATATATATATATATATATATATATATATATATATATATATATATATATATATATATATATATATATATATATATATATATATATATATATATATATATATATATTATTGTTGTCCCAATACCAATATATACACCTACTCAGTGGCCTAGTGGTTAGAGTGTCCGCCCTGAGATCGGTAGGTTGTGAGTTGAAACCCCGGCCGAGTCATACCAAAGAGTATAAAAATGGGACCCATTACCTCCCTGCTTGGCACTCAGCATCAAGGATTGGAATTGGGGGTTAAATCACCAAAAATGATACCCGGGCGCGGCCACTGCCGCTGCCCACTGCTCCCCTCACCTCCCAGGGGGTGATCAAGGGTGATGGGTCAAATGCAGAGAATAATTTCGCCACACCTAGTGTGTGTGTGACAATCATTGATACTTTAACTTTATATATATATATATATATATATATATATATATATATATATATATATATATATATATATATATATATATATATATATATATTATTGTTGTATATATATATATATATATATATATATATATATATATATATATATATATATATATATATATATATATATATATATATATATATATTATTGTTGTATATATATATATATATATATATATATATATATATATATAATTGTTGTCCCGATACCAATATTTTGGTACCGGTAACAAAATTATTTCGATACTTTTCGGTACTTTTCTAAATAAAGGGGACCACAAAAAATTGCATTATTGGCTTTATACACAGCCCGGCCCCGGCCAAATTTTTTTAACCCAATGTGGCCCCCCCGAGTCAAAAAGTTTGGGGACCCCTGCTCTATACAACCGAATTTGGCCCACAGGCCGCCAGGTGAATAGTCTATACTACGGTCTATACTATTTATAGTCATATTATGTTACGATGAAATAAAAACATTTCTATGGTGTCAACAGTGCCAAAATCCGCACGGACAAAAATGTGCATGTGCAGACTCAGTCAGTTCGCAGACTTGCAGGGACATTATTCAGAATGACTTCTTACGTACAGCAACTACATAAACTGAACAATTTTTCTCTTACACACACTACTGAAATGTTCTCGAACAAAACTGAAACGCTCTTATACACACTACTGAAACTGAGAGCATCCTAGTCGTGTGTGTAAGAATCATGTTTCTGTTTATGTGAGAGCGTTTCAGTCGTATGTGTGAGAGGTCATTCTGTATATCGCTCCTGGCGGATGTCATAGAAGCCGCACAAGCGCAAACAGACAGTAAGCACAGATTTCACAAAGTAATTTCTTTAGGCACGAGGATTTTGACGACATACATTTCAGATAAGACGTCACATGCCATTTCTAAAGGGAATTGTAATACTGGGATACAATTTAATCTCACCTTTTTTGTGTCCACTTAACAATGCAGATGATGACCACTGCAATAATCGCTACAGAAATACCCGAAACAATACCAACGACCATTACTGGTGACGGTGATCCACCTGCAAAAATACAGCATACTTTTAGAATGGTTTGACAATTAAAAATTCAGGCAATACGTTTACATGCACATATACTTGAAGGAAGTGATGAGGATAATAGAGGTTGAGTTGATTCAGCTAAAATTTGGTTTGATAATAAGTTATCATTAAATGATAGGAAAACTAAAATGTACGGGGTTAAGTGGTGCAAGGACAAATTGTGAAGCAAAATTAAAATTAAATCAAGTGGAAATTGATAGAGTATATGAATCTAAATTCTTGGGAATAATTGATCTTAAATTATGTTGGAAACCGCAGATTGAATATATGAAGGGAGAAATATCCAAATCCATTGCTATTCTTTATAAAGTAAGACACATGCTGAATAAGAAATGTCTGCATATGTGATATTATTCTGTTATTTTTCCATCCATCCATTTTCTACCGCTTGTGCTCCATTTTCTACCGCTTGTGCTCGAACCTATCTCAGCCGCAATCGGGCGGAAGGCGAGGTACACACTGGACAGTGAATAGGATGGCGGAAGCGGAGATCGAACCTGGAACTCTCAAGTTGCTGACACGGCAGCTCTACCAACCAAGCTACACCGCCTGTCTACTTCTCTCCTGTATTTATTGTTGTCCTTCAGAGAGACTGACACATGCACATAATAAAAACAGAGATATTCAACTACATTGTTTTGGGGGGGGGGCATTTCCAGAAAGCTAAGGACCGGCGGGTCGGACTTCTTCCTTTCATATTAGTCTTAATTTGAATATTCTGGAGTACCAGCGTCTTCTCCAGTACACACTTGAATTTGGTCTATTTGTTTTTGTCAAAGTTTACAGGGGTGCTCTGCTGTTTTTAAGGACCTTCTGCAAAAAAGCTGATCAAAGATCATCTATACGGCAGCAGTTTAGTGTTGTTTTTTTTAAGAATCCGCTGCAAAAATGTGAGTCTCTCGCAAGTTTAACTGAATTAGCCAAAATGATTAAAATGGAGAGAGCCTAAAGTAGACCCTTGAGGAACACCACTAGTATAAGTAAAGAAGTTGAATAAAGGACTAAGGACTGCATCTGAAGTAAACACTTTGGTTACATACGCCTCAGTTATGTAAATCACAAGTTTGCATTCCAGAACAAGCTAGTCAGGCTACTTTTAGAACTCCACCCCAGATCACACCTCACTCCTACCCATTTGATTATTAACAATCCGGGGAGGGTGTTAGTTTAGGGTTGTAGCTGCCTGGAGGTGAACTTTTATTGCGGTTTTGAAGGAGGATAGAGATGCACTTTCTTTTATACCTGTTGGGAGCGCATTCCACATTGATGTGGCATAGAAAGAGAATGAGTTAAGACCTTTGTTAGTTCGGAATCTGGGTTTAACGTGGTTAGTGGAGCGCCCCCTGGTGTTGTGGTTATGGCGGTCATTTACGTTAAAGGGGAACATTATCACCAGACCTATGTAAGCGTCAAAATATACCTTGATGTTGCAGAAAAAAGACCATATATTTTTTTAACCGATTTCCGAACTCTAAATGGGTGAATTTTGGCGAATTAAACGCTTTTCTATTATTCGCTCTCGGAGCGATTGTGACGTCACATCGGGAAGCAATCCGCCATTTTCTCAAACACACTACAAACACCGAGTCAAATCAGCTCTGTTATTTTCCGTTTTTTCGACTGTTTTCCGTACCTTGGAGACATCATGCCTCGTCGGTGTGTTGTCGGAGGGTGTAACAACACGAACAGGGACGGATTCAAGTTGCACCAGTGGCCCAAAGATGCGAAAGTGGCAAGAAATTGGACGTTTGTTCCGCACACTTTACCGACGAAAGCTTTGCTACGACAGAGATGGCAAGAATGTGTGGATATCCTGCGACACTCAAAGCAGATGCATTTCCAACTGGACTGGACAGATCAGCTTTCAGGAAAAGAGAGCGGATGAGGGTATGTCTACAGAATATATTAATTGATGAAAACTGGGCTGTCTGCACTCTCAAAGTGCATGTTGTTGCCAAATGTATTTCATATGCTGTAAAACTAGTTCATAGTTGTTAGTTTCCTTTAATGCCAAACAAACACATACCAATCGTTGGTTAGAAGGCGATCGCCGAATTCGTCCTCGCTTTCTCCCGTGTCGCTGGCTGTTGTGTCGTTTTCGTCGGTTTCGCTTGCATACGGTTCAAACCGATATGGCTCAATAGCTTCGGTTTCTTCTTCAATTTCGTTTTCGCTACCTGCCTCCACACTACAACCATCCGTTTCAATACATGCGTAATCTGTTGAATCGCTTAAGCCGCTGAAATCCGAGAGCTAATGTCGCTATACCTTGTTGTTCTATGCGCCATGTTTGTTTGTGTTGGCATCACTGTGTTACGTCACAGGAAAATGGACGGGTGTATATAACGATGGTTAAAATCAGGCACTTTGAAGCTTTTTTAGGGATATTGCGTGATGGGTAAAATTTTGAAAAAAACTTTGAAAAATGAAATAAGCCACTGGGAACTGATTTTTAATGGTTTTAACCCTTCTGAAATTGTGATAATGTTCCCCTTTAAGGTGTATGCGAGCATTTTTAAAAGCGGGTTTCAACCAAATTCCTTCAAAGTGCATGGAATCCTACTGACGTGTTTTCATGCCACGAATGTGAAAGAGAAACAACATTTATCAAATTGCTCTAAGATTGCATCATCATGGATGGTAACCTTTCACTTTCATTTTGACTTCAGTTTCATAATGACATGCATACCTGGCTCCCCCTCACGTTTTCCTTGATCGGGGTTCCAGGAAAAAGTGATCCTCTCCATTGTCCGTCCCCGACTCCCGTTTTCCACAACACAGTCAGCATGTCCTGTCCAGCCTCTGTACACAACCACTGTAACGTTACTACTGCTGGTCAACGTAAGGTCGTCGGTGGCTTCCATGGAAGCCAATGGTTCGTGCAAACTGGTGACGTCGGGCGAGAAGAGCCAGCGAATGGCGGGCGCTGGTTTCCCTGTGGCAGAGCAACTGAACGTAACCTGCTTGGTTGAGTCAGTCAGGTCGCCGGCGGAAGGGTACACCTTTGTTTGCACTTCAGATATTCCTACATACAAGTAGGAAAATCACTATTGAACCATCGTCGCAGAGTATGGTGAAGTTTTTACCTTGGATGGCGAGGCAGGTCTGAGTTTTCTTGGACCCTCCTGGATACACGTTGAACTGGCAGATATAACAACCTTCATCAGCCCACGTGAGGTTCTTTAGGGTGATGGACGCCGAGCTGAGGGACACCTCGGTGAGCATCACCTTCTCCTGGTAAGGCTCATTGACCTGTTGCCCATGCCGCTTGCTGTAGGACGCCAGGTTCTCCACTGAACCGTCCTTCAGGCGCCTTTGCCAGGTAACCTGAAGCACACCTGAGGTGGGGCCAAGAAGCCATTCGGGAATCAGCTCACAGATAAAAAGACACCAGCTAATTGTGCCCTGGAAAAGCAAGAAAGAAGCATGAAATGAAACATTCTTCTCCCTACAAACCGATAATGAAAGGCGCCATTGTCCTCGTGCACATGCACACATCCTGTTTGAGGAAATCCCCGCGTGTTTACGCCCTTTACTTTGAATGATGTTTTTACTTACAACAAGGTTGTCATATAAACAAGCAGCCGCATCCATTTTTTCTTCAAAAAGCAATTTAGCTATAAACAAATCCTGACTATAAATGAGGTTGTATGTTATAAGTAGAGATGTCCGATAATGGCTTTTTTGCCGATATCCGATATTGTCCAACTCTTAATTACTGATTCCGATATCAACCGATACCGATATTTGCAGCCGTGGAATTAACACATTATTATGCCTAATTTTGTTGTGATGCCCCGCTGGATGCATTAAACAATGTTGTACAGCCCTTACCTTTGGGCTGATACCGAGGGCGACTGTGTTGACCAGTTTGACGCGTGTAAATGATAGAAGTGGAGCTCCCCCTGGTGTTGTGGTTATGGCTGTCATTTACGTTAAGGAAGTTTGACATCAGGTAGGTGTAGCGGATTTTATAGACCAGGCTCAGTGCAAGTTGTTTTACTCTGTCCTCCACCCTGAGCCAGCCCACTTTGGAGAAGTGGGTAGGAGTGAGGTGTGATCTGGGGTGGAGGTCTAGAAGTAATCTGACTAGCTTGTTCTGGGATGTTTGTGTGATCCAAACAAATGAGGCAGGTGAAACTAATGAGTCGCCATGGTGACAAAACAAACAAGGAAGCGCAAACGGGAACTAAAGAAGTCCAAAATTAACAGAACATAACGAAACAAAACATGATCCAGACCACGGATCATGACATGTACAAAATAAAACCACATGATGTTAGTGCACCAGTCGAGGAAAATGATCAAACACTACATAAATAACATACTGTAATTTGATTTTGATATCATTTTTTTATCTTCATAGATTGAATTATTTGACTGATCAACATTATCACATAATTTAAATAACGACAAATAAAGTATATATACTATTAACTATCTATCTATCTATCTATCTATCTATCTATCTATCTATCTATCTATCTATCTATCTATCTATCTAATTGTAAAAAAAACAACAACAACATTAGGATTTGTACAATTTCAGAATGTGCTTGTTCAATTTTTAAACATAGAAAACAATCTGAAGTTGTCTTTATTTTTAAGTTATCGTGCTGTAATGTTACCAGTCCGGCCCACTGGGGGGAAAATTTTTCTCCATGTGGCCCTCCATCTAAAATGAGTTTGACATCCCAGTCTTAAGGGGTTTTATCATTTGTCAAATTGTTGAAATATATATTTATATTTGCATTTTAATATAATAAGGTTTTATTGGACAATTTAAACATTTTTACAGTAAAACAAACAAAAAAAATGTTAAATGCAAATTGTACACACTGCCAGCAGCCAGGAAGCAGCGACGTTGAACATCCACTTTTAGGGGTAGGTTAGACTTGTTTTCCATAGGGCTGCGAATCTTTGGATGTCCCACGATTCGATTCAATATCGATTTTTGGGTTCACGATTCGATTATAAATCAATTTTTTTGATTCAACGCTATTCTCGATTTAAAAACAATATTTTTCCGATTCAAAACAATTCTCTATTCATTCAATACATAGGATTTCAGCAGGATCTACCCCAGTCTGCTGACATGCAAGCAGAGTAGTAGATTTTTGTAAAAAGCTTTAATAATTGTAAAGGACAATGTTTCAAATGATTGCAATAATGTAAATTTGTTTTAACTATTAAATGAACCAAAAATATGACTTATTTTATCTTTGTGAAAATATTAGTCACAAGCTTATGAGATGTGATGCAAGTGTAAGCCACTGTGACACTATTATTCTTTTTTATTTTTATTTTTATTTTTTTTAATAAATGCCTAATGATAATGTCAATGAGGGATTTTTAATCACTGCTATGTTGAAATTGTAACTAATATTGATACTGTTGTTGATAATATTCATTTTTGTCTCACTACTTTTGGTTTGTTCTGTCTCATGTTTGTGTCTCCTCTCAATTGTTCTGTTTATTGCAGTTCTGAGTGTTGCTGGGTCGGGTTTGGTTTTGGAATTGGATTGCATTGTTGTGGTATTGCTGTGTATTATTTTGTTGGATTGATTAATTTAAAAAAATAAAAATTAAATTAAATAAATAAATAAAAAAATAGCGATTTTCGAAAAATGAGAACCGATACTGAATCGTACAATGTGTTGAATTCGAATCGATTTTTTCCCACACCCCTACTATTAATACTGTTAAATAGGATTAGATTGTGTTTGGGGGGCGTGGTCATCCCTGCTCTTTCACAACTCAATAACAGAAAGTCACGTGATAAACAGAACAAACAGGTCTAAATTAGAGATGTCTGATATTATCAGCCGATAAATGCTTTAGAATGTAATATCGGAAATTATTGGTATCGGTTTTATTTTTTTTATTTTTTTTATCAAATCAACATAAAAAACACAAGATACACTTACAATTAGTGCACCAACCCAAAAAAACCTCCCTCCCCCATTTACACTCATTCACACAAAAGGGTTGTTTCTTTCTGTTATTAATATTCTGGCTCCTACATTATATATCAATATATATCAATACAGTCTGCAAGGGATACAGTCCGTAAGCACACATGATTGTGCGTGCTGCTGGTCCACTAATAGTACTAACCTTTAACAGTTAATTTTACTCATTTTCATTAATTACTAGTTTCTATGTAACTGTTTTTATATTGTTTTACTTTACTTTTTATTAAAGAAAATGTTTAATTTATTTATCTTATTTTTATTTTTAAAAAGCTGCAGGGATACAGTCCGTAAGCACACATGATTGTGCGTGCTGTTGGTCCACTAATAGTACTAACCTTTAAGAGTTAATTTTACTAATTTTCATTAATTACTCGTTTCTATGGGTCTGTTTTTATATTGCTTTACTTTCTTTTTTATTAAAGAAAATGTTTAATTTATTTATCTTATTTTTTTATTTTTAAAAAGCTGCAGGGATACAGTCCGTAAGCACACATGATTGTGCGTGCTGCTGGTCCACTAATAGTACTAACCTTTAACAGTTAATTTTACTCATTTTCATTAATTACTAGTTTCTATGGATCTGTTTTTATATTGTTTTACTTTATTTTTTATTCAAGAAAATGTTTAATTTATTTATCTTATTTTTTTATTTTTTTAAAAAGCTGTAGCGATACAGTCCGTAAGCACACATGATTGTGCGTGCTGCTGGCCCACTAATAGTACTAACCTTTAACAGTTAATTTTACTCATTTTCATTAATTACTAGTTTCTATGGAACTGTTTTTATATTGTTTTACTTTCTTTTTTTTATTCAAGAAAATGTTTGTAATTTATTTATCTTATTTTATTTATTTATTTATTTTTTTAAGTACCTTATCTTCACCATACCTGGTTGTCCAAATTAGGTATAATAATGTGTTAATTCCACGACTGTATATATTGGTATCGGTTGATATCGGTATCGGTAATTAAGGGTTTGGTCAATATCGGAATATCTGCAAAAAGCCATTATCGGACATCCCTAGTCTAAATATCCTGAATATCTGTAGTAAATGTCTGCGTGCAGCTGCTTATAAGGAAAAACATTTTTTTTGTAGTGAGTCTGCAATCACCATAAAATAACATTTTAACATGTTCATGATTGCCTGGAAAACAGCATTTAGGGAATACGAGTGTATTGAAATGGCACCTGTCTGGTTGTGCAGCTCGCACTTGTAATGCGCGTCTGATCCGTAGTCAGCTCTCGTTGGACCAGAACTGATGATCTGCGAGTTGGCTGCTGGAAAACAAAGCCGAGAGGAAAATGTCGGTAACTTTCCATGACGCAGCCTAAGGCGCGGCTCACCCGTGTAAATATTAATAAACAGGCACAACAACACATGCAACAAACTAACCTTTGAGTTTGAGCAGCAACATAGACAACAACATCGTCCGCCACATCTTTGGTCCAGGCTGTCGCCGAAGTAATGCAAACTATGTTCGGTTTTGTTTTTGCAGCGACAAACAGAAAGTGAAAGCTGTGCAGCTCCTTTTTTTTTTTTTTTTTTTTTTTTTTTTTTTTTTAAATTTATCTCCTTCATTGCCGTGCATTTTTGATCAAAAGACAAACTTTAGCAACTAAACACATATTTACGCTCCTATGCTTGAGAAGGAACAGGATGAAGAAATGCTTATATTTCCTGCCCCCTTCAACATAATAAGTAGTCTTATGCAGTGTTTTTCAACCACTGTGCCGTGAGATACAGTCTGGTGTGCCGTAGGAGATGATCTAATTTCACCTATTTGGGGTAAACAAATATTTTTTGCAAACCAGTAATTATAGTCTGCAAATGATGTGTTTTTGTTGAGTGTCGGTGCTGTCTAGAGCTCGGCAGAGTAACCGTGTAATACTCTTCCATATCAGTAGGTGGCAGCAGGTAGCTAATTGCTTTGTCATTGTCGGAAACAGCGGGAGGCAGCGTGCAGGTAAAAAGGTGTCTAATGCTTAAACCAAAAATAAACAAAAGGTGAGTGCCCCTAAGAAAAGGCATTGAAGCTTAGGGAAGGCTATGCAGACCGAAACTAAAACTGAACTAGCTACAAAGTAAACAAAAACAGAATGCTGGACAACAGCAAAGACTTACTGTGGAGCAAAGATGGCGTCCACAATGTACATCCGAACATGACACGACAATCGACAATGTCCCCACAAAGAAGGATAAAAACACAGTAGATGCGGGAAATATCGCTCAAAGGAAGACATGAAACTGCTACAGGAAAATACCAAAAAAAAGAGAAAAAGCCACCAAAATAGGAGCGCAAGACAAGAACTAAAACACTACACACACAGGAAAACAGCAAACAAGTCCAAATAAGTCAGGGCGTGATATGACAGGTGGTGACAGTACAAATACACTGCAAAAAGTCAGTGTTCAAAAACAAGAATAAAAGGGCTGAATTGTGACGATACGTCACTTAATTTCTGTTTGTTTCCTTGTTTTGTATTTACTTCCCATCAGTGCTTTTATTTTGTTTCCACTTCCTGTTTGTCCCACTGAGCACTGTGGTTATTCCCTCTCCTGCTGCCAATCTCTATTTATGCCTGCCCAGAGCACTCCACAGTACTAAGAAGATTGCTTTCTGTTTTGGATCTGTTATGCACGACTGCTTCACTTTCTGTTTGGGGAAATGAAAACTCATTTTTTACCTGGCGGTTTTTGCATCTTGGGGCCACTAATGCAGCAATACTGTATTCCCATTAGCTGCCTTGTTAGACACCTCATAAACAAGGACAAACATTAGGTGTTATTGTCTTTCATAGGGATTGCGAATGATGGGCAGAATTCCAAAGAAACATTGGACCAATGGACTGAAATGGCCACAATAGTCCAGTCCAGAGAGAGATGACAAGGAGTCTTTGATGGCCCACGCCCCTCTTGGAGTGAAGGGCATGGCTAGATGGACAACACGTGACCCGTGAGTAGGTTGTGCCTTTCATTTGGATCTGTAACAATTACCCCTGCCATTTCACTGTTCGCATTAACCGCTTACATAGTGTCTTTTGTGAGGGCATATCTGTCTCTTTGCATTGCCTCTTAAAAGCCTTGAAGCCCAGAGCCACAGCATGACCCATATTTTTAGTTATGTTATCATAGCACTCGAACATTTCTGTTTCACTTCCCCTCTTCAAATGTTCCCATAATACATATCACATGTTTTGGAATGGAGTTTAGTGCCGAAAATAGACAACGTGGGCTAAACTCAACTTGAAAAACAATAATCAAAAGTACTCTGAATAAAATCTTAGGGACACAGATTCAACTAAGCGTAGTACCGATACTAGCATGATGAGATTGATATTTTTATGATTTATGTTTATTGTCACAAACATCTTTGTGTTTTTGTTGATTTGTTATATTGTTACATTGTGGATATGTATGTATGTATGTATGTATGTATGGTCAGGAAATAACACAGAGGCTATTTCATCCCTACCAGCCTGTTTTGCAGGTTTGCCTGTTCTTCAGGGGATTTTATGATTTATAAAATCCCCTGAAGAGCAGGGAAACCTGCGAAATAGGCTTGTAGGGATGAAATAGCCTCTGTTATTTTATCCCTACACGCCTTTTTTGCAGGTTTCCCTGTTCTTCAGGGGGTTTTATGGTTTATAAAATCATTTTATGATTTATAAAATCCCCTGAAGAGCAGGGAAACCTGCGAAATACGTCTTTTTCACAGGTTTCCCTGTTCTTCAGGGGATTGTATGATTTATAAAATCATTTTATGATGTATAAAATCCCCTGAAAAGCAGAGAAACCTGCGAAATAGGCTTGTAGGGATGAAATAGCCTCTGTTATTTTATCCCTACACGCCTTTTTCGCAGGTTTCCCTGTTCTTCAGGGGGTTTTATGGTTTATAAAATCATTTTATGATTTATAAAATCCCCTGAAGAGCAGGGAAACCTGCGAAATATGCTTGTAGGGATGAAACAACAGAGGCTATTTCATCCCTACAAGCCTGTTTTGCAGGTTTCCCTGTTCTTCAGGGGATTGTATGATTTATAAAATCATTTTGTGATTTATAAAATCCCCTGAAGAACAGGGAGACGTGTGAAATAAGCTTGTAGGGATGAAAT
This sequence comes from Nerophis lumbriciformis, assembly GCF_033978685.3. NCBI lineage: Eukaryota > Metazoa > Chordata > Actinopteri > Syngnathiformes > Syngnathidae > Nerophis > Nerophis lumbriciformis. Next base: position 7,213,094 of record NC_084570.2, on the reverse strand, counting down.
AGCATCTGTTATTTCATCCCTACAAGCTTTTTCGCAGGTTTCCCTGTTCTTCAGGGGATTTTATGATTTATAAAATCATTTTATGATTTATAAAATCCCCTGAAGAGCAGGGAAACCTGCAAAATAAGACTTGTAGGGATGAAATAGCCTCTGTTATTTCATCCCTACAAGCCTTTTTCGCAGGTTTCCTGTTCTTCAGGGGATTTTATGATTTATAAAATCATTTTATGATTTATAAAATCCCCTGAAGAACAGGTAAACCTGCGAAATATGCTTGTAGGGATGAAATAGCCTCTGTTATTTCATCCCTACAAGCCTTTTTAGCAGGTTTCCCTGTTCTTCAGGGGATTTTATGATTTCTAAATACCCCTGAAGAGCAGGGAACCCTGCGAAATATGCTTGTAGGGATGAAATAGCCTCTGTTGTTTCATCCCTACAAGCCTTTTTCGCAGGTTTCCCTGTTCTTCAGGGGATTTTATGATTTATGAAAGCATTTTATGATTTATAAAATCCCCTGAAGAGCAGGGAAACCTGTGAAATATGCTTGTCGGGATGAAATAGCCTCTGTCTTTTTTTCCTGACCTAACGTATATTCCGCTCTACCCCGGTATTGAGCACTGTATAACAGATAAACCATAGAAACCTCGAGTGTGTGTCTGTCTGCCTGCCTGCCTGCCTGTCTGCCTGCCAATTATAAAGGCCCAAATATTTAAATGTAATTATAGCTGGTTTTACTTTTTGTTTCTGTATTTTTCACAATTCTACATTATGTAATAGAAAGGTAATCCTTATTATCTTAGACCTGCCCCGCCTTATACGCACACAGCGCAAGCAGCACATTTGAAATGTAAATACGTGACAGGGCACTTCATAGGAAATGTTTACTGCAAAATTATTCCTAGCGCCTTCCTGCCCGCCACTTACAGGAATATAATGGGCATAATAAGTGAACCCATGGATACATAAAGAATGATTATACATGTTGGTTTTAATGATGTTAAAATATCATTATGCACTTAAAAATAAGTCATTGCACAATTAATTTCCTATGTATTCATTTTAGTGCAAAAAAAACTGTCAAGCTTAAATCTCCTGATTTTATCATTTTGTTGATATTGTTACTTTTTTTGATTGATTGAGACTTTTATTAGTAGATTGCACAGTGAAGTACATATTCCGTACAATTGACCACTATGGTAACACCCGAATACGTTTTTCAACTTGTTTAAGTCATGATACAGATATATACTATCAGATATATACTAACATCATAATACAATAATACAGTCATCACACAAGGTAATCATCATCAGAGTATATACCGTATTTTCCGCACCATAAGCCGCCCTGGGTTATAAGCCGCGCCTTCAATGAACGGCATATTTCAAAACTTTGTCCACCTATAAGCCGCCCCGTGTTATAAGCCGCATCTAACTGCGCTAAAGGAATGTCAAAAAAACAGTCAGATAGGTCAGTCAAACTTTAATAATATATTAAAAACCAGCGTGATGTGGGCGCGCATGGAGTCGTATATCAACATGGACGGAGCTGCGTGAAAAAAGCCACCCGGCCTCTTCGCGTAAACTTACCTTAACCACTCGCTCATCTTTTCTTCATCCATCCATCCCTTCGAGTTAGCTTTTATGATGACGCCGGCTGGAAAGGTCTCTTTTGGCAAGGTCTTCCTTTTGAATATCACCATGGGTGGAAGTTTCTGGCCATTAGCATGGCAAGCCAGAACCACAGTGAAGGATGACTTCTCATTCCCTGTGGTGCGAATATTCACCGTACGTGCTCCCGTTGTATCCACAGTGCGGTTCACAGGAATATCAAAAGTCAGTGGAACCTCGTCCATGTTGATAATGTTCTCTGGCCGGATCTTTTTTTCAGCTATCTTGTTTTTACAATATGCACGGAAAGTAGCCAGCTTTTCTTGAAAGTCTTTAGGCAGTTGCTGTGAAATAGTAGTCCGTGTGCGGATGGAGAGATTGCGTCTTTTCATGAACCGGAAACCTGTCGCTTAGTAGGAGCCATTTTGTGGTCTTTACAGATGTAAACACACAAAGGAAATGAAACGTAATATCCGTGCGCTTTTTCTTCTTCTACGCGGGCGGGTGGTTGCTTACAGTAGAAGAAGAAGCGCTTCCTGTTCTATGGGGGCGGGTGCTTACCTTGGCGGTTGCTTGCGTAGAAGAAGAAGCACTTCCTCTTCTACGGGGAAAAAAGATGGCGGCTGTTTACCGTAGTTGCGAGACCGAAACTTTATGAAAATGAATCTTAATATTAATCCATATATAAAGCGCACCGGGTTATAAGCCGCACTGTCAGCTTTTGAGTAAATTTGTGGTTTTTAGGTGCGGCTAATAGTGCGGAAAATACGGTACATTGAATTATTCACATTATTTACAATCCGGGAGAGAGAGAGAGAGAGAGAGAGAGAGAGAGAGAGAGAGAGAGAGAGAGAGAGAGAGAGAGAGAGAGAGAATCTAAATTTGATTATTAACAATCTGGGGAGGGTGTTAGTTTAGGGTTGAAGTTGCCTGGAGGTTCTTTAAGTGCGGTTTTGAAGGAGGATACGTCTTATTATGTTGTATTTGAATTCACATTTCATTGTCTTATAATGCATTTGTTGTTTTAAAAAAAAAGTTTTCTTATAGCCTAATCTCATCGCTTGTCTTTTATTTTGATAATAATCGTGATGAATAAATGACAGGCAAAATAGTTTCCACTTCCGGCCAGGCCAGAGCAGCGCATTTTATTTTGAACATCCAGTCATATAGTCAGCTCACTTATCGTTCCACATTATTGGTACACTATTGTCAAAGATTATAAGTAAGAAGTAAATCGCTAAAAATAGATATATATTTTTTTTAGTTGTCTAACTAAAATGCCCACTAAGCGGCGCCACTCTGACACAGTGCAATGTTGTGTTGCTGCCTGCTACGCCGCGGAGGATGCTGGGAAATTGCAATGTTGTGTTGCTGCCTGCTGCGCCGCAGAGGATGCTGGGAAATGTTGTCTAAAGTAGAATTTGAAGCCGAGGGAAAATGTGTCTCTTAAAAATGTGAATACGACAACGAAGACCTCTACTGCTTTTAACGTCACATCATCTTTTTTCCCCAAGTCATCCAGGTAAAAGTTGGCGTTGTTTGGGTGAAGTTAAACTGCGCATGCTTCTATTGTTGGGCAATGTTAGCATCGACTGTTAGCATTTGTTACTGAGCAGCATTAGCCATGCTAACATAACAGCACTTTGCTCATATTTGTGCCGTTTTTATGTTTTTCTATGCATTTTCCCCTCAGAATTCCTCATTAGCGCGACCCTGTGGATGCTGCCAGCAGACAAACATGGTAAAAGCAGCTTATGTGCATGCATGATAACTATCAATAAGCTACATGAAAATAGGGCCTGGGCGATACGGCTAAAAACTATCAGCATATATCGGTCGATATCGATAATTATTGATATTTTGGACCTATCGAAAACAAGGACAAAGGAGCAGAAGAAAAACATTAAACAATAAACTTTTTTTTTTTTTTAATGTCGCATTCTTCTGATTGTAATTCCCTCAGCTATCGAAGCAGAATGTCAACACAACCATGGAAAACATGCAATGTACCGTATTTTTCGGCTATAAGTCGCAGTTTTTTTCATAGTTTGGCTGGGGGTGCGACTTATACTCAGGAGCGACTTATGTGTGAACTGATTAACACATTAGCGTAAAATATCAAATAATATTATTTAGCTCATTCATGTAAGAGACAAGACGTATAAGATTTCATGGGATTTAGCGATTAGGAGTGACAGATTGTTTGGTAAACGTATAGCATGTTCCATATGTTATAGTTATTTGAATGACTCTTACCATAATAGGTTACGTTAACATACCAGGCACGTTCTCAGTTGGTTATTTATGCGTCATATAACGTACACTTATTCAGCCTGTTGTTCACTATTCTTTATTTATTTTAAATTGCCTTTCAAATGTCTATTCTTGGTGTTGGCTTTTATCAAATGCATTTCCCCCAAAAATGCGACTTATACTCCAGTGCGACTTATATATGTTTTTTTCCTTCTTTGTTATGCATTTTCGTCCAGTGCGACTTATACTCCGGAGCGACTTATACTCCGAAAAATACGGTAAACACAATTCTAAAATCCATTTGAACACTTAACAATCAGCTCTTGAATTAATGTGGCGTTATAGTTCGGTTGGTAGAGTGGCCGTGCCATCAACCTGAGAGTTGCAGGTTCGATCCCCGCTTCCGCCATCCTAGTCACTGCCGTTGTGTCCTTGGGCAAGACACTTTACCCACCTGCTCCCAGTGCCACCCACACTGGTTTAAATGTAACTTAGATATTGGGTTTTCACTATGTTAAGTGCTTTGAGTCACTAGAGAAAAGCGCTATATAAATATAATTCACTTCACTTCACTAATGTGCAAAACTAAGGAATAGGTAAGAAATGCTTAATAAAGTATAACAAAATAGTGTAAAGTGTGCAATCCCTAAGAGAACTGTCAAACTTACTACACTGCAAAAAGTCAGTGTTCAAAAACAAGAATAAAAAATACAAAAATTAGGGGTATTTTATTTGAACTAAGCAAAATTATCTGCCAATAGAGCAAGAACATTTGGCTTGTCAAGACTTTCTAAAACAAGTCAAATTAGCTAACCTCAATGAACCCCAGAATACATTAAAACAAGTGTATTATCTCTAATAACAAGTGTACTACTATATGAGTACGTATTTTCTATTGTTTCATTGAAAATAAAACAGCAAAGTACATTTGGCTGTCATTTGTTTTAATATGAGACACAATTGTGTCAAAGTCATGATTTTTTTTTCATGCTTGAAGTAAGAAATTATTACTTTAAAAAGTAGTTTTATACTTGTGAGTGTTGATGACACAGCTTTGCAACAGTTGATATTCTAGTTTCAAGCATGTTTTACTCAATATAGGTCATGAAATCTCAGCTACAAGCTGTAATATCTTACTGAGATCATTCAGGACCAAAACACTTAAAACAAGTAAAACACTCTAGCATAAAATCTGCTTAGTGAGAAGAATGATCTTATCAGACAGAAAATAAGCAAATATCACCCTTATTTGAGATATTTAATCTTACTTAGATTTCAGTTTTTGCAGTGTATGAATTGATTAACGTGGACCCCGATCTGAACAAGTTGAAAAACTTATTGGGGTGTTACCATTTAGTGGTCAATTATACGGAATATGTACTGTACTGTGCAATCTACTAATAAAAGTTTCAATCAAACAAACTATTTTCTGCAGCTTTACAGCCAGGAAGTTACATGGTCTGTTTAACATTGAAATTGGTTTGTTTTTCTCATTTATTTATGGAAAGGAATTTGTAATGCAGTAATTATTATTTAAATATAATTGGACCAAATTGTTATTTAGTAGCACATTTGTTATAATTTGTAATTTATTTTATTTATGTGTACAGCTCCACTAATGGACATTGGAGTGTTACTTTCAAAGGCAAAATTAAAGTATTGCTAGAAACATAATTTTATATGGGACTTTATTGTATTATATGTATAGTTAGTACATGTTCCAAAAAGAAAAAAGCATAAAACACCACCAGAATTAGAGATATTACAAGTCAAAGTGATGAAGCTTAGTGTTACGCTCATGACTTGGTGTAACTAAACATTACCCGCCATCTGTGTGTGAATGGGTGAATGTGGAAATAGTGTCAAAGCGCTTTGAGTTCCTTAAAAAGGTAGAAAAGCGCTATACAAGTACAACCCATTTACCATTTACCATATAAGATGAAGACAATTGCATTTTATTGATATTTGAAATGTATTCAATGTTTATAAATAAATAATTAAATATACTAAATGTAAAAAAGAGAATAAATATTCAAAATAAGATCATTAAATGAAATCTAGTTTGGTTACGCCATCATGAGCGCAACACAAGGTTGTAAAAGTTTCAACTACAATTCTAAATAAGATGTCAAAAGCAAACTGAAATCAAATACACACAGCTTAAAGATTGATCAATACATATTTAAATTTAGTAATACATAAATATGATGATTTATCAAAATATAAAAGAAATATACCTGAACAGAACACTCATGATGGTTACACCAAAAAGTAACGCTATGAATCGCGTTTTTCCAAGTTTTTGGGGCATTTTTATGCTATTTCCAAGCATCTCCTTTTTATTATCGTTGATTTTAAATGGTCAAACTAATGCATATTATATATATGCATGCCCTAATAAACAAAAAAAAGTCATATTTATTTTGATTGTTACATTTTGAAGTACATTTGTGCAGGTGGGTGCGAATGTACCCATTACCAGAGCTGTACACTTATACAATCCTGCACTTTAGTTCCTACCTGAATACTTACATAAAAAGCGGGCAAGGGTTACAGAGAATTAAAAAAGTCCTAACGTCGAGGGGACTTTTCCCATTTTATGGACAATTTCTTTGCAGCACTCCTTTTTAATTTCTCTCTTGTCACTTTGTGCAGAGAATCAACAGTGAGACAGCAAGATGTTGCGACCAAACTTACTGTTAAGTGGTAACAGTAAGTTTGGTTTCTTCTGACCCCCCAAAAAAAATATATAACTGTGAATGTCTCTCTATGCGGGTAGGGTTCTCCTGAGGCCAATGGATCTTCTTGAGCCCGGGTAGGAGGTTTGAACAAGTGTTTTATTTGCATGACCACCCGTGTGCAGGACTTTTCAGTCTCGTGTGCTCGTGGTCGATTGTTCTTTCTGTCGTCGGGTGTGCGCGCTCTGCTCTCATCCGACCTCCTCGCTCATGGCCACGGCCCCTGCTGATAAAGGCGACAGATGATTAGATAATCAGCCCCAGCTGGGCAATCTACTCACCTCTCAGCTGGTCTTCGAAGCCAGCCATACACACTCCATTCCCGCAGGAGGCGCGCCGACCACGCCCCCCTCCACAATAACGTTTTAACAAACACGTTTTTTTTATTGATATCGATTACGTGACTATCGCGATGTATTGATATTATTTTATACATTGTATGTTGGGATTACGTCAATGTTTTTTCTGTCTTGCAAATGCTGGTGATCTCTTAGAGTAAGAACAAAACTAACTTTCTTCTCCTCTGCAGGAGGACATACGATCTCAGATGTCCTTCTTTTCCAGCCCTGTGTACAGTCGATACTGGCAGCACTACCAGCAGGCGATGGCGTGGCAGCAGAGGCACAGGCGAGCTTACCAAAAGGCCCTAGAGGCCGCTTACGGCCCCTTCGACCGGCCCCAGCGCCGTCCCGACACCCAAGAGCGCTACGCTGACTGGCACGCCAGCAAAAGTGACAGCGAAGAAGAGGAGAGCCGCTCGGACTGCGAGATTGAATGCGACGTCAGCAACATGGAGATCAGCGAGGAGCTTCGGCAGTATTTTGCCCAGACGGAGAAACACAGAGCAGAGTTAAGTAAGTGGACATGCGGTTCTTTGTTGACTATTATCACTAGAGATGTCCGATAATGGCTTTTTTGCCGATATTCCGATATTGTCCAACTCTCAATTACAGATACCGATATACACAGTCGTGGAATTAACACATTATTATGCCTAATTTTGTTGTGATGCCCCGCTGGATGCATTAAACAATGGAACAAGGTTTTCCAAAATAAATCGACTCAAGTTATAGAAAAAAATGCCAACATGGCACTGCCATATTTATTATTGAAGTCACAAAGTGCATTGTTTTTTTTAACAGGCCTCAAAACAGCAGCTTGGAATTTGGGACATGCTCTCTATGAGAAGGTTGAGGTGGGCGGGGTTGGGGGTAGCGGGGGGTGTATATTGTAGCGTCCCGGAAGAGTTAGTGCTGCAAGGGGTTCTGGGTATTTGTTCTGTTGTGTTACGGTGCGAAATGTGTTTGTCATTCTTGTTTGGTGTGGGTTCACAGTGTGGCGCATATTTGTAACAGTGTTAAAGTTGTTTATACGGCCACCCTCAGTGTGACCTGTATGGCTGTTGACCAAGTATGCATGCATTCACTTGTGTGTGTGTGAAAAGCCATAGATATTATGTGACTGGGCCGGCACGCAAAGGCAGTGCCTTTAAGGTTTATTGGCGCTCTGTACTTCTCCCTACGTCCGTGTACACAGCGGCGTTTTAAAAAGTCATACATTTTACCTTTTGAAACCCATACCGATAATTTCCGATATTACATTTAAAAGCATTTATCGGCCGATAATATCGGCAGTCCTACATTATCGGACATCTCTAATTATCACTATTATCATCTCCATGGCAGGGAAGCAGCAGCAAATTGAAGCAGAGCGACATGACAGCTACGTCCCGGCCGACCAGGACCTGCGCAGCGTCTCCTGGCGAACCAGCGCGGCCCCGCCCTGCGAGCGGCCAGGCGAGAGGCGTCGGGCTGAGATGAAGAAGCTGTATGGCGAGGACGCCGCCAAGATCCTGGCCATGGAGACGTCCATGCAGCTCACTTTTGACAGGAACTGTGACCTCAAGCAGCCCAAGTACTGGCCTGTCATTCCTCTCAAGCTTTAGCAGTCCGACTGGGCCGTGAAGGGTTTTTTTTAAATTATTTTGCACATTAAAAGCACAAGTTTTTAATTAACAGCCCTTAAATAATGCCATGTGCACTGCCTTCCAGAGACACTTCAAGAGACTTACTGTGACGTCTCTCCCAGGTGAAGGATGACGTACAGTAGAGGTTCAAACAAGTGCCTACTTGCATGTTTCTCTTGATGCGTTTTTGTTTGCGCCCCCAGCTGGCTAATGTTTCATGGTGCAGTAGTTCCTCTAATGCCTGTCAACTCAGTTCAACCACACAAAACACACAAGAAGCTCTCTTGCATGACTGGTTCCAAAAGTCCACATTTGAACATGCGCCAGCAGCAGCGCTTTGTTGCTTTGTAACGTCTCTGTAAACTGGAACATACACTGCGACTATTTGCCTTTGATCTGTCTTTCTAATAAAGTTATCATTAAACCCGAAGCTGTTTTGATTATGCCTGGAGGTTATTACTGCAGTTTACCAAAAAATATTAGCAATTTAGTCCGGTTGTCTTGTGAGATGAGATGACAAGTCAGTGGTTCTCAAACGTCTTTCACCAAGTATCACTTCAGAAAAACCTTGACTTTCCAAGTAGAACTTGTTGCGTCTGACCAGTGTACCTCCCAGGGAATTAAAGTCACTGGTCAATCCCAAGTTCTTTCAGATGACATATATGCAGAGTAAGAAGGACCATCAAGACAGAATAGGAATATTATCAAGTTTTACTAAAGCTTCAGGAGACTAGCCCACATCAATACAGTCATACCGTCATCTCGGGATGGTCTAACATTCAAACAGGCAGAGACAACAGGCTAGACTACTGCAACACACTTCTTGTCGGGATCCCCAGCAAGAACATCCAGAAGCTGCATCCATCCATCCATCCATTTTCTACCGCTTATTCCCTTTTGGGGTAGCGGGGGGCGCTGGAGCCTATCTCAGCTACAATCGGGCGGAAGGCGGGGTACACCCTGGACAAGTCGCCAGCTCATCACAGGGCCAACACAGACAACATTCACACTCACATTCACACACTAGGGCCGATTTAGTGTTGCCAATCAACCTACCCCAGGTGCATGTTTTTGGAGGTGGGAGGAAGCCGGAGTACCCGGAGGGAACCCACGCAGTCACGGGGAGAACATGCAAACTCCACACAGAAAGATCCCGAGCCTGGGATTGAACCCCAGACTACTCAGCACCTTCGTATTGTGAGGCAGACGCACTAACCCCTCTGGCACCGTGCTGCCCCCCAGAAGCTGCAATACATACAAAATAGTACTGCTAGGATCCTGATGAGAGTGCGGAAATACGACCGCGTCACACCAATTCTCAAATCCCTTCACTGGCTTCCTGTTCCACTCAGGATTGAATACAAAGTCTCCCTACTAACCCACCAGTGCCTCCATGGAAATGCCCCTTTCTACCTCAAAGAACTACTCACCCCCAAATCCTCCACACGACACCTCCGCTCCGGACAGGCTAACCTCCTCCAACCTCCGAGGACAAAGCTACGAACTATGGGAGACCGGGCTTTCTGCTCCGCCGCTCCCAGTCTGTGGAATGCTCTCCCTGACCACCTGAGGGCACCACAGACTGTGGATGCTTTTAAAAAGGGCTTAAAACCCCTTCTTTTTATAAAAGCCTTTTTAGATATATATGAATACTAGTTCTAGCTATTAGGCTGTTCTAGTTTTATTTTATTTTATATTTTTAATCTTTTTATTATTTTTATTTTTTTCAATACATTGTTGCACTTTGAGGTTGTTTGCTCAATGTAAAGTGCTTTTTACAAATACAATCTATTATTATTATTATTATTAACTTCTTGAATATGCACTCCAGAAAGGAATACAGCCTCATTGTTCTAATACAGATAAGATATAAGGGAGTCCTCCAACTCCTACATTCCAAGTCTTCAAGGTAAAGCACACAGTTTACATGCGGACATAAGATAAAAAAAAAAGAAAGAAAGAGTACAAATGGAAAAACACTAGCTGATTTAAACATGACTATGTTTAAAGAAAGAACTCTTAAACATATATGCATTCTCGACAAGCTGGAAGCTCACTATCGAGCCCAACAAGTGCAAGGCTATAATCCTGTTGGGAGAGTGGCCGTGCCAGCAACCTGAGGGTTCCTGGTTCGATCCCCAGCTTCGACCAACCTAGTCACGTTCCGTTGTGTCCTTGAGCAAGACACTTCACCCTTGCTCCTGATGGGTCGTGGTTAGCGCCTTGCATGGCAGCTCCCGCCATCAGTGTGTGAAGGTGTGTGTGAATGGGTGAATGTGGAAATAGTGTCAAAGCGCTTTGAGTACCTTGAAGGTAGAAAAGCGCTATACAAGTATAACCCATATACGATATCTTCTTCGGGGCTACTAAAATCGGGCGCTGTGACCCGACCCCATCGCACAACCTGTGGCCTTCTTTGATATTATTTCATCGTCAGGATACACAAGAAGATGGGTAAGTGAATTACTAAAATGACTTTACTTTGCACACAAATCGGGTCATTTTCAGATTAGCGTCTCATTTCCCTTGTCACGTGCGCGCGCCTCATTGGAGTGTTTGCGCCTGTGCGCGCGCCCGGCGTAATGCGCCGTGCATGACTATTGTGCATCTCTGAGCGGTAATCAGTTTAAAGGCTTAAAGCGAAAGAAAACACACTCAGTCTGCTGGCTTTCGCCGTCTCACTAAACCTGTTTGTTGTTGTGTTTTTGTGGTTCCTAATCACAGTTCGGGAAAATGGGTATACTTTGTTAGTGCGCATGCACCGGAGTATCTCTCCCAAGTCTACAAACTTTAAAGTTTGTGAGTGATTTGCTTCCAATGGCCAGGGGCTTTTGAGAAAATTACGACAGCTACAAAATTATGCATGTTTACACACTTTTTGTTGAACTTATTTTTGTATTTATGTTCTCCCAAAATGTGTTTGTCATTCTTGTTTGGTGTGGATTCATAGTGTGGCGTATATTTCTAACAATGTTAAAGTTGCTTATACGGCCACTCTCAGTGTAAACTGTATCGCTGTTGATGAAGTATGCGTTGCATTCGTGTATGTGTGCGTACAGAAGCCGCTCATATCTTGTGACTGGGCCGGCACGTTGTTAGAAGGGATGAAAAGCGGACGTGACGTCAGCTAGTAGAGGATGTTAAAAGCAGTGCCTGTAAGGCACGCCCCCAAGACTGTGGAATACGGGATATAATGACTGATGAACAACTTCGTTCGATAATGAAGGTTGCCTCAGCTCAAAGCCTGAGCCCCGACATTAATGAAGTAGCATCCAAGAAAAGATGGCAGGTATCTGGCTTGGGCACATTAGATTAGATCAGTGTGTTGCAAACTGAGCAGTTTAAAGTCCAGAATGGTTGGTTTATTCATTATTTTATTTTAAAATTTATTAGCCTATGGAAAAAGTTAATGTTGATATTTACCTCAGAAGGCTGCAAATAGAAAAGAGGCATTACATTTTTATTTAAATTGTATTTGATATGCCATTGATATTATTATTATTATTATTATTATTATTTGAAACTCGATTTTGCATGTCACTATAAAGTTTTATAAGCCTTGCTTGTTCAATATTCAATGCAAAACTTGTTTGGGTCCCTATTAAAAGGTTAATTTGTTCAACCTTGGCCCGTGGCTTTGTTCAGTTTTGTATTTGAGTTTGACACCCCTGTTTTAACCTTCGTCTTGTGTTAGGGTCGGCACCGACCCGTTTTAGTTTTTGAATGCATAAAAGAACCACATTAATTTATTTTTTTTGCATCAAGGCTTTTTGACTTTGTCAGGAACCTATATTTCAACAAAATAAAACTTTTTTTTTTTTTTTTTCACTAAATTATAAAATGCTCTGGTTGAAATTATGACCTTGGTGTCTTTAGGGTCGGTTTCGACCCAATTATAAAAATAAGATAATAAAGCAATAATTAGAGCCAAAACTGAACACATTGACAGCCAGCTCCTCTACCAATCATGGGAGCTTTAAGGGATTCTCATTTTACCTTGTTATCCAGTACTAAAACAAACAAAGACAGGCATGTCCAGACATGTGAGGTCAATTCAGTATAGAGTTGGTGACTTGCAGAGTGCACATCTCCAATTTGCAGCATGCAAAAATGAAAAAAAAAGATTTACAGTGAGGAGTTCGGGATAATATTTTTTGGTGAAAATGAGGGAGAGGACACAGAGCAGCATAGTGATACGGATGAACAGGTTTCTGAGGAGGAAGACAACGTGGACTATCATCCAGAAAACACAGACACATCTGATGAGTCTGATGAGGAGGTCATACCAAAGACTATAACAATGGGACCCATTACCTCCCTGCTTGGCACTCAGCATCAAGGGTTGGATTTGGGGGCTAACTCACCAAAAATGATTCCCGGGTGCGGCACCGCTGCTGCCCACTGCTCCCCTCACCTCCCAGGGGGTGAACAAGGGTGATGGGTCAAATGCAGAGGACAAATTTCACCACACCTAGTGCGTGTGTGACAATCATTGGTACTTTAGATCGGTAGGTTGTGAGTTCAAACCCCGGCCGAATCATACCAAAGACTATAAAAATGAGACCCATTACCTCCCTGCTTGGCACTCAGCATCAAGGGTTGGAATTGGGGGTTAAATCACCAAAAATGATTCCCGGGCGCGGCCACGGCTGCTGCTCACTGCGCCCCTCACCTCCCAGGGGGTGATCAAGGGTGATGGGTCAAATGCAGAGAATAATTTTGCCGCACCTTGTGTGTGTGTGTGTGACAATCATTGGTACTTGAACTTAACTTGATTTGCTTGATTGGTTATTGTTTGTTTGACCTTGCAAATCTATATTTTGTATTATGACTTGTTCTGCTTTTCATTTTGTGTTTGTATTAAAGCATACTTGCCAACACTCCCGAATTTTCCGGGAGACTCCCGAAATTCAGCGCCTCTACCGATTTTCAGCCGGAGCTGGAGGCCACGCCCCCTCCAGCTCCATGCGGACCTGAGTGAGGACAGTCTTTTTTCATGACGGGAGGACAACAGGGTGACAAGAACTAAATCATCCAGACTAGAGATAAATTGTATTATTATGTTTATCTTACCTAAAAATAAATATATTTATTAATTTAAAAAAAAAATAAATAAATACATTTTTACTATATTTTGCTAAAAACATCAAAATTAATTGTATTTTTCTTTGTATTTTTTCCTGACTCCTTATTACATCCAGCCATAGAATTATACATTAAAATAAATATATTTGAAATAATTGATTTTGAATTATCATAATAATCCATTTAAAATGACCATATTTAATTATTAAAATAATTGCTTGCTTATCAACAATTTTAGCATTTTATTCATTACATTTTGAAGCTCTCAGAAGCCAAGTTATGTTATATTTCTTAAGATTTATTTATGCAAGTTTGAAGTATCAATTATCTAAACACAGTTTTGTTTGCATAATTTCAGGATGTATATATATATATATATATATATATATATATATGTATGTATGTGTGGGGAAAAAAAATCACAAGACTATTTCATCTCTACAGGCCTGTTTCATGAGGGGGGGTACCCTCAATCGTCAGGAGATTTTAATGGGAGCATTTGCATACCATGGTTTATATAGGGCACAGAGTGGGTGGGTACAGGCTGGCCTAGGGGCGTGGTGGTTGGCTCATGTGTTGCCTAGGAGGTGTTTCCGTCTATGGCGGCATGTTGTTACAATTTCGCTGCGCTTGTTGAGGGATGACAGGTCTGGACGGTAAATAATAAACAGTTTCTCTTTCAAGCATAGGTTGCATCTTTTATTACCACTATTGTAAGGTGTGCTGGATGCAAGAATTTGCCATGTTATTGAATATTCAACATTATTGTCTTTGAGGTCCCAAATGTGTTTGCTGAGTTCTGTGGTATTTCGCAGGTTTTTGTTCCTGAAAGAAGCCTTGTGATTGTTCCATCTGGTTTTGAATCCTCCCTCGGTTAATCCTACATATGTGTCGGATGTGTTAATGTCCTTGCGTATTTACCGTCCAGACCTGTCATCCTTCAACAAGCGCAGCGAAATTGTAACAACATGCCGCCATAGACGGAAACACCTCCTAGGCAACACATGAGCCAACCACCACGCCCCTAGGCCAGCCTGTACCCACCCACTCTGTGCCCTATATCAACCATGGTATGCGAATGCTCCCATTAAAATCTCCTGACGATTGAGGGTACCCCCCCTCATGAAACAGGCCTGTAGAGATGAAATAGTCTTGTGATTTTTTTTCCCACACATACATATATTGCGCTCTACTACGGTATCGAGCACTATTTTTTTGGATAACCTTATTAAGACATATATATATATATATATATATATATATATATATATATATATATATATATATATATATATATATATATATATATATATATATATATATATATATATATATATGTATGAAATACTTGACTTGGTGAATTCTAGCTGTCAATATACTCCTCCCCTCTTAACCACGCCCCCAACCACGCCCCGCCCCCACCCCCACTTCCCGAAACCGGAGGTCTCAAGGTTGGCAAGTATGTATTAAAGTTCTGTTGCTGAAAAAAATACTTTTTAGCCTTTTTCTTGAAGTAAATATATATGGGTCGAAATTGACCCGTAACACCATAGATGTTACTATAGTTAAAATTATTAAAATGAAAAAATAAATTAAACAAATTTATTCAAGAGATGTGTTCTAATACCCCTCAATAATAGTCAGGTAACACAACAACATTTTATTTATTTATACTATTCTCTTGAGGTTCATTTTACCATTTTTTTATTTGAAATCGAGGGGTATACTGACAAAACAAAAGGCCCAATGGCCCACACCAAAAATATTAAAACCAATATTTTCATGGATAAGGAAGCCTAACGAGGTAACCAAGAGATGAGAAACAAATTGGATGATAGATAATTGTTTTTAGTGTATTTTACAGCTGATTTAAGACATGGGTCAAAACCGACCCGTTAACATAAGAGATGGTACCAGAAAGCTAACACAAGAGGAAGGTTAAGGTATTTTGGGTTCATTGAGGTTAGCTAGGGGCTTCACGGTGGCAGAGGGGTTAGTGCATCTGCCTCACAATACGAAGGTCCTGAGTAGTCTTGGGTTCAATCCCGGGCTCGGGATCTTTCTGTGTGGAGTTTGCATGTTCTCCCCGTGACTGCGTGGGTTCCCTCCGGGTACTCCGGCTTCCTCCCACTTCCAAAGACATGCACCTGGGGATAAGTTGATTGGCAACACTAAATTGGCCCTAGTGTGTGGATGTGAGTGTGAATGTTGTCTGTCTATCTGTGTTGGCCCTGCGATGAGATGGCGACTTGTCCAGGGTGTACTCCGCCTTCCGCCCGATTGTAGCTGAGATAGGCTCCAGCGCCCCCCGCAACCCCAAAGGGAATAAGCGGTAGAAAATGGATGGATGGATGAGGTTAGCTAATTTTACTTGTTTTGGAAAGTCTCGACAAGCCACATTTTCTTGTTCTATTGGCAGATCATTTTTCTTAGTTCAAGTAAAATACCCCTCATTTTTTGACACTTAGGACTAAAACTTGACAAAAGTATTGGGCCACTTGGGACTAAAACTTGACAAAAGTATTGGAACTACTAGGACTACCACTGGACAAAAGTATTGGGACGCTTACACTGGACAAAAGTATTGGGACACTTAGGACTACAACTGGACAAAAGTATTGGGACGCTTACACTGGACAAAAGTATTGGGACACTCAGGACTCAAACTGAACAAAAGTTTTGGGACACTTAGGACTACAACTGGACAAAAGTATTGGGACACTTAGAATTACAACTTGACAAAAGTATTGGGACGCTTAGGACTGAAACTTGGCATAAGTATTGGGAAACTTCGGACTACCACGGGACAAAAGTATTGGGACACTTAGGACTACAACTGGACAAAAGTATTGGGACACTTAGGACTACCACTGGACAAAAGTATTGGGACACCTACACTGGACAAAAGTATTGGGAAACTTAGGACTACAACTGGACAAAAGTATTGGGACACTCAGGACTCAAACTGAACAAAAGTTTTGGGACACTTAGGACTACAACTGGACAAAAGTATTGGGACACTTAGGACTACAACTGGACAAAAGTATTGGGACGCTTACACTGGACAAAAGTATTGGGACACTTAGGACTACAACTGGACAAAAGTATTGGGACACTCAGGACTCAAACTGAACAAAAGTTTTGGGACACTTAGGACTACAACTGGACAAAAGTATTGGGACACTTAGAATTACAACTTGACAAAAGTATTGGGACGCTTAGGACTGAAACTTGGCATAAGTATTGGGAAACTTCGGACTACCACGGGACAAAAGTATTGGGACACTTAGGACTACAATACAAAAGTATTGGAACTACTAGGACTACCACTGGACAAAAGTATTGGGACGCTTACACTGGACAAAAGTATTGGGACACTTAGGACTACAACTGGACAAAAGTATTGGGCCACTTGGGACTAAAACTTGACAAAAGTATTGGAACTACTAGGACTACCACTGGACAAAAGTATTGGGACGCTTACACTGGACAAAAGTATTGGGACACTTAGGACTACAACTGGACAAAAGTATTGGGACGCTTACACTGGACAAAAGTATTGGGACACTTAGGACTACAACTGGACAAAAGTATTGGGACACTCAGGACTCAAACTGAACAAAAGTTTTGGGACACTTAGGACTACAACTGGACAAAAGTATTGGGACACTTAGAATTACAACTTGACAAAAGTATTGGGACGCTTAGGACTCAAACTGAACAAAAGTTGTGGGACACTTAGGACTACAACTGGACAAAAGTATTGGGACACTCAGGACTCAAACTGAACAAAAGTTGTGGGACACTTAGGACTACAACTGGACAAAAGTATTGGGACGCTTACACTGGACAGAAGTATTGGGACACTTAGGACTACAACTGGACAAAAGTATTGGGACACTCAGGACTCAAACTGAACAAAAGTTTTGGGACACTTAGGACTACAACTGGACAAAAGTATTGGGACACTTAGAATTACAACTTGACAAAAGTATTGGGACGCTTAGGACTGAAACTTGGCATAAGTATTGGGAAACTTCGGACTACCACGGGACAAAAGTATTGGGACACTTAGGACTACAACTGGACAAAAGTATTGGGACACTTAGGACTACAACTGGACAAAAGTATTGGGACGCTTACACTGGACAAAAGTATTGGGACACTTAGGACTACAACTGGACAAAAGTATTGGGACACTCAGGACTCAAACTGAACAAAAGTTTTGGGATACTTAGGACTACAACTGGACAAAAGTATTGGGACACTTAGGACTACAACTGGACAAAAGTATTGGGACGCTTACACTGGACAAAAGTATTGGGACACTTAGGACTACAACTGGACAAAAGTATTGGGACACTCAGGACTCAAACTGAACAAAAGTTTTGGGACACTTAGGACTACAACTGGACAAAAGTATTGGGACACTTAGAATTACAACTTGACAAAAGTATTGGGACGCTTAGGACTGAAACTTGGCATAAGTATTGGGAAACTTCGGACTACCACGGGACAAAAGTATTGGGACACTTAGGACTACAACTGGACAAAAGTATTGGGACACTTAGGACTACAACTGGACAAAAGTATTGGGACGCTTACACTGGACAAAAGTATTGGGACACTTAGGACTACAACTGGACAAAAGCATTGGGACACTCAGGACTCAAACTGAACAAAAGTTTTGGGACACTTAGGACTACAACTGGAAAAAAGTATTGGGACACTTAGAATTACAACTTGACAAAAGTATTGGGACGCTTAGGACTGAAACTTGGCATAAGTATTGGGAAACTTCGGACTGCCACGGGACAAAAGTATTGGGACACTTAGGACTACAACTGGACAAAAGTATTGGGACACTTAGGACTACCACTGGACAAAAGTATTGGGACACCTACACTGGACAAAAGTATTGGGACACTTAGGACTACAACTTGACAAAAGTATTTCGGACACTTAGGACTAAAACTGGACAAAAGTATTGGGACACTTAGGACTAGTTTTGTTCTTGTTTTTGAACACTGACTTTTTGCAGTGTGTGGATTAGACAGGATGCACAGGACCATCCTTATCGTGTTGCGTTCGGACTCAAACACGGAAACACACGAGCTCTCCCCTGGTCTCACTTGCCGAACATCTGGCTTCAATGATGCAACCCGGCCGCCTCTGGCCTTCAGGTCAACGCGAGGTGAAGAACAGACAGGAAGTAGCCAACATGATTTATTGCGATGGGCCCGTTTCGCCCTGCAGGAGGTCATTGCAAATTTCTTCATTTAGCCTGTGCAGCAAACTGGCCGTTTTTTTTTTGTTTTTTTTTTCACCCCATCACTGTTAACCATTCGCATTCTGTTTCCTCAACCCACGCGACCCCTTCGTCAATTCTCCCTTTGTGCTCTCTGCGGCGTGTAAGCACGCCTGCATCCTCTCTTGAGGATTGGCTGCAGAACAGATGCTCGAGCCGCAGCAATAAGAGCAGTTTTGCTTTTCGGACCACAGTACTGGATCGCCACAAGCGGCATGTTCGGTTGCTATCATATATTTACTCTCGGCCTTTCTGCACGCACGACTTCTTTCCACACACCCACCTCTCGTCCTTAATACGTGCTGGGTTGTCTCTTTTCCCCCCCCCCCCGTCTCGCATGTGAGCACATTCAAGCTCAGCCCGACGGCTACTCTGGTGTGTCGGAATGAGTGGTCGTCGAGGAGGACTTGTTGCCATGGCGACTCAGCGATGCACTCAGAGGAGGGCGTCATCTTACGCACATGCGAGGGGAGGCAAATAAACGTGAATATGAATGAGCCGAAGTCGTCAGCGGGCACGCATTGCTCGCCCACATGGTGTGACTCATTGGAAACACAAAAAGCACGTTTGTAGCGCACAGGTGCGGCCCACCATGTCACATGACCTAAGCAAGGGAGCCATTGTGCAGCGGACGTTTGTGCTTTTTGCATATTAGTGCTATTTTTTTAATGGAATTTGATCAAAGACCAGAACTGGAGGGGGCGCTGGTTTCTCAGGAGGATGTGTGTGTGTGTGTGTGTGTGTGTGTGTGTGTGTGTGTGTGTGTGGCATGGATGGGTTGTGCGTGGGATGACAGCGTACCAACATGTGGAGCAGACTGTAAACCAAATCTGGGCCAGTGGGATTAGAGGCTCGTCAGATGAATTGCGAGATTGGTGAGGGGGATGGGTGTGTGTGTGTGTGTGTGTGTGTTTAGGTGTGAGCACAAATCACCTGTACTGATAGGACTCAGGTATTGTAAATAAGGCAATTAAAAGAGCTTTCTGACGCGATTTAGAATGGCACACGGATAAAGACAATGCACGACGGGAAGTGAGTTTTTTTTAATAATCTGGAGGGGGCGGGTCCTCACTTTTCCCCGACGCCGTCGCGACGCCACCTTTTCCGAGTAAAAGATGCCATCTTTAGATTGGTGTGTGTCAACGGTGGATTATCCTATTCAGGGATGAGAGGGAAACGTCTCCTTGGCGACGGGAAGATGAGTGTGTGAGTGGGAGGGGTGCCAGAGGGAGGAGGGGCAACTGGGTCATCGCCACAGCCACAGATTAAAAGGCCTGATCGCAATGTACACACACACACACACACACACATACACTCATGCTCACACACTGTGGCACACATACAGTTAAGACCCCAATGAGTTTTACTATTGCCAAAAAATTAATGTGTTCATTTGCTAAATGTGTAACTTTTTTAACCGGAAATGACATAATAAATGATTCTATACTGTATGTATACATGCATTCATCTTCTTCTCACATTCTCATACACTATATTGCCAAAAGTATTTGGCCACCTGCCTTGACTCACATATGAACTTGAAGTGCCATCCCATTCCTAACCCATAGGGTTCAATATGATGTCGGTCCACCTTTTGCAGCTATTACAGCTTCAACTCTTCTAGGAAGGCTGTCCACAAGGTTGCGGAGTGTGTTTATAGGAATTTTCCATCATTCTTCCAAAGGCGCATTGGTGAGGTCACACACTGATGTTGGTCGAGAAGGTCCGGCTTTCAGTCTCCGTTCTAATTCATCCCAAAGGTGTTCTATCGGGTTCAGGTCAGGACTCTGTGCAGGCCAGTCAAGTTCATCCACACCAGACTCTGTCATCCATGTCTTTATGGACCTTGCTTTGTGCACTGGTGCACAGTCATGTTGTAAGAGGAAGGGGCCCGCTCCAAACTGTTCACACAAGGTTGGGAGCATGGAATTGTCCAAAATGTTTTTTGGTATCCTGGAGCATTCAAAGTTCCTTTCACCGGAACTAAGGGGCCAAACCCAACTCCTGAAAAACAACCCCACACCATAATTCCTCCTCCACCAAATTTCACACTCGGCACAATGCAGTCCAAAATGTACCGTTCTCCTGGCAACCTCCGAACCCAGACTCGTCCATCAGATTGCCAGATGGAAAAGTGTGATTCATCACTCCAGAGAAGGCGTCTCCACTGCTCTAGAGTCCAGTGGCGACGTGCTTTACACCACTGCATCCCACGCTTTGCATTGGCCTAGATGCAGCTGCTCGGCCATGGAAACCCATTCCATGAAGCTCTCTGCGTACTGTACGTGGGCTAATTGGAAGGTCACATGAAGTTTGGAGCTCTGTAGCAACTGACTGTGCAGAAAGTCTTTTCACTATGCGCTTCAGCATCCACTGACCCCTCTCTGTCAGTTTACGTGGCCTACCACTTCGTGGCTGAGTTGCTGTTGTTCCCAAACTCTTCCATTTTCTTATAATAAAGTCGACAGTTGACTTTGGACTATTTAGGAGCGAGGACATTTCACGACTGGATTTGTTGCACAGGTGGCATCCTATGACAGTTCCACGCTGGAAATTACTGAGCTCCTGAGAGCGACCCATTCTTTCACAAATGTTTGTAGAAATAGTCTCCATGCCTAAGTGCTTGATTTTGTGCCAAGTGATTAGGACACCTGATTCTGATCATTTGCATGGGTGGCTATCAATGGGACTGTGACTTTAACTTTTGTAACTGTGTGCAAGTTGCAAACAGACCCTCTAACATTGCTATAGTTGGCATTCATGGACATGTGCTCGTATTCCATTTAGTAAAGCAAAATCAAGACTTTTGGGTTTAAAGGCCTACTGAAACCCACTACTACCGACCACGCAGTCTGATAGTTTATATATCAATGATGAAATCTTAACATTGCAACACATGCCAATATGGCCGAGTTAGCTTACTAAAGTGCAATTTTAAATTTCGCGCGAAATATCCTGCTGAAAACGTCTCGGTATGATGACGTCTGCGCGTGACGTCACGGATTGTAGAGGACATTTTGGGACAGCATTTTGGCCAGCTATTAAGTCGTCTGTTTTCATCGCAAAATTCCACAGTATTCTGGACATCTGTGTTGTTGAATCTTTTGCAATTTGTTCAATGAACAATGGAGACAGCAAAGAAGAAAGCTGTAGGTGGGAAGCGGTGTATTGCGGCCGACTGCAGCAACACAAACACAGCCGGTGTTTCATTGTTTACATTCCCGAAAGATGACAGTCAAGCTTTACCATTGGCCTGTGGAGAACTGGGACAACAGAGACTCTTACCAGGAGGACTTTGAGTTGGATACGCAGACGCGGTACCGTGAGTACGCATGCAGCTGCGGCTTCCAAACATTTGATCGCTTGCCCGTACGTGCGTGCCGCTATGTGCATGTCACGTACGGGGACTTTGGGGAAATATATGTGCTGTATGAACTTTGGGGAGGTGAACGGTACTTTGGGCTGTGGGATTGAGTGTGTTGTGCAGGTGTTTGAGTTGTATTGGCGGGTTATATGGACGGGAGGAGGGAGGTGTTTGTTATGCGGGATTAATTTGTGGCATATTAAATATAAGCCTGGTTGTGTTGTGGCTAATAGAGTATATATATGTCTTGTGTTTATTTGCTGTTTTAGTCATTCCCAGCTGAATATCAGGTCCCACCCGCCTCTCACAGCATCTTCCCTATCTGAATCGCTCCCACAGCCCTCTAGTCTTTCACTCTCACTTTCCTCATCCACAAATCTTTCATCCTCGCTCAAATTAATGGGGAAATTGTCGCTTTCTCGGTCCGAATCGCTCTCGCTGCTGGTGGCCATGATTGTAAACAATGTGCAGATGTGAGGAGCTCCACAACCTGTGACGTCACGCTACTCGTCTGCTACTTCCGGTACAGGCAAGGCTTTTTTTATCAGCGACCAAAAGTTGCGAACTTTATCGTCGATGTTCTCTACTAAATCCTTTCAGCAAAAATATGGCAATATCGCGAAATGATCAAGTTTGACACATAGAATGGACCTGCTATCCCTGTTTAAATAAGAAAATCACATTTTAGTAGGCCTTTAAGTGTGTATTGTAAAACAAGTAAAGAAGTGTCAAATATAATTTCGTTTTTGCAGGTCAGGCATTGTGCAATCAACACTTGTGGCGGCCAGAAGTCCGTTAAAATGTCCCGGATTAGTCTGCAACAAACAGCAGGAGGTGCTTAAAGCCGTCGCTGAGACATCACTTGGCGGTGGCTGTGCGTCTCTGCGTCATGCTTGCAGGTGACAATTATATCCCAAAATTGTGATCGTCAAAAGTTCAAAGGTCAGCGTGATGCTTGAGCGACAAAGAGCACGGCGCGGCGGACGACTTACTTTCATACCCGCGCCCCACTTTCACTGACAACACACTGGCTTCCTGTCACCGTTTCCCCGCCCCTCAGGGACGCTGCGCCGGAAGAAAGAGCGATGCTGATAAGATTTATTTCACTCAACCCGTCTTCTTGCTTTTTAATTGGCTTTGTGGCTCCTGGCGGAATCACGTTGGCGACGAGGCCAACGCGAGGAGTTTCCCCTCAAAACGGGGTTTTTTTTTTCGCGAAACCATTGCGGTTACTGGCGCCGTGGAGCGTTTCCACGGCAACAGCGGTGTATGCATGCGAAGGAATGGAGACAGGTGCCCTCATTTTCTTGATCGTCCCTCCCGTGAACTCAGAAACGGAGCCGCTCATCGCTTTAAGACGTCCTCATTTCTCCAGCTCGCTGAAGTGTGAAGATGAAGTCAACAGACGGACGCTTTAAGGGAAAGTGGAAGGGTGTTCGCTGGCACCCAAGCAGTGTGTGGCGCTATAACAACCTGTAAAGTCATTTTAGTGAATCAGAAGCCAGAAATTATATACACTATACTGCCAAAAGTACAAACCCCGTTTCCATATGAGTTGGGAAATTGTGTTGGATGTAAATATAAACAGAATACAATGATTTGCAAATCCTTTTCAACCCATATTCAATTGAATGCACTACAAAGACAAGATATTTGATGTTCAAACTCATAAACTTTATTTTTTTTTTGCAAATAATAATTAACTTAGAATTTCATGGCTGCAACACGTGCCAAAGTAGTTGGGAAAGGGCATGTTCACCACTGTGTTACATCACCTTTCCTTTTAACAACACTCAGTAAACGTTTGGGAACTGAGGAGACACATTTTTTAAGCTTCTCAGGTGGAATTCTTTCCCATTCTTGCTTGATGTACAGCTTAAGTCTCCATTGTGGTATTTTAGGCTTCATAATGCGCCACACATTTCCAATGGGGGACAGGTCTGGACTACAGGCAGGCCAGTCTAGTACCCACACTCTTTTACTATGGAGCCACATTGATGTATCACGTGGCTTGGCATTGTCTTGCTGAAATAAGCAGGGGCGTCCATTGTAATGTTGCTTGGATGGCAACATATGTTGCTCCAAAACCTGTATGTACCTTTCAGCATTAATGGCGCCTTCACAGATGTGTAAGTTACCCATGTCTTGGGCACTAATACACCCCCATACCATCACAGATGCTGGCTTTTTAACTTTGCGCCTTTAACAATCCGGATGGTTCTTTTCCTCTTTGGTCCGGAGGACACGACGTCCACAGTTTCCAAAAACAATTTGAAATGTGGACTCGTCAGACCACAGAACACTTTTCCACTTTGTATCAGTCCATCTTAGATGAGCTCAGGCCCGGCGAAGCCGACGGCGTTTCTGGGTGTTGTTGATACACGGTTTTCGCCTTGTATAGAAGACTTTTAACTTGCACTTACAGATGTAGCGACCAACTGTAGTTACTGACAGTGAGTTTCTGAAGTTTTCCTGAGCCCATGTGGTGATATCCTTTACACACTGATGTCGCTTGTTGATGCAGTACAGCCTGAAATATCAAAAGTCACGGGCTTAGCTGCTTACGTGCAGTGATTTCTCCAGATTCTCTGAACCCTTTGATGATATTACGAACCGTAGATGGTGAAATCCCTAAATTCCTTGCAATAGCTGGTTGAGAAAGGTTTTTCTTAAACTGTTCAACAATTTGCTCATGCATTTGTTGACAAAGTGGTGACCCTCGCCCCATCCTTGTTTGTGAATGACTGAGCATTTCATGGAATCTACTTTTATACCCAATCATGGCACCCACCTGTTCCCAATTTGTCTGTTCACCTGTGGGATGTTCCAAATGAGTGTTTGATGAGCATTCCTCAACTTTATCAGTATTTATTGCTACTTTTCCCAACTTCTTTGTCATGTGTTGCTGGCATCAAATTCTAAAGTTAATGATTATTTGCAAAAAAAAAAAATGTTTATCAGTTTGAACATCAAATATGTTGTCTTTGTAGCATATTCAACTGAATTTGGGTTGAAAATGATTTGCAAATCATTGTATTCCGTTTATATTTATATCTAACACAATTTCCCAACTCATATGGAAACGGGGTTTGTATTTGGCCACCCATCCAAATGATCAAAATCAGGTGTCCTAATCACTTGGCCCGGCCACAGGTGTATACAATCAAGCACTTAGGCATGGAGACTGTTTCTACAAACATTTGTGAAAGAATGGGCCGCTCTCAGGAGCTCAGTGATTTCCAGCGTGGAACTGTCATAGGATGCCACCTGTGCAACAAATCTAGTCGTGAAATATTCCAAAGTCAGCTGTCGGCTTTATTATAAGAAAATGGAAGAGTTTGGGAACAACAGCAACTCAGCCACTAAGTGGTAGGCCACGTAAACTGACTGTTTTGGTTTTGTGTTGTATTCTTCCTGTGTTTCTTTGTTTCTGTTTCTGTACTTCCCTTGTTTGCTACTTCCTGTGGGAGAGCTGATTTCTAACACCTGTCTCTGATTACAATTAGGAGGCTGTATTTGCCAGCACTGTGTGCCAGATGGAGATGATTCATTGTACTCTGTTGTCTGTCTTTGCCGCCTCTACGTGGCTCGCCTTTTTGTCCCACGGAAATCATAACACTTTTTTACCCGCACGCCACCTCTGTCTCTGCATCCTGGTGTCACGCCATCGGTCGACATGCATGCGCCACTGTGACATTATCGTTCTTTGTCAATGTATTTTAACTACTATTTGTCAGTGCCCGTACCACTTAAGCATACAGTGGTACCTCAACTTACGAGTACCAACATTTCTTACCTATTGGTACCTGCTGTTGTGTATGTGGGATATGCATGAGTCCTGAAAATTTTGAAATCAAACCATGGCAGAGATACTTATAAAACAATCTTGCCTTCCTTTATACAAACCCCAAAACCAGTGAAGTTGGCACGTTGTGTAAATTGTAAATATAAACAGAATACAATGATTTGCAAATCCTTTTCAACTTGTATTCAATTGAATAGACTGCAAAGACAAGATACTTAATGTTCAAACTGGGAAGACTTTGTTATTTTTTGCAAATATTAGCTTATTTGGAATTTGATGCCTGCAACATGTTTCAAAAAAACTGGCACGGGTGGCAAAAAAGACTGAGAAAGTTGAGGAATGCTCATCACACACTTATTTGGGTGAACAGGCTAATTGGGAACAGGTGGGTGCCATGATTGGGTATAAAAGCAGCTTCCATGAAATGCTCAGTCATTCACAAACAAGGATGGGGCGAGGGTCACCACTTTGTCAACAAATGCGTGAGCATATTGTCGAACAGTTTAAGAACAACATTTCTCAACGAGCTATTGCAAGGAATCTAGGGATTTCACCATCTACGGTCCGTAATATCATCAAAAGGTTCAGAAAATCTGGAGAAATCAATGCCCGTAAGCGATGATATTACGGACCTTCAATCCCTCAGGCGGTACTGCATCAAAAAGCGACATCAGTGTGTAAAGGATATCACTACAGCACGCTGTGAAAGTAAACGTCAAGAACTCAGCCAACACGCCTCGTCTGCATTATTTATAATTAGACAGACAACACATATACAGTGTGATTTTGTTTTGTTTACAAGGAAAGAAAAACAAAAGTTAAAAAAGGAAGATATATGTTGTATATATATGTATGTGCTGCGTTTGCTTTAAGAACGTTGCGACAGCTGCCGTAAAGGAGGTGCGTTGCTAGCCTGGTTGCTATGTTTCCGGTTGGTGGTAAAAGTGTTGGTCATGTGTTTGTACCCTGCTCAAATCTCTCAGTAAAGTTTTTCATTGGATTATACCTTTTGTTTTGAACTTTATTACACCTTGGAGCTCTTTTTTCGGTCCATTGTTTTTCCTGCTTTCCCTATCTGCGCCTAATGACTGAGCTACGTGACGTCATTTCTTGTGATGTCACACGGGGCATTTCTGGTCGGGACGGGATTCGTTCCCAGGGATTCGAATAAAGAACCAACTCTTTTTCTTTACTATAGTGGTCTCGATAACGGGTACCGGTTCTCTAAAAGGGATTCGAGTCCGAGGACTCGGTTCTTTTCTTATCAAACAACCGGGAAACCCGGTTTCGAGTATCATCCCTAACCATAGTAACTAATTAGATGACCATAGTAACTAGTATATCATGCAGAATCCAAGCATTGATATAGTATAGTTGAAGACTTAGGGTCATTCGAAAACATGAGTGCACATCATAATGGCAGCTACACTTTCCATCTTAAACATCCAAAAAACATATTTGGGAATGTCCGGCGGGCCAGATTGAAAAGCTTAATGGGCCGCATGTGACCCCCGGGCCTTAAAGGGGAACATTATCACAATTTCAGAATGGTCAAAACTATTAAAAATGAGTTCCCAGTGGCTTATTATATTTTTCGAAGTTTTTTTCAAAATGTTACCCATCACGCAATATCCCTAAAAAAAGCTTCAAAGTGCCTGATTTTAACCATCGTTATATACAACCGTCCATTTTCCTGTGACGTCACATAGTGAAGCCAACACAAACAAACATGGTGGAAAGAACAGCAAGCTATAGCGACATTAGCTCGGATTCAGACTCGGATTTCAGCGGCTTAAGCGATTCAACAGATTACGCATGTATTGAAACGGATGGTTGTAGTGTGGAGGCAGGTAGCGAAAACGAAATTGAAGAAGAAACTGAAGCTATTGAGCCATATCGGTTTGAACCGTATGCAAGCGAAACCGACGAAAACGACACGACAGCCAGCGACACGGGAGAA
This sequence comes from Nerophis lumbriciformis, assembly GCF_033978685.3. NCBI lineage: Eukaryota > Metazoa > Chordata > Actinopteri > Syngnathiformes > Syngnathidae > Nerophis > Nerophis lumbriciformis. The sequence continues at coordinate 7,185,005 of NC_084570.2, read as the reverse complement.
AGCGAGGACGAATTCGGCGATCGCCTTCTAACCAACGATTGGTATGTGTTTGTTTGGCATTAAAGGAAACTAACAACTATGAACTAGGTTTACAGCATATGAAATACATTTGGCAACAACATGCACTTTGAGAGTGCAGACAGCCCAATTTTCATCAATTCATATATTCTGTAGACATACCCTCATCCGCGCTCTTTTCCTGAAAGCTGATCTGTCCAGTTTTGGAGTTGATGTCAGCAGGCCAGGGAAGCTAGGGTCGATGTGAGCCAAGACATCCAGTGGGTTTAGCCCGCTCGTCAGCGGGAACAAACTGCCGCCATTGCTTGCCGTGCTACCAAGGTCCTTTGTCCCTGAATTGCTCACACACTCCGGCAGATTCAATGGGGGTATGGCGGCAGATTTCTTTGACTTTATCGTTGGAAATGCATCTGCTTTGAGCAGGCCCGGCCCTAACCAATCTGGCGCCCTAGGCAAGATTTTAGGTGGCGCCCCCCCACATCGTCAGTGAAGTGTATATACTCACAAGAAACCGAATAGCTTTGTCTTTGACCTTTTTTTTTTACTTACAACTATACCTAATATATAAAGGAGTGGACAAGTGACTATTACCTGCAGGGCAAACATTAGCTAACCAGAAGGCAATAACAATGTAAACAAAAAACACCTGCTTAAAAGATCTACCGGTAATACAAATGTCCCTGAGGAATGTAAGGTGGGAGTACTGTAATTACCTAACGTTACATTATTATTTCCCATAACAATTTAGCCCCCTCCACAATATTAACCCGACGTTAAAACAGAACTAGCTATTTATTGATTAGCAATTGCCGAATCATGTAACATTAGCTTAATGCTAAAAAGCCAGGTTACTATCACATTCTGTAACAGACAAATAATTTCATGTAGGCTAACGTTACCTACCTGCTACCTCTGTCTTTTCTCGTTTCTACTCCTCTTCTTTTCTCTTTTTTCTTCCTTGGGCACCTGACAGTTTTGGCCGGTTTGACATCTTGTGTTGAATTTTTTGATGTGGTGACGTCCAAAAAGAGTCATGATACGGGAAGGGAGAGGGCGCACCGTGCGCGGGAGGGGGGGGGGGGGGTCGTAATGTTGTAACAAATAATATTTCTATTAAATAGGCTTTACTTTGCATTTTAATTAACGTGGGATTATTTTTTGTATTTAGAAATAATAGTACCAACTTTTTTTTCTTTTTTTTTTTCTCCAACATTTGTGGCACTGGCGTGGCGCCCCCTGATGGACGGCGCCCTTAGCATTTGCCTATACGGCCTATGCCACGGGCCGGCCCTGGCTTTGAGTGTCGCAGGATATCCACACATTCTTGCCATCTCTGTCGTAGCATAGCTTTCGTCGGTAAAGTGTGCGGAACAAACGTCCAATTTCTTGCAACTTTCGCATCTTTGGGCCACTGGTGCAACTTGAATCCGTCCCTGTTCGTGTTGTTACACCCTCCGACAACACACCGACGAGGCATGATGTCTCCAAGGTACGGAAAACAGTCGAAAAAACGGAAAATAACAGCTGATTTGACTCGGTGTTTGAGAAAATGGCGGATTGCTTCCCGATGTGACGTCACAACGCTCCGAGAGCGAATATTAGAAAGGCGTTTAATTCGCCAAAATTCACCCATTTAGAGTTCGGAAATCGGTTAAAAAAATATATGGTCTTTTTTCTGCAACATCAAGGTATATATTGACGCTTACATAGGTCTGGTGATAATGTTCCCCTTTAATTTGCCCAGGTCTGGCTTACAGGTCGGCCATGGAAACCCATTCGATGAAGCTCTCTGCGTACTGTACGTGGGCTAATTGGAAGGTCACATGAAGTGAGCTCTGTCGGCGACCTCTCTGCACTATGCGCTTCAGCATCCGCTGACCCCTCTCTGTCAGTTTACGTGGCCTACCACTTCATGGCTGAGTTGCCGTTGTTCCCAAACTCTTCCATTTTCTTATAATAAAGCCGACAGTTGACTTTGGAATATTTAGGAGCGAGGAAATTTCACGACTGGATTTGTTGCACCGGTGGCATCCTATGACAGTTGAGAGCGGCCCATTCTTTCACAAATGTTTGTAGAAACAGTCTCCATGCCTAAGTGCTTGATTGTATACACCTGTGGCCGGGCCAAGTGATTAGGACACCTGATTCTAATCACTTGGATGGGTGGCCAAATACTTTTGGCAATATAGTGTATTTGGGCCGTCCACTCGTGGATTACGGGAGAAAAATGTGACGTAAAACGTGTCAAACTCAGGAGTTGGTACATTGGGTGTTAACTTTTCTATTTTTAGATGTTGTGGTAATCACAGGAAACGGAATAAAAACAAGCCAGAAGGTAAAATCCGAAGTGAGACGCTGATGAAGCTCATAAACATCTGCACGCTGCTTACACGACGCTCGGCCGGCCGAGGTAAACACACTTCTTTGTTTATGCCGGCAGATCCGGTTTCGGGGGGCTGCTCACACGTCAAACAGTCATTGTGAGCCATGACCCTCTTTGACTGGGCCACATATGGCGCACAGTGGGTGTCGCTTTCAGCCCCGTGGCTAGAAAACACCCATTAAATGTCATGTGTGTCATGTGAGCCATTGCGATGTCTGACACCATGTTTTGAGGTATGGTCTATTACAAAGGGGGGTGGGTTCACTAAACTTGTTTGTCTGAAACATGGGGGGCCCACGTGGGGCTCTGAACTAAAACCGGCTTTAAGAGGATTCACGACAGATGGCATCCCATTGTTTCAGGGTGTCTTTATTATTACGGAAAATGGGTCAAATTATGGAATTATACGGACCACCCTGTGTAATAACATTCTTTGACCAGGACAAAGGAGACCTTCTCAAGCAGGGGTGTCCAAACTTTTTCCAGTGAGGACCCGGGGGCCACTTTGATACATTTTGTACAAACCCTGTTTCCATATGAGTTGGGAAATTGTGTTAGATGTAAATACAAACGAAATAACATGATTTGCAAATCCTTTTCAACCCATATTCAGTTGAATGCACTACAAAGACAACATATTTGATGTTCAAACTCATAAACATTTTTTTTTTTTTTGCAAATAATAATTAACTTAGAATTTCATGGCTGCAACATGTGCCAAAGTATTTGGGAAAGGGCATGTTCACCACTGTGTTACATCATTTCCTTTTAACAACACTCAGTAAACGTTTGGGAACTGAGGAGACACATGTTTTAAGCTTCTCAGGTGGAATTCTTTCCCATTCTTGCTTGATGTACAGCTTAAGTTGTTTAACAGTCCGGGGGTCTCCGTTGTGGTATTTTAAGCTTCATAATGCGCCACACATTTTCAATGGGAGACAGGTCTGGACTACAGGCAGGCCAGTCTAGTACCCGCACTCTTTTACTATGAAGCCACGTTGATGTAACACGTGGCTTGGCATTGTCTTGCTGAAATAAGCAGGGGCGTCCATGGTAACGTTGCTTGGATGGCAACATACGTTGCCCCAAAACCTGTATGTACCTTTCAGCATTAATGGCGCCTTCACAGATGTGTAAGTTACCCATGTCTTGAGCACGAATACACCCCCATACCATCACAGATGCTGGCTTTTCAACTTTGCACCTATAACAATCCGGATGGTTCTTTTCCTCTTTGGTCCGGAGGACACGACGTCCACAGTTTCCAAAAACAATTTGAAATGTGGACTCGTCAGACCACAGACCACTCTTACACTTTGTATCAGTCCATCTTAGATGAGCTCAGGCCCAGCGAAGCCGACGGCGTTTCTAGGGTGTTGTTGATAAACGGTTTTCACCTTGCATAGGAGAGTTTTAACTTGCACTTACAGATGTAGCGACCAACTGTAGTTACTGACAGTGGGTTTCTGAAGTGTTCCTGAGCCCATGTGGTGATATCCTTTACACACTGATGTCGCTTGTTGATGCAGTACAGCCTGAGGGATCGAAGGTCACGGGCTTAGCTGCTTACGTGCAGTGATTTCTCCAGATTCTCTGAACTCTTTGATGATATTACGGACCGTAGATGGTGAAATCCCTAAATTCCTTGCAATAGCTGGTTGAGAAAGGTTTTTCTTAAACTGTTCAACAATTTGCTCACGCATTTGTTGACAAAGTGGTGACCCTCGCCCCATCCTTGTTTGTGAATGACTGAGCATTTCATGGAATCTACTTTTATACCCAATCATGGCACCCACCTGTTCCCAATTAGCCTGCACACCTGTGGGATGTTCCAAATAAGTGTTTGATGAGCATTCCTCAACTTTATCAGTATTTATTGCCACCTTTCCCAACTTCTTTGTCACGTGTTGCTGGCATCAAATTCTAAAGTTCATGATTATTTGCAAAAAAAAAAAAGAGTTTATCAGTTTGAACATCAAATATGTTGTCTTTGTAGCATATTCAACTGAATATGGGTTGAAAATGATTTGCAAATCATTGTATTCCGTTAATATTTACATCTAACACAATTTCCCAACTCATATGGAAACGGGGTTTGTACATTAAAGATACTAAAACCAATACAATATAGGTCAATCAATATATACTAAACTATTGGAAGATGACATCTTAGCTTTGTGTTATCTGTAACAATGCGTATTCTATGTAATATTGCCCTGAATTAAGCATTTTCAAGCATAAAAATTGCTAAATGAACTAAAAATATCAATAATAAATAGTGTAAGTATTTACCACTTGATGAGACCAAACCAATCAGACTGCACTGTTCACTATCGTGACCACTGAATAGCTCAGGCTCAACATCAGTGTGCTAACTTTCTAGGCAATTTAGCAACCGAACACCTCAGAGTCATATAACTTGGTACATGACGGATGCTAACTGTTAGCATGCTGTTATATGCTAACTTTTTTTTAGCCTATTTTGCAGCCTAACACCTCAGATTCACATAACTTGGTACTTGACAGATGCTAACTGTTCGCATGCTGGTATGCTAACTTTTTTAGCCAATTTTGCAGCCGAACACCTCAGAGTCATATAACTTGGTACTTCAATCAATCAATCAATCTTTATTTATATAGCCCTAAATCACACGTGTCTCAAAGGGCTGCACAAGCCACAACAACATCCTCGGTACAAAGCCCACATAAGGGCAAGGAAAAACTCACCCCAGTGGGACGTCGATGTGAATGACTATGAGAAACCTTGGAGAGGACCGCATATGTGGGTAACCCCCCCCCCCCCCTCTAGGGGAGACCGAAAGCAATGGATGTCGAGTGGGTCTGACATAATATTGTGAGAGTCCAGTCCATAGTGGATCCAACATAATAGTAAGAGTCCAGTCCATAGTGGGGCCAGCAGGACACCATCCCGAGCGGAGACGGGTCAGCAGCGCAGAGATGTTTCCAGCCGATGCACAGGCGAGCGGTCCACCCCGGGTCCCGACTCTGGACAGCCAGCACTTCATCCATGGCCACCGGACCTGTGCCCCCCCCCCCCCTCAAGGAAAAGGGGAGCAGAGGAGAAAAGAAAAGAAACGGCAGATCAACTGGTCTAACAGGGGGGCTATTTAAAGGCTAGAGTATACAAATGAGTTTTAAGATGGGACTTAAATGCTTCTACTGAGGTAGCATCTCTAATTGTTACCGGGAGGGCATTCCATAGTACTGGAGCCCGAATAGAAAACGCTCTATAGCCCGCAGACTTTTTTTGGGCTCTGGGAATCACTAATAAGCCGGAGTTCTTTGAACGCAAATTTCTTGCCGGGACATATGGTACAATGCAATCGACAAGATAGGACGGAGCTAGACCGTGTAGTATTTTATACGTAAGTAGTAAAACCTTAAAGTCACATCTTAAGTGCACAGGAAGCCAGTGCAGGTGAGCCAGTATAGGCCTAATATGATCAAACTTTCTTGTTCTTGTCAAAAGTCTAGCAGCCGCATTTTGTACCAATTGTAATCTTTTAATGCTAGACATAGGGAGACCCGAAAATAATACGTTACAGTAGTCGAGACGAGACGTAACGAACGCATGAATAATGATCTCAGCGTCGCTAGTGGATAAAATAGAACGAATTTTAGCGATATTGCGGAGATGAAAGAAGGCCGTTTTAGTAACACTCTTAATGTGTGACTCAAAGGAGAGAGTTGGGTCGAAAATAATACCCAGATTCTTTACTGATTCGCCTTGTGTAATTGTTTGGTTGTCAAACAACCCCGGGTCCCAGAGTCGGGACCCGGGGTGGACCGCTCGCCTGTGCATCGGCTGGAAACATCTCTGCGCTGCTGACCCGTCTCCGCTCGGGATGGTGTCCTGCTGGCCCCACTATGGACTGGACTCTTACTACTATTATGTTGGATCCACTATGGACTGGACTCTCACAATATTATGTCAGACCCACTCGACATCCATTGCTTTCGGTCTCCCCTAGAGGGGGGGGGTTACCCACATATGCGGTCCTCTCCAAGGTTTCTCATAGTCATTCACATCGACGTCCCACTGGGGTGAGTTTTTCCTTGCCCGTATGTGGGCTTTGTACCGAGGATGTCGTTGTGGCTTGTGCAGCCCTTTGAGACACTTGTGATTTAGGGCTATATAAATAAAGATTGATTGATTGATTGATTGAAATGTTAAGGTGGTATTATTAAATAAATGTCGGTGTTTAGCAGGACCGATAATCAGCATTTCCGTTTTCTTGGCGTTGAGTTGCAAGAAGTTAGCGGACATCCATTGTTTAATTTCATTAAGACACGCCTCCAGCTGACTACAATCCGGCGTGTTGGTCAGCTTTAGGGGCATGTAGAGTTGGGGGTCATCAGCATAACAATGAAAGCTAACACCGTATTTGCGTATGATGTCGCCTAGCGGCAGCATGTAAATACTAAAGAGTGCAGGGCCAAGAACCGAACCCTGAGGAACTCCGCACGTTACCTTAACATAGTCCGAGGTCACATTATTATGGGAGACGCATTGCATCCTGTCAGTAAGATAAGAGTTAAACCACGACAAAGCTAAGTCTGACATACCAATACGTGTTTTGATACGCTCTAATAAAATGTTATGATCGACGGTATCGAAAGCAGCGCTAAGATCAAGAAGCAGCAACATAGATGACGCATCAGAATCCATCGTTAGCAGCAGATCATTAGTCATTTTTGCGAGGGCTGTCTCCGTAGAGTGATTTGCCCTGAAACCGGATTGAAAAGGTTCACAGAGATTGTTAGACACTAAGTGTTCATTTAGCTGCTGTGCGACAATTTTTTCGAGGATTTTCGAAATAAAGGGAAGGTGGGACACCGGTCGGTAGTTTACCATGAGGTCAGGATCAAGGTTAGGTCTTTTGAGCAGAGGATGAATAACCGCTTTCTTGAATGCTAGGGGAACAGTGCCAGAGGAAAGTGATAAGTTTATAATATTTAGCACTGATGGACCTAATAATACAAAAAGCTCCTTGATAAGTTTCCCAGGAAGTGGGTCAAGTAAACATGTTGTTTGTTTTATCCCACTTACACGCTGTAATAGTTCCTCTAATGTTATTTCATCAAAAAGAGAGAGACTATTTTGTATTGCAGTATCCGTCGTAGATACAGTTGTATCTGTGTTAATAGAACCCAGTTGTAGCTGGGATGCGTTGTCTTTAATCTCCTTTCTAATGAGTTCAATTTTCTTATTAAAGAAATTCATAAAGTCATCTGCCGAGTGGGTGGAGCTATTGGGAGGAGTCCCTTGTTGGGTTAGCGATGCCACTGTACTAAACAAAAATTTAGGGTCGTTTTTGTTGAGGCGGATGAGATTTGAGTAATATTTAGCTTTAGCTAAGGTAAGCATGCGTTTATACAATATTAAACTATCACTCCATGCTTGATGGAAAACCTCAAGCTTGGCCGCGCGCCATTTGCGTTCCAACTTTCTACATGATAATTTATGAGCTCTGGTTTCTTCCGTAAACCATGGGGTGCGCCTTTTAGGGACCCTTTTTTTGTTTTAGCGGTGCTATACTATCAATGGTTTTGCGCAGGGCATTGTCAAAGTTGTTAGTGAGGTTATCAATAGAGCCGACATAATTTGGGAATGGTGCCATTACCGAAGGCAGTAGGTCAGCAAGAGTCATCGTTGTGGCAGCATTAATGTTGCGGCTGCTATAGCAGTTATTATTATTATTAGTTTGTTGACAATGAGTCAGAACTTCGAATTTTATAAGGTAATGATCGGACATTACTTTAGTATACGGGAGTACCATAACTTTGGAGGTGGTGACACCCCTGACCAGCACTAGATCTATCGTATTGCCGTTGCGATGCGTAGGTTCATTTATTATTTGTGTAAGACCACAGCTATCAATTATAGTCTGGAGCGCCACACACTGAGGGTCCGATGGGGTATTCATATGGATATTAAAGTCCCCCATTATGATTATATTGTCTGCGTGCGTCACTAGATCAGCAACGAACTCTGAGAATTCATTAATAAAGTCCGAGTAGGGCCCTGGGGGGCGGTAGATAACCGCCATATCGAGAGGCAGCGGTGCGACAGACCTCATAGTAAGCACCTCAAACGATTTGTATTTATTATTTAGGTTAGGGGTAAGGTTAAAGTTTTCATTGTATATTAGTGCGACCCCCCCACCCCTTTTAAGGGGACGGGCAATATGCGCATTCGTATAGTTAGGAGGAGATGCCTCATTTAGCGCAAAAAAATCGTCTGGTTTGAGCCAGGTTTCGCTAAGACCAATGACGTTAAGATTGTTGTCTCTAATGACCTCATTAACTAATAAAGTTTTGGGAGACAATGATCTTATGTTTAAAAAGCCCATATTATAAGTATTGGGCTGTTTTGACGAGTTTTTGTTTAAATTATCCGTAGTAGAAATATTAATAATGTTGCGTTTATTATACGTAGTGCACTTTAAATAGTTTCGACCATATCTAGGAATTGATACGACGGGAATTTTCAGATTGTTTGCTTGATGCTGCGATCGACTGAACGCATCATGATTTGCCACCTCAGTAGAATGCATATCTACCCCGGACACATTCACAACAGAAAACACATTATGTGAGTTGTGTGTTATTCTAAGAAAATTGCTATGCGTACAGGAATTATCCAGCCTGGTGCTGGCTAGTTCTAGCTTAACTGACTCCTCACCCGGACTAGCAGGCTCTGTAATTGCCTGTGACCGGGCTTGCTCTAGTGTAGTTAGTCAAATGTGACTTAAACAGTAGTCTATGTTCTTAGACAGGATGATGGCGCCTTCCTGGTTAGGGTGAAGGCCGTCCCTCATCAGCAAGCCTGGTTTGCCCCAGAAAGAGGGCCAATTATCAATAAACGTTGATAGTACTTGACGGATGCTAACTGTTAGCATGCTGGTATGCTAACTTTTTTAGGCAATTTTGCAGCCGAACACCTCAGACTCATATAACTTGGTGCTTGACGGATGCTAACTGTTCGCATGCTGGTATGCTAACTTTTTTTAGCCAATTTTGCAGCCAAACACCTTAGACTCATATAACTTGGTACTTGACGCATGCTGATATGCTAACTTCTTTAGCTAACTTTTTTAGCCAATTTTGCAGCCGAACACCTCAGACTCATATAACTTGGTACTTGATGCATGCTAACTGTTCGCAAGCTGGTATGCTAACTTTTTTAGCCAATTTTGCAGCCGAACACCTCAGACTCATATAACTTGGTACTTGACGCATGCTAACTGTTCATATGCTAGGTATGCAAACTTTTGTTCTGCCAATTTTTCAGCCTTAGACTCATATAACTTGGTACTTGATGCATGCTGATATGCTAACTTCTTTAGCTAACTTTTTTAGCCAATTTTGCAGCCAAACACCTCAGACTCATATAACTTGGTACTTGATGCATGCTAACTGTTCGCAAGCTGGTATGCTAACTTTTTTAGCCAATTTTGCAGCCGAACACCTCAGACTCATATAACTTGGTACTTGACGCATGCTAACTGTTCGCATGATAGGTATGCAAACTTTTGTTCTGCCAATTTTTCAGCCTTAGACTCATATAACTTGGTACTTGACGCATGCTGATATGCTAACTTCTTTAGCTAACTTTTTTAGCCAATTTTGCAGCCGAACACCTCAGACTCATATAACTTGGTACTTGATGCATGCTAACTGTTCACAAGCTGGTATGCTAACTTTTTTAGCCAATTTTGCAGCCGAAAACCTTAGACTCATATAACTTGGTACATGACGGATGCTAAATTTAGCATGCCGGTATGCTAACTTTTTTAGCCAATTTTGCAGCCGAACAACTCAGACTCATATAACTTGCTATTTGACGCATGCTAACTGTTAAAATGCTGGTATGGTAACTTTTTTTTAGACAATTTTGCAGCTGAACACCTTAGAGACATATAACTTGGTACTTGACGCATGCTAACTGTTAGCATGTTAACGTTAGCATGCTAGCATGCCAACATCAGTGTGCTAACTTTTTTTAGCCAATTTTGCAGCCAAACGCTTGCAGAGTCATATAACTTGGTACTTGACATGTGCTAATTGCTAGCATGCTAATTTTAGCACAGTAGAAAAATGTTTTTTTTTGTTGCTAATTTTACATGCGTACGCTTTGTAGTCTTATGACTTGGCACATTCTAACTCTTACCATGCTAATGTTAGCAATTAGGTTTGGCATTCACATGCAACTTCTCCCAATGTTGCTTTTTTGTCTTTAAAATGTATCACAGGTCTCTAAAAAACACGTTGCGGGACACAAATAGCGCCCGGGCCGCACTTTGGACACCCCTGCTCACATGCAGATAACTTCCACACATCAGTTAAAAAGAGATGTTGTTTGGATGAAACTTTGCCCCACTTTATACTCTCAAAGCACAAGATTTGCTTCTGTCTTCCCTCCCTGATTTTCAGTCTCAACTTACCAGATGGAGAGGGGGCGGTGATGCTGTGTGTGTGTGCGAGTGCGTGTGTGTGTTCTTGTATTTCTACCCTTCTTGAGACATCAACAAGGAAAAGTACCTTCCATATGAGGAGGTGTGAACAAGTTAGGAAATAAATCATGGTCCCAATACGGAAAACCATTGCATCTAATAGAGAATGTCTCATTTGCATGGTGAAATCTATCAAAATGAGGGTGTTTCCAAAAAGGAAGGATTCTTCAAATTGGTCCCATTAAAAAGTGCCCTCCCTCTGGTCAACATATGAAATAACAAGTGTGTGTAAGAAATTGAAATGCGCCCCCTTTGGCCAAAATTAAATGAAACAAATAAATAAATATGTATATAGAGACATGCTGTAATAACTTGAAGTAAATAATGAAGTTTAAAACCAATTACAAACAAAAAATTCAGAAAAATTGTGACATTTGTCGATTAAATTATGAAAAAAGTCGTAATTTAATCGAAAAATTGTTAAGCTGTTCTTGTAAAACTGCGACTGTTTTTTTGGGGGTTTTTTTCCAAATATTTTTATTGAATTTTGCAGACAGTACAGTATGATGGATCATGGCAACAGCAAGTTGAGGTATCTGCACATTTTACAATATGTAACATAGTAAACCCCACCCCTTACAATACCCACCCACTTTAATTCCCAAGGTAATTGTCACCTAGTGCCCACAACAAATATAGACACACATGAATATATGCAAACTTAGATTTAATCCAACAAATATATTAAAGATAAACAAAAAATAAATAAGGTAAATAAATAAATAAATACTACATAAGATGTGCAAAAAAATATAAATTAAAAGTGAATAAACACAAGGAATGAGGGTCGAGGGGGGCTTCAGCGGTCAGCTCTGTCTAAGTTGTGTTACTCGTATCGCTTGGGGTGATGTCAAGCTTGTCCCTAATAAGGTCTAGGAAAACTGCGACTGTTTTTGAGTAAAATTCCAACTTTTATCATAAGATTGCACAAATGTTCAGTTTTTCCTTGCAAAATTTTGACTTGCGTTGAGTAAAATGACGACTTCTATTATAACGCTGCCAAAATTCTACGTTTTTCGACCTTTTTTCTTGTGAAATTCCAACTCATTTTTTCACAACAAGCTTTTTTTATATTAGTATAGTATGTTATATATAGTATTAATGTTATAAATACAAATCTTTATATATCTGGATAGGGTGGTCCCAAAGACGTAGGCATTTTTTGGAGGTCTCAAGAAGGTAGGAAATACAAGAAATATGTGTGTGTGTGCGTGTGTGCGCGTGTGCGTGTGTGCGTTAGTGCACGCGTGGCTACCCGTGAGTTTGCATATATCTACAGCTCTTGCGTGTCCTCCACAAGAAGGTGGAAAAATGGGCATTTCATGAATTGGGAGGAAAACCTGGTAACCATAGCAACGCAACACCATTTGCGAGTCATCACTCCATAGCCTGACAGAGCGTTTGCAAGCCGGGGGGGGGGAGGTTTTCTTAATGTGCACGGGGGCTGTCCGTGCACACGCTTTAAGAGGTAAGGAGCGCGCATGAGGCGGGAGGAGGGAGGGTGTGCATGAGAGAGAGAGAGAGAGAGAGAGAGAGAGAGAGAGAGAGAGAGAGAGAGAGAGAGAGAGAGAGAGAGAGAGGGAGCGCGCACAAGCATCAAGTCCCCACCAGCAGATCCCACCATCGTTCTACTGGAAGCTTCCCCAGTGCCGCTGGAAAAGAGACCATAAAGCCGCATAAAAATGGACGGAACAAAGCCGGCCTTGGAGTCCAACGCGGAGGAGCCTCAAGATGAAGGACAGGAGAGCAAAGGTAGGCTTTGTGGTCCTGCGCCAATGGAACAATAGCCACTTCTTTTCTCCAGGGAAATAAAATACCTTTATTTGTTTCCACCCCCTCAACGTTATTTAATAGAAAGGCAGTCCTGCATGCAACGCACATTTCGCACTATGAAGTGCGCTGCTGCGCCCTGCTGCGCGTTCATGACTGCTTTTTTTTTTTTTTTTTTTTTTTTCTTCCCTCCACTGTCAGGTGTGCACGAGCAACATCATCATCATCATCATCATTAACTTGCATCAAATTCAATTGCTTTGGTGACGTGCGTGAGTGTGATGGAATGTTGGTGGTTTTAGGTGGCGTTTTTTGTCTGCAAGGAGGTTGGCAAAAAAAAAAAAGAAAAAAAGAAGAGCCGCGCACCAGACGCGCATGCATGCAGGCACGGTCCAAGCCCCTCGCTTACTATCACACGCACTTTTCAGGAGGCACAAAGCATCCTTCAGATGCAGAGTGTGCTGCACGGCATGGCCATTTAAAAATATATTTGCACGTGCAAATTATTGGTGGTATATGTTCAAATCAAAGTTTGCAGTTACATTAAAAAAACAAAACAAAATCCGCCAATTTGTGCACCTTTCCTACGATTTCCTGTCAACCTGCAGCAGGTGTGTTTCCAGGGTCTGCACGTGTGATGTCGTAGTGGTCACGGTTGTGATGATGTAAGTTGGAGAAGAGTGGGGTGCTCTCTCCACTCTTTATGGTTTTCAGAAACGATTACGTCATCCCCTCATGAGGCGTGCCGCGTCATATAGGATAATAATAATAATAATAATAATAGATTTTATTTGTAAAAAGTAGCCGATAAATGCTTTAAAATGTAATATCGGAAATTATCGGTATTGTTTTGTTTTTTTTATCAGTATCGGTTGTTTTTTTTGTTTTTTTTATTTTTATTTTCTTATTATTAAATCAACATAAAAAACACAAGATACACCAATATTATCGGCCGATAAATGATTTAGAATGTAACATCGGAAATTATCGGTATGGTTTTTTTTATTATCGGTATCGTTTTTTTTAATTTTATTTTATTTTATTTTTTTTATTAAATCAACATAAAAAACACACTTACAATTAGTGCACCAACCCAAAAAACATCCCTCCCCCATTTACACTCATTCGCACTCATTCACACAAAAAGGTTGTTTCTTTCTGTTATTAATATTCTGGTTCCTACATTATATATCAATATATATCAATACAGTCTGCAAGGGATACAGTCCGTAAGCACACATGATTGTGCGTGCTGCTGGTCCACTAATAGTACTAACCTTTAACAGTTAATTTTTACTCATTTTCATTAATTACTAGTTTCTAAGTAACTGTTTTTATATTGTTTTTCTTTCTTTTTTATTCAATACATTTTTTTTAAATTTATTTATCTTATTTTATTTTATACTTTTTTTAAAAAAAAGGACCTTATCTTCACCATACCTGGTTGTCCAAATTAGGCATAATAATGTGTTAATGCCACGACTGTGTATATCGGTATCGGTTGATATCGGTATCGGTAATTAAGAGTTGGACAATATCGGAATATCTGATATCGGCAAAAAAGCCATTATCGGACATCCCTAGTAAAACGCACTTTACATTGAGTAAACAACCTCAAAATGCTACAGTGTATTAAAAAAAATAAAAATAAAAAGATAATAAAAAATAAATAAAAATAAAAACTAGAACAGCCAAATAGCTATAACTAGTATGCATGTATCTAAAAAAAAGTTTTTTTTTTCAAAAGAAGGGTTTTTTAAGCCTTTTTTAAAAGCATCCACAGTCTGTGGTGCCCTCAGGTGGTCAGGGAGAGCGTTCCACAGACTGGGAGTGGCAGAGCAGAAATCAATCAATTCCTTTATTGTCATTGTCATAATAACACTTAAGTCATACATGTCAACGAGATTTTGTTTGAGCTTTTTCTAGGGGCATAGAAACTGCATTGAAGTGCGTAGTTTACAATTTAGCATTTGTCAAGAAGATTGCGAATAGAGGAGCGTGGGGGTGGGAACAGTCAGATGTCTGATGGGTGTTACGTTGATGTTGCAGCAATGCAATGTCCAGAGCACAATTATTGAGGTGGTGAAGAGTGAGGTAATAAGATGGTCCGGGGCAGCAAAGGGGCAGGCTGTTCATTTAGCAGTCTCACAGCCTGGAGATACAGACTGTGAGACATTCTGGTGGTTCTGGCGCGAATCGACCTATACCTTCTTCCAGAGGGTAGCAGGTTGAAGAGGCCATGTGCTGGGTGGTATCTGTCCTTAAGGATGTTGTGTACTCGCTTTAAGCAGCGAGTTGTGTACATGGCACTCATCTCTGGGAGTATCGTCCTTGTAATTTTCCCCGCCGCTTTAACCACTCGCTGGTCTCCCTTTGTTCGAAGCTTTGTCCTCTGAGGTTGGAGGAAGTCAGGCTGTCTGGAGCGGAGGTGTCGAGTGGAGGATTTGGGGGTGAGCAGGTCTTTTGAGGTAGAGGGGGGCATTTCCATGGAGGCACTGGTGGGTTAGTAGGGAGACTTTGAATTCAATCCTGAGTGGAACAGGAAGCCAGTGAAGGGATTTGAGAGTTGGTGTGATATGGTCGTATTTCCGCACTCTCATCAGGATCCTAGCAGCACTATTCTGTATGTATTGCAGCTTCTGGATGTTCTTGCTGGAGATCCCGACAAGAAATGCGTTGCAGTAGTCTAGCCTGGAGGAGACAAAGGCGTGGACGAGCCTCTCGGCATCAGAGAGAGTGAGTGACAATTGTCACAATCGGACAATTGTTGAGCATCGTATTTACAAATTGCTTGTAGTTTGCGGTCTCCGGCGGAGGTTTCGGCCTATTTGTGTGTGTGTGCCTTTTGGACATCTGCAATGTGACCATGAGCTTATAGCATCCAATAAGAAGCTGAAAGATTTACAGCGGGGGGTGCAAAAAGACGAGAGTAAGAAGTAAGGAGCTTGTGTTGGCGGGCGCCAGCGCGGCCTTTTTCCCGCTTTTGGCTGAGAATCGTGGTGTAATACGGTCAAGGTATACACAGTGGCGGTTCAACCGAGGGATGTTTTATTTGCTCATTTTCCTCCTCTGGACTTTAATTTGTATTCCGAACCATCGGTCTGATTCCGTGTGTGTGTGTGTGTGTGTGTGTGTGTGTGTGTGTGTGTGTGTGTGTGTGTGTGTGTGCATGTGTGTGTGCACTTGTCTCACCATCCTTGTGTGGACATACACTTGACAAACCACCCTTTGTGTGAGGACCTTTTGACTTGTAAAGACATTTTGCCTGGTCCTGACAACTACAGAAGTAAAATTTTTTTTTTTTTACTTTGTGTGTTTTGCATTCTGAAGTGAAGTTGCAACTCTCTACTCCCATCTAGTGCTAGATATATATATTTTTCATCATTCTAGCTATAGTGGAAAGGGGGGCCCTCACAACTTACTAACCAAACGTGGGTCCACACAAGGTAGCCAAGACATGTATGTGGGTGTGTGTGTGTGTGTGTGTTCTTGTATTTCTGTCCTTCTTGAGACATCAACAAGGAAAAGTACCTTCCATATGAGGAGCGGTGAACAAGTTAGGACATAAATCACGGTCCCAATACGGAAAACCATTGCATTTAGTAGAGAATGTCTCATTTGCACCCCTGGTGGTGAAATCTATCAAAATGAGAGTGGTCCCAAAAAGGAAGGATTTTTACAAATTGGTCGGATTTAAAAGTGCTCCCCCTCTGGTCAACATATGAAATAACAAGTATGCGTAACAAATTGAAATGCGTCCTCTTTGGCCAAAATTAATCAAAATAAATAAATATGTGTATGCAGACATACTGTAATAACTTGAAGTAAATAATGAAGATTAAAAACCAATTACAAACAAAAAATTCAGAAAAAAACCAACTAAAAGCAGCCTTTTTGTCACAATGTGTCGACTTTTTTCTTATACAATTGGGAACAATTTATCATATTCTTTCTGTTTCTGCAATATTGCAATATTTTTTCGTAAAATTATTATTTTTTTTATGTAAAATTATTACTTTTTTATGCAAAGTGGCGACATTTGTCATCTCAAATTCTGACTTTTATCACCACATTGCCAATTTTTTTGTTGTTCTTGTAAAACGGCGACATTTTTTGAGTAAAATTATGACTTTGGTCATCATTTTGCCAAGTAAAATTCCGATTTATTACTACAATATTGCCAATGTTTTCTTATAAAATTGTGACTTTTGTCGAGTAAAATTACGACTCCTTTCATAAAATTGCCACCATTTTAAGCTTTTCTTGTAAAATTGCGACAATTCCAACTTTTATCATAATATTGCACAAATGTTCCGTTTCTTGTGTAACATTTTGACATAATTACAACTTTTATTATAATACTGCCAAAATTCTAAGTTTTTCTTATGAAATTGTGACCTTTTTCTTGTGAAATTCCAACTAATGTTTTCACAAGAAGCTTTTTTATATTTACATAGTTTGTATATATTATTAATGTTGTAAATACAAATCTTTATATATCTACAAGAGGTAGCCATTTTTCGGAGGTCTCAAAAATGTGTGTGTGTGTGTGTGTGTGTGTGCGTGCGTGCGTGCGTGCGTGTGTGTGTGGCCTCGCCGTTACGTAATGCATGGCTATATCTCGCCATCCTCACCTCCAATGCTCGGCTCAGGACCGGGAGAGAGGGAAAGATTACGTCATCGTCTAGAGGGGATGCTCGCTGCTTCTGACAATCGAAGACACCGCTGCTTTTTTTCTTTCTTTCCTGAAACAACCAAGAAAAAGTGTGGCAAGCATGTCAGAAACATTAAGATGAGATGACCTCTCTAAGCCAGTGGTGTCACACTCATTTTAGCTCGGGGGGCCACATAGAGGAAGATATATTACCATGTGGGCCGGACTGGTAAAATCATGGCATGATAACTTCAAAATAAAGACAACTTCAGGTTGTTTCAATAGTACTACTACTACAACTACTACAACAACTACTACTACTACTACTACTACTTGTACTACTATTACTTTTACTAGTACTACTACTACTTTGACCAGTAGTACTATTACTTCGACTACTACTATTTTGACTACTATTACTTTTACTATTATTACTACCACTTTGACTACTACTAATACTTCTACTATGACTACTACTACTATTATTTTTACTAGTACTACTACTACTTATACTAGTACTACTACAACTACTACTTTGACTACTACTATTACTTGTACTACTACTACTTGTACTACTATTACTTTTACTAGTACTACTACCACTTTGACCAGTAGTACTATTACTTCGACTACTACTATTTTGACTACTACTTTTACCAGTAGTACTATTACTTCGACTACTACTATTTTGACTACTACTATGACTACTACTATTACTTTTACTATTATTACTACAACTATGACTGCTACTACTATTGCTTTTACTAGTACTACTACTTTGACTATTACTACTTATACTAGTACTAGTACAACTACTATTTTGACTACTACTATTACTTGTATTACTACTACTTGTACTACTATTACTTTTACTAGTACTACTACTACTTTGACCAGTAGTATTATTACTTTGACTACTACTATTTTGACTACTACTATGACTACTACTATTACTTTTACTAGTTTACTACCACTTTGACTACTACTACTACTACTACTATGACTACTACTACTATAACTGCTACTACTATTACTTTTACTATTATTACTACTACTACTACTATGACTACTACTACTATTACTTTTACTAGTACTACTACTTTGACTTTTACTACTTATACTAGTACTACTACAACTACTACTTTGACTACTACCATTACTTGTACTACTACTACTTGTACTACAATTACTTTTACTAGTACTAGTACTACTTTGACCAGTAGCACTATTATCGACTACTACTATTTTGACTACTACTATGACTACTACTATTACTTTTACTATTACTACTACCACTTTGACTTCTACTACTACTACTACTACTACTATGACTACTACTACTACTATGACTACTACTATTGGGTTTCACTATGTAAAAGCGCTTTGAGTCACTAGAGAAAAGCGCTATATATATATAATTCAATTCAATTCAATTCAATTTAGCCCTAAATCACGAGTGTCTCAAAGGGCTGCACAAGCCACAACGACATCCTCGGCTCAGATCCCACATCAGGGCAAGAAAATAAAAAGAAAATAATAATAATAGATTTTATTTGTAAAAAACACTTTACATTGAGTAAACAACCTCAAAGTGCTACAGTGTATTAAAAAATAAATAAAATAAAAATAAAAACTTAATACAAAAAAAATAAAAAAATAGAACAGCCAAATAGCTAAAACTAGTATGCATATATATATATATATATATATATATATATATATATATATATATATATATATATATATATATATAAAGGTTTTGTTTTTTTTTAAAGAAGGGTTTTTAAGCCTTTTTTAAAAGAATCCACAGTCTGTGGTGCCCTCAGGTGGTCAGGGAGAGCGTTCCACAGACTGGGAGCGGTGGAAGCCCGGTCTCCCATTGTTCGTAATTGCTATTGTGACATCCAGTGGACACATTTAGAACAGCAGTTTCTTCCATTAAAAAAAAATCAGCTCATTTTTAAACGTATCACGTGGGCCGCGGGCCAGATAAAACCCAGTCGCGGGCCTAATTCGGCCCACGGGCCATATGTTTGACACCCCTGCTCTAAGCGGCAGAATGTAGAATAGGCCGTCATGACCTGTGAATGAAAAGGTCAATTTTGGTTTGATGATCATCCAACGGGTGCTGCTGACATTTGGTTTGTGCTGGCGACAAAGACTTGTTATGCTACGTTACAAATTATTCATTATGGTTTGAATCAGACTCCTCAGCCTATAAATGGATGGAACTTTATTGTTTTCAATGCAAACCCGTCCAAGAGCAGGCATGCAGTAGGACAGGAAGACTAATGGGTCGCCATAAGGGCGGCGCCCCGTAGAAAGGTAAGAAAAAAAAGGTAAACATAGGGCGGGGGTCAGCAACGTGCTGCCCTACTGGCTCCCTGAACTGATTGATTGATTGGTTGAAACTTGTATTAGTAGATGGCACAGTTCAGTACATATTCCGTACAATTGACCACTAAATGGTAACACCCGAATACGTTTTTCAACTTGTTTAAGTCGGGGTCCACTTAAATCAATTTACATCTTTAAGGGATGTGTAAAAATGGAAAAAGAAGAAGAAAAATATATATTTTTTGTTTTAATCTATTGATTGATTGATTGATATATTTTTATTTCAAATATGCATAAAAACAAGAG